>NC_090448.1:1116762149-1117387149 GCF_031143425.1 Pleurodeles waltl | reverse complement strand
AATACACAGTTATACTAAAAATAAAGGTACTTTATTTTTATGACAATATGCCAAAGTATCTCAGAGTGTACCCTCAGTGAGAGGATAGGAAATATACACAAGATATATATACACAATACCAGAAATATGCAGTATAGTCTTAGAAAACAGTGCAAACAATGTATAGTTACAATAGGATGCAATGGAGACACATAGGGATAGGGGCAACACAAACCATATACTCCAGAAGTGGAATGCGAACCACGAATGGACCCCAAACCTATGTGACCTTGTAGAGGGTCGCTGGGACTATTAGAAAATAGTGAGGGTTAGAAAAATAGCCCACCCCAAGACCCTGAAAAGTGAGTGCAAAGTGCACTAAAGTTCCCCAAAGGACAAAGAAGTCGTGATAGGGGAATAAGGCAGGAAAGACACAAACCAACAATGCAACAACACTGGATTTCCAATCTGGGGTACCTGTGGAACAAGGGGACCAAGTCCAAAAGTCACAAGCAAGTCGGAGATGGGCAGATGCCCAGGAAATGCCAGCTGCGGGTGCAAAGAAGCTTCTACTGGACAGAAGAAGCTGGAGTTTCTGCAGGAATGCAAAGGACTAGAGACTTTCCTTTTGGAGGACGGATCCCTCTCGCCTTGTAGAGTTGTGCAGAAGTGTTTTCCCCGCCGAAAGAACGCCAACAAGCCTTGCTAGCTGCAAATTGTGCGGTTAGCGTTTTTGGACGCTGCTGTAGCCCAGGAGGGACCAGGAGGTCGCAAATTGGACCAGGAGGTAGAGGGGACGTCGAGCAAGACAAGGAGCCCTCTTAGCAGCAGGTAGCACCCAGAGAAGTGCCAGAAACAGGCACTACAAGGATGTGTTAAACGGTGCTCACCCGAAGTTACACAAAGGAGTCCCACGTCACCGGAGACCAACTTAGAAAGTCGTGCAATGCAGGTTAGAGTGCCGTGGACCCAGGCTTGGCTGTGCACAAAGTATTTCCACTGGAAGTGCACAGGGGCCGGAGTAGCTGCAAAAGTCACGGTTCCCAGCAATGCAGTCTAGCGAGGTGAGGCAAGGACTTACCTCCACTAAACTTGGACTGAAGAGTCACTGGACTGTGGGAGTCACTTGGACAGAGTTGCTGGATTCGAGGGACCTCGCTCGTCGTGCTGAGAGGAGACCCAAGGGACCGGTAATGCAGCTTTTTGGTGCCTGCGGTTGCAGGGGGACGATTCCGTCGACCCACGGGAGCTTCTAGTGCAGAGAGGAGGCAGACTACCCCCACAGCATGCACCACCAGGAAAACAGTCGAGAAGGCGGCAGGATGAGCGTTACAGAGTTGCAGTAGTCGTCTTTGCTACTATGTTGCAGGTTTGCAGGCTTCCAGCGCGGTCAGCAGTCGATTCCTTGGCAGAAGGTGAAGAGAGAGATGCAGAGGAACTTGGATGAGCTCTTGCATTCGTTATCTGAGGAATCCCAAGAGACAGAGACCCTAAATAGCCAGAAAAGAGGGTTTGGCTACCTAGGAGAGAGGATAGGCTAGCAACACCTGAAGGAGCCTATCACAAGGAGTCTCTGACGTCACCTGGTGGCACTGGCCACTCAGAGCAGTCCAGTGTGCCAGCAGCACCTCTGTTTCCAAGATGGCAGAGGTCTGGAGCACACTGGAGGAGCTCTGGGCACCTCCCAGGGGAGGTACAGGTCAGGGGAGTGGTCACTCCCCTTTCCTTTGTCCAGTTTCGCGACAGAGCAGGGCTAAGGGGTCCCCTGAACCGGTGTAGACTGGCTTATGCAGAATTGGGCACATCTGTGCCCAAGAAAGCATTTCCAGAGGCTGGGGGAGGCTACTCCTCCCCTGCCTTCACACCATTTTCCAAAGGGAGAGGGTGTAACACCCTCTCTCAGAGGAAGTCCTTTGTTCTGCCATCCTGGGCCAGGCCTGGCTGGACCCCAGGAGGGCAGATGCCTGTCTGAGGGGTTGGCAGCAGCAGCAGCTGCAGTGAAACCCCAGGAAGGGTAGTTTGGCAGTACCAGGGTCTGTGCTACAGACCACTGGGATCATGGGATTGTGCCAACTATGCCAGGATGGCATAGAGGGGGCAATTCAATGATCATAGACATGTTACATGGCCATATTCGGAGTTACCATTGTGAAGCTACATATAGGTAGTGACCTATATGTAGTGCACACGTGTAATGGTGTCCCCGCACTCACAAAGTCCGGGGAATTGGCCCTGAACAATGTGGGGGCACCTTGGCTAGTGCCAGGGTGCCCTCACACTAAGTAACTTTGCACCTAACCTTTACCAGGTAAAGGTTAGACATATAGGTGACTTATAAGTTACTTAAGTGCAGTGTAAAATGGCTGTGAAATAACGTGGACGTTATTTCACTCAGGCTGCAGTGGCAGGCCTGTGTAAGAATTGTCAGAGCTCCCTATGGGTGGCAAAAGAAATGCTGCAGCCCATAGGGATCTCCTGGAACCCCAATACCCTGGGTACCTCAGTACCATATACTAGGGAATTATAAGGGTGTTCCAGTAAGCCAATGTAAATTGGTAAAATTGGTCACTAGCCTGTTAGTGACAATTTGAAAGAAATGAGAGAGCATAACCACTGAGGTTCTGGTTAGCAGAGCCTCAGTGAGACAGTTAGGCATCACACAGGGAACACATACCTATAGGTCACAAACTTATGAGCACTGGGGTCCTGACTAGCAGGGTCCCAGTGACACATAACAAACATACTGAAAACATAGGGTCTTCACTATGAGCACTGGGCCCTGGCTAGCAGGATCTCAGTGAGACAGTGAAAACACCGTGACATACACTCACAAACAGGCCAAAAGTGGGGGTAACAAGGCTAGAAAGAGGCTACTTTCTCACAGCTTATACCATAAGGTGATCAAGCACTTGAAAACCAAGGTTGCGTCGAAAAATGTGGATTGGCAGAGGATTGACAGAACAGCCCAAGAGGTTAAAGAGTCTATACATGCGTACTACGAGAGATTGTTGAAGGCGTTTAAAAATTACAGTGGCACGGAAACGATTGAGCCAAAGGACATGCTCCATTTTGTGTTCAGGTTCGTGGAAGGGCTGAGACCCGAAATCAGCCAGATGATTAAATCGCATTTGATTTGTTGGCAGTCAAAGTCGATCGATGAAGTGTTGAATTATGCGAATTACTGCAGTGATGAGATTGAGACCAAACAGAAAAGATTGAAAGAAAAGGTGATGGTGATGCAGCTTAGAGCAGCTCAGACAGGTTTGCAAGGGTTGCAAGGGTTTCAACAACAGGTGCCGCAGCAGCAGCAACAGGGAAACGCTATGTTTCAGCCGCAGATGAGAGGCAGAGGCCGAGGAGGTTTTGTGAATAATGGTCCTGATTTGAATACCGTTATGATTCCAAATGGTATACAGGCAATGAAGAAGGTGATGCCATGTCACACGTGCGGAATTGTCGGGCATTGGAAACGGGAGTGCCCAATGATGGTGCAGGAAGGTGTAGGTCAGCAAAACAATGATGTCAATGCATTCCAGACTATGAGAGGACCGAGATTGAGAGGTCCAAACCCAAATTTCCAAAACAATATAAACCAGATGCAGGGTTTACAACCCATGCAACCGCAACAGGTGCAAATGCCCCGTGTGCAAATGGCACAATTGCAGCCAATGCAACAGCAGTTTCCTATGGTACCTAATCAGCAGATGCAAATACCCTTAGCACCAATGAATCAGCAGCAAGCAATGCTTCCTCAACAGGTCACGGGTCAAGGAATGACTCAAAGTGACACAGTGCACCAATTCCCCTTACATAGTGAGAATGGAATAAACGATGCATGGGAGAGTGAAAGTTCAGATGAGGAAGGAAATTGTATGCTTGCAGCATCTTTGGAAGTTGATCAAAAGGGTCCGTATGTGGAGGGAAGAGTTATGGGTCACCGCGTTTCATTCTTGGTTGACACAGGAGCTACACGTTCCACTGTCAGGAGCATTGAAGTACCGAATTTGCCACTTTCAGGGAGAACAGTTCAAGTAGTGGGAGTAGCAAACAGGTACCTGACGAACCCAATCACAGATCCAGTTCAAGTCAGAATTGGTAACTATCAAGGGACACATACATTTTTGGTATGTGACTCAAGCCCGATATCACTGTTAGGGAGAGACCTATTGTGCAAATTGGGATGTTCGATTATGTGTTCAAACGATGGAATTAAAATTCAGACAAGCAGTGATGGGGAAGAAGAGGACAGTGTAGGAGGGGATGAGGTGGAGACTGTCGATGAAGAGTATCCCCTGATTACCCTTTATCCGATGATCACTGAAGCAGATATTCCTGCTGAGTTACAGGAAACAGTCGGAAAAGAAGTGTGGGATATGACAGGAAAAGAGGTGGGATTGGTGAAAGGAGTGGAACCAGTGAAAGTGACTGTAAAACCCAATGTAACCTTTCCCCAGACCCCACAGTACCATATGGCACAAGACACCCTCATGAAAGTCGCCCAACTCATTGATGAGTTTGTAAAACAGGGAGTACTGAAAGAGGTGTTAAGCAGTCCATGTAGTTCACCAATTATGGGACTAATAAAACCGAGTGGAAAGGTCTGAATTGTTCAGGATTTGAGGAAAATAAATGACATAATAATCAAATGTTGTCCCGTAGTACCGAATCCAGCTGTGATAATGTTTCAAGTTCCCTGTGATGCTGAGTGGTTCTCAGTTATCGACTTATCACAAGCATTCTTTTCTGTGCCCTTACATGAGGACAGCCAGTTTCTCTTTTGTTTCAAATTCTTAGACAGAGTTTACAGTTGGTGTCGAATTCCTCAAGGGTTTTTGGAGTCACCGTCAATTTTCAATCAGATTCTAAAGAAAGATTTGGAAGCGTTGGAGTTGCCATTCGAGTCAACCCTAGTACAGTACATTGACGATTTACTGATTGCATCTAAGACAGAAAGTGACTGCACAGCCGACACCATTGCCCTATTGAACCATTTGGGAAGGAATGGACACAAGGTGTCTCCTTCGAAATTA
The DNA here is from genome assembly GCF_031143425.1 of Pleurodeles waltl. NCBI lineage: Eukaryota > Metazoa > Chordata > Amphibia > Caudata > Salamandridae > Pleurodeles > Pleurodeles waltl. The sequence continues at coordinate 1,117,382,140 of NC_090448.1, read as the reverse complement.
CAATTCTGCCAGAAGAAAGTGAAATATTTGGGTCACCAAATAGAGAAAGGGTAACGGAGAATAATGAAGGAAAGAATAACAAGTGTACTCCAAATGAGTCCCCCAAAGACGAGGAGGGAGGTGAGGAAGTTTTTGGGAATGGTGAGCTACTGTCGCCAATGGATTCCCAACTTCTCAACTCTAGCAAAACCTTTACTGAAACTGACCCAGAAGGATGCATTGGATGAAATTGAGCTGAAAGGAGATGAGATGGATGCTTTTATTGAATTGAAAGAATGCATGTGCAGGGCTCCAGCTTTAGGTATGCCTGATTACACAAAGCCTTTCACATTGTTTTGTCATGAACGTGATGCATGTTCCTTGTCTGTCTTGACCCAAGCCCATGGTGGCGTAAACAGACCAGTAGCATATTTTTCAGCTACTTTGGATCCGGTCGCAGCAGCACTGCCAGGGTGCTTGCGTGCCGTAGCCGCAGTTGGTATCAGCCTCACTCAGAGTGAAGGAATAGTGATGGGACACCCTTTAACAGTCATGGTCCCTCACTCAGTCGAGATACTTTTGACACGGTCCCCGAACACAGCACATGAATGGTGCTAGACTTACATGGTACGAAACAATCATTCTGGGATCTCCTAATGTGCAGCTGAAAAGGTGCACTACGTTGAACCCAGCAACCTTGTTTCACAGTGAAAATGCTGAAATTGAGAACGCTGAAGACATCGAGCAAGACTGTCTTCAGGTGACTGAATTTTGCACCAAACCAAGACCTGATATCAAAGACACCCGATTGAAAGAAAATGATAAAATTATTTTTGTTGATGGTTCATGTTTAAGAGATGCACTTGGTATATTGAAAGCAAGGTACGCTGTATGTACGGTAACAGGTGTTTTGGAAGCATCTTGGCTTCAAGGAGTTTACTCTGCACAAGTAGCAGAATTGGTAGCCCTTACTAGAGCTTGCCAACTCTCTGCATTAATGAAAGTTACCATTTACACTGACAGCCAGTACGGGTTTGGAATAGTGCATGATTTCGGACAATTGTGGTCACAGAGAGGCTTCATGACCTCTTCAGGATCACCAGTGAAAAATGGTGAAAGAATAAGAGAATTGTTACATGCCATCCAACTAGCAGGAGAAGTAGCAGTGGTAAAATGCAGTGCACACTCGGAGGGACAAGACTATGTTTCTCTGGGAAATGGATATGCGGATCAAGTCGCAAGGTTTTGGGCATTGAACTGTATATTGCTTAGGGATGAATGGAATTTGATAAGTGAACCAGAACTCGAACCAAGTGAAATCTTTGCTCTAAAGGTGGTAGATACGATGGACAAATTGAAATCCTTACAGAATGATGTCAGTGAGGATGAGAAACTCTCATGGACCAAATCACAATGTGTAAAGAGACTAGATGAATTATGGGTTTCAAGTGAAGGGAAATTTGTTCTACCAAACAGCCTTTTGACACAGATAGCCAGATTTTACCATGGACAAGCTCATCTTGGGAGGGATGCCATGATTAGATTGTTTAAAACTGTTTGGTTTAACCCCAAATTCCGTCAAGTTGCTGAAGCAGTTTGCCACCGTTGCGTCATTTGCCAACAGATGAACGCAGGGAAGGGAACCGTAGTGAATTTGAGCCACATAGGAAGGGCAGGGGGTCCATTCAGCAGGATGCAAATGGACTTCATTGAGATGCCTGTGCATGGAGGCTTGAAGTTTGTGTTGGTGGTTGTGTGCATTTTTAGTCACTGGATCGAAGCATACCCTACACGCAGGAATGACAGCCTCACAGTTGCAAAACTACTCTTGAGAGAGCTAATACCACGTTTTGGATTCCCGATCTCTTTAGAATCAGATAGGGGACGTCACTTCAATAATGAAGTAATAAAATTGCTTTGTGCAGCACTGAACATTGAGCAAAAGTTGCATTGTAGCTACCGCCCTGAAGCCTCAGGTTTAGTGGAGCAAATGAATGGCACATTGAAATAAAGGATGGCGAAAATATGTGCATCAACAAACTTAAAATGGCCTGACGCATTGCCCTTGGTGCTAATGTCAATGAGAAACACCCCTGACAGGAAAACTGGACTGTCCCCACACGAGATCCTCATGGGCAGAGCCATGAGACTTCCAGCAGTTCCTGCAAATGCTCTTTTGAATATTACAGATGATATGGTGTTAGACTACTCCAAAGGTCTAGCTGATGTGGTTCGCTCTTTCTCTCACCAGGTGGAGGCAACCACCTTGCCACCGATCCAAGGTCCAGGACATGCCCTGAAAGCAGGTGACTGGGTCGTGATAAAGAAGCACGTGAGGAAGTCGTGTTTGGAACCCCGTTGGAAAGGACCTTTTCAAGTGATTTTGACGACTACCACCGCTGTGAAGTGTGCGGGAGTTCCCAACTGGATCCACGGCAGTCACACAAAGAGGGTATTGTGTCCCACAGACGAGGAAGTTGAAGCGCTGAAATCCTCGGTGTCTGATAACAAAGTGCCAAGCGCTGAGACAGAGCGAAAAAGAACTAGAAGCGAACAGGCAGAAATAGAGGAGGGAGAAATATTCTCTGAGGACGAAGCAACTCATTCACTTGGGGAAGACCAAGGAGGAGCCTCAGAAAGCGACGAAGCAGCTGAAGGTAACAAAGAGCCTAAAGCAGCTGAAAGTGACAAAGAGCCTGAAGAAAGTAACGGAAGCAAAGGGCTCGAAACAGGTGAAGAAGCAGGAGAGCCTGATCAGAGGAGGGCTTTCCCAGAAGCAGACGATACAGGAAAAGAAAAGGAAAACCTGATTGACTCCCCAGAAGGAGGGGACAAGGCAGAACAGAACGAAACTGCTCAAACTCCTTCAGAAGAGATTGCAGGTCCCTCAAGTGGACTCAGTGCAAAAAGAAGACAAAGCATATCGCCAGTAAAATTAAGAATCAGAGAAACGTTGACTGACAGTGAAGGGCCAAAGGTGAAAGAGAAAAGAAGGGAAGTGTCTGTCGCAATACCAGCTCCAAGTGAAGAAAAGGACTTGGCCAAGGAAGAAAGTACCAGCGAGAGAGAGTCAAAGAGAGATGCAAAATTGAAAAGAAAAAGAATACCAAGCAAAAGATATTCTGGTCCGGAGTGGGCATACTTAGCCACTAACAATTGGTCAGACGAATTCGTATCCCTCAGTCTCGAGAACGAAGAGACAGAACTTCACTTTGGCACATGAGGAGTGAAACTCCATGAACTTTATCGAATAGAGACATTGATGACCTGATTGACTTTCAACCGGCTAAGACATTGCTAACTTGATTGACTTTGAAACCGATTTTGAGACAACGCTGCTAACCGATAAGAGACCAAAAGCTGCTAAAGAAAACTGTGTGAACATTGAACTCGTTCAGCTTTGTAAATACCTGCAATTCCGCTTTGATAAAGTGTCTTCAACTTTCTGATTCTATACAGATCATGACTAGCTTCACTACACAGGGGCGTAAGATGAAGTGTTGTAAATACATGTGTATCGGTTTAATAACCGCATGCGTACTAATCATTGTAGCAATAGTTCTTGGAATGCATGGTAAGAATGAGAATGAGACGAATGATGTTCCTACTTCTAAACCTATTATCGTTACTGAACTAACAGCTCTGAAGAGACTCGAGCAAGATGAGAGACACTTGCATGATAAGAAGGAACTTTAATCTAACGTTTTCTATCGCTTACTGAGTGAGTATGTTGAGACAATGGATGCGAAAGATTGTTATGTGTGTACACAAATACCTACCTCAGTGGTGGAAGGGGTGACATATCATAGCATGCCTCTTACGTATGGAATTACATGTAGTATAATAGCTTCCAGATTTTATGGTCAAACGTACATTCATTATTTTTACACTAATTATGATGTTACTTTTGCATATGTCCCCATAATAGGGCACCTGAGTAAAATAGCTAGAGATTATTATGCCAAATTAATGAGGGAATTCTTCGAAACGATGTCACCTTTTCACACAGCACACGCACACAGAGAGAACCTTACATGCTTGCTTTCACGAGTAGAGATAAACTTCTTAGACCGCACTGATGATAGAAGGAAAGAAATGAAGGAGGAATTAGAAAGGGAATTACACAAAAGGACATCTGTAGATAACTATGTTTTTGCCGCAATAAAGACACAAGGGAAAATAGCTTTAGATACATTGCACGTAGGGAGATTTTGTATACATAGACATAAATCATATTATGACACAGTTTTTGTGGGAACGAGTGAATGCAAACATACGTTTTTGCTTCAACCTAAGTGGACGTTCATGCTGAATGGACAAGACCCAGTTATTCCTGGAATATATTACATTTGTGGACTCAACGCCTATTATCGTCTTCCTAAAGGATGGTATGGGAGATGTTATTTGGGAATAGTGTTCCCAAAGATTTACCAACTGGATGACTTAAAGAAATTTCCAAAGCTGTCTGAATCACATCATGTTCAGAAAAGGGAGACAGCTTCTGGTGTGGTAGGAGATATATTTGGAGCTTTGATTCCTTCAGTGGGAGTCATATTGAATTCAATCAAAATACGAAAGTTGTCTACTATTGTGGATAACATGCTTACAAAATTTTCAGGAGCTATAATCCTGATGGATGCTGAACTCGCTGCAGAAAGAGCTATGACTCTTCAAAATCGGCTTGCCTTAGACATTCTTTTAGCAAAGGATGGCGGCGTTTGCAAAATGCTTGGTACACGTCACTGTTGTACATGTATACCAGACAGCAGTGGAAAAATTAAAACAATGTTTACAAATTTAACTAAATAAAGTGTAGATTTAAAGGAACTGAAAGAACCTGGAGTCTGGGAGAAAGTTGGAAAAGGATTTGCTTCTGTGGGAAATTGGCTCAGCAACGTTTGGAATGGATTATTACTGAAAATAATAAAGGGAATATTAATAATATTAATTTGTGTATTAGGTTCTTGGGGAATATGGAAAGCTATAAAAATGTTAAAAGCAAGGAACAAAAAGAAAAGAGAAGAGAAAATAGAGAACAAAATGGTGGAAATATATAGAGAAAAATCAAAAGGGACTAAAAGAAAAAGGGAATTGACTGAAGTGCCAAATTACTATACAGAATTTTAATGGAATAAAATTTGTGGATAGATTTGATGTGATGACATAATTAGTCATGAGAGGAGGGATTGATGACGCAGAAAAAGAAGGTCCGACATATATTCATACGTATCGTGTAATCAAAACATATAATGAAGTGTGATTTTAGAAAAGAAAATAATGTACAAGGGAAATTGTGCCCTCGGGGTAGTTCGCCATCATTGTAAACGAGCTTTATTAATCATGAAGTATTGAAATTTGTAGTAATCCATCATAATTGCAAATGTATGCCATGATTTCTTAGTTGAAACTGTTTTGCTTAGCTTAAATTTAGTAGGGGCTTTGGCCTAGTTGCCTGGTCTCAAATTCTAACTGCGTGGCTTTTTCCTTGAACTAATGAAACATATATTCTTGCTTGAAGTTGTATTTTTCCAGTAGAGCTGACTGATACACTTATCTCCAAGGTTTCGTACTAGGCCGGTTTCATCCCCTTTGATACAAGGTCAGTCTGCAGGTGCGGACAATGAAGGTACAGATAGTAAAATAATTGGCAAACCATGTTACAATTTGTGTTCCAAGGCTCCAAGGACAGTGTATGCATAAATGAGCGCTAGTAAAAGACAATTTTCATTGGACAATTTGAAGCCAACCTATGAACCCTCCAATGGAAGACCCTGCAGAATTTGGAATGTTTCTTACTTATACCAACTGGACAAAGAGAAGTCAGCCATTTTCCTCGATGCCAGTTTGAAGCCAGATGCCAGACTCCATTTTGGACGACACCCTGATGCCCTTTTCTCTATCTGAGAGAAAGAGACTTTAAGAATTCTCACCCTAGAGACTTTAACTTTGATTTGCCCCGTCTTGCCCATGAAGTAACTTTGACCCATTTTCCTTGCCGCTGCAAGGGAGCTTGCCCTTAACTTTGCCCCTTTGAAACCTGTCCATGCTGATCAAACCGGTACCTGAAGGACGAGGGCTTTCTTGAATGCTGATTGTATTTGGTAAATATGAAAGGATAAATGTATTATGCATTGTGTTTTCCTTTTAGGTACCAACTGCTATTTTTATAGGGCCCAAGCTAGAAGTTTTCCAAATTTGTGTTGACTAAATTCGTTTTGCATGAAGTCCCACATGCCAATGCTAATTAGAGGTTAGTCGAGGTATTCATTCGATGTACCATGCTAATTTGAAATCTTGTTATGCTGACCAATGTATGAAATTATTCAAATACAGTTAGTCATATTAGTGATTTGCATTGCGATAACTGAGTGTATCATTATCCAGATTTTGCGTAGATTGCGTTTCTTCCGCCGTTATGGACAGCTGGTAATGTTCATATACATATATCATTTGGTTTTGAGACTTATATACATCGTGTTAGCTTTGTTAATATAGGGAAATAAATTCACTAACTTTTAATAAACTGGTGTGGTTATTCATGATTGAAAGGTCATGGTGCGCCGAAATACCAACTGTTATTGATTTCTGATGTGCTATATCGATCAATTAATTGAGTATTGATTACCGATTGCAATAGTTATTGATTATTGATCTGAGTGACTCGACTATTTTAGGATGAGGAGAGCCCGACTCGGTTAAAAGATTCACCGACCTCCAACGTGTCCAGGTACAGGTAATTTATAAGGGCTGGACGCGTTATCACCATCCACCAAACATTTCTTAGCTTGAAAGGGAAGTGCCATGAGGACCATTCCTTTGGACCTGTGGTCATCTTTAAATTTGGTAGATAGTAGTCCGTTAGTATGGCACAGATAATGTCCACCACCACCCTGATGGACAAAGTACCATCCACCAAAGACTAAATCAGTATACAAAAAAGTGATGGGTGGGATTCTTGGATAAAATTCAGCCACTGATAATCACTTGGGCTGCATCCCTGGCAACCAGTCCTGGGTTGCTTGTGTTCTGGTTAAGGGAGGACCTGGCATGACAGTTCGGTCTGGACTGTTCTTATCCTACAGAACACTGCCTACTCTTAAAAAATGAAACTTCAAAGTTTATTTTTTTCTTTTTAAATGCATCCCGATTTCCTTTAAGGAAAATGGGCTGCACCAAAAATAAAAGATTGCTTTATTAAAAAGGAATCACAGACATGGTGGTCTGCTGACCCCACCAGGCCACCATCCCTGTGATGGGTGCTATTCCTAATGGATCACAAATTGCGACCTACCTTATTAATATGCATGAGGTAGGTCTATTTACGACCCCTTTGGAATGGCTAATGAAACTCAACGGACTTTCATACATTAGAAATACCGATTTCCCAATTGCAGTTCTCTACGAATCGCATTTGGGAAATCGGTATTCCTAATGTTTGTTTTAAATTTTACTGTGCCATTTTTGTGGGCCTCGTAGCGTCGGATTGCCCCCCTTGCCTACATTATGCCCGGCACAGGCATAATGTGGCGCAAGGGGTTACAAAGTGGTGCAATGCATGAATTGGGCCACTTTGTGAATACGGTGCTGCAGAAAAGCCACTTTAGTGCAACCTTATCATCAAAATAATGACGCTATGGCGGCGTTATGACTACGCTTAGGTGGCACTAGGGGCTCTTAATTATGCCCCTAAGTTTGGGAATCAAAAGCAATGTCCAATGCAAAACTCTTTGATAAACAGCATAGTAAGTTTCTACGTGCAATAAAATACTGTCTTAGCCACAAAAATGCGATATCAGGTTAACTTTTAAAATAGCACATAAAGTATGTGCTTCAAATACTGATGAGCCAGTTAGTTGCCACCTGGGCCGCTTGCTGCTGTAATGAAACAATTTCAGAGGGAGCCTCTGTTGGGAAATGAGGCACTGACCATGGCGGCGCCCCAGGGCTTTGAGTATCTGACCTATCAAGTGCTAGGCATGCAGCAGAGGCAACGCAAGAGCGGTAATAATGAGCTACACCAGGGCAAGATAACATCTCCAGACCCCATGTATCTCGCCATTAGCAGACATAATTGCGGGGACCTGACTAGCTATCAGTTTCGGGCCTTTCTTTTCATAATCAGATGCCCCCGACCTTGAATGGTAAGTGACAAGCATCTATTAAGAAGAATACAATTTGGAGATTCCGCAAATGTAGTTCTGCTACGTCCGTACCTGTCCTGAGTGAGATGTGAGTTGGATAGAGCCATGTTATGCTGAGCTATTAGACTATACAACAACCTTTCTCAAGGTCGTCCAGTCACATTTAAATAATTATGTGGTTGATGTCGCTCCTATTAAATGAATTGTGATACTTTGGAAGTCCTGAGTCGTTAGGTTGTAAATTATTAATATTGTGACTTTTTGGATCCGATTTAGAAATCTACTTTTTTCATATTCGTCTTCATTGTTATTTCGAAAAAACAGTGCAAGTAAGAGACCAGAAATAAATCCCAACGAACCCCCCTCACCGATATCTCCTCTCTCCTGATACACCACCCGCCTATAAATACAAAAATCACTTCTCATCACTATATAGACTAAAACTACACGCCAATGAAAAATTGCAGCATAGCACTAGAGACAGAATTGTGGTTTGCTTGTTCCGACAGGCACCCAAATTCTATCAACCTACGGATTTCAGTTGCTATGTATGTATATACACTCTTTGGCGTTATGAGGTTAATCCTTAAGGGCAGCTTTTCTTCAGATTTAGGGTGTATGGCCTGCAGATGCAGTTACCAATATCAATGTGGCACTACTTGCTGAGTCAGTCAGGAGGGAAGATGCAATTGACTCAGCCTTAGCATGGCTGTATAGATCACAATGTCCTAGGTCAGTGGAGGAGGAGACTATTTGTTGCTAGGCAATGATGAGGGCCAGGTGTAAGGAAATGCCTCCTTGGCATGGTTGCCCCCTGACTTTTTGCCTTTGCTGATGCTATGTTTACAATTGAAAGTGTGCTGAGGCCTGCTAACCAGGCCCCAGCACCAGTGTTCTTTCCCTAACCTGTACTTTTGTATCCACAATTGGCAGACCCTGGCATCCAGATAAGTCCCTTGTAACTGGTACTTCTAGTACCAAGGGCCCTGATGCCAAGGAAGGTCTCTAAGGGCTGCAGCATGTCTTATGCCACCCTGGAGACCTCTCACTCAGCACAGACACACTGCTTGCCAGCTTGTGTGTGCTAGTGAGGACAAAACGAGTAAGTCGACATGGCACTCCCCTCAGGGTGCCATGCCAGCCTCTCACTGCCTATGCAGTATAGGTAAGACACCCCTCTAGCAGGCCTTACAGCCCTAAGGCAGGGTGCACTATACCATAGGTGAGGGTACCAGTGCATGAGCATGGTACCCCTACAGTGTCTAAACAAAACCTTAGACATTGTAAGTGCAGGGTAGCCATAAGAGTATATGGTCTGGGAGTCTGTCAAACACGAACTCCACAGCACCATAATGACTACACTGAAAACTGGGAAGTTTGGTATCAAACTTCTCAGCACAATAAATGCACACTGATGCCAGTGTACATTTTATTGTAAAATACACCACAGAGGGCACCTTAGAGGTGCCCCCTGAAACTTAACCGACTGTCTGTGTAGGCTGACTAGTTCCAGCAGCCTGCCACACCAGAGACATGTTGCTGGCCCCATGGGGAGAGTGCCTTTGTCACTCTGAGGCCAGTAACAAAGCCTGCACTGGGTGGAGATGCTAACACCTCCCCCAGGCAGGAGCTGTGACACCTGGCGGTGAGCCTCAAAGGCTCACCCCTTTGTCACAGCCCAGCAGGGCACTCCAGCTTAGTGGAGTTGCCCGCCCCCTCCGGCCACGGCCCCCACTTTTGGCGGCAAGGCTGGAGGGAACAAAGAAAGCAACAAGGAGGAGTCACTGGCAAGTCAGGACAGCCCCTAAGGTGTCCTGAGCTGAGGTGACTCTAACTTTTAGAAATCCTCCATCTTGCAGATGGAGGATTCCCCCAATAGGGTTAGGATTGTGACCCCCTCCCCTTGGGAGGAGGCACAAAGAGGGTGTACCCACCCTCAGGGCTAGTAGCCATTGGCTACTAACCCCCCAGACCTAAACACGCCCTTAAATTTAGTATTTAAGGGCTACCCTGAACCCTAGAAAATTAGATTCCTGCAACTACAAGAAGAAGGACTGCCTAGCTGAAAACCCCTGCAGAGGAAGACCAGAAGACGACTACTGCCTTGGCTCCAGAAACTCACCGGCCTGTCTCCTGCCTTCCAAAGATCCTGCTCCAGCGACGCCTTCCAAAGGGACCAGCGACCTCGACATCCTCTGAGGACTGCCCCTGCTTCGAAAAGACAAGAAACTCCCGAGGACAGCGGACCTGCTCCAAGAAAGGCTGCAACTTTGTTTCCAGCAGCTTTGAAAGAACACTGCAAGCTCCCCGCAAGAAGCGTGAGACTTGCAACACTGCACCCGGCGACCCCGACTCGGCTGGTGGAGATCCAACACCTCAGGAGGGACCCCAGGACTACTCTGATACTGTGAGTACCAAAACCTGTCCCCCCTGAGTCCCCACAGCGCCGCCTGCAGAGGGAATCCCGAGGCTTCCCCTGACCGCTACTCTTTGAATCCAAAGTCCCGACGCCTGGGAGAGACCCTGCACCCGCAGCCCCCAGGACCTGAAGGACCGGACTTTCACTGGAGAAGTGACCCCCAGGAGTCCCTCTCCCTTGCCCAAGTGGAGGTTTCCCCGAGGAATCCCCCCCTTGCCTGCCTGCAGCGCTGAAGAGATCCCGAGATCTCTCATAGACTAACATTGCGAACCCGACGCCTGTTTCTACACTGCACCCGGCCGCCCCCGCGCTGCTGAGGGTGAAATTTCTGTGTGGACTTGTGTCCCCCCCGGTGCCCTACAAAACCCCCCTGGTCTGCCCTCCGAAGACGCGGGTACTTACCTGCAAGCAGACCGGAACCGGGGCACCCCCTTCTCTCCATTCTAGCCTATGTGTTTTGGGCACCACTTTGAACTCTGCACCTGACCGGCCCTGAGCTGCTGGTGTGGTGACTTTGGGGTTGCTCTGAACCCCCAACGGTGGGCTACCTTGGACCAAGAACTGAACCCTGTAAGTGTCTTACTTACCTGGTAAAACTAACAAAAACTTACCTCCCCTAGGAACTGTGAAAATTGCACTGTGTCCACTTTTAAAACAGCTATTTGTCAATAACTTGTAAAGTATACATGCAATTTTTATGATTTAAAGTTCCTAAAGTACTTACCTGCAATACCTTTCAACTGAGATATTACATGTAGAATTTGAACCTGTGGTTCTTAAAATAAACTAAGAAAAGATATTTTTCTATAACAAAACCTATTGGCTGGATTTGTCTCTGAGTGTGTGTACCTCATTTATTGTCTATGTGTATGTACAACAAATGCTTAACACTACTCCTTGGATAAGCCTACTGCTCGACCACACTACCACAAAATAGAGCATTAGTATTATCTATTTTTACCACTATTTTACCTCTAAGGGGAACCCTTGGACTCTGTGCATGCTATTCCTTACTTTGAAATAGCACATACAGAGCCAACTTCCTACATTGGTGGATCAGCGGTGGGGTACAAGACTTTGCATTTGCTGGACTACTCAGCCAATACCTGATCACACGACAAATTCCAAAATTGTCATTAGAAATTGATTTTTGCAATTTGAAAAGTTTTCTAAATTCTTAAAAGACCTGCTACGGCCTTGTGTTAGATCCTGTTTAGCATTTCTTTTAGAGTTTAAAAGTTTGTAAAAGTTTGAATTAGATTCTAGAACCAGTTGTAGATTCTTAAAAAGTATTCCAACTTTTAGAAGCAAAATGTCTAGCACAGATGTGACTGTGGTGGAACTCGACACCACACCTTACCTCCATCTTAAGATGAGGGAGCTAAGGTCACTCTGTAAAATAAAGAAAATAACAATGGGCCCCAAACCTACCAAAATACAGCTCCAGGAGCTTTTGGCAGAGTTTGAAAAGGCCAACCCCTCTGAGGCTGGCAACTCAGAGGAAGAGGATAGTGACTTGGAGGAAAATTCCCCCCTACCAGTCCTATCTAGGGAGAACAGGGTCCCTCAAACCCTGACTCCAAAAATAATAGTCAGAGATGCTGGTTCCCTCACAGGAGAGACCAACACCTCTGAAATCACTGAGGATAGCCCCAGTGAAGAGGACATCCAGTTAGCCAGGATGGCCAAAAGATTGGCTTTGGAAAGACAGATCCTAGCCATAGAGAGGGAAAGACAAGAGATGGGCCTAGGACCCATCAATGGTGGCAGCAACATAAATAGGGTCAGAGATTCTCCTGACATGTTGAAAATCCCTAAAGGGATTGTAACTAAATATGAAGATGGTGATGACATCACCAAATGGTTCACAGCTTTTGAGAGGGCTTGTGTAACCAGAAAAGTGAACAGATCTCACTGGGGTGCTCTCCTTTGGGAAATGTTCACAGGAAAGTGTAGAGATAGACTCCTCACACTCTCTGGACAAGATGCAGAATCTTATGACCTCATGAAGGGTACCCTGATTGAGGGCTTTGGATTCTCCACTGAGGAGTATAGGATTAGATTCAGGGGGGCTCAAAAATCCTCGAGCCAGACCTGGGTTGACTTTGTAGACTACTCAGTGAAAACACTAGATGGTTGGATTCAAGGCAGTGGTATAAGTAATTATGATGGGCTGTACAATTTATTTGTGAAAGAACACCTATTGAGTAATTGTTTCAATGATAAACTGCATCAGCATCTGGTAGACCTAGGACCAATTTCTCCCCAAGAATTGGGAAAGAAGGCGGACCATTGGGTCAAGACAAGGGTGTCCAAGACTTCAACAGGGGGTGACCAAAAGAAAGGGGTCACAAAGACTCCCCAGGGGAAGGGTGATGAGACAACCAAAACTAAAAATAGTAAAGAGTCTTCTACAGGCCCCCAAAAACCTGCACAGGAGGGTGGGCCCAGAGCCTCTTCACAAAACAATGGGTACAAGGGTAAAAACTTTGATCCCAAAAAGGCCTGGTGTCATAGCTGTAAACAGCATGGACACCAAACTGGAGACAAGGCCTGTCCCAAGAAAGGTTCCACTCCAAACTCCCATCCAGGTAACACTGGTATGGCTAGTCTCCAAGTGGGATCAACAGTGTGACCAGAGCAAATCAGGGTCCACACTGAAGCTACTCTAGTTTCTGAGGGTGGGGTGGATTTAGCCACACTAGCTGTCTGGCCGCCTAACATGCAAAAATACAGACAGCAACTCCTAATTAATGGGACTAGAATAGAGGGCCTGAGGGATACAGGTGCCAGTGTCACCATGGTGACAGAGAAGCTGGTTTCCCCTGGCCAATACCTGACTGGAAAAACTTACACAGTCACCAACGCTGACAATCAGAGAAAAGTACATCCCATGGCAATGGTTACTTTAGAATGGGGAGGGGTCAATGGCCTGAAACAGGTGGTGGTCTCCTCAAATATCCCAGTGGACTGTCTGCTTGGAAATGACCTGGAGTCCTCAGCATGGGCTGAGGTAGAACTAAAAACCCATGCAGCAATGCTGGGTATCCCTGAACTGGTGTGTGTGAAAACAAGAGCACAATGCAAGGCACAGGGTGAACAAGTAGAGCTGGAGTCTGGAAGAATGGCCCAGCCTACCAAGAGAACAGGAAAGTCAGTTGGGAAACCAACTGCAACACAGCAAAAGAAAGGGAACCTCTCTTCTCAGGAAGAAGTTCTGCCCTCTGAGGGAACTGAGCCTTTGGGGCTTGAACCTTATCAGGTTGAGCTCTTAGGCCCAGGGGGACCCTCAAGGGAGGAGCTGTGTAAGTGACAAGAAACCTGTCCCTCTCTTGAAGGCCTTAGGCAGCAAGCTGCTGAAGAGTCCAAAGGCAAGAAAAATGGAACGCATAGGGTCTATTGGGAAGATGGACTCCTGTACACTGAGGCCAGAGACCCCAAACCTGGTGCCACTAGGAGAGTGGTAGTGCCTCAGCTGTTCAGGAAGTTCATCCTAACATTGGCCCATGACATTCCCCTTGCTGGACATTTGGGACAAACCAAGACGTGGGAGAGGTTAGTCAACCACTTCTACTGGCCCAATATGTCCAACATGGTTAAGGAGTTTTGCCTCTCCTGCCCCACCTGTCAAGCCAGTGGTAAGACAGGTGGGCATCCAAAGGCCCCCCTCATTCCACTTCCAGTGGTGGGGGTTCCCTTTGAAAGAGTGGGTGTGGACATAGTTGGTCCACTAGAACCTCCCACAGCCTCAGGAAATATGTATATCCTGGTAGTAGTGGATCATGCTACCAGGTATCCTGAAGCTATTCCCCTTAGGTCGACTACTGCCCCTGCAGTAGCCAAGGCCCTCATTGGTATCTTTACCAGAGTGGGTTTCCCTAAGGAGGTGGTGTCTGACAGAGGTACCAACTTCATGTCAGCATACCTAAAGCACATGTGGAATGAGTGTGGAGTGACTTATAAATTCACTACACCATACCATCCACAAACTAATGGCTTGGTTGAGAGATTCAACAAGACATTAAAAGGCATGATCATGGGGCTCCCAGAAAAACTCAAAAGGAGATGGGATGTCCTCTTGCCATATCTGCTTTTCGCTTACAGAGAGGTGCCACAGAAGGGAGTAGGATTCTCACCCTTTGAACTTCTGTTTGGTCATCCTGTAAGAAGACCACTTGCTCTTGTTAAAGAAGGCTGGGAGAGACCTCTCCATGAGCCTAAACAAGACATAGTGGACTATGTACTTGGCCTTCGCTCTAGAATGGCAGAGTACATGGAAAAGGCAACCAAAAACCTTGAGGCCAGCCAACAGCTCCAGAAGTTTTGGTATGACCAAAAGGCTGCACTGGTTGAGTTCCAACCAGGACAGAAAGTCTGGGTTCTGGAGCCTGTGGCTCCCAGGGCACTCCAGGACAAATGGAGTGGCCCTTACCCAGTACTAGAAAGGAAGAGTCAGGTCACCTACCTGGTGGACCTGGGCACAAGCAGGAGCCCCAAGAGGGTGATCCATGTGAACCGCCTTAAGCTCTTCCATGACAGGGCTGATGTGAATCTGTTGATGGTAACAGATGAGGATCAGGAGGCAGAGAGTGAACCTCTCCCTGATCTTCTGTCATCAGACCCAAAAGATGGCACAGTAGATGGAGTGATCTACTCAGACACCCTCTCTGGCCAACAGCAAGCTGATTGTAGGAGAGTCCTACAACAGTTTCCTGAACTCTTCTCCTTAACCCCTGGTCAGACACACCTGTGTACCCATGATGTGGACACAGGAGACAGCATGCCTGTCAAGAACAAAATCTTTAGACAATCTGACCATGTTAAGGAAAGCATCAAGGTGGAAGTCCACAAGATGCTGGAATTGGGAGTAATTGAGCGCTCTGACAGCCCCTGGGCTAGCCCAGTGGTCTTAGTCCCCAAACCTCACACCAAAGATGGAAAGAAAGAGATGAGGTTTTGTGTGGACTACAGAGGGCTCAATTCTGTCACCAAGACAGATGCTCATCCAATTCCAAGAGCTGATGAGCTCATAGACAAATTAGGTGCTGCCAAATTCTTAAGTACCTTTGACTTGACAGCAGGGTACTGGCAAATAAAAATGGCACCTGGAGCAAAAGAGAAAACAGCATTCTCCACACCTGATGGGCATTATCAGTTTACTGTTATGCCCTTTGGTTTAAAGAATGCCCCTGCCACCTTCCAAAGGTTGGTGAATCAAGTCCTTGCTGGCTTGGAGTCCTTTAGCACAGCTTATCTTGATGATATTGCTGTCTTTAGCTCCACCTGGCAGGATCACCTGGTCCACCTGAAGAAGGTTTTGAAGGCTCTGCAATCTGCAGGCCTCTCTATCAAGGCATCCAAATGCCAGATAGGGCAGGGAACTGTGGTTTACTTGGGCCACCTTGTAGGTGGAGGCCAAGTTCAGCCACTCCAACCCAAGATCCAGACTATTCTGGACTGGGTAGCTCCAAAAACCCAGACTCAAGTCAGGGCATTCCTTGGCTTGACTGGGTATTACAGGAGGTTTGTGAAGGGATATGGATCCATTGTGACAGCCCTCACTGAACTCACCTCCAAGAAAATGCCCAAGAAAGTGAACTGGACTGTGGAATGCCAACAGGCCTTTGACACCCTGAAACAAGCAATGTGCTCAGCACCAGTTCTCAAAGCTCCAGATTATTCTAAGCAGTTCATTGTGCAGACTGATGCCTCTGAACATGGGATAGGGGCAGTTTTGTCCCAAACAAATGATGATGGCCTTGACCAGCCTGTTGCTTTCATTAGCAGGAGGTTACTCCCCAGGGAGCAGCGTTGGAGTGCCATTGAGAGGGAGGCCTTTGCTGTGGTTTGGTCCCTGAAGAAGCTGAGACCATACCTCTTTGGGACTCACTTCCTAGTTCAAACCGACCACAGACCTCTCAAATGGCTGATGCAAATGAAAGGTGAAAATCCTAAACTGTTGAGGTGGTCCATCTCCCTACAGGGAATGGACTTTATAGTGGAACACAGACCTGGGACTGCCCATGCCAATGCAGATGGCCTTTCCAGGTTCTTCCACTTAGAAAATGAAGACTCTCTTGGGAAAGGTTAGTCTCATCCTCTTTCGTTTGGGGGGGGGTTGTGTAAGGAAATGCCTCCTTGGCATGGTTGCCCCCTGACTTTTTGCCTTTGCTGATGCTATGTTTACAATTGAAAGTGTGCTGAGGCCTGCTAACCAGGCCCCAGCACCAGTGTTCTTTCCCTAACCTGTACTTTTGTATCCACAATTGGCAGACCCTGGCATCCAGATAAGTCCCTTGTAACTGGTACTTCTAGTACCAAGGGCCCTGATGCCAAGGAAGGTCTCTAAGGGCTGCAGCATGTCTTATGCCACCCTGGAGACCTCTCACTCAGCACAGACACACTGCTTGCCAGCTTGTGTGTGCTAGTGAGGACAAAACGAGTAAGTCGACATGGCACTCCCCTCAGGGTGCCATGCCAGCCTCTCACTGCCTATGCAGTATAGGTAAGACACCCCTCTAGCAGGCCTTACAGCCCTAAGGCAGGGTGCACTATACCATAGGTGAGGGTACCAGTGCATGAGCATGGTACCCCTACAGTGTCTAAACAAAACCTTAGACATTGTAAGTGCAGGGTAGCCATAAGAGTATATGGTCTGGGAGTCTGTCAAACACGAACTCCACAGCACCATAATGGCTACACTGAAAACTGGGAAGTTTGGTATCAAACTTCTCAGCACAATAAATGCACACTGATGCCAGTGTACATTTTATTGTAAAATACACCACAGAGGGCACCTTAGAGGTGCCCCCTGAAACTTAACCGACTGTCTGTGTAGGCTGACTAGTTCCAGCAGCCTGCCACACCAGAGACATGTTGCTGGCCCCATGGGGAGAGTGCCTTTGTCACTCTGAGGCCAGTAACAAAGCCTGCACTGGGTGGAGATGCTAACACCTCCCCCAGGCAGGAGCTGTGACACCTGGCGGTGAGCCTCAAAGGCTCACCCCTTTGTCACAGCCCAGCAGGGCACTCCAGCTTAGTGGAGTTGCCCGCCCCCTCCGGCCACGGCCCCCACTTTTGGCGGCAAGGCTGGAGGGAACAAAGAAAGCAACAAGGAGGAGTCACTGGCCAGTCAGGACAGCCCCTAAGGTGTCCTGAGCTGAGGTGACTCTAACTTTTAGAAATCCTCCATCTTGCAGATGGAGGATTCCCCCAATAGGGTTAGGATTGTGACCCCCTCCCCTTGGGAGGAGGCACAAAGAGGGTGTACCCACCCTCAGGGCTAGTAGCCATTGGCTACTAACCCCCCAGACCTAAACACGCCCTTAAATTTAGTATTTAAGGGCTACCCTGAACCCTAGAAAATTAGATTCCTGCAACTACAAGAAGAAGGACTGCCTAGCTGAAAGCCCCTGCAGAGGAAGACCAGAAGACGACTACTGCCTTGGCTCCAGAAACTCACCGGCCTGTCTCCTGCCTTCCAAAGATCCTGCTCCAGCGACGCCTTCCAAAGGGACCAGCGACCTCGACATCCTCTGAGGACTGCCCCTGCTTCGAAAAGACAAGAAACTCCCGAGGACAGCGGACCTGCTCCAAGAAAGGCTGCAACTTTGTTTCCAGCAGCTTTGAAAGAACACTGCAAGCTCCCCGCAAGAAGCGTGAGATTTGCAACACTGCACCCGGCGACCCCGACTCGGCTGGTGGAGATCCAACACCTCAGGAGGGACCCCAGGACTACTCTGATACTGTGAGTACCAAAACCTGTCCCCCCTGAGTCCCCACAGCGCCGCCTGCAGAGGGAATCCCGAGGCTTCCCCTGACCGCTACTCTTTGAATCCAAAGTCCCGACGCCTGGGAGAGACCCTGCACCCGCAGCCCCCAGGACCTGAAGGACCGGACTTTCACTGGAGAAGTGACCCCCAGGAGTCCCTCTCCCTTGCCCAAGTGGAGGTTTCCCCGAGGAATCCCCCCCTTGCCTGCCTGCAGCGCTGAAGAGATCCCGAGATCTCTCATAGACTAACATTGCGAACCCGACGCCTGTTTCTACACTGCACCCGGCCGCCCCCGCGCTGCTGAGGGTGAAATTTCTGTGTGGACTTGTGTCCCCCCCGGTGCCCTACAAAACCCCCCTGGTCTGCCCTCCGAAGACGCGGGTACTTACCTGCAAGCAGACCGGAACCGGGGCACCCCCTTCTCTCCATTCTAGCCTATGTGTTTTGGGCACCACTTTGAACTCTGCACCTGACCGGCCCTGAGCTGCTGGTGTGGTGACTTTGGGGTTGCTCTGAACCCCCAACGGTGGGCTACCTTGGACCAAGAACTGAACCCTGTAAGTGTCTTACTTACCTGGTAAAACTAACAAAAACTTACCTCCCCTAGGAACTGTGAAAATTGCACTGTGTCCACTTTTAAAACAGCTATTTGTCAATAACTTGTAAAGTATACATGCAATTTTTATGATTTAAAGTTCCTAAAGTACTTACCTGCAATACCTTTCAACTGAGATATTACATGTAGAATTTGAACCTGTGGTTCTTAAAATAAACTAAGAAAAGATATTTTTCTATAACAAAACCTATTGGCTGGATTTGTCTCTGAGTGTGTGTACCTCATTTATTGTCTATGTGTATGTACAACAAATGCTTAACACTACTCCTTGGATAAGCCTACTGCTCGACCACACTACCACAAAATAGAGCATTAGTATTATCTATTTTTACCACTATTTTACCTCTAAGGGGAACCCTTGGACTCTGTGCATGCTATTCCTTACTTTGAAATAGCACATACAGAGCCAACTTCCTACACCAGGTCTATGAACTTAGCAGCAGACTTGCCCTCTTTGGATCTCTTCAGGATTCTCAGGAGGCAAATTTTGGGGCTGGCTGAAGTTCTTTTACCCAGTCCAATCTCAAAGGTTGATCACAAGTTTCCCACACCAGCGCTGAAAAATCATGCAGAACCACACAATGTGACCCATGCCTGATTGCTTTGTGGACACACCATTGGTGTCTAGGGGTACATTAGTTCAAGACTCTGAGGGGCAAGGTACCTTCTGTGAAGATAGTAGAAATGGATCAGTTTAAGCTGGTCATTTATTGAGATGTGCCACATATATGAAAAAGCCTGCTTCCATTTCGCATCCACAAGTGGACTACTCAAAGGAGACAATTGTTTGAGTATGGTCAAATCAAATCAAAGAAGGAATTATAAAGCTCAGCTACTCACCCGTAAGGGTCTCAAGGCGCTAAGGGGGTTTGCCCTCTGAGCTTCATTAGAAAAGCCAGGATTTTAAGGTCCTTCTTGAATTGGGGTAGCAATGGTGACTGCCTGAGTTGCAGGGGCAGGGTGCTCCACCTCTTTGCCTTGAGGTAGGCAAAGATTCTCCAATCAGCCAAGGTCTTCCGCATGCGTATGCTCTGATAGCCTGATAAGCTACTTGCAACAGGGCATAATATAGTAGTTTGTGTGTATTTCTTTAGTGACCAGCAATCGGAAATTTATGATTTTCACAAAATCCACAGCCTGATTTACACATGAGTACTTGCTGGACAGATCAACACAACATTACCCTGTCATAAAATTACTATCAAGATGAAAATGTGGCCAAGTGCAAGGTGTTGGGCCTCAAAATGCAGACTTAGCTCTTCAAAAGTGGGTGTGGCAAGGGATAAAGGAGAGGAAAGGGGGCAAAGCAATACAGGAGTATACCTAAAAATGTATAGATCTAACAATAGGCAGGAAAATTCCCGAAAGAAGAAACCCACTTTGACTTGAGTAGTACAAACAAACATCAGCATCCACTGCAGGGGAGGCACTCAGAGGCCTCCTCAGTGCTCTCCTTCTGTTTTTCTGCCCCTTCCTCCTTCATCATTCTTGTGGCTGTGCCTGCCTGTACAAGGTTCTACAAAGTAGAAATGTAGCCGGCTCGGTCTCCTCTACCTAGGTGCTACCATTTTGATTCTCTTTCCCTCCATCTAGAACTCTAAAATTCAATTTATCAGTATCTGAACAGGGAGGACACTGCAGAAAAAAGAGGAGCAAAATATAAAAATGATGTACTCACACTATGGATGAGTCCCTCCCTGTGAGGCTATTGTTGGACTCCATAGTCATGTCTTCCTGCATCCTCTCAGAGGCATTAAAGGATGGACTTGCTGGAGAAATCGAAAGAGAGGAGTGTGGGAAAGTACCCTGTTTTTGGCATGGTTCCTGTCTCCACAACTCATCGACCTGATAATCAATCATCCAGGTCGGAATCATAAGGAACCTATAGGAACACAATTGTATCCACATTGAAGGCTTCAGAACTTTACACACACAGGCGGTCATTCTGACCGCGGCGGGCGGCAGTCGCCGCCCGCCATGCGGTCACCGCCAAATGGCCGCTCCGCGGTCAGGAGACCGCGGATGCCATTCTGGCTTTCCCGCTGGGCCGGCGGGCGACCGCCAAAAGGCCGCCTGCCGGCCCAGCGGGAAAGCCCCTGCAACATAGAAGCCGGCTCCGAATGGAGCCGGCGGTGTTGCAGGGGTGCGACGGGTGCAGTAGCACCCGTCGCGATTTTCACTGTCTGCAAAGCAGACAGTGAAAATCTTCATGGGGCCCTGTTAGGGGGCCCCTGCACTGCCCATGCCACAGGGGCCCCACAACACCCGTTCCCGCCATCCTGGTTCTGGCGGTGTAAACCGCCAGAAACAGGCTGGCGGGAAGGGGGTCGGAATCCCCATGGCGGCGCTGCAAGCAGCGCCGCCATGGAGGATTCCCTGGGCCAGGGGAAAACTGGCGGGAAACCGCTGGTTCCCCTTTTCTGACCGCGGCTTTACCGCCGCGGTCAGAATGGCCCTGGAAGCACCGCCAGCCTGTTGACGGTGCTTCCTTTGCCCTCCACCCTGGCGGTCATAGACCGCCAGGGTTGGAATGAGGGCCACAGCCCTGATCCTGATGAATACCTATGTGATGGTGAGACAGTATACAGAGAATCATCCTCTTTGCTATTAAAAAGTGTGTTAAGGAGGTACTAGTTCCAACCACAGGTGATCATGGGCATGGTTGCAGAATGTACTGTCTGGCAGCGTGGTGAATGTAGAGGTCACTTTCTCTATTCTAGTGTTAGACTGTGTAAAAAAATAGGCCATTGCACCAAAACAAACGTGGTCTCCATTAGTGACTTTGATAGCTCAGGTTGGTCCATGTTTGCAAATTGGGCAGTTTGAACTCGCAAAGACACGGTGTATAAGTGATTTGTGAGGTGTTGAGGACTGCATGGATTGGAGCTTCTAGCAGGCAACGTGTGTTTTATTAACAGTGAAATTAGCAGTAAAAACCGGCCCGACAGACTGTAAATCAAGCCCACATACGGCCTAAAAAAAGACTCCACACAATGACCTGTCAGACCAGCATTTCAAAAATCTCCATGATACGTGCACAAGAAAGACTCCTTTTTCAGGCTCCCATCTTAGTGGCAAGGGAAGAGATTCCAATGCAGATCAAGACGTTGTTACGATGTTCATCACATCCTGCATGGTGATGTCCTTAGATATGACATTTAAAGCAGCTGGAGCTGAACACTCTTTTCAGTTTGATCGGCGTTGGGGAATCCTACTCAGCCTCAGAGCACCGATTTGACAGGATTTGTTCTACTCTCTAGTTTCTAGCAGCACCACTCGTAGATTCCTGCTCGGGGATTAGTGAAGAAAGGTCATCACTGGGCAAAAATTCACATAATTGGAAAAGGGGGGATATCCTATGAGTTGAGGATCTCGCTGTGAAGCTCATCAGATTACAGATCTTCGTTCCTGAGGCCAGCACGGTTCTACCATACAGGGCGAAGGGTATATTGGAAGATTTGTCCTGGGGACAGACAGCTCAGGAATTATGAGCCAGATGTACAAAGCCCTTTTGCATTTGTTAACGGTCAGGCCGTTAAGAAATGCAAAACAGCCTTTTCTGATGTACAAAGGCCTTTAGGGAATTCCAAATAGGGATTTCCCTTTCGCGATTTCCATTCTGGTGTACAAAGCATGTCCTAAATGCAATTTTGGACATTTAGGAAATTAAATTAAAATCGACTTGGAGCCGATGGTAAACTTGTGCAATTTTAAAAAAGTGCCCCAAAATGATTTCCTTAAATTGAAATAGAGCACACACATGCCCCTGGGGCATATTTGTGCTCTACATGTGCACCACTATTTTTGGGGTGCACCAAGGTGGGCCTTTTGCCCATTGACATCCCTGGTTTTTAATTTCCCAAATAGCAATGTCCTATTAGGTAATCGCTATCTGGGAAATGCAAAACCAGCCCATTGACACACTTTGTAAAATCAGTATCTCTGTACATAGTATTTTGCATTTCCAAAATTTCAATTTCTATGAAGTCGCTATTTAGGAAATGCAAAATTGCATTTTAGTACATCTTGCCCTATAAATGTACAACTCAATGGAGTGATGGGTCTGAACTTTTCACATTTGGCCCCATGCACTTAGGCACCCAAGACACTTTACATCCTCCTGAGGCCAGAACTGCTCCCAATTTGCTCACCCTTGAGTGACAAGAGAGCTCAGTAGATACCAAGGAAATTGGTTTTTAAGAAAAGGAAGTGGGCCGGGGAGGTGGCCTAATTTGGCATCAGACCGACCCCACACAGGTTTTCTGCTGCTCCCAGAAAGGGAAGATATTTAAATAGACCACCAAGTTAATAAATTAATGAGTGGGGTAGCAGCCCATTTTGGCATCAGATGTCCCTCCAATTTTCTAGTCCTCATTCATTCTTTCAGTTCCACCAGTGAGGCCATATTGGGGAGGTTACCCTCATTCCCTGCCTAGGTTGGAGTGGGCAAGCGGCTGGCCTGTGCTGTCATCATGCTGCTCCCACACCGCTGGGTTCTAGACAGACTTTCCATCCCCCTGTATTGGCAGATTGAGTGGTTTAGCCCCATTATGCTTGTCTCAAGGGTGAGGAAATCCCAGTACATCAGTCCTTCTTGGCATCGGATTGCTACCAGAACCCTAAACTCCAGAAAGTATTTCTTTCCCTGTTCATAGGCAGATTGGGGTTTACCATGTGCACACTAAAGAAAGATCAGAATAAACAGGAAAAAAAAACTAACTCCGGACCGAAACGTGTGGGTCTGATGCAGGTTTAATAGTTTGTGAGCCTGCAGACACCAACTCCTAAAGCTGCAATACCCCAGATTCCTAGAGAAAATCATGTGGAATTTCCAAAATCTCAGGGCTACTTTCTTTGTTATAAGGCATTACCCAGGCATTCAACAATGATCAAATAGCCATTTCATTACCCATGAGTTAGGTGTCATCAAAATCACAAATATATTTCGCTTTTCACTAACAAAAACGCGTACCTTTAGGCTTTGACATACTTCCAAAAGTAATCATTACATAATCGTAAGCATTTCAATGAAAGCCATCATATTTCTACTGTTGAGCCCAATTGTCTAGAGAGCTCCCAAGACTTAGGCCCCAGAGGATGGTCAAAATGTCCGTCCCAGAAACCCTTGAAATAATGCTAAATCTCCCTTGGTTCTTGGGGACATTAATTCAGTGCCCCCTGGGTTTTGGGTCCTGACTTTTCTGACTGCATTGTTAGGGCTTCCACCACCCCTGGTAACTCTAACACATAAAAAGTAACTTGCTGGAGCATCTGGGTGCACCACGACCATAAAATATGTATATTGCTAACCTGCCCTAGTCCCTTTAGGGGGACTTCTTTCTCTCCAAGTGCCGACCATTCCGGATTGATGATTTGTCTCAGTGCTTATAAATTTACAGTCTGACAGACCCCGAGACATAGAAGCCCTGGCCGCTCTGGTGGCAGCATGCCTTCTCCTCTCTATTGTAGGAAGGGGGTGCAGAGCAGGCTCAGACTGCACACTTCTTTGCACTCTGCACACTTCTCTCTGCTCTGTTCCCCGGCATATGCATATGTAGTAGAGACTGCCTTCATCACTGTAATCACTGCCTACGTCTGGGAAAAATAGCTCCATCCTCTTGAGCTAAAGTACATAAGTTGATCACACTCCAGCCACCAGGAGTCAATTCAATTTAAAAAAACTTTAATTCGGCCGAAGACATAAAAGTTAAAAAAAAACAAACAATAAATACAGAATATAAATTAGCATAGAATAATAAAAACACAGTAAAAAGATGAGCTCACTGCAATATAAAAGTTACACAGATAGCAGCATGAATTACAAGAATAAAACACTACATATTAATAATAACAGCTGAAAAGGTAAAGGTCATACAGCGACTGTAAGTGAGCAACCAATTAATCCAGTAAAACCCACGAATGAGGACCAGCTAGATCCAAATCATGTGACCACAGATTGTCTTTTTGCCCACATCAGCCTAAAAAATGTAGATACCCCACAAGCGTAGAGAGTACAAGGGTTCGTTCTCAGGAGCCTAAGGGCACCAGAATGGCTGGTGGTACCCTGCGGTCTACAAATCGGTGCCAGCCATCCCAAGTAGAACTGGGCATAATCCGGGGATGCTAACAGGACATGTGGTACAGACTCGACAGGGTCACTGCAAAAGGGACATATAGCGGACTCAGATCAAGTCCATTTTACATTAAGGGAGCTAAGGGGAAGTGTGCCCACTCGGAATTGGTGATATAATTTCCTGCTCACTGTTAGAGCTGAGTATTGTTTCTTCATGGCACCCTTGGATGACATGGGAGCAACCATAGAGTGTAACCAGCAATCACCAAGGCCTAAAGAAAGCAACAGATTCTTCATAGCTTTCAGCCAAGGACTTTGATTAAATCTGTCAACCCTAATGATGTCCTATAAGGCAGCAGCATAGTGTGCCAACTTGGGATGGTCCATTTTCTTCGCCAGAAAAGCCAAGGCCATAAAGACACCTTTAAGGCTAACTTTTTACTGCCTAATATAAAGGAGACAAAAGGGTATAAGTAGAGATGGACTCTAGAGATCGAAAGAATCTGTTTTCCGATCGCTTTAGGGCGGGAACGTCTCAAAAGCGTCATCGTTCAGCACCATAGAGTGCAGAACCAAGGGCCCTGGCCACCTAGACCTGCAGGACAGGGGCTATAGATTTGGTATAAGAAACACATTGTTTTTTTAAAAATAGCACTAACAATCTGCCTGTATTTCAGCAAAGCCTTATTAATACGTGGACACCAGGACATGGTTGGCAAGAGAGTAATTTCCAAATAATTAAACAAGTCAAAGTAAGTCATGGGGCATACCCATCACCTTCAAGACCCACAAAAGAACTCGGGGGGGTACCAAGTCAAAAGCGGATTTTAGAATGACAAATGCATCATACAGGTCGTCCCTACTGATCAAGACCATCTTTTGGAAGATCTAAACAAACCGTAAGACCTGGTCAATTTTTGAAATTTTAACCATAAAACCCGCTTGTAGTGGGCTTATGGTGTCATGATCTAATATCAAAACACTATAAAGGGGTGAGAGGGAATTCCTGTCCGACCTCCCTTAATCAATAATATTCACACAAAGAGGACAAGAAATACAGTTTAGTATCAAAACCCGACTGGTTCAAAACAACAATATTTTGGAAAAACGTCCCTCACCCACAATTTGTGGCATGCTTCATCATAGGGCCCTGCTAGCACACTCCAAAAATATAAATCCCCTTTGGAGTGGAGCAGTAAGGGTGGGGGAACATATAAGCACAATAGACAGGACCAACAATCATGGCACAGGGACCAAAGACAGACAACAGAAAGAGATGTAAAACTGACTCAGGCTGGCCACTTCTCCTATTTTATTCTGGTACAGCCTGGACAGGATTAAAAATGTTCTTGGTGGTGTTTTCAGAAGTTAGTTACCTGTGTGCTAGCAGGGCCCTATGATGAAGCATGCCACAAATTGTGGGTGAGGGCAGTTTTTTCAAAATATTGTTGCCTCTCCTGCAGTGGATGCTGACAAGGCATCCCTGCTGAGGAAGAAGTGGCGAACCTCAACACCACCATGGTCTTGGGAGGCTATGTGGTGACTAACTCTTTGGGCCAGGAAAGAAAAATGGTGTTGTGGATTTGGCCACTACATGCTACTTCTCCCATCACTCCTCCAGTTATTACCGGTTTAATAGAGTATCAAAGGCCAAGGTTGAATTTTGGACCTAGGGCCCTTGAATCCACATGTATCACCTCTACTGGAGCCAAACACATTGCCTTTCTAGTGATGGTACTTGATATGTGGGCAGGAAGATTCCTAAGGGCCGCTGATGCCAAAGAACATCTTTAGGACAGTTCATCCAAGTGGTGTATTAGTAGCTGGCAGCTCACCAGAAGTCTCATGCTGCCCAGTTCAGTAAATCCATCTGCCTCCAAGCATCAGAGACTACCTCTATGTCTACACACAGCCATTCAGTTTTTTTAACTGTGTTTCTAGGGTCTTCCCAAGGCGTCACCAGAGGCACCCCTCTCACTTCCTCTTGTCAGTCTCTTGGCCTGCTTCTCTAGTGCCCTTGCCTGGGCTGGAGGCTGTGCTGTCCTCTATCATTGGAACTGCTGAGGAAAACGAGGATAACCAGGTACTCCAGCCTGCAGGCCAGCTGAATACCATGCCTCGCTTGATGACATGACTTTGTTAGAATTTAGATCTCTGTTTCCCTAGCTTTCAGATTGATGTTTGTTGGTCAATGTTTTTGATTTTTTTATTTAGATTCTTAAGATGTTTTTGTTACAGAATTTTCATGTAATGTTAGACTTGGACAATTTTAATTAATTATGAATTTTTGGAATGTTATGTTTTACCTTCCATTTATCGGTTTTAAACCCCTTTCTGGAGACACATTATATTCATAGTGTTTTTAACATTGCTATTTTTGTTTAGGCTTAACAGCCTTCTCCCCCCAAACCCAAGAGCCCTCCTCTTGCAATCTCTGTCACTATTTGATTTTGCGTGAATATTTTGATGTGCCAAGCTTTTTGATGATCCTTCTGCTTCTTTTTACTATCTGATAATGTGACTCTTAACATTTTAGGAGTGCATGTTGCAGGAACACGCGAGCCGCCAGCCAAGATGGCTGCTAGCTAACGGAGCGCCGTGCATTGTCGGATGCGTTTCCAACACCAGAGCCATTTTTCTTTCATCTTTCATGGTGCCCTTTATATAATTGCCTGCTGGATGTGTTGTTGAGCATTTTTCACATTTTAAATGCCGCCTAGCTTCTTTTTTGTGACTTTTAAATAGGTTTCTACATTTCTCCTCATGAAATGCGGCCATTTTGAATAACTATTACTCACCATTACAATGTACTTATTTGCTTGTTTTTTTAACATTTGATGGATTTATTTTCACTTTTCTGCGCAAGCCATGTAATTTATTTTTAAAATCTCATCAATATATATTTGGAGTTCCTGGGCCACTTGTTTCCTTATTGAAGGTTTTTTTTATTTTTTATGGGCAAACTAAAGAAAATAAAATCTCTGTCACATCAGTTCTCCTCAACTGAAAAACTTTCACAGTTTTTACAATTGGATACTTCTGCTGCAGCAACTTCTTCTGCCAAGTCAAAGATGTCTTCCTCATCTTCTTCTTCGCCTAAAGTTTCTCAGAATATTTCTACAACTACTCATAAGAGGGTCAAACAAGACCCACCTTCACCAGTACAATCTCCCTCACCGATCTTTCTTGAACTTGTGCTTGACGAAATATGTGCACTGCGCCCTGTTATTGAAGAAACTAATTCTCGGATGCAAAATATTGATACTAAGTGGTCTCAAATGGAAGTGAGAGTTTCTGTTTTGGAGCAAAGAGTCAGTGATGTGCAAGATGAAACAAATAAAATTGCTAACTTGGAGAAGGAAGTGGCCACTTTGAAGACACTTGCGGAGGATTTGGAAAATAGAAACAGGAGCAGTAATCTTCGCCTTTATGGATTACCGGAGGGTCTTGAAGGGAGTGACCCAAATTCATTTTTTGCTTCATTCTTTCCAAAGTTAGTGGACCTACCATCTTCTACAGTATTGAACATCCAAAGGGCACACCGCATTGGGCATCGTCCTCCGCATTCCTCTATATCTAAATCAAGAGGCGTGATTATTTTCTTTCTTGAACTTACTGATCTAGTGAGAGTGCCTAATGCTGTAAAAGTCAAAAAACAAATTTCTTGGCAAGGAAATATAATCTTCAATCCACAGGATGTGTCCAACACTACAGCAAACAGAAGGAATTAATTTTTGGACCTGCGTCCACAGCTTCGTGACTTGGGAGCTCGTTTTGGATTATTCCATCCGTGTTTGTTCAAAGTGACATATCAAAATAAGACCACTTCGTATACCTCTCCTGCAGCTCTTCGTGATTTCCTAAGACTACATTCTACAAACCCTATGGAAATGGCTGGCCCTTCTACAAGTTGACTATATACATCTTCTTAATCTGTTATGTCCTTGTTCATTACTATTGCGATACAGTTGATGGTCCTTCATATACAGTCTATAACAGTATATTATATTGGTGTGACTATAGGTATTTTTTGTTAATATATTGTTTTCTTTCCACAGGCTCCTGGTGTTTTACAAATCATTATCTTTGCTCGTATCATTTGTCCATCGATGTGTTCTGTTTCCTTGCTGTGCCGTCTTCAGTCTGTGCTGTCACCACCCCGTCCCATGGTTTATTCATCTCAGGTATGTTTTTGCAGTCGTCTTTATTTGACATGTACTGTCTCTTCTTTTTCTATTGAATATTTTCTATCTTTTCTCTTGTTATTTCCCCTTTATTCTTCTCTTTCTCAGTTTTTCTGGTTTTCCTATCCCCTATATGTATTTTCAGTTATTTACGGTACAAGACCTTGTATGTATATATGGTTATGTGACGTAAAATTCAGAGTTATTTCTTGGAATGTCAAAGGGTTTATTAACCCAATAAAAAGGCAGAGAATTTTATCCCATTTAGCTAAATATAATCCAGACTTGGTTCTTTTACAAGAGACACATTTGATGTATTCTGAAGCACTGAAACTTAAAAGAGGTTGGGTGGGCAATGCTTTTACTTCTCCTACATCTACAAAGAAGATCGGTGTTATTGCACTGATAAAAAAATATCAGTAAATGTTTTTTCGCAAGACTTGGATTCCGATGGTAGATGGCTCTTTGTGAAGCTAAGTATTAATGGGATTTCAATGACCATTGGCAATATTTATGGACCTAACCACTCAGATTATCTTTTTTGGCCTAATGTTACTAAACAATGTTTGCATTTTAATGATGAATTTTTCTTCTTGGAGGGGATTGCAACCAAATTATTGACCTTTTTATAGATAGGCAATCTGGAATTAAATTTTCTCCTCATAAAATACATAAACAATTTAAGGCATTTCTCTCACAATGTAATTTAATTGATTCCTGGAGAACTTGTAATCCTGATAGTAGGGATTTCTCATTTTATTCTCCACCACATGGCTCCTTATCTAGACTTGCCCATATTTTTGTTTCAATGTCACTTTCCCAAAATGTTATTAATTCCTCCATTGAACCTAAAGTAATCTCTGATCATGCACCAGTCATCACAGATTTTGATTTGCTCCCGGTGCATCCCAAATCCAATAGGTGGCGATTTAATAACTCATTGTTGCTTGATTCTAAAGTTTCCACATCCTTTGCTGCCTTTGTGAAATAATTTTTCTTATTTAATGATGTTCCTCATGTTTCCCCACAATTGCTATGGGATTCGTTTAAGGCTGCAGCTCGTGGTCATATACTAAATTTTGTCTCTAACAAAAAGAAAACTTTTAATGCACAGCATCAAACTCTACTTCTCAAAAATAAGTGTTTAGAACATCAATATTATTCTTCCTCTTCAAATTTTAATCTACAAGAACTTATTCAGGCAAAATTGCAACTTAAAAAACCTCAACGGATAATGCCTCTTCTTTTCTTTTACGTAGTAGCGCCCGCTATTATGGGAGTCAAAATAGATCGAGGAAACTTCTGGCTATTTATTTAAAAGTACACGAGCAACACCACACAGTGAAGTTTATAGTTACAGATACTGGTGAGTCCCTTTTTAAAGATGACGATATCT
Source organism: Pleurodeles waltl (assembly GCF_031143425.1). Taxonomy (NCBI): domain Eukaryota; kingdom Metazoa; phylum Chordata; class Amphibia; order Caudata; family Salamandridae; genus Pleurodeles; species Pleurodeles waltl. The sequence continues at coordinate 1,117,351,560 of NC_090448.1, read as the reverse complement.
TAGCTGAATTTATTAATTATTATCAGACTCTTTATACTCTTCAGTCAGTCCTGACTTCCTTACTAAAGAAAATTCCATACCCTAATAAAACTCTAGTTGATGTTTCTCCACTTGAAGTTGATATTTCTGCATCAGAAATTGTTAAAGCCCTTCAGTTTCTTAAAAAAAGTAAAACTCCTGGTCCGGATGGATTTACAGTGGAATTTTTTCTACATTTTTCGGACTTTTTTTCTTCCCAAACTTTTACAGCTTTTCGATTCTTCGGAGGCTCTGGTTGTACAGTGGAAACATTTCAAGAAGCTTTGATTTGTTTAATTCCAAAGGAAGGTAAGGATCATACTTACTGTAAAAATTATAGGCCAATTTCTCTACTCAATACAGATTATAAAATGTTTGCAAAATTGTTAGCCTTATGTCTTGATCCCCTTTTACCTGCACTGATAAGTAAGGAACAAACTGGTTTTGTCAAAGGTAGACTTGCTTCCGACAATTCTATAATATTCTTCAATGTACTCAGCAAAGTTTCCGCTCTTTCGTACTCTTAAGCAGCAATTTCCATAGATGCTGAGAAAGTGTTTAATCGGTTTGACTGGTCTTTTCTATTAAAAACTTTAGCCTGCCATGGTTTAGGGTCTCATTTCATTTCATTTATCTCTTTGCTTTATCGATCCCCAATAGCCTCGATATTGGTGAATGGGAAATTGTCCAGATACTTTGTATTACATCGAGGCATTCGTCAAGGGTGTCCACTTTTTCCACTCCTATTTATCCTAGCCCTAGAGCCATTTCTATCCTGTATTAGAAATAACATTAGAATTGAAGGCTTCCAATATGGTGAGAAACATTTAAAATTAACGGCATATGCAGATTATATACTTTTATATATTTCATACCCTGAATTCTCGATTCCATCTCTACTTCGGGAGATAGAAGACTTTTCTTTGATTTCAGGTTATAAGATAAATTCGGATAAAACTGAAATCCTTGCTGTAACAAAATTTTGTTTTAGATCATCGTTCGATATTACTGGCTTCCATTGGAATACTTCCAAGTTTAAATATTTAGGTATTTGGTTCACCTCTTCCATTAAAAAGTCCATTGAAAATATTTCTGATGCTTTAGAGAAGGTTGATAGATCCCTTTTGTTATGGAATCCCTTATTTTTATCTTGGTCGTCTTGATTCTATGAAAATTATGATTTCTCCCAAAATTTTATATATTCTATTCTATCAATGATTCTGATTCCTTTGCATGTTACTTTTTTAAACAACTGGACTCCAGATTGTCCAAATTCCTTTGGAACAATAAGAAATCTAGAATTTCTCTTAGTCGCCTTCGCCATTCTAAACAGGAGGGTGGAGCCAATTTTCCTGATTTTAGACTGTATCATAAATCCTTTTCTTTGCGTCAAACTTCTAGATGGATCTCTTTGTCAAGCTCTGTGTTTACTCCTTTTTGATTGGATATTGAATGTTCCTTTCTTCTACATTTTTCTCCTCGTGAGGTGGTATCCTTTTCTTATAATATTTCGCTTATCTCCTCCCCGCTTCTTAAACATACTTGTGCTCTTCTGCGTTCTCACTATTTTACTCCAACTGTCACTTATTCCTCTTTTTTTAATTCCCCTATATGGCATAATCGTCTCATCACTATCAATAAAAAATCCTTATTTTAGAAATCCTGGCGACAAAGAGGCATAGCGTGGGTCAAAGATTTATTTGCCAATGATACTTGCTTTCATTTTCACAATTCCAACTTCCATTTCATTGTCCTAATTCATTTATGTATAAATATCTTCTTCTTATTAATGTTATTCTTGATGTACCTTTTTCATTGCCTCCCCTTCCTTCTTCTTCGGAATTACCCTTTTCTTTGTCCTCCTTTCTTACCTCATTTCCTAAGGCATCAATTATTTATAAACTTTTTCAATCTCCTGTTTTGACATGGCCTAAGTCTAAAATTGAATCTCAGTGGGAATTGGATTTGGGATGTCCCTGGACTATTCCTTTCTGGAATAAGATATGGCATAGATCTTATAGAATATCTACCACACAGTCACTTTTCTTTCTTTACCACAGACTTTATTTTACCCCCTCTACTATAGTTACATTTTCTGTATCTTCAACTTCAAATTGTTGGTATTGCAATAGCTCAAAGGTAGACCATATGCATCTCCTATTTGAGTGTCCTCCCACTGTCTCCTTCTGGAGAAAGGTTTGGTGTCAGCTTACCTCTATTTTTCATCTGCAATCCCAAATATCTCCCTCAGTGCTTTTCCTAAGTAGCCTCTCTGCCGACATTGTTTCAGATGATGATAGTATAAAGTTGTTGGATCTCATGTTAGCTTTACCCAATTGTGCCTTTGAAGTGAGGGTGAAAAATTCATCCACCATTTCCTACAAGGCTTGGTGGTATAATGTCTGCCACTATCATAGACTAGACATTGCTTTTACCTCTTTATGCTGCCCCTCCATAAATAGAGATCTGGACTGGTTACCTTTGACTGATTATCTGAATGCTATCTTTTAATTCTACTAATTGTACATTATCTGAGAATTTTAAGCCGCCATGAATTGTTTGTTATCTCTGTTCTTGATTGAATCAAATTTTAGCTCATTTTATGCTTTACTGAATATCACAGTTTTTTAGCTTTTCAATACCCATTGTATCTTTTTTATTTTCATTGGTCTTGTTCCGTTTTTTATGGTTTTCCCCCATTTTACACTTTAAAACGTAAAACAGCTTTTACAATTCCTTTCAAGTTTATCTCATTATAGTTGTGACAGATATCTTGTATCGATATTATGAGATCCATATGTATTTTGTTTTTAATAAAAGCTGATTTACCTTTAAAAAAAGAAATGCCTGTTTCAGGGTGTGTACATATATTTTGTACACACTGTAGTACACTAGACATATTTTGTATCATATCTTTATACAACACTTGAGTAAAATCAGTTTCCATTGTACACTTATGTTATTGTGACATACAGTGGGGATGGAGATGTGCGCGAGTACCGTCTTGGAGCCATTAGCTATAGGTTTTATTTATAATGAAAGTTTGAGCAATGATTATGGCTGGACAGTATCTCTTTGGTTTGGTCTGGGTATTGTCTCAGTATTTACCCCTGTGTAGTATAATTTTGGTATATGAGTTGTCATTTCAGAGGAGTTAGTTAAAAAGTGTAAAAAATGTATTCATTATTTAATATTAAATGTCAGAAAACTTATTTAAAAAAACAGTTCCTGGCTTGTCTCTGCCTGTTCCACTCTGCTCATCCTCCCCCCTTGTCTGTAGAAAATCAAGCTATTAAATGTGCTATTTACTGGGTGCAACAATTTATCTGTTTGGGCAAAGCGTGGTGGTGAAAACATAACTTTAGAAACAAATGAAAGAAAAGAGGTATGGTGTAATATCCATATATTTTGCCCCTGCGTTCACTGGACCCAGTTACAAGTGAAGCAAGTGGGATTCCCATGTAGAATTCTGCTCTGCTCACTCACGAGTAAGCCGTTGTTCCGCTCCCATGTCTAGTGAGTGCAACCACAAGAGAGCCTTTTTTACTAGCTGGAATGTCAAAATGGTCTACCCTCTTCAGCGCCCCCACCCCTTCCCAGCATAAGCCCTGAACCATATTTACCACCTGTTTTAAGGGTAGTAAATGTGGCTCAGCGCTTATGCTGGGTGCATAAATGGGAGCATCAACTCCAAGGCAAAAAGGGAATACCATTCTGCATGTTAAATCTGGGTCCACACAATGATACCCCATTCCCCAAGGGTAACTCATAACTGCATGACTTAGGTGGGGTATTACCACAGGTATTTACAGGTGCAGAGTTACCACCCTGCCAGTTCAGTACAATATATAATCAGGGCCTACGTGCCTTCATAAGGTTTTGCTGTAGATCAAATTTGGAACTGTAAGATATCACATTGCAATATTTTATGATATTAATTTTGTTCAAACCTTTATTCTTTTGGGATGAATGGACCAGGTGTCTCATTTTGGAGCGGTTGATGGTGTAGGACTGTTGCTTACCTTTTACATTGCTCTGTTATTCTCCTGAGATGTTTTTCAATGGTACTGCTCCTTTCTGGTTTCTTTTAGGTGTTTGTTTGCTTAGCTTAACATCTAAGTCAGTGGTTCCCATCTTGTGGTCCGGGGATCCCTGGGGGTCCATGAAGCCACCTCAGGGAGTCCGCAACTGCTTAGAAAATTAGATAATATTAACAGATCAGGTCCCAAGCTTTCAGTAATGACTCAGTTTGGGGTCCCTGGATTCCGATAATGATTCAGTGGGGGTCCCTTTGTTTCAGTAATGATAAAGTGGGGGTCCATAGAAGTCAAAAGTTTGTAAACCCCTGATCTAAACCAATGTGTAAATCTGTTGCTACACTCTTCTAGTCTGCACTCTCCTCATATCACTGAAACCAGATCTGCCAACTCACTTGATGCCACAGTGTTTCACAGGATATTGGCTCTCTTACATGGTCAGCATATGGTGAGCTGGAAACCTTGGCTCTGCATAACAGATATTCATCATTGGTTTGCATTCCCACCTGGACATCAATCACGAGAGAAGCATTTGTTTGATTGTTTTGGGAAGGGTAGAGGGGGGTCATAGGCACTGCTCAGTACAAGACCCTTCCTCCCAGCTCTACCTAGGAGATTACTTCATGGCTGGTTCAGACAATTAAAGGCTCAAACGTAGTCTCCTTCAAGGCCCCTTGTTAGACCTGGCATCCTTGGCATGGTTTCCTTTGACTTTTTGCCTTGTGATCTCTCGTTTTGCTGACTTCGTTTTTGCTCGCTTTAGGATTCTGGGCATTTTAGCTCGGATGACCAGCACTAAAGTGCATGTGCCCTCTCCCTAAAACATGGTAACATTGCCTATCCACAATTGGCATATTTAATTTTCTTGTAAGTCCCTAGTAAAGTGCACTACATGTGCCCAGGGCATGTAAGTTAAACACTATCAGTGGGCCTGCAGCACCGATTGTGCCAACCACTTCAGTAGCCCTTTAACATGACTCAGGCCTGCCATTGCAGAGCCTGTGGGTGTAGTTTTAAACTGCCATGCCCATCTGGCAGGTTAACCCATTTGCCAGTCCCCAACATTCCTTTTTAATACTTATAAGATACCTCTAAGATAGACACTGGACAGCCCCAAGGGCAGGGTACTGTGTAATTAAAAAGTTGGACATGTACTTTTAAGTTTTATATGTCCAAGTAGTAAAAAACTATTATATTCATTTTTTATTACAGCAAGTCCTATCTGTCCCATAGGTTAACATTGGAATTAACTTATTACATTTTATAAGGGTAATTTCTGATTGGAAACATATAGACATTTCGAGTTTGATGTCTCTGTACTCCCTATTTAAAATCCAAACTTATGGTGAAGTTGGGTTTTAAGTTACAAGTCTGAAGATGCCTCTTTTATAAAGTTGGCATTTTCTTACTGCAACCATTCTGTGCCTCTGCCTGTCTTTGAATACACATCTGGGTAGGTGACAGCAGGGTACTTGTGCATTCATTCTAAACAGTCGCACACAAAGGAAGCTGAGTTGTTCCATTGATATGTTGATGGCCCATCACCAGGCTGATGGGTCTTCCTGGGCTGGATAGGAGGGAGGAGCTGACACCTCCCCTGAATAGGGCTGTGTCTCTTCCCACACAAAGAGCTGCATAATCCCCTGTTGTGTGTCTGAAGCTAGAGAAGGAAGGGCAGGGACTTTGTGCACTTTCAAGGTCTTTGAAGTCACCCTCACTTCAAAGGCACAATTGGGTATAAGTACTGGACCCCAAACTCTATCAAATCAGCACATTTCTGAACCTGAGGACATGCTGCACTAAAGAAGGACTGCTGGGCTGCTAAAGGGACTGTTACTCTGCTAGAACTCTTCTGGACCTTGCTGGACTCCTGTTTTCCTGTGCCTGCACTGCTGTCCGCTGCCCTCCTTTCCTGAGAGGGAGAAAGACTGGATCTGAGTCTCTACATCCCCAATACATAAATGATTCCAGGGGCTTGCTAGCTTGCCTCCTGTTCTGAAGTCTCAGGGACATCAAGGATTTCACTCCATTCTGTCACAGCTTCCAGACTCTGCCAACTGTGAGTCCTGCCAAGTGGTGCTAATCTAGTCATGTGTCTTTGGAAGTGGGGTCTGCAGCTGGGTTCTACAGAAATCCCTGCATTGCTGTCACTGTGCCAATTGGAACTGCTGCATCTATCCTCAACACCAACGCATTTCTGCTGCTGCTGAGGATGAAGACTATGCATCCCCAAGTGTGTGGCTCAGGATCAACGCAATTGCATCAACCCTGGCGCATCACCTTCGCAATGCCGGCTGCGCGGCTCAACAATGGCGCATCTCCTACATCACAAAAGGTTCGACACCACACCAATTCTCAAGGATCGAAGACTGCACCATTTGACAATGACGCATCTCTGACTGCACAGATCAGAACCGACACACCACCTTTGCTTCGTCTCCTATGCTTCTCTCATCAGATCCTTGATGTCGATGCAACCCTCCATACAAAGTACTTTTTCAGCTGGACAACGTTGATCCCTGTAGCCGTCCCAGCTTTGTTGTGGACAGCCTGAACTTTGGATTTACCCAAGTCTAGATCAACTAGATAGCCCGTTTGGCACTTTACATTTCTAAGCACCTCAGTTACATTTAATCATTACAAATTCATCTTGACTTCTGCTTATTGGATTTTTGTCTTTTTGGTCTGGTTTTTGGTCATTAAATTAAGACCTATTTTTTCTAACTTGGTGTGGATTATTTTTTGTGCGGTGATTTCACTGTTGTACTTTACTAAGTGTTGCACAAATAGTTTACAAATTGCCTCTTAAGTTAACCCTGACTGCTCTGTGCCAAGATTTCTTATACTTTGATATAGTATCTTATGTGTGTATTTATAGTGCACACCTCACCCAGCGGGGTACCCTGTGTCTTCACTCTGAAGAGTGTTGATTTCTGTTTAAGCGAATCATTCACTCATTGATTCTCTGTGCATGTTGTATCGCTGAAAGATTGATTCATACACTGTTCTCACTCTCCCTGTGTGTCTGTCATCGAGACAGCATATGCATTGCCTTGTCTGTGATTCACACAATTGTTGTTGATGATGATGCACTGTTCATCTTTCTTTGAGGGATTCACTCACTTTTGGCATATTGTTTGTCCATGGCAGCTGCTGCCTTTTTAACTGAGAGGGGCTGCTGTGTTGGGAATCTGCGGATGCATAATACCTTGCAGACTTCTGTCCTTTTATTTTTAGGCATTCGGAGACATTTGCAATCGGAGTATCTGCTTCATTAATATTAATGGACAAGGATGCTGTAAATCCTGCCAAATGCTGTGTGCGCTTTGACGGATTAGTTAATCTGTTGCAACACTAACATAAAGTCTTATCGCATCATAAATACAATGCAAAAATTACATTTTGTAGTCTGACCCGAGATTAGTACATCAAGCCCTTACTTTATTTCCATTATACAGATTTTGGATATTTACAGTATGATACAGAAAAACAGATTTATTCATAGATTCTCATTATTAAAACACTTTGAAGTGTCATTTATAAATCTCATTGAAAAAATATATTACAACGATTCAAAATGTACAGCATTTAAAAGTAAGCTAATTTGAGGCATGAGATAATACAGACATAAATTCATCATATGCGCCTATTGGGCCTTATTTACAACAAAATGGTGCATCAATCACGATGCACCAGTTTGCTTGTGCCACCCTGCGCCCCCTAATGACACCATGGTAGCGCTGTGTTTACAATACAGCACACCATGGCACTTGTTTGCACAGCTGCATCAGAATTTCGATTACAGTTGTGGTGCTAGAGTCATCACAAATGTTGACTCTAGTCCAGCAATGCTAAGGGGGCCCCATTGAAAACAGCACACTTGAACACCTGCCCTGAGCAGGCATTAAAAATTATGCTAGGATTACGCCTCCTAGCCCAGGGAAAGGTATAATGTGGGGCAAGGGTTTACAAACTGGTGCAATGGTCCCATTGTGCCAGTTTTCGGGGTGGGGTACTGTTCTGCGGCCCTACAATGTAAAAATAAATGACACTATAGTGGCACAAGGGACTTGTAAATGAGCCCCATTGAATTCAGGAGCTCTTTTATAGATTTCTCTTTGAGGTCTGCAAACTTCTGCCAATTCAACATAACACGAGATGGGATTATCTACAAAAAGAGCTTCATTCACAAAGGTTTTTGCTGTCGCTTACCTTTGTAGTGCTGATGACTTACTCCTGAAATCCAGGAATATTTCAGGAGTATTTCATGAATACTTCTGTCTTACTCCAGGAATTAGGAATAAGTTAACACTACCACAAAACACACATACGATTAGCAGATTCTTTGCAATTGTCCCACAAAGTTTTACAGCAAGGTAGCAAAGATAATCTTATTGAGCCAAGGCTAAAATCCAACTCAAGAACCAGACCTGAGTGCTTGCCCCCTTTAAATTTCAGCCACTCACACTGTATCATAAGCAGTCTCTAATTTTTTATTCCTATTCTCACCAGTGCTTAATTTGTAAATAAAAACTTGCCAGTGCCCAACGCCTTCCTCTTAAACACGCGGCTGCTGCAATTAAATGTGCAAACACAGAATACTGAGACAGAGTAATCCTGAAGCCATCTCGGGTCTCTTCAATCCATTTAAAGCCACTCCCTGCCCCTTCAGCTCACTCTTACAGCTTTCTGCTTTCTCCCATTGTGACGCTTTTTCGTTTTTCTCTTCCTCTGTCTTTCCCATATGTGTCTTTTGCTCACAGTAAATGCTTAAGGTTGAAAAATAAGTGCTGGCCATCAAAAATAAGTGCTGGTGCTTCAAGAAGCACAAATTAAGCACAGATTCCCACCCACCTGGGCCATTATCCACTGATTGTTAGCTAGCTTCACTCTATATGAGCCCTCAATACAAATTCAGGTCATAAAAGGGTTTATTGCTACGATTTGTCCTATGTGTGATACCATTTCCCCCCAACCCAGTGAAAGGATAGGGTGAAGGGGGTAGCCTTGTCTGTCTTTCTGCTGCAGTCCATACAGAGAGACCAGCCCCTTTGCTTCACGGAACACGATTATCCAGCACAGAAAACAGAATCCTGCAATATATTGTTTCCCATGGATGTCATTTAGGGGTCGCCTGGGGTCGCAGCTGCGACCCCTGGCTTGCCCCTTGTGACACCTGGCACTGCTTTTGCGACCCCTGGCCTCAGAGGGAGCAAAATCAATGCCAGGAAGACAGGGGCAGCTCGTTTGGATCTCCAGTCTCTTTGTTTTCTCTCTGTTTTTTCTGGTTGTTATACTAATATTGAATGATGGTTCATTATTCGATACTCGTGTAATTAAAAAGTAGAGTATAATTAGCTGGAGTATGACCTTCCCTGGCAGCTGAGGTAAGTAAAAAAAATACTTTCAAATATATGTTGTGTGCGTGCTTACGGGTGAATGTGTGTTTACTTGGGAGAGAGAGAGTGTGTTAGTGTGAATGTGTATCTTTGTGTAAGCATGTGTGTGTGAGTGAAACTGAAGGTCAAAGGGCATACGATGTCACTTCAGCTACCCTTGGCATTTGGTGAATTGACGTTCATGATTGTCGCCATTCCCATCATGAAAAAAGGAGGACTGATCATGACCACTACCTGTTTTTCCTTTCTGCAAGATTAGGGCCTCGCGAAGAGGTGGAGGCAGTCCAGTCTTTTCAAGGGAGCTCTCAGGCCAGATGGAGATGGCCAGGAATAGGATAGGCTGGTGTACAGGTGGGTGGGGGTGGGACGATCGGCCTCTTTGGCGCTTGCTGTTCAAGCTGTGCAAAGGTTGGGCCGATCATGTAGGAGGTAGGCGTAGCTATTTTTAGGCCACAGGCGTTTCAGTCATGGCCGAGGGCCACGATTTGGACGCGATTCAGGCCGCTCTTCACCTGCTCGGCGAAGCCCGCTGGGGTGACCTACTCAGGCCTGGTGTCCTGGACCAGGCCTGGGTAGGTATGACGTGCGCACCTCACACGGCGTCATAGAGGGTGGAAGCGGCAACCGCTGCTTGCCTTTCCCCTAGCAAGGAGGGCAAGAAAAAGGCAAAAAGGGGCAAAATGCAACACGTCCACCCCCCTCCCATTTCTAATGATGGGGGGCCACAGGGGTAGCCTCGAGGGACTTCAGAGCTGGGGAGAGAGGCCCTGGGGGAAGGGGGGGTCATCTGGAGCTGATTTAGGCCCTCTGGCTCAGGGCTCTGAGCAGGGGGAGCCTGCCTCACAGGCTAGACAGGGAGATGAAGATATCCTGGGGCTGGAGCAGTCCCCAGACCTTACACCGGCTGGGTCCCAGCCAGGGGGTCACAGAGGGGGAAAAGGACAGGGGCTGGTGGGCATAAATGGGTAGGGGAAAAGGGTTAGTGCTGGTGTGGGGGGCCCCGGGGGGCATTGCATGGCAAGGGTGAGGCAGCTGGCACAGGGAAGGTGGTGCAGTTGGAGGAGAGCAGCAGGGGTAAAGAGGTATTGGAGGCACGACACCCCCTCACCACAGATTAGGCGTCAGTTGTCATAGAGGCCAGGATACAAGAGCCACGAAAATTTGTGCCAGAGACAGAACTCAGGTGGGCCAAGCTATGAGGGGAGAGGCGGACGGGAAGTCCAGGAAGGCAAAGAAGAAATCAGTGGGGGAAAGTGGGGACCAGGACGAAGGGCACGGGCTGAGAAGGGTAGTTGGGTAGTTGGGTGTGGATTCCTCATGAGGAGCAGGGGTCAGTCCAGGCAGCTGGTGTGGCTGGTGGGATAGGCAGTGTGACGGCAGCATCTGGCGCACACGGCAAGGAGCTGCGAAGAGTGTCAATGCCAGCGTCAGAGGCCGGCAGGATGGTGGCAAAGCCAACGGTGTGCAACACGGCCTCCGGACGTTGGCCGGAAGCGATAGAGGGGACTTCAGCGGCCTTCTCTACACCGTGGGAATGCACGAAGTACATGTCTGGCTTACGCCAGGGAGGTTTCGGGTTGGATGATGAATACAATATGGTGGATGTAGCTGGTGCTGATGACGGAAGTGGTGTGGATGAGGAAGAAATGATTGAACTGGATTATGAGGAGGATCTTGACGATTGGGAAGAGGAGGAACTTCGAGAAAAAGAGGTGAGCGCGGACAAGGGAAGGGGTAGGGGCGCAGGAGCGGCGCAACACCCTCTTCTGTTCATGTTTTGCAGGCTTCAACATCTACCGCTCAGGTGCACGAGGTCTCCCGCAAGGATGGAGGCAGGCGTAGACCAAGGCTGGACACTGCACCGACTGGTCGTGGGGTCCAAGGTAAGGGAGACTGGTGGGCACCATGGGGGGAACAGAAGGGTTAAGGCCAGTGCGGCACAATACAAATCTATTGGTGTGGGGGAAGATTCCATACAATTGCAGCATGATACAGGTGCGGTAGGGGCAGGAGGAAAAGATGAAAGGGGAGACAGAGGTGCCATTAGTGCAAAGGGATAGTGGGGAGAAGGCAGATGAGGATAAGCGGGGCGGGTCATAAGAAGAGGCTCCCATACATGGCACTTGCCATGCCTTTGGGGTCACATGTCGCAGACAAGACCAAAGCGAAGATATGGAAACATGAATATGTTGATGTTTTAAAACTTTTACTCAGGATATCCAGGCAAAAGAAGGGTCTAAGGAAGAGGAGTGGGAACTGGACCTCTGCCTTTTTGATTTACGCTAGTATATACAGTGAGAAATATATGGACAGGGCCATTGCCATGTTTCAATACATGGACATTTTTCGGAAAGCCCAACTACTCTTCGGGGGGTTTGCATGGTTGAACTACTATGAGGAGTTTAGGGCCCGTGTTAGCATAAACCCTGAGAAGCCCTGGGGGGATGTGGACTCGGAATTGTGGATGCAATGGATGGCATCTTCGCATTCTGCGGCTTCCACACACACCGCCTGACCTTCTGGACCAACGTCAACGACACAGAGACACGCAAGATCATGAACTCCATCCACTCAGGATCTCCGTCAGACCCCTGACCCCACCACGTATACAACAAAGCCTGGAAGGCTTTTTAAATCTTTCTATGTGTGCTGCAAAATAAAGTGTGCATAGAAGGAGTAACAAATGAGGAGACATAAAGATATTTCTCCTTGTTGCGTCTGCCCTGAGGAGGCGTAAGGTTTTGGCGTGTCCCCAGGTTTACAGGTTCTTGTAAATCTGGGCATGTGTCAAAACCCATGGGTGTTGATTGGGGACATCCTCCACAATGCCCTTGGAATGCCTCCCTTGAGCAGAATAAAGCAATGCAGAAATTTGACCTACCTTGCCTTACTCTATATCTATGAGGCCATTCACAGCAACAGAAAGTGGCTTTGCGTGGGCTCATAGATAAGAGCACAAGATTTGCTCTGTCATTGTGTCACAAAAAGTGATACAATGGGCTTGTAAATATGCCCCTTGATGTCCATAGAACAGTTTCTATATGCCTACAAACGACAAGTTCTTTCTGCAAGGGTGACTCTTTGTCATCCATGGCCTCTCAGGTAAAGGCTTGCATCCCTCATCCTCAACCCTTTCAAAATGGGTGAAACTGGAAATCATTCAGGCCAATGAACATCCAAAGTAGACTTGCCTTCTTCTGGCGAAAATCTACTTGAAGCATATCTTCCTCATGGGTTGCTTCATGGGCCTCTCCATATATTTTCATGGTGCATTACCAATGTCATTTATGCGGTGGAGCACCGTCTGAGTTTGGTGCTTGTTTGTTGTCATCTGTTAATGATCTTAATTTTCTTTAAAAACGTTATTAAGGTAGCAGGTGTAGAGTTAAGCTTGTGTAGATTCTTTTTTCTGTACATTGTGATCAGTCGTCGCCAGCTTTGGTACTGGCTCATTCTCTAAGGACTAGTGGAGGCAGACGTATGAGAAGGTAAAGACCCAGCTACTTACTGGTAACCTTCATTACTTCGAGCCCAGGACATCCTGTAGCAGTCCTGAGCCCTCACCTCCCCCCATGCCCCTTTTGGGATTGATGATGGATCTTGATTACTTCTGAACTTGCTAACATTAGGAAGTGGTTATGTCCAGTTCCTCCTTTTTTAAGTAATGAGAACGGGGGCCATATTGGAGAAGCTATCCTTATTTAGACTAGGTAACGTTGGTCTGTGAAGCAGAGGAACTGCTCACTCCATAAGTGCTCCGACAGGAAGATCTGGACTCGGAGTAATGAAGATTGCCAGTAAGTAACAGGGTGATTAGCCATGGAGGGGCAACATGTGATCTTCAGAATGAACCAATCACTGCAGATGATCATTGCTATCAACATGAAGACCTTGCAAGCAAATCCAGTGCTTTATCCTACATTTTGTCATTATTGTATTGTTCTGTTGGTCAACATTGTTCCATTGGGAATCTCAGAATGTGCAACAGGGTTTAGCAAGGCTGTAAGTTCTTCCTGACATTCTCACATGCTTGGCCTTACTGGCAGCAGACCTGAGTGAAATTTCAATTATGCCAGAAAATTCTGAGTAATTTCTGTAATTTCATGTTGCTGTTTGATGCTTTGATTACTGATAATAACCTGATTACACCTGCTCACATAATTAAGGACATCTTTGCTGCAAGAGCACGTTTAGCGAGCATGAGTGGCTGCTCTCGCTGCTGTTTGTGTTTTGTTGCATTTAGCACTATTTCCAAGAAACCAGTGGTAAATGCTGGGAGTAAATTGAGGGACAATCCGTCCCCAAGGACACATTTAAGGGGATACTTTATCACGCTATTTATGCTTTGTTGCATTTGGTACTGTTACTTAAAACAAACTGCATCCTCTTCTCCATTTTGGCAGCAAAGGAGCATTTTTGCACTAAGAAAATAGAGCTAAATGCAGAATTACTCTTCTTGAGTAATTCTGTGTAATCTTGCTGAATTTTTGGCTAATTCTGCATGACTATGCTACACAGAATTACGGGAGTTACACCCAGCCCTAACTGGGAAACCCCCCTCAACTACTTACCTAAAGTTCAGTCCCCCTCTTCTAGTTGCTGCACTCACCTGTGTAGCCCCTTGAACCTTGCCACTTGCTAAGGGGTCCTCATTCATCCAGTGCTGAATAACGCTTAGCCAAACTCTTTTGCGGTGGGTAAAATATACAAGCCAATCATCACGTACACTAAGATATTTGATTTTGGTGTTGCAAAATAAATGATGATTTGAAAAATGAATTACAACATTGGAATGCTAAGACATGCATTGCGGACAGTGGAGTGGCTCAGGTCCAATAATGGGTATTATAGACCTTATGCCACAATACACCACAACACACTTCAATTTTTAACATTTTACTTTCAGTCAGTGAAATGTTCTAATAGACCTTTTGCCTCGGGCTGTACGAGTTGTAAAGGCTTGCTCTTTTGTTATGAGGCATTGCCTGCAGCTCATGCCTATAACGTGGGTGGAAGGTCATTATCGGCTGGTATAGCCCTCATCAGCTGGTGATACTAGCACTACCAAGCGTCATTAATCAAGGATCAGACTAGTACAAATCGTTCATTAGTACCGCATTCCCGCACTTTGTAACATATTTTAGCGAGCTCCTCTGAGCTGGCAGCAGTTGTTCTTTGTGTGCCAACCAGTGTGCAAGTGTATCAGCACTCTAAAAACGACTCTGACAGCATTTAGCTACTACCAATGTCTGCAGCCCTGCCGAATGATAAGGGGTCGAAGCAAGGGTGACAGTTGTCATGGTTACGACTCTGAACAGTGTGCATTGTTACACAAGGCTAATTGTCGGAGGTCCTGTCTCAGCAGATGCAGGGAAATTTAAATTCAATAATAGCCTGCTGCCTGTGGGCAGCCCTGCCTGCAGGAAGGACACGTATCCAGCTCCCAGGTGCCCACGTTTTAGTGGAACTGTGGCTGGCCCATCTTCCCGGGCGATGAGGAGGGGGAGGAGGAAGGGAGAGAAGGGAGAGGGATATGTGGGGGAGGGTGGTGGGGAGGGGTTCGTGAGGCTGTTTTAGTGGCTGCTTCTGGGAGGTTCTGTGGCCAGACACAAACCATTACTAGGCCAACGTCTTAACCCTCTGTAGCCGAGTTTCCAATTTTCGCTTTGCTGTGACAGGCCGATTCTTTCAGCAGATGACCTGCTGTGGCACCATGGCAGTCCTGCAATACACAGCAGGCTGCGGTGATTGTGAAGCAGACCACATACTTCAGAGTTTAGCCTCCCTGGCCCTCTTCCTGTCTGCACCATGGACCATGGGTGCGGCTACAATTGGTGGATCAGTGGCAGGTACAGAGGGCACAAGAGCCCTAAGTGAGCCCTGATAATGGATGTACTTTACTACAGTGACAGCAGTCAGAGGGTCATTTTCCTTGCTTGCACCAGGGCCCGTGGCGTCCTTGCCACCCTGCAACCATGTACCCAAGATGAGGCCTCATCCATGCTGTGGCAGCGAGATCATTACTTCCTATGATGAAACATTGTTACCAACAGTGCTGAAACAGTTTTGAGAGTGGTTCTGCCACTGGCCTCAGCTCACTGAAGTCTAAGGGTTTGTAAAAAAATCCAGAAGGTGAGCACAGAGCAATACTACTAAACGAGGGTCCCTTCATCCTTGGGTGTCCTCCTGGGGTGGGCAAGGGTGGCAGGGGGGGTCCCTGGGGGCATGGGAGGGCAGCTGTGGGCTCATTTTGAGCCCACAGGTCCCTTAACGCCTGCCCTGACCCAGGCGTTAAAAAGAGGCGCAAATGCGGGTTTTTTGCCCCGCCCACTCCCGGGCGTGATTTTTGCCCGGGAGTATAAATACGACGCATTTGTGTCGCAGTCATTTTTTTGGACGGGAACGCCTACCTTGCATCTCATTAACGCAAGGAAGGCGTTCACGCAAAAAAATGATGCTCTTTCCTCATACTTTGGCGCTAGACGCGTCTAACGCCAAAGTATAAATATGGCGTTAGTTTTGCGCCGAATTTGCGTCGAAAAAAACAACGCAAATTTGGCGCAAACGGAGTATAAATATGCCCCAAGGACTCTTGCTATTGATACCGTGACTGTGCAAGGAAAATTTAGATAATTCTGTTAGTTGAAGTGTCATTATTTTGAGTCCTAGTTATTCTGTTTCTCCCCGGTGCACACACAAGCACTCTAAAAACTAGATGAAACGTCTAGTAATGACTTCAAGAAAAGATTTGATACTTCATATTGTCTTATGAGACTTGGGTGCATTAGTACATTGAAACACAGAACAAAAAAAACATATTTTAAGCTCAGTTTGAGTAATGTTACAAATAGTCCCATTCTAAAACACATTGCCACCGCAGAGCTACTGTCCATCACAAATATTGTTCCAGAAGAAGTAGTAGCCATCCGGAATAACGTTTTATTGAAACAAAAAATAAACTTTATTCTGCCAAACAGTGACTTCAGAATTACTGTGCTCCCGGTAACAGAATGTTACACAGTGCTTCTCTGCAATGTAAAAAACCCATCAATATAGACCTCATTTCACCAAAGTGCTTGGGATAGTGGAAGGGACATCACAAGCAATATCACACACCATTAGGCCTTCACTTTCACTCAAACACACATACATTGCCTCTCACTGTAAGAGGCTGGCCTGGCTTATAGTGGGTACCTTGTGGTGCTTACACCTTGTGCCAGGTCCAGTTATCCCTTATTAGTAGAATAGAGGTGTTTGTAGCAGCCTAGGCTGTTAGAGGCAGCTATGGCAAAGCAGCTTAGGCTCAATTAGGAGACATGCAAAGCTCCTACTATAC
The DNA here is from genome assembly GCF_031143425.1 of Pleurodeles waltl. NCBI lineage: Eukaryota > Metazoa > Chordata > Amphibia > Caudata > Salamandridae > Pleurodeles > Pleurodeles waltl. The sequence goes on along the minus strand of NC_090448.1, from coordinate 1,117,334,770 downwards.
CACTTATTTCATATAGCACTATATCACAAGAAAACACAATACTCTAGTTACTAAAAATAAAGGTACTTTATTTTGGTGACAATATGCCAAAAGTATCTCAGGGGATACCCTCACTTAGGCGGTAAGTGATATACACAAATTATATGTACACAAACCCAAAACAGGCAAGTAACAGTAAGAGAAGTAGTGCAAACAATGTAGAATCACAATAGGATGCAATAGGTAGGAATAGGCCTAGGGGCAACACAAACCATATACTCCAAAAGTGGAATGCAAATCACAAATGGACCCCGGCCTATGGTAGGTTGTAGAGGGTCACTGGGACTGTAAGAAAACAATAAGGGTGTCCAAAATACCCCACCCCAAGACCCTGAAAAGTAGAAGTAAAGTCACCCTACTACCCCAGAAAGACAGTATAGTCAAGATAGGGAATTCTGCAAGAACCACAACCACCAGCAAAACACTGAAGACGGATTCCTGGACCTGAGGACCTGCAAAGGAAGGGGACCAAGTCCAAGAGTCACGCAAGTGTCCAGGGGGGACAGAAGCCCACTAAACCCCGGATGAAGATGCAAAAGGGCTGCCTCTGGGTGGAAGAAGCCAAAGATTCTGCAACAATGGAAGGTGCCAGGAACATCTCCTTTGGTCAGAAGATGTCCCACGGCATGCTGGAGGATGCAGGAGTGTTTCCACACAGAAATACCGCAAACAAGCCTTGCTAGCTGCAATAGTTGCGGTTGAGAATTTTGAGTGCTGCTGGGACCAGGAAGGACCAAGATGTCGCCCCGTGGAGGAGGAGACAGAGGGTCGCTCAGCAACTCTGAGAGCCCCCGCAGAAGCAGGCAGCACCTGCAGAAGTACCAGAACAGGCACTTAGAAGACCTGAGGACAGTGGTCGACTCAGTCACAAAGGAGGGTCCCACGACGTCGGAGTCCAACTCAGCAAGTTGGGCAATGCAGGACGGAGTGCTGGGGACCCAGGCTAGGTTGTGCACAAAGGAAGTCCTGGAAAAGTGCAGAGAAGCCGGAGCAGCTGCAAATCACGCAGTACACAGGTTTGCTGTCTGGCGTGGGGAGGCAAGGACTTACCTCTGCCAAATTTTGGCAGAAGGGCCACTGGACTGTGGGAGACACTTGGACCCAGCTCCTGTGTTCCAGGGACCACGCTCGTCAGGATGAGAGGGGACCCAGAGGACCGGTGATGCAGAGGTTTGGTGCCTGCATTGGCAGGGGGGCAACCCACAGGAGATTTCTTCTTCGCTTCCAGTGCAGGGTGAAGGCAGAAAGCCTCAGAGCATGCACCACCAGGAAACAGTCGAGAAAGCCGGCAGGATGAGGCACTACAATGTTGCTGGTAGTCGTCTTGCTACTTTGTTGCAGTTTTGCAGGTGTCCTGGAGCAGTCAGCGGTTGATCCTTGGCAGAAGTCGAAGAGGGAAGTGCAGAGGAACTCTGGTGAGCTCTTGCATTCGTTATCTGAGGAATAGCCCAGATGAGAGACCCTAAATAGCCAGAAAAGGAGGTTTGGCTACTGAGAAAGGAAGCTTGGCTACTGAAAGAGGTAAGCACCTATCAGGAGGGGTCTCTGACGTCACCTGCTGGCACTGGCCACTCAGAGCTGTCCTTTGTGCCACAGCACCTCTGAATCCAAGATGGCAGAGGTCTGGGACACACTTAGGAGCTCTGGGCACCTCCCCTGGGAGGTGCTGGTCAGGGGAGTGGTCACTCCCCTTTCCTTTGTCCAGTTTCGCACCAGAGCAGGGCTGGGGGATCCCTGAACTGGTGTAGACTGGCTTATGCAGAGAAGGGCACCATCTGTGCCCATCAAAGTATTTCCAGAGGCTGGAGGAGGCTACTCCTCCCCAGCCCTTCACACCTATTTCCAAAGGGACAGGGTGTAACACCCTCTCTCAGAGGAAATCCTTAGTTCTGCCTTCCTGGGACTGGTCTGCCCAGGCCCTGGGGGGCAGAAACCAGTCTGAGGGGTTGGCAACAGCAGCTGCAGTGGAGACCCTGGAGAGGCAGTTTGGCAGTACCCGGGTTCTGTGCTAGAGACCCGGGAATGCATGGAATTTCCCCCCCCCAATACCAGAATGGTATTGGGGTGACAATTCCATGATCCTAGACATGCTACATGGCCATGTTCAGAGTTACCATTGTGACGCTGCAAATAGGTAGTGACCGATATGTAGTGCATACGTGTAATGGTGTCCCCCCACTCACAAAGTCTGGGGAATTTGCCCTGAACAATGTGGGTGCACCTTTGCTAGTGCCAGGGTGCCCACACACTAAGTAACTTGGCACCTAACCTTCACCAAGTGAGGGTTAGACATATAGGTGACTTCTAAGTTACTTATGTGCAGGGAAAATGGCTGTGAAATAACATGGATGTTATTTCACTCAGGCTGCAGTGGCAGTCCTGTGTATGAATTGTCTGAGCTCCCTATGGGTGGCAAAAGAAATGCTGCAGCCCATAGGGATCTCCTGGAACCCCAATACCCTGGGTACCTAGGTACCAAATACAAGGGAATTATGGGTGTGAGTGAGCATAAACACTGAGGTTCTGGTTAGCAGAGCTTCAGTGATACAGTTAGGCACCACACAGGGAACACATACAGGGCATTCATTATGAGCACTGGGGTCCTGCCTGGCAGGATCCCAGTGACACATAGGCAAAAACAAACATACATACAGTAAAAATGGGGGTAACATGCCAGGCAAGATGGTACTTTCCCACACTCACGTACACACACTCTCACCCGCAAGCATGCACAAATGATACATTAAAAATAAAAAAAATGTACTTACCTCAGCTGCCATGAGGGTCAAATTCCAGCTAATGCTCCATTTTTTATTACATTATGTGAGTAATATATTATTCATTGTTAGTGTAATAAAAATTGTCAGAAAAACAAAGTGGAGCCCCAACAACTCCCGTAAAGACGAGTTTCCCCTGTGTACCAGACACAGTTTTAGCCACCTCGGGTCTAGGGGTTGCAGAGACAGTGCCAGGTGTCACAAAGGCAGTGCCAGCGGTCGCACGGGGGAGGCCAAATTACGTCCATGCCCATCAATACTATTTTATGCAACTATGTTTCTGGGAATATACTAGGCCAAGGACTGAGGCCAGTTCCGAACGAGTTTTATGGTCTCATTCATCTCATGATCCCTAACTATGATTGCCAGATTGCTTCTTGTGGACAGGGCACCGCTCTGCTAGTTCTTCCGGTGTGGAAATCATTGTTAGTGCAGTTAGTTTCAATGAAACTCACGGAATGTGCGTATTTATTAAATGGAAGCAGAACCCGAGCCCTACTAACAGGAAGCAATCTGGTAACCAAATCATCAACACGTCGTGGGCAGTCCTTTCATTGCTGGACAAAGTACTTCCAGCCTGAAGTCGATTCGGAGCAATCTTTCGCAAATTTCCCCACTGCACTATACCCCTGTAGGGCACCGGCAAACGCAAGGGTGAACACTAAAAGGTCTGCCCAATTCACGTAATTTGTATTTTCATAATTTCATGAAATTTCAGCAACATTGTGAAATTATGAATATTTATGCAAGATGCAAAAAAGTTGCAGTATTTTTTGCTGGAAGCAACTTATTGCAGTGAAAAATACTGGAAAAAAATCAAAAAAATCCCACGTACCACAACCACTCACATGCAACCGTTGACATCCCTCTGTGCATTCACTGTTCATTTTCGCTGAGAATGGAGCATGTGTGGTACATTTTTTTTACCTCAAAAGGTATAAAATTACATGATGAAAATAAAAATAACAATAAAAAAAATTACATCAGCTTTCCAAAGCAAGTCCTTATGGCTTTGCCAATGCTTGTTGTATACTGTCACACTATCTTAAATGCATACTTTGGCAAGTGTTTAGAGCAAAGGATCTCGGCCATCTTCATTTAGGCTTAAAGGATGAGGAAATGACTCCTAAACAACAAGGGGCATATTTATACTCTGTTTGCGCAGAATGTGCGTCAAAATTTTTGACGCACATTCGGCGCAAACACTGCCCCATATTTATACTTTGACGTCCGACGCAGCGGGCGTCAAAGTTCCACCATGAGCGCCATTTTTTAGAAGGGTGAACCAGCCTTGCGTTAATTATATGCAAGGTAGGCGTTCCCTTCTAAAAAATGACTTTAAGGCCTGTGCCCCATATTTATACTGTGACGTCATTTTGACGCACAGGAGGGGGCAGGCCTTAAAAAACGGCGCCCAGCCTGATGGGCGCCGTTTTTTAACGCCTAGGTCAGGGCAGGCGTTAAGGGACCTGTGGGCTCAGAAGGAGCCCAGAGGTGCCCTCCCATGCCCCCAGGGACACCCAGGGTGCAGGTAGGTATTTTTTTTCATATTTATTTTGTGGCATAGGGGGGCCTGATTTGTGCCCCCCTACATGCCACTATGCCCAATGACCATGCCCAGGGGACATAAGTCCCCTGGGCATGGTCATTGGGCAAGGGGGCATGACTCCTGTCTTTGCTAAGACAGGGGTCATTTCAATGGGGGTTGGGCGTCGAAAAAAATGGCGCAAATCGGGTTGAGGCCAAAATTTTGCCTCAGCCTGACTTGCCCCATTTTTGACGCCCAAGCTCCATTTTCCCCTACGCCGGCGCTGCCTGGTGTGAGTCATTTTTTTTGACGCACACCAGTCCGCAGCGCCGGCTAACGTCATTCAATAAATACGGCGCCCGCATGGCGCTTTGGAATGCCGTTAGCCGGCGTTAAAAGTTTTGACGCACAACTGCGTTGGCGCAGTTGTGCGTCAAAAAGTATAAATATGGGCCCAAGTGATCCCCGCTCAATGTTATGGTAGATCAGTGGGTAAATACACTTGCTCGATGAACGAAACAGTTTAAAAAATAACATAACAGTCTATTACTTTGTGGAACATTCCACCTCGCAAAATTAAGAAATACAATGAGGTGTATGTAGTGCACAGCACTTACTTGGGAGGTAATGTACAGCAGTGGTAACAGCGTTTCTCTCAGGTCTACCTGCATTTAGTGTTTGTGTTTTTGTCTAAAAATTAGGTGTGACAAGCAGTCACTGCATCTGTTTGCAGCCTTCTGTCTACATATTTACCCACAGCATCACGCTGCTGACTATGGGCCAGTGATGCTAAGCTGTGATTTTATCATATAAGCACCACTGTCAATTACATCATACTTGCTGTCTTACTCTAAGCTAACGATGTATACAAGTGGTAGTATGTGGGCGCACCATACTTTCTAGTGGCAGTACCTAAGGAGGATCATAAATGGCATTGTATTGTAATAATACAGTAGGCTTGCCCGTTAGCTCACAAAATACAGCAATGTGGTGGTCTGCAATTGTGTCCATCTTAAAAGAGAACCATAGCTGTTCAGAAAATAAAATTACTTGCTTTGATCCCACTAAAATGATAGCGGCCATCACACTTCAGAATTATTAGAGTAAATCTTGATAAAGGAGCAAATTTGGCTTGGTGCTAGATCAGAAATCCAGTTTGTGGGAAAACATTGAACTCTGTTCTTTGAACACATTTTGCTAGTTATAATCAGAAATACCACAATATTCCGTGTTTTGTAGCTTGGATCATGTGAAGATGTTTAAGAAATAGGCACCCCTGGTAAATACCGCACAATAGCTGTTGAAATAAGTGGGTTATCACATCCCCATATGACCAAAATAACGAGCCCCATTATGTGCTATTGCTGTTGATATATTTCTAATTATTTGAAAGGCTTAGTTTGCAAACATATGTTTTCATTTGTATGGGTGTTACAAAATATTGATATTGTAGTCTTCTTATTTCACACTGGAGTGTACCTCAGCAAGAGTGTTAAGAGGGTCAAGTTACAAAATGCCTTTTGCAGACTGAGAATGGAAACACAGGCAGTAAAATAATTATCAGCAGGTGGTCAGAAGAAGGTGTCTGACATTTAGCAGCCTGCATTTGAACAAACAGACATGCACAGGGCTTTTAATTGCTCATGTTCAAAGTACATTTCTTCAAGGTTATCTGTGTGTGTTCTCGCACTTCCTGCACCCCTAGTTCCAGTGTCTCTGAGTATGATCATGATTCAAGCCAACAGAGTTGCAGCTGTTTGAAGGCTACTTTTAGAGAGTCATGCTGTGCCAGTTTTTTTTAATTAACCTTCTTACAGAGATTTTTCTACTTGGTTTTAATCATGTTTAAGTATCATTTGAAGTGTTTCTGAAAAGGAATTGAAGATCACCCATAGGAACAATTTAACCATGGTACTGTTGCGCATAATCAATTAGAAAATTTAGAGTCTATTCACAAACTAAATTTTTTAGTATTTTTTGTTGGAGCACAGTATTACTAACATACTACAAGCATTTTCAATGCAACGGGACTCGCATTTGTTCTAGTTAGAGCTATTAGCGCTGTAAAGCAAAAAAAAAACGCAGCGCGATCGCGCTGCATGGAAAATAAACAGATAAAGTAGTCCGGACTCCAGGCTGAAAACATCGAGCCTCGTATGTTTTTGGTACTTTACCAGTGCTGTGTAGGTGGGCTAAACACCGGAAAAGGAATGACGTATGCATGCTTTTCACAAATGAAAGCAAGCGGATTTTAAAAGGCAAGCCCACAAACCAATGTAAGTGACTGACATGGCATGGGCGTGGTTTCAAGCCCAAAGAGAGATTATAGAATGGACGGAGCACTTTGTGCTCGCCCATAAAAAGGTATTCACAAACCTCTGTGTACAGGGTCCAGCTTGTCTATTCTTTTTCTGTGTAGAGTTATCTGCCCTGATTGCAGAGATATCCACATATGTATCCACACATTTTTGTACTAAATGTGAGAGGGACAGGGGAGAGGTGGCAAAATGGGAATATTTACTCCTACAAAATGGGAGGTGTTTAGAGAGAGGTAAGGAGGAATTTAGAGAAGCACAAAGGCTCACCCAGGAAAGAGTAATACCAAATTAAATTTGAAAATTTACTGTAGCCAAAAAGGACCCAAAACAGTAATATCTGTACTTCAATTCAGACGTGGAGTAAGACCACCAGCACGCATGGCCAACCACTGTACTGCAACACATTCCCATAGAAAAAAATGGAGCCAACAAACAGCTAGAAAAATATATTGCAAGTTAAGGATTATTTGATCTTTATCATTTCTGAAGATCCTAACTAGTGAAATGCCTAATCTCTTTATATTTTTGAAAGCAAATCCTGGTGATTGTTTTTTGTAAGAAACCTACATTTTATAAGATCAGATTTTGTTTCTTAAAAGGAAACCTGATTGAATGTCAGAACAAGGCTATTATTTTTCTTTTTTTCACTTGCAACATAGCTGATAATGAAAGCGGTGATTAGTCTGAACTCTACCACCCATCTCCAGCTGCTACACATTTCAACACCCACCAATCATAATCAGTCTGACACATAAGAAATTAACTCACACATCAATCCATTTTTGTTACCTTTGTGAACATGGTTGTTGGTTTGGGCTCAATTTGAGGATTAATTATGTAAGGAGGAGACAAATGGTTCACAAGCAAAGAGTCAACATCTTTGGGATGTCCAGGGAAGATATCAGTGCCAGATACTGCTTCTCACTTGATGTGATCCTTGATATGGTTACAGACTGAGAGCAGGAGCTTGAATCATCTCTAGGCAGTTCCCAGTCTATTCTTGCCTGTGTCAATATATGGGCGTCACTCCATGCCATGGCCAAAGGGTCACCTCTGACAACATTAGCATCTCATATTCAATCCAGTCTTGATGCTTTCATCAGGTACTGAGATGCATCGACTAAATAGGGCACCAGTTTATCTCAATTCCACAGTCACTGGTTCAAAGGCAAAGGGTAGCAAGGGAATACTATGCATTTTACCACATCTCTCATGTGCCAGGTGAGATTGTCTGTACCCATGTGGCATTCAAACGCTTCACCACACAACACATCTTATCCACAACAGACACCACTGGCACTCCATCTACATGGAAGCGGTGATTCTCATGGCTGCTTCATTGATGGGTATGCTGCATTTGCTGGAAGCACACACAATAGCTACATCGTACAGCAGACATGTCTAGCATGTTGCTTGGTTGCTGGGTAGTTAGGTGACATGTGGCTCATTAGTAAGTATCAACACCTCACACTTGTGCTACATTTGCCTCTGGAAATGGAATCTTTAAAATACTCAATAATCACTACAACACAATACACACATTGCCTTCACATCTGATGCATGCTTATAGGCTTGATGTATTAAATGTAGCTTAGAGGTGCTTTAGTAAATATTTCACATCTTTGCTGCAGGTGATGCTAGTGGGCTTTCTCTTCCTATCACTTCATATTCTACAGAAGTCTAAACACACTACCTTAATAGATGTGTATCATGGCACACCCATATACATGAGCCATTATTGAACCCACCTTCAGGATCTTTAAGTGAGATTTCGATGTCTTGACCATGGGGTATGAGGGTGCTGGTGCACTCCCCAGACGTTGTGTAAAAGACGGCTGTTGCCTGTTGCATGTTTCCCAACATCACCATGCAAAGTGTTTTATATGTATCGATCTTGACCCTTTACTATTTCCACATTTAGGTACCCAAGATAAGGTACAGAACTAAGGTAATGGTATTCAGGTGCGGAATTGTCTAGTCTACTAATTTGTAGCTTCTAGTTTGGTTGCTACGTTTGTGTGGTTAGACAGTGACTTTTCACTGATTAGTGGTGAACTACCACTACACTGCCCATATATTCCATCCTGAGACAACACTGCTCATTTCACACAATGCCATTTACTAATATGGAGTGTTCTAGTGAAAAATAATTTGCCTCTTAGTTTTCTATAACAAGCAAGCACTTATCAGTAACAATTCATAACTACAACATCTTACATAGTGCACTCATATTTTATGTCCAACAGATTACAAACATTACTTTACACACATGGATTTGGTACACAAACAATGCATGGTAATATCTAAGTCATTCTATCAATTGTTTAGTGTTTTAGTTACACACATGGGGTCTCTCTCCTGCATGTGGAGGTATGTCCTCTACATACCAAGAGTTCCCTCAAGCATATGGAGTCTCTGGCTCAGTGATCCAGCTGAGTAATACAGTGCTGGCTTCAATTTGTCACAATATGTCCAGGCATTGCAGTGAGTGTCCACATCTGGTGAGTGAAGTTATGCCACAAATGCGGGGAAAATGTGTGTTACTGCATCCAAATCAAGTTCCAGGAAATTATGGTCTTCTCCTTACATGACCATCCTGTACAGTGGTGTCCTTATTGGCACCTTTGCATAATGCCACTGTACGGGAAGGTCCTGAGAGCAACCTGCCTGACCCTCTGTACTCAGCTGGAAGACTTTGAGCAGCAGAGAGAGTGTAAGTGTATTATTTCAATACTCATTTAAGTGCACATGCATTTTGAAAGTGGTCTCCTCTCATCTGTTCATTTTGAGCTTTGCTTTATCTTTCCAATGTGCACTTTACCTCTGCTATTTGTGTGTTATAATAACATTGACAGTTTAAAATTAATAACTTGCATGTACAGTTGTAGTTTTGTTTGGATTGACTAATCATCTGGTCTTGATATTATGGAAAAGTTTTTAAAGTTCAATATTTTGGGACAACATAACACCTAAAACACAACTTCCACATTTGGAAATTGATATATTTCTATTTTGTCAAACTTAGAGCCTCATTTACTACAAAGTGGCTGTTAGAAATGGGGTCTTTGGTTGGCAGTCAGGTTACCCCCTGTCCAAGCAAGGGCCCTCACTCTAGTCAGGGTAAAAAAGAATCACCCTCAGTTAACCCATGCTTACCCCCTTGGTAGCTTGGCACAAGCAGTAAGCTTAACTTAAGTGCTAGGTGTAAAGTATTTGTACTAACACACACAATAACTTAATGAAATCACTACAAAATGACACAACACAGGTTTAGAAAAATAGAAAATATGTATCTAAAGAAAATAAGACCAAATCAACAAACATCCACAAGTCAAGTTATCACTAACAATGCAAAAAGAGTCTTCATGTAATTTTAAACACACACTAACGCAGTTAGCGTGATAATGTACCGTGGGCGTGTCAAAAATAACCCAGCACGGGCAAGTGTGCGTCTAAAAGTGCATGCAATGCTTTGATTTCACTCACGAGCCAGGCCTTGCGTTGTTTCTCCTCTCGTTGGGTCGGTGTGCATCGTTTGTTCTCTCTGCAGGAGAGCGATGCGTTGATCCGGTCAGCACTCTCGGGTCCGGGCAGGCCTTGCGTCGTTTTTACACGCCCAGCGGTGTTTGCGTCAGAAATTCAGCCTCACGGTGGTCTGAAAACCACGCAGCGCGGGTTGCGATCTCACTAGCCTCCGTCGTTTATCCAGCCACGGGTGTAGATCTTCCGGGTGCGTTGCAGGCGAGCATTAATTTTCAGCCGCGAAGCCGGTGGGGCGTCGATTTTTCAGCCCCAGATTGGAGTTGTGTCAATCTTTTCCCCGCACGGCGGTCTGTGCGTGGATTTCTCACTCTTGGGCTGCGAGCTTCTCTTCTCAGGTTCCTAGGAACTGGATGGGCACCACTTGGCAGAGTAGGAGTCTCTCCAGAGGCTCCAGGTGCTGGCAGAGAGAAGTCTTTGCTGTCCCTGAGACTTCAAACAACAGGAGGCAAGCTCTAAATCAAGCTCTTGGAGAGTTCTTCACAAGAAGGAGGGCAACACAAAGTCTAGTCTTTGTCCTCTAGCACAGGCAGAAGCAGCAACTGCAGGATAGCTCCACAAAGCACAGTCACGGGCAGGGCAGCTCTTCTCCAGGCAGAGGTTCCTCTTGGTTTCCAGAAGTGTTCTAAAGTCTGTGGTTTTGGGTGCCCTTCTTATACCCATTTTGCCCTTTGAAGTAGGCCTACTTCAAAGGAAAGTCTCTCTTGATTGTGAAATCCTGCCTTGCCCAGGCCAGGCCCCGGACACACACCATGGGGTTTAAGACTGCATTGTGTGAGGGCAGGCACAGCCCTTTCAGGTGTAAGTGACCTTTCCCCCCCTCCCTCCTAGCACAGCTGGCTCATCAGGAAATGCAGACTACACCCTAGCTCCCTTTGTGTCACTGTCTAGTGAAAGGTGCAACCAGCCCAACTCTCAAACTGACCCAGACAGGGAATCCACAAACAGGCAGAGTCACAGAAATGGTTTAAGCAAGAAAATGCTCACTTCCTAAAAGTCACATTTTCAAACACACAATCTTAAAATCAACTTTACTAAAAGATGTATTTTTAAATTGTGAGCTCTGAGACCCCAAACTCCACATGTTTATACGCTCCCAAAGGTAATCTACACTTTAATTATATTTAAAGGTAGCCCCCATGTTAACCTATGAGAGGGACAGGCCTTGCAACAGTGAAAAACGAATTTAGCAAATTTTCACTGTCAGGACATATAAAACACATTACTATATGTACTACCTTAACCATACACTGCACCCTGCCCTTGGGGCTACCTAGGGACTACCTTAGAGGTGCCTCACATGTAAGAAAAGGAAAGGGTCAGGCCTGGTAAGTGGGTACACTTGCCAAGTCGAATTTACAGTTAAAAACTGCACATACAGACACTGCAGTGGCAGGTCTGAGACATGATTACAGAGCTACTTATGTGGGTGGCACAACCAGTGCTGCAGGCCGAGTAGTAGCAATTGGTTTACAGGCCCTGGGCACCTCTAGTGCACGTTTAGTAGGGACTTACTAGTAAATCAAATATGTCAATCATGGATAAGCCAATTACATACACATTTTGTAAATGAGCACTTGCACTTCAGCACTGGTTAGCAGCGTAAAGTGCCCACAGTAACAAAAACAGCAAAAACAGAGTCCAGCACGCATCATCAACCTGGGAAACAGGCAAAAAGTTAAGAGAGACCACGCCAAGGATGAAAAGTCTAACAGTGGTGCAGCGCAGTTCTGAGCCAAAACTGGCAACGCCCCACTGTTTCACTTCAGAAATGCAGGGATGCACCATATTTAAAACAATATGGCGCACATCTGAGTTTTCACTAATTAGCTAGTTCACTAGAATTGCTATATATTTCGGCCTCTTTGAGGATATTGGCATTGAACAATACAATAATAATCATAATACCTGCAGGTGATCCCTGGGTTGGCCATGGTGTTAGGGATCATCCCTATTGTGCTAGAGCCAGGTCAATAATATCACTGATACACGGTTTTGTTATTGCTCTTTGTAGGTGGACGTAGGTGTTGTTTGTGCATATGGTACAACAATTTACACAGATGTGTGAAAGCAAACACACATTACCTAAGATTAATTTTGCTTATACCTATGACAAGTGGAAAGAATTTGGCCCAGATTCTGAGGTGAGTGGATGGAAACAGATTTGGCTCACTACCTGTTAATCTTTTTAATAAGTTTGATCAATAGGAAGTAGATTATTGTATGTTTTTCACATAGACAAATCAATGATTGTGAATTGGACGCAACACAAAGAAAAGCTTGATTTTTGTTATGATGATGGTAAGTAGTCCCTATTGGGATATCCTTGTTTGTTCACTTATACATGGCTCTGCTGTGCGAAGACTGATTGAATCCGCTTCTTATGTAAAATGTCAACTACAACCAATGGAGAATGTCAGGAAGAACATAAAGGGGGTTTAATGACTGTATCCAAAACAAGATCTCAACTGGTGATTTCACTACCAAAACTTAATGTCATGTCTTGGAACATTGCGGGAATAGAATCAAAGCTAGATGATCCAGAATGGTTGGGCTTTGTCAGCAACTACGATGTTTGCTTATTTCAGGAAACTTGGGCCGTGGAACCATACCATCTAGAGGGTTTCACGTCGTATTTTTCTCCCGCTCAACCGGCCACTAGAGGATTTGGCAGATGTATAGGAGGCCTTATGATCTCATTGAATAATAGGCTAGATTGCAAACATTCTGTGATTGAATTTAACTCTCGTGATTTGTTGGGTATACAGCTTACATTTTGTCCTGGCTTTAGGTTAACTGTATTAAATGCATATGTAAGGTCTGTTCCACGTACTACTGAATCTGAGATACTTACACATCTGTCAGAGTTTGTAGAGTCTTTAGATCCTTCAGGTTTTTTGATGATTGCAGGTGATTTTAACTGTTCCTTTGTACCTGATGACTCTATTAGTACCCTAACTAGTGAGGAAGATGAACTATGGGGCATCCCTCAAACCAAGGAAATGGCTACATCTCCTGCTTCGTGTGTATCTATGCAGTTGGCTTCACTTTGTTTAAGATATGGTTTGAGAGAATGCAACGGTCGCACTAGATCTGATCTAAATCGTGCTCCTACATTTAAGCGAGGGCTTTCCTTTAGCACTATTGATTACATTCTGGTGGATATCAGGCTTTGGTCAAGTACACTAGATATGGAAATAATTTCTCGCCATGACAGTGATCATAATCCATTGTGTCTTGTGTTTACTAACCAATCTTTTTTTAAAACAAGACACAAAGAGATTACTAATGTTCCAATCCCTCGATTGAATCTCAGACGAACCCGTGTTAGCTGGCAAAATGTGGCAGCAAATCCATATCAGATTAGGGATATCTATTTATCATTTCTAAATCTCCTTTCGGTTTTTGGGGAACAAGAGGTTGCTACTATACCTATACTGACAATTCATACAGAATTGGTGGACACCATACAAGGTATTTTTTATAAAGAAATCCGCCTAAAGCGGTCATCTGATTTCATCCCTTCTAATGAGTGGTATAACAAGGATTGCGCTCTAGCAAGATCTAATTTAAAAGAAGCAGTAAAAAACCTCATTCAAGAAGACATTGTGGATGCTAGATCTAAATATGCTAAGGTCCTGAAGCATGCAAAAAAAAGCTGGGAAGATGGAATCTGGCAGGGGTTATTGGTTGCAGTGAAAAATAAGGATGATGGTTCTTTTTGGAGATTACTGGCCTGCAGATCGAGAGGGGGAAATGACTCCATCGGCTCTTATGTTCAACCCGATAGATGGGTGACCCATTTTTCTGAAATTTATGCCTATCCTGTATTGCACGACCCTAAGGTTATTAGACATGTTGATGACGTAGCTTCTATAAACAGCACTGTTGAGAGCATTGTTTTTTCTATAGCTGAAACTACTGATGCTATTAATTCTCTGAGGCCAGCTAAAGCTCCTGGCCCCGATATGATACCTGGGGATCTGTTTAAATCTGAGCTCACTATATGGGCATGGTATATCAATTTATTGTCCAATGCCATAGCAGCAGGTGGTCCCATTCCTGATTCTTGGCATGGTGCAGAAATAATCCCTGTTTTCAAGAAAGGCGATGTAGGTCTGCCTGCGAAATATCGACCTATTAGCCTTATTGATATTCTTCAAAAGATCTTTGCAAAACAAATCTTGGCCGCACTCACGGAATGGGTTTTGAATAATCAGATATTATCTCCCTTACAGGCTGGATTTCGTTCAAAAACTAATACTGTGGACCAAGTCTGTAGGTTGTCACTATTATTCTGGAAGTCCATCACTTTAGCCAGACAGAAATTATATGTGGCCTTTGTAGACCTGAGATCTGCTTTTGATCTTGTGCCTAGAGAGAAACTGTGGGGAGTTCTGAGGAAAATTGGTACCCCAGAGAATTTAGTACACCTAATCCAAAGACTGCACGAGAATACTTACGCTCAAGTAAGATGGGGTAACCAAGGGGAACTCACTGACAGAATAGAGATCAGGAGAGGGGTATGACAGGGTTGCGTCCTTGCTCCGACACTTTTCATCTTATCAACGAGGTAGTGCAAGTTATCACCAATTGCCAAAATGATGCGCCCTCTCTGAATAATACAAAAATCCCGATTCTGCTATTCGCCGATGATTCTCTCTTGATCTCCTGAACACCGATGGGCCTACAGGTCTTAATGGATAGGTTTAGCTTGTTTTGTGACGACTTTGGGCTGGAGCTTAATCATACCAAAACTAAAATCATGACCATGGGACGTGGTCCCTCTAAAGGGTATACCATCCTTTATAAATGGACTCCGTTGAGCAAGGTTTTCTCCATTGATTACCTGGGGGTCAGAATTAGTAAGGACATGCAGTGGGAGGCCCAGATTAATAAAAGCTTAGCCCTTCTGGCACATAGATCTGGGGCAATTTTGCGCTTCCACAAGTCGACCGTCGAGAGAGTAGTTTCCCCAGCACTAAAAATTTATCGGGCAAAGGCCCAGAGTGCTGTGGCCTATGGGGCAGAAATCTGGGGATACTCAAATGCTGGTAAACTTTCAATAGGTGAAAACAACTTTGTAAGATCACTCTTGGATTGTCCACGCAATACTCCTTTGTTACCAATGTTTTGGGACCTTGGACTTGCACGTATCTCAGACATTATTGCTCTAAGACCGCTGCTTTTCTGGGTACGTGTTTGGTCTACTCCTGAGCTACTCATATATAAGGAATCCATCCAAGATATCTTAGATAGACCTAACATGCTTACTATCCCTTGGTTTAAACACATATCTAAATGGTTTTGCATTCTGGGTCTTAGTAATTACTGGAGCCATCCTCATAATTTAAGGAAAGAGCAGAAGAAGCATCTAAAAACAGCTTACTGGGCGTATGTCAGGGGAAACTACTTACTTCATTTGTCTCATGGCAGATTGACTTCTCAATTTCTTGACACTAAGTGGCATCCGTGTTTTGAACTGTTTATGGATCTTATTACTGATCGATTAAGCAAGAGTTTGTATATTCAGTTCAGATATGGATGCCTACCCCTTAAATCTTTTGGCAATTGGCGGGATTCTGCTCTGAGTACTGATCTATGCCCGAGTTGTAGTGTTTCTCCGGAAACCATTGTGCATTTCATATTCATATGCCCAGCATATAGGATTGCTCGTCAGAGGTGGCTACGTCCAGTTTGTAAGAATATGGGGATCAAATGCTGTATAGATGCTTTAAGGATTATGATGAGGGACACATCCTGCACCCTGTTCTGTGCAGTTAGCAAGTTCCTTGTGGCTGCATGGCATACACAAATCTGCCAGTTAAAAAATTCTTCTTGATTATTATGAGGCCTATGATTATGGTTTTAGCTCGTTGAATGATATTTTAGCTATCCTGAGGAATAAGGGCTAGGTAGTTATGCACTGTGTGAAGAGGGATATCTCTTTGATTTTAGTATTTATGTTTTATTCTTTTATGTATTTTTGGAATGCCAGATATTTATGATTTTAAATGTTATTCTTGTATTGTGTGATTTATGCTTTGATGGTTTAAATTTACCGAATAAAGCGATGTGTTGTTGTTGATTGAATCTATTTTTATTTTAGGTGCTTCCTGTACAAACATGACTCTTGTCCTGATGATGACCCTTTATTGATTGGTTCTCCTTTTGGGGTTGAAATGTCAACATTAATCCTTGTGGATTATGTCAGAATGTAATGAGTGACTTCAGGGCACCTGGACTGAAGGGGTCCTCTAGAGGTTCACTCTTTCTCTTATGTATTTTAACCACAAATTGTATATATTGTAATTAACACTTGACACTTTTCACACTAATCATGTTTCACTGCGCTGTTATCGTAGGAGCACCTTCATAAGTTCCTTTGACCTTTTGGGTTGATACGGTTCCTTTTAGAAGTAACTGTTACCATGGGAGTCAAGGGCCACACTTCCTCCCCTTGAGGCCATATATTTCTTAGAATATTTACATACCCGGGTCCTGTTGTTACTGGGTTTGCCTCATTTTCTTTATGTAGCGCCAACGCAGGCACCCTTTCACCAGAGTGCAAGGTGGCCTGCATTGCAGGGAATGCTTGTTTATGTGGAGGGAGGTGTCCCTTCCTGCACATAACAATCAATAATGGCGATCTGTTACTTCTATGTGTGCTGCATTCTGCAGCACACATAGAAGTATCAAATCGTCATTATTTATTGATTGTTTATATGCAGGAAGGGACACTTTCCTGCACATAAACAATCATTAATGGCATTCTGCTCTTCCTATGTGTTCCCTGAAGAGTTGCCTTCTCTGGCACAAACAGTTCCATTTGCATTGAGGAAGCTTTTGGCACGAAGTGTCGCGGACAGTCGTTGCTGTAGCTTGAAGAGCAAGTCTTCGATGGAGCTTCACATTGGCAGTCTCCACAGATTGTTGTTGCTGTAGTATTAAGTGCAGGTCTCACATTTTCGGTTGTCACAGATGGTCACTGTTGATGTGAAGAGCAGTTCTCACTGGAGCATCATGTTGGCAGCTATCGCAGTGGCAGAGTCTTGGAGCAAACAGGACAATTTGCTATTGTGATGAGTCCAAAAGTTCAGGATTTTCATTTACTTCTTCTTCAGGAGGAACAATCACTGATCCCAGCCAAGGGTCAGGAACCATTGGGCACTGTTTGGGGATCAGGACTCACTCCAGCAGAGACCAGTATCAGGGCTCACGCTGGTCGGGGCAGGTCCAGTTGGTGCAGCTCTGAAGGTCAGCCAGCTGACCATTTCAGTCACTCTGGATAATCTAGATCAGGGAAGCAGATCCACTCTTTCCTTCTTCAGACAGAAGGGCAGTCTTTCAAGCAGCAAGGCAGTCCTTCTGGCAGCAAGGCAATCCTTCTTCTGATTCTTCCACAGGGCCAGGAGTGTTCTGATGAGAGGTTTTGAAGGGTCCGATTTCTATACCTGGTGCCAGCCTTTCTGTGGGAACTCCCTTGACCTTCCTTCAAAACTGGCTCTGGTCAGTTCTTCTCCTTCCCTTGTGTTTGGCTCCAAACTGTCCAGGCTGACATAAGGCAGAGTAGACCTTTCCTCAGGTTCTTTTGTGTGTGCTGTGGGTAAGGTCCTTTGAAATATAATCAGGGTAGAGTACAGCTCCCCCATAGGAACAACAAACTTAGTGATCATGAGCAGCTGCTGGCAGTTGCTGTTTGTGTTCTGTTGCATTTAACACTATTTTCTTAGCACAAAATGCATCCTTGGCTCCATTTCGGATACAAGGGGGCATTTTGTGTTAAGAAAATAGGCTAGGTTACCCTCATAATGTTGCCTGATTTTGTTGTCATTTCACATAATTACGCTACAACAAATTATACAACTTCCGCCCGTACCTATTCATCTCCTTCCTCTACTGCCTGCCCAGAAGAATATCAATGATTGAGGGACACTACAGCCCCAGACACCCTGCTTGTGTAGCACACTCCCTTCCCTCAGATTGTGTGTCCTTTGCTGATGTCAAGAAGGTTTTAGGGCCAATCGGAGAGGTTCAGTGAGTGATGCCTTGAGATATACATGACATGATAGAGGCAGTCTTTACATGCTGACAATCAGTCAGTAAACAGCTTAGACATTTAGGGCCTGATTACAGCTTTGGAGGACGGTGTTAATCTGTCCCAAATGTGACAGATATACCACCTACCGTATTACGAGTCCATTATATCCTATGGAACTCGTAATACGGTGGGCAGGATATACGTCACATTTGGGACGGATTAACACCGTCTTCCAAAGTTGTAATCAGGCCCTTAATTTGGGCTCAAAACCTTCTTGATATCAGGTCTTATGTGGTGTCTGTTTCTCAACCCTCCACACCTCTTGTCCCATCTCCCATTTCATCTGTAATACATGGTGCAACCTTGTGGAGGTTGGTTCCAACTCCACCTTAGGCCTTACTGGGCCCAGTGCAAATTTGCCCTTGAGATTTAGTCAGTCCTCTGGGGGGAAAGGGAATGGAATTAAAAGATGAGATATGATGTCTTTCCTTTCTTGCAAGGGGATTGTATGGTCACCGGGTCCCTGAAGGTAGTATGTTATTAATGGGAGAGTCATCTGGTTCTTTCTCTGAGAGGAAGCAATATATTAGGTGAGTGTGCATGTAAGCAATCTGATCCTTCCAACCTCTCATCCTTAATGTAACCTTAATAGGCGAGCTTACCATCTGATTCCCGCTACTTAGGGTGATGAAGGCCAGAATGCGTGGGTGATGCTCTATAATAAGAAGAGAGTTAATTGTGTCAGTTAAATCCCAGTGACAGTCCTTTGTCTAGATTCCTTTCCTCCCACTAAATAACAGATGACTAATCACCTGCCAATAGCATCTTTTAGATTTTTGATGTCTCCCAGGAGTGTTTGATTAACAGGTTTCAAATTACGCACTTCCTATTACTTGTTCTACTCAGTTCTCACAAGCATTTGTAAGCACTGGTATTGACAGATTTTTCTGTATATTATCTATATTATCAAATATCAATGGCCACTGCTCTTTTTTCTGAATTGCACTGTTTTGTCACAATACCTTGGTTCTCCGATTTCAGTTGTCTTAACTTTTCCTTTGTCTTAAACCTAGTTTTTCTAAAGAATTAGACTGTTGTCCTACACAACCACAAGATTGAAGAAGAACCACCACTGGAAGAGCCCTCGCTGGGTTGGTAAGTATAATCCTTCTGTGCTGCTTGCTCATGCATTACTGTGAGGGATGGTGGTCGCTGGTCTGTTATCTGTTCTTTTTAATCATTCTTACTGGTTAACAGAAACAAAGAGAGTGAAGCAGAGAAGAAGTTCAATGAAGAGAGCAAGCACAACTGAAGAATTCTGCAACTGGTGTCAGCCACTCACAAAGGAAGGATTCTGTTCTGTATAAAAGGCAAGCGATAAAGGCAGCAGTGACTTTTATAGCCAACCATGCACATATGACCCCTCCTCGATCCTGTGAGAGGTTACATTCTAGTGAGACACACACAAAATGAAAGGTGCACTGTAGCCCTTCCACCTACTGAGTCTCTAGGGGGAGACCAGGAACTCTTGTTGTTCTAAATGTTGGGGGTCTAGAACCCCTGATAAAGAGAGTGGTTCCTGTTCCATCAATTAATCAATCAATCATGGATTGGTAAAGCACGGCTAATCACTCATAGAGTCTCAAAGCGTCCTGTTCAGGCTGTTGGAGGCTACGAATCCTAGGTTGCAGTGAGTGGGGGCCAGAGAACCCTTTCTTACTATTGGTAATTGTCTGAAGAGGAAAAATAAGTGTCGGTCCCCAAAAATAAGTTCTGGTGGCTATCACTGGCAACCACCAGCTCAAATTAAGCACTGGGTGTGTCTCTCCTACAACGACGCACCTCTGTAGAACTCCTGCATGTACTGGAGTTGAAGCGTGGTCTGGACTCTTTTTTTGCTTTATGCCTCTTTCGTGTTTGTGGTCAAAGCATGCTGCCTTGCACCCTTTCCCCTAAAATGTCTAAGTTATTTTTGTTGCATTTTGCCATGTCTTGGTGGCATTTTGCAATGTTACCCAAGGCAAGGTTCTACCTGTCATTCATCTGAGGGAGTTCTGTTAGGGAAACAGCTATTTCATATGTTATGCAGCTGTTGATAAAACCTCATCTGAAATCACCATGCCCATCACCTAAAGAATTGGTCACCACGATTGCATCAACAAGCATGGAGCTGGAATCGCCATCATCAACAAGAAATCCATCCCTGCACTACCGCTACGGACGACTACACCCTGTTCATGGAACACCTCAACTTCCAGCTCAGGATAGAGAGCAAAATCACCATTAAAGGCATGCTCCCCTACAGACCCCCAGGACCCCGCCCCAGCTTCTGCAACGCCATCCCCAAATTCATCGACCACCCCCAAGTCATCGACACTGAACACTACATTTTCCTCTGAGACCTTAATTTCCACCTCAACTACCTCAACCACACCAACATTGTCAACCTTCCGGACAGCATGGACAACATTGTCCTATTGAGTCACTGACTGTACTCACATTGCATGATACACGCTAGATCCTATCTTCACTGGTAATAACAGAGTCAAATTCAGATATACCACCGAGCTCACCTGGCCAGACGATGCAATCATCCACTTAATCTGTGCCACAACTCCCAGAACTGCTACCAGACCGATCAGCACCTCCCACCACAGCTGGAACAGAGTATTCAAAAACCAATGGACCTATGCCCTAAACTTCCCCAACACCTCCTTGACTGTCGATCAAGCCATAAAAAACGTAACCACCTTGGTCTCCAACAGCGCCGACAGAGTTGCCCACAGAAAACCTCCCTAATCCAACAGCACTCCTGATAAGTGAGCTGTTACACCCGGAACTGAGAACCTCCAAGTACAACTGCAAGCAATGAGAAAGGAGATGGCCCACCACCAAGGAACCAACTGACCAGACCACTTCCAAGATTTCTCTTAGCCAGTACCACAGACTCCTGAAAAGACACAAGAAGGAACGCCTTAGCCAACCACAACAAAGCCAGCACCAATTACAGCAAATAACTTTTCAGTATCGTCTAGGAGTTCTCCAACCCCTAAGCGACTGACTGGAAACATCATCACCCCCTCCAAGGTACTCAGGGACACTCTAGCTGAGTTTTTCCATGACAACATATCCACCATTTACAGAAACTTTGAACCCCAACCTGTAGCCACCAACACCCTTAGCCTCCTAGACCCCACAGATGCTCCTGTCAAAATCAGGATCACCACCTGGAACCAGCTCACCACGAGGAGCACCTCCATCCACTCTTGATCTCCAATGGACCCCAACCAACACCGCATGTTCAACCACAGCAACAGCACCATCAGCAGCAAGCTCAAAGACATCTTTAACATGGCCATCACTTCAACCACATTCCTGCATCACTGGAAAAACACCAAAATCAAACCTTTCATCAAAAAACCTTCCTCAGAATCCTATGGGCTCAAAAAAGTCAGACCAGTCTTCCTGATCCAAATCCTGCCAAATTCCTCATAAAGGCAAATAACCATCAACTCACAGAATACCTTAAAAATAGCGACTTTCTAGACACATTCCAATCTAGATTCCTTCCCCAACCACAGCACTGAGACTGCCCTGATAGCTGCCACAGATGACATCAGAATCCTCCTGGACAAAGGAAACTCAGCCGCTCTAATCCTCCTTGACCTCTCGACAGTTTTAGACACTGACTCCCTTCGCACCCTGATCAAGAGGCTCCATCAGACCGGCATCCAAGACGACACCCCAAATGGATTGTATCCTTCCTCTCCCGATGAACTCAGGCGGTCCACCTCCCTCCCTTCACCTCGGAGCCCAAGAACATGCATCTGCAGAGTCCTCAAGGCTGATCCCTCAGCCCCACCCTTTTCAACACCAACATGATCCCCCGGCCATGATCAGTAGAAACCACAAACAGAAGATCATCTTCCATTCGGACAACACCTGACTCGTCCTCTCTCTTTCCAAAGACATCACCACCACGAAGGCCAACTTCCACCCTGGCATGACCAGTGTCACCAGCTGGATGCAAGACAACTGCCTCAAACTCAACACAGACAAAATGTAAGTACTGATCTTTGAGATCCCTGCCTCACTGTGTGACAACTCCTTGTGGCTCGCTGACCTAGGACCATCCCACCCCTATAGACCAAGCTCGGGACCTCGGCATCATCCTGGACAGCAAACTCACCATGAAGAGCCAGATCAGGGCAGCCTCCTCGGACTGCTTCCTCATCCTCAGCATGCTTCTTAAGATCTTGAAATGGCTCCTGGTTTCCACCAGAGGAACTGTCACTCAAGCCCTCATGACCAGCCACCTTGACCATGGCAATGCTCTTTACGCTGGAATCACATCACACCTACTGAAGAAACTTCAGACCATCCAGAACTCAATGGCCAGACTCATTCTGGACCTCCCAAGATGGACCCACATCACCACATCACCTGAAGAACCTCTACTTGCTCCCCATACACAAGAGATGCCAATTTGAGATTCTGATGCTTCCCTTCAAAGCACTTCACAACCAAGGACCAGCATACATCAACCAATGTCTGAGCTTCCTCAGATCTTCCTGACTCCTGCATTCCACCTCTCTCTCCCTCACTTTCACCATCCTCATCCATTGCAGTAACAGTGGAGGTTGTTCCTTCTTCCATCTTGCAGCAAAATCTGGGAACAGCCTCCCCATACACCCGAGAACCTCTACCTCCCTCCAGGAATTCAGAAGGGGACTTAAGACCTGGCTCTTCAACTGAAGCCCCCAAGCATCCTGGACTTAGTGCTTGGATGCCCTCATGGGGGTTAGAGCACTTTATAAATCCTGAATGATTGATTGATCGTCGTAGTGAGCAACTTTAGAGCATACCAACCACCCTTCCACATACATGGCAATCTGACATGGCCAGCAGTTCGTCCAGCATGGTGGGGGTGCAAGTTTGGCAGTTGAGATGAGGGGGGAGAATGATGAATGCAGGATACCTGTCCCTCTGCAGGGGTGTTCTCTCCCTCGGATGTTTTAGAGATGATTCACAATGCACCTTCATGGCAGGACTGAGTAGGAGATTGTACTTTAATAAACATTGTCCTACAAGTAAATGATAAAGATAGTACCAAGTGTGCATAAAGAAACATGTGAACTTAAAGGTTGATTCATGTATGGCCTTATTACATCTCAACAATATGAACTCACCAGCTTCAACCACAGAGATTTGGTTTCTGGAAATACCCATGAGTTTAGCACATGCACATGTGCCTTTGTAGTTGATGTTTCCAAAGGATCTCTGGATCCAACAACTATAGAGATAAGAATTATGCTCAATAGATATTATCTATCTATAAAAGGCATCATAACCTCAAATGCTGACATTAGGATACACACAGGAAAGGAAAACACACAGGCCCATATTTATACATCGGTGCAAACTTATAAAATACATTTGTGTTTGCGCCGCTTTTGCGTCAAAAAATGATGCAAATGCAGCACTAAAAAAGTATAAATATGGGCCACAATATCAATAAAAATAATTTTAACATTTCATATACTTAAAAATGAGATAAACATGTTATTTAAAGGACTAATGATGAGATGCAGAAATTAAGGTCATGGGGTAACGTCCTCACATAGCCAATGGATGGTAGAGAAACTAATATCTGCTGCCAGGATATGTTCTGATGACATCGGTGATGAGGTTCTCAAGGTGGACTCCTGGTGCTGTTAAATGACATAAGCTGACAGGAGAGAGGTAGAGTGAGACATATATATATGGTGTAAGCTGTTTTAACTTATATAAGATGCTATATCGTTTCAATACTCATTTTCAGACTCAGGAAGATTGCTCTCTTGCAAGTTAAGAAAAAGCCTAACAGATGTCGTATAGTGCAACCCTTACATTTGCAAGTCTAAGAGCGCAAATGTATGAGACAATATATAGTAAGTAAGTAAGCAAATCTTTATTTGCATGATTAATTAGAACTTTTGCAATAATAAAAAAAAAAATCGGAAAATTCAATTACTCAAATTAGTCAATCATGATTAAAATCTATTTTGTAGTTCAATGTTATATTAAACGTCAATCATGATAGTATAAAATCCATTCCAATAAAACAGTTAAAAAAAATAGGTTATCAGAGTAAATTATACATTTAGCAGTTAACGTTTCTAAAATTAAAGTGTCATTAGACCGAAAAATTCAACGTGGGACACAGACCACTGAGCAAAGTCAGCAGCGTATGAACTCATTGTACAGCCAGCAATGGAGGTTTTCTAGGATGGTGTAGCACAAGCCGAGCCAGCTTTTAGCAGCCAAAGGTATGTTAGTTTTAAATGACCATTGAACCTTACAACGCTGTGTGGGCTATAGGGACAAACCTACAAAGTTAACATTACTTTTGAATTCTTCCTGCAGAAAAGGGCCTGTTGTGTAAAACCAAGCACTTTATAAGTTCCATATACCTGTGCAAATTAACAAATGATTAGTTCATTGTTTAATTTCTGTTCAGCGATACTTAAGAGTCGTACAAGTCGGCCGGCCAGTTTAAAATCTCTTTCTGTAAAGCATGCTTTCACTGCCTGCCTGCGTGCACTTATTCCCTCAGCATTAAAGAGGGGCCTTAACAGTAATCTGCATTTGTTTATAACTTCTCCATTTATACATAGCAGACGCAGCACATCCTCCTTTGCTGCCCTACACAGATGGCAACTAGTAATTATCTGGGGGCAGTTCCATGGAGGTAGGTGAAACAGAATGGGGAGCATGCCAAGCCGGTACCAGAGATATTTGTCTTTAAGTTTTTACACAAATCCAACACGTAAATATGATTGTGGAGCTGCATTTGGGTAGCTGTGCAAAGTGAACCATCCGTGCACTCTTCCTCACAACACTGCTTAGTCTGCTGCTGAACATACCCTTTTGACGGCTTTATTAATGAGCTGTTTGAAATTGTTATATGTCTCCAAGGCCTTCTGGAGATCCCAAGGGCCCAGTTGCACTATTGACTCTTGTAAGTAACCATTTAGTGCGCCTCTGTCATTGCCCATTTGTTCCATAGGTGAGCATTTGGAGAACCTGGCTCAGCTCTCTTGATCTTATACCACCTTTTGACGTAAGTGCCTCTGCATGCAAGTTGTTGCAACTGAATGCCAAATTTCAGTCTTATTTGCACTGGTGAAGTATAATTTGGTAAGCTGAAGATCATTCAGAGTGCTTTTGTTACTATACCATTGAGCATGCTGGCATCCCTTCCCCCTCATACATTCATTCCAGCTGGTGGTAGTTGGAATGAGTGTTGTCTGTATCACCTGAATCAGCAGGGTAAGACTGGGTCCTGCAATTTTATTCTTGAGATTTATCAGTGCTACTGCCATAGCAGCCATAGCAATTCCTCTTCTTTTTAATGTCTCTTCGTGGGCAGTGAATGTCCCTTTACTGTCTATTATAACTCCCAAGTATTTATAATTATTAATTGTTTCTAGCCATTGTCCTTCCAGATGCCAGTAGTGCTTAAGGGTGGCCTTACTTTGATTTAACTGCATGTCTTTAGTTTTATCTAGGTTTATCTTTAGCTTGTTTTTGACAGAGTAACCTTTGGTGGTGTCAAGCAAATACTGAAGGCCAACCAGTGTTTGTATAATAAGGTTGTCAGTGTATAGTAATTTCGAAGGGACTAGCCCACCCATCATAGGGGTGTGAGAATTACACTTGTCCAACTCAGTTGGTAGGTCTGACATGAAGAGACTGAACAAGATCGGGGCTAATACGCAACTTTGTTTCAACCCCTTAGTAGTTGGAATCCTTCTTGCCAAATGATCACCTGCCCCCACTTCACTTGAATCCAGATATCTGTGTGCAGCAGAATCAACTGCTTCAAAAGCCCAGATGGAATATTCCTTTTAGCAAGTCTGTCCCACAGTTTCTTCCTATCTATATGGTCAAAAGCTGAGGAGTTATCAATGAAGCTGAATGATAGTGGCAAGTTGGCATCTTTTACTTCGTTAATAAGCAGGGAGAGAATTAATATATTTGTAGTAGTCTCCATATGCTTACTGAATACTGTTTGATTGAGGGGGATAACTGCATTTTCTGCCTCCCAGTCTTTTAGTTTTCTAAGATGAGGCCAGCATAGTATTAAGCTTCATTATCTATTAAGGAGACCAGCCTGTAGTTTTTTGGCTCATTCTTATCTCCTTTCTTAAAGATTCGGGAAATAATTGACCCCCTCCAGGATGCTGGGATCATTTCTGTTTGACGGATTTCCTCAAATACTGGTTTCAGTGCTTCCGTCAAGTAATCTGGATATAGTTTGAAAAGGACCAGGAGGGATCCCATTTGGTCCTGGCGCTCCCTCCCTTCTGCCTTTGGCTATCCTACTTTTGGTCTGTTTGGCCCTAATTGTGATTGTCAGAGCGTAGTTTGGATCTTGTGTGGTTCTTTGTCCATGCAATCTAATTTACCTTTTTCATACTCACTACTAGGAGGTTCCGTATTAAAATGGAGCCTGAGAAAATTGACCCAGGCCTCTTCTGTCAAATGAGAGCTAACTCCTTGAAGTAAGGTGTTCAGTAATTTGTTTACTTTTTGCCAGAATCTTGTACTGTTGTTACTTTTTGTGTCATGGAGTAGCTTAACCCAAAGCATCTTTTCTGTTTCCCTTTTCACTTGCCACATGATCTTTTCTTAGTCACTTTTAATCGCCTCAGTTCCTTTAGGGCAATGGTATCCAGGCCGGATAGATGAAGTCTCCACAGTGATCTATTTATTGCTTTCTTGAGACTTTGAATTTGTGTGTTTTGTGAAATGGGGTGAGGCTGGTGGTTATCATAGTTTTTGTTGTAGTGGGGTTACGATTACAAGGATTTTTTCTTGCCATCATTCGTGGCCCTTCATTTGCTGAGTTAGCTTTTTCCAATGATTTGGTGAAGCTTTCCCAGCTAGTTGTTACTTTTGGGACACTCATGTGCCTTTCTTTCCAAAGATTCTTCGCGGCAGCCAGCAGTCGATCTGGCTGATGGGTTTTACATTTAATACTTTTGTTGGTCATTGTATAAATGGAGCTAGGATCCTCAGTTGGACGATTTAAAACAATACATTGCACACTTGTTGTGATTTCTTGTGGAAGATGGTCATTGTAATCTTTTTCTCCTGATTGAAGATCTATAACTTTACAAATCAAAGGAAGCGTTACAAAGGTAAAGTCTATTGTAGTGCTAACTAACATGTTGTGAAAGGAAGCTGCAGGAGGGTGATCTCCCAGGAAGCACCCATTTAGAGCACAAAGACTTAGATGTTCCAGATCTCTCTGTAGATTTTTGGCTAATTTAGTTTGCTTTCCCCATTTCCCACTTTCCTGGTATGGGATGTTCCATGAGGAAAACAGTTTTTCCAAGAATTAGTCATCTTCCAATTGGCCCAGCAAGTGCATGTTAAAATCTCCAGTTACTACTAAATTTGGCCAAGGCTCCTACATTAGTAGCCATGTTAATTCCTTCTACAGCAGTTCCAGTACTTTCATCTTATAACGTGGGTGGAAATATACATTTGTGAAGACCAGTTGTAAATCATTTTATCACTTCTTATGTTCACTCTGAGATATGGTATGGCATTTATTGAGGTTGTCTTTGTGTCCAGTACCTTGGCCGCATAAATGTTCTTTATTAAAGTATATTTTGCAAAGCCACCTTTTAGACATTTGAATTTAGTGCTTTTTGTGGCTGGGAAATGGTGGGTTTTGAATCTTTGT
Organism: Pleurodeles waltl; assembly: GCF_031143425.1. NCBI lineage: Eukaryota > Metazoa > Chordata > Amphibia > Caudata > Salamandridae > Pleurodeles > Pleurodeles waltl. The sequence goes on along the minus strand of NC_090448.1, from coordinate 1,117,306,791 downwards.
AGATGAAACAGTTTTTCTAATCAGGTGTCTTGAAGAAATATAAGATCGAAACTAAACTTTGGAAGTATTGGAGTAACTGAGAATCCGTTGTTTTGCTTCTAAAGCCATTAATGTTCAAAGAGCATAATTGTAAAAATGTATTATTCATTGGTGACTATTTTCTTCTGAGTCAAGCATTAGTGCTCTGGGTCTTTAACATTCTGACTAGCCAGCCTCAATCATCAGATGTTGATGCGCCATTCCTGGTTTTACTCATCCCCCAACCATTACATGTCTCCTTAGATGCTGCGATCCCCTCTGAGTACAGATTGTGTCCTCGTTGTAGTGTACCTGAGGTGGAGTCTTAACTGTTCCCTGCGTTGTGGAAGCAGGGGTTATGGGTAACCTGTTTTTTGGAAGGGCATCACTTTAATCCCCCAGGCATTTAATTGTGCTTGCTCATCCATAATCCTCTTAGCTTAGTTCCAAGTGATGCCCAGGTTGCCATTGTTACCTCATTCTATGAAAGGTGTTTGTATTCTTTAAATTCAGCCGCTTCCACATCACAAGATTTTAGATCTGCATGTCTGCTAATTGATGTTAGTAATCGCAGAATATTGCCACTGTTGAGGATGTCCCTACTGGCCTCTGGACTTATACTTCGGGATGAACAAAGTAATTCTAGTTTCCAACGGCATCTGTGAGTCATTAAAGCAGTTAGCTTGATGTACCCATACTTCCGCTTCCAGTGGACTTAGTGCCCTTGTCTGCGCAGATTCCAAAGTACTTATAATGGTTGAAATTGTCACTGAATGTTCCTCCTATGCAGCTGGTGTCCCCTCCTCTGTTGTACTCGATGTTCTGTCATCCTGGCTGTTACCACCCCTGCTCCATTGGGCCTCCACTGTTACTTCTTAGTTCATTCCAGACTGATTAAGAATGTTCCGCATGGCAGCTGCTGTTCTTTCGCTGGTTCCCTCTTCCATTTGACATCTTGTATCTGATATAACGACTTTCTTTAATTCTGGCTCTGTAATATCTGTCACGCTTTTCCTCCCCTTCCTCTGCTGTTTCTGGCGTTGCTTTGAGGAGAACAGTGGTGGCCCGTCCTTTAGGGCGGTGGGGCCACGCCCCCCACCTTTTGCCCCTCATGAAGAGTGTCTGCCAGGCTGAACAAAGGTCAGCCTGACCGACACTCTCCATGTTCAGTTCAGGCAGCCAGGAGCAGACATGAGCGATTTGCGCACACTCCTGGCTGCCTGAGCTGAACTTTGTTGGGCTGAGGTGGTCACAGCTCCTACGGGCGTGACCTCCTCGGCTCAGCAAAGGTGCCTTGAGGCCCTCCCCTGGGTGATGAGGAAAGCATCACCAATTGACACTCTCCCTGGGCGCTTCAGGTTTAAGCCCTGAAGTGCCCAGGGCGAGTGTCAATCAGTGACACTTCGTCACAGAGTGGGATGAGGTCAGCAGTCTCACTGACCCCATCCCACTCTGTGACGAAGCTGGGACTGCTGCCTTCCCTCATTGGCTGACCTGAGGTCAGCCAATGAGGGAAGGCAGCAGTCCCAACCCTCCTGGGACCTGGAGGCTGAAGGTAAGTGTGTGTGTATGTGTGTGTGTGTGATGTTTTAAATTGAATGTTTGGTGCGCGTCTGCATGTTTGAGTGTTATGAGTGTTGTTAATGGATGTGCGTGCGTGCATGTGTGTGTGAAAGAATGAGAGTGTGCGATCATTTAAAATTAATGTTTGGTGAGTGCGTGCATGTTTGAATGGTATGAGTGTTGTTAATGGATGTGCGTGCGTGTGTGTCTGTGTGTGAAAGAATGAGTGTGTGTGTGTGTGTGTGTATCCCGACCGCCCCCCTCCCTCCTAAAGCTGCCGGCCGCCACTGGAGGAGAATGCTGCTGTTGGTCCTGCTTCATCCTTCAATGACTGCCCTGGCTGAGGAGGATCCTTCCTGAATGCTTATTCATCTGCAGCACTAGACGGAAGCCCATCAATCTCTTGGTCTTCGGTATCTATATGCTTCTGTAAAAGCTTGTTCTGTTTTTGGACGTTTTCCTTAGTAATTCCTTCCTTCTCAGCCTTCTCAGCTATTTGGTCGGATGTAACATTATCCTGCATAGGGATTTCCTGAGTTATGACCCCTTTGGTCATGGTTACCTCTTTAATGTCAGACAGGAGATCACCCATTGCAGCTGGTAGTGTTGATAGTTTGTCAACTATTGTGATACAGTTGCTGTATGATTAAGTCAGTTGTGTTTCAGGCTGGGCCTTTCTGATTAGATTATTCACGTCAGACAACTTAGTGCTGAAGTTTGAAACAAGTATAGAGATGGAATGAAAAAGTGATAGTTGCATGTCCATTTTGTCGGATTGATGTTGCATTGTTTTGATTGACAGTTGCATAGTGTTTAACAGGGAAGGCCATATATTGTCTGTCGCTTCCTGCATCTCCTCAGTATTTGTAGTTTCCAGTGGTTTACTGTCCTTTCCCAAGATAGCTCTGTTGTATATGAAGCTACTAGCTCTACCCACTCTTGCGTTGTCAGATATTATGTGTTTGATGTGTCACCAGTTGCAGTTTCAACATCAGGACTCTCATGCCTCTCCGAGGGGGAGTCTTCGTCAAAGGCACTGTGTGTAGGTCTCTTGGTTTTCCACTAGAGGTATTGAAGGTACACAGGGAATTTGTAGTTGTTGCCTAGTAGTGTTTAAGTCCAGTAAAATGGTGACTGATGGTTCAAGCAGAGCCCTTATAACACTCGTCATCTCTGGGAGAATTGCATCATTGCAATCATTTCTCTGTGTATCTGGCATTTCTGTGATGAACCCTGCTGGGGGTTGAACTAGAGATTGCGCCTATCTCTCTCAGGGCCTTGTTCAGTCTTAGTCCTCCAGGCGCCATTGCTCCTTGGTAGCCTCTGATACCTGGAGATATTTCCCATCTCTTACATTTCCTTCAATCATCAATGCTGGGTTGGAGTATAAGGGGATGGTCTGATCTTTAACAATTGGTTGCAAAGGGGATTGAAGACCATTAAGGTACTCGTTACTTGAACATAGCACAGCCCCTGCATCCTTCACATAGGAGAATTTTGTGTAGAACTTTAGCTGGTGTCCCTTCGTCATGGAGGGTTACGGTCCGTACTACGGATCCAGAATCGAATAAGGGGATGCACCATCTTCACTCAATGGTCTTTTATTAGTTGCTTCATTTTCCCCTTTGCAAGTCCTTTTCTTTTTATTGGTTGTCAGCAATCCAGTTTCCCTCTCTCTTCCTGATTTCATATTGGAGCAGTCTGCCTTTTTGGGCCTCTCTCAAGCTTTCATGCTTTGAACTATCTTATGAGCTGTGATCCTACGAATTTAGATGAAGGCAAATATAGGTTGGTATATGGATTGCTGAATATCTGAATTACCAGATTGCTGGTTTGCTCCTTATATATGCTCCAATTACATCGGACGCAGATGTGTGGAGATGCAGATATGTGGGGAGGTCCTCTCAGCCACAACCTGCAGGCTTCTTCCCTTGTTGCAGTTCCGCTGACTCACTAATACTTTCCATGCTCTCAGCATTCAGGCCAACTGGATGGCTGGGTGGCAAATGAGAAAACTTGAACAACGTTTAGGCCGTATTTAGGCAGGCTTAGGGTTGTAGTTAGTCCAAATCCTTGGGGTCCTGAGAGTCCTCGAGTTGTTAATTATTTAAAAAAATAATCTTTAATAATTTATAATCTATAGGATCTTTGGGGTCTTCTAGCTCAGCTCAGCTGAGTCGAGGAACCCAAAAAGGATAGACGGTTGGATGAGCCTTGACACACTTTTGACCTACGCTGGCTATTTGCTGCTAGCTGTGCAATGGGGCACTCTGCACTTACAGCTGTTATTGCTGCAGAATGTAGTTAGCTTAAAAAGCACACATCCCTGTAGAACCGCCTCTCCCCTTTCACCTTCCTAGGGGGGCAGGAGCACGCTCGACCTGAGAGTCCTGGCAATCCTTTATTCGTTCTTTTTCCTCTATTCTTTGGGGTGAATGGTATGGGTGGATGGCGTGGGTGCTGGTTGCTGGAACCAAAGTGCTGACACGTTTTAGAGGGAGTGGGTGGGTGAAGCCGAACCAGCCACAGGAGCAAGCCGTACTGACCTAGTGCAGGCTGCTTCTGCCTCTGCAGTGGGATCCGTGGCTACTGAGCCTGCGACGCCCCGCTTCAGGCCTCATTCACCGCCTTGGGCCTCCGGGATCACGTTGCTGTAGTTCTGTCTGTTGGGTCCGGGCTCTGCTCCTCGTTTCCTTGCCCCACTTGAACATGCATCCTCTGCCTGCCTCAGACCCCTGGTAGTGACAAGAGCTGGGGTGTACCAGGGTGGGGAGGTGAGGCGGGAATGCGCCGGAGATGCGGCAGGGATGTAACAGGTGTGGCACAAACACCAAAATGCCAAGACACCAAGATGCCGACCAGCTGCCAGTGACCCTAGTGGCACAGTGGTACCGCAGCACCAGCAGCAGCGGTGAACAGCGTCTCCTCAGCATTTCCTCGGCCTCCTCTCTCTGCCGCCTCTTACTATGCTCCGCATAAATAATATGAAAACAATAGCATTACATATTGAGCATGGTACCGACCGGAATGTGTGACAAAATACATACAGCTACCCCCTCAGTAATAGATAGAGGTTTGATCTAAAGGCAAAAGAGCATACATTTAAATTACTGGTGTGTACCATCTGTCTGCTCTGTGGTGCCAGTCTGGGGTTTGGTGCACTGCCAGGAGCAGAAGTTGAGGTTGTAGTAGATAGGGGATGGGACAACATGGGAACTTAAAAAGGTAAAAATAAAGTATGAGTATAAAATTATGTAGTAATTTTTATAGCGCAGCTTCTCACCCAAGCAAGTATCGAGGTACTGTGATGCTCGGTCAGTCGAAGAGCCAGGTTTTGAGTCCCTTATATTTGACTACAAATAAAAGCCATTATAAAGCACATTGTGAAATATAGTAGATGGGTGTAATAGAACAAGTGATAGAAATCCTCTATAGAATGTTAGTGAAATTGTTCACATAAGGACCTACATACCTGGGTGTATAGGTGTGTATAGGTGTGTTGCATTGCAAGACCTGCCCTGTGTGCTGCACCTGCTGCACCGTCAATGACTCTTGTCCCACCTGAGCAACTAATGTACTCAAATGGCTGCATGAAAAGAGCAGAAAAAAATACTCAACATGTAGAAATTTAGAGTGCTTCTGCTTGAGAGTGTTTTGAGAGGTATATTTGTGATGTGAGGTTAACAATGCAGGTACAAGTAAATGACAAATATGGCTGAGGTATTGTAGGTTTGCTATCAGAGAGATCAAGAGATAGGAGGGGGTTGAATCTAACCTAGCTTCACATTAGTTTTGTTGGAAAAAAGGCAGCCCAGAAAGGAGGTTGGGGTGCATTGTGCAGAGGGCAGCCCTCTCGTGGAGGAAGGTGTGAAACAGAGATGGGATCCAACTGCCCCGATGCTAGGAAGAACTTCCATCAGACTTCTTGGAGAACTTGGAGAACCCATGGCAGCCCTCCCCATGATTATTATGCGGCGGGTTGGCCGCCATGCCGGCTGGCGGTTTCAGCCGCCAACGCCGGCATGGCAGGCCAACTCGCCCTGTTCATAATGACCACCAAAGTCTGTGGGATTTGTGGAAGGCTTGTAACGTGCCAACGTGACATTAAAATGTTCAGCCTAGTCCCAGCCAAGAGGATTCTAAAATAAACTGCTGGAATATTTCATCTCATAAAGTGAAACTCGCAGCCCACCCTGCTGCATTGTAAGTGTTATTTTATTTTAAATTATTTTCACACATAAAAAAGCAAGAGGTGGCAATTTCCACGCTGATTCCAGAGTTTCGGCCCTGCGCGCGTGGCCAGTGCTTCCGCCAGATGTGACGGCAGGAGCGCGCGATTGACGTGCAGAACGTGTTGTGTTGAATGCGCCCTGTAATCAAAGGGGCTGCTTTCGCTGCGGGTGTCTTATGAATTTTTCAACAAGACATATTCGGCAGCCCAGGAAACCTTACCCCTGGAAAGGAGCTTATTCATGTTCACCGTCACTTGCGCTGTTGCTCTAACTTAGGAATTCTTTTGCCAAAACGCAAAGGCTGCGACGAAAAAGTTAAGTGATGCTTTTTTCTTTAGTTGCAACAGTCTTGTTTAGTTGTATAGTTGTGCTACACTTCTCCTAATAGTGCCAGATTACAGACTGGGCTGTTCTCTTGGATGTTCTCAAAATGTAGGTAGATAACGCTAAGGCACATTTCAATTTTTTCACGAAAGCCTTCAATTTCAGAAAATCCAGACAAGAATAATTATCTTTGCTACACTTTATTCGGCTGCAAAAATTGTACTTGTTAAAGTAATTTCAACACCTAAATTGCACGTACGTGCACAACGATAGTTTTACAATTGTAAATTTATATGTTGTATGCTAAAATGTTAAAAATGATAGCAGTAATAACCTCGGATATATTAAACCTTAGAAGTTATCTTCCCCTCATATTGTCTTGTCTCTCTCAGTGTAATGGGCACCCATATGGAATCCTGTCCATATATTTTAGAAAAATGCTCAACCCTTTCCTGTGATGGAATCGAAGCTCGAATGTGGGGCAAGCTGCCTCCTTAAAATTGGGAGCATTTATTATTTTCCAAAAAACAGTACTGTCTGACTGCTTGCTGGCTTTAGTTAAAGCTTGCTCTTTAATGACCTATTTCCACCTGTATAGAGCATTTCTGTAGAGCCACCTACAACTTTTCACCTGTTATGCTTCCGTGGTTGCTTATAAAGGGCCCTTTTTATGGCCCTTTTTAATGGCCCTCATAATGCCCTCTTTAAGGGCATTATGAGCCTAGGGACAAGAGGTGTTAATCATGCTATATCTTTTGGAAAAGTAACCAGGAGAGGCTCAGGTTTGGTTTGCCAAATTGTAGCCTTTGTGAATAGGTGCATCAAGAAGTACGCAAGTGTCATTAATGATGTTTGAAGTTTCACAGTGCTAATGTGGCATCTGCTAGTTTCTTTGCTGTCTGTGATTGCTGAGATTCTTTTTTACATACTCCATTACACCTCTGTAAGGGTGAAACACAAGCAAACTCCAAACTAACCTGTGCTTAACAATCTGCTTAACACTCCGGTAGCTTGGCACAAAACAGTCAGGCTTAACTCAAGGTTATCTGGTTGTGCAAGACCAGTTGAAAGTCTTTGTGAAAGTCACCAGTTTAGGCTGTCCTTGATGGAGAGCAGGCCAGATTCGGGGACCATGTTAGTCCCACTGAAAGAGTTACCTTCAAAAGTTCAGCAGGAAGAGTTCTGTTCGTGGTGGAGGGGGCCGGGAGGACAGGGAGAGCACCACGGATGGTTGTCACTGAAGTGCATAGAACAGGCTGGGTATCATGGATTTTGTGTATTATATTGGTCATCACTGTAGGTCTAAGATGTTGGCTGGCGTCACTAACGGTTGTTGCTGGAGATTCGCATTACAGGACACAGCGGGCCACCAATGCTGTAGTGCTAATGGTCACTGTGGCAAGAGGAGTCAGGGTCACCAGAGCTTTGCGAAGGCGGGTGGAGCTGGCGGCAAGATCTTGGTGCACACAGACCCATTCAAAAGTCATGAAGAGCCCAAAGCTTCAGCTTTTCTCCTTTCTTTGAAGGAAACTCAACTGAAGCCACACCAAGGGTCCTGGACCTGGGGGGCACTTCTTGGGGACCAGGAACTCATGCGAGCTGAGGCCATCAGGACGCAGGCAGGCCCAGTTGTGGGTCATGTTGCAGGTCATGGCACCAGGTCAGCCAGGCAGATACAAGGAGGCATCAGGAGCTTGTTATGTCCCTGTAGCACAGAACAAGATGTCAGTCAGCGGACCCTTGGAGTCACTTCAGCCTGGGATGAGGGCTGGAGGTCTACTCTTCCCGCTCAGTAAGTAGAGCAGCAGTAGGTAACAGAGCAGCTGAGCAGCAGGGCAGAAGCCCTTCTGGCAACATAGCAGCACAGCAGTCCTTCTGTAGTATACACAGGTGCTGAGGCGTACTGAAGAGTTGGATCTGAGGGTCTAATTTTTATATCTGGTGCCAATTTGAAGTAGGAGAAGGTTCTAGATAATTTCCTTTGAAGTCCTTGAAGTTACCTGTCTCCCCTGCCCTGGCTCCAAGCTGACTATAGGAACAATGCAGTGGTGACACAGGGTACTGCATATTTAGTTGCAGTGGGTCTGTGCCCAGCTCTGCCCCTATCCCTTTATTATGTGGCTATCTAAGAGGAATAGCAAAGTGCAACTGCCAACTACACCCAGTTGTGTGACCTACCAACTGCACCTAGTCATGTGACCCAGGAATAGGCTGCAGGCACCAAATGGTTAGGGGTAGGAAAATGCCAACTTTTTTAAAGTGGCATTTGCAAAATTGGAACTTAAAAACCATTTTTAACATTAAAAAGGATATTAAATTACTATTACTCAGACACCAAACATGATATTTCTATCTGCTCCCAATTGAAGGTTACCACTTAATAAATATACTACGTTAACCCAATGTTACCTGTAGTATAGGTAGCCCTTGCAGTAGTGAAAAATGAATGTAAGAGCTTTTCACTACCAGGACATGTGAAACTTAAAAGTACATGTCCATCTTTTGAAATACACTGTACCCTACTCTATGGGCGAATTAGGTCCTATCCTAGGGGAGACTTGTAAGTATTAAAAAGGAAGGTTTAGGCCTGGCAATAGGCTTACCTAGCAAAGCTGAAATGGCAGTCTAAAACTGCACACAGAGGCTGCAATGGCAGAGCAGAGACATGCTTAAAAGGCTACTAAAATGGGTGGCAGAATGTGTGCTGTAGGCTCACTATTAGCATTTAATTTACAGGTCCTGGGTGCGTGTATTACCACTCTATTAGGGACTTATAAGTAAATTAAATGTTCCAATTGGTGTAAGTCAATTTTACTATGTTTAAGGGAGAGAGCACAAGCACTTTAGCACTGGTTAGCAGTGGTAAAGTGTGCAGAGGCCTAAAAGCCAACAAAAACGGGTTCTGAAAACGTGAGACTGAAGGCACAAAGTTTGTGAATGACCCTGCAGAAAGAGCCTAGTTCAACATATAGCTTATTTATATTCTTATGCATATCCCCACTGTTTTGCTTCTTTAAGTGATATCCTGAAAGTCCCCTGTTTCAGAACGGTATCCCCCCTTTCTGCTTCCCTTATATTCTACTGTTTTGTATGGCTCAGGTAAGGAGTAGGCCTGGGTGGAGTGCTCGGAGTCACGCTACATGGAACTTCGCGAAGTGGAAAAAAACTCTGCTGCACCACGTGGAGTTCCGCGAGCGGCGGAGTTCTCTGTTGTGCCCGTTCGCGAAGTACGTACTCAAATTCAAAATCACTAGCGAATGGCACCACGCGTTTCGCATGGGGGTGGCAATCTTGTTTTTCACTCTGTTTATGGTGCTGGGCATGTTTTTTTATCCCACCTCAATCTTTGCAATCCACCATCCTTACACTAAATCTGCACCTTTTTATTTATTTATTGTATTAGTGTGTCTTTTTGTGTCTGATTATTTTTACGTTGTATAACTTTTTTGTGTTTTTTGTGACTTTTTGTTTTTTTGTTTATTTTTCCCTAATTTCTTCCTTTTCTTCCTGTTTCTTTTCTTCTCTTCTTCAGCCTACCCCACCAAACACCAGGGCAGAGCAGGGGAAGAGTGGCTGCCTACCTTGTGGGCGGCAGTGCCATCAAGGTGTGCAGCCTCTGCTGATCTTTTGTGAGGAGGAGGTGGCAGCACTGTTTTTTTAAGTGCAGCACCACCTCCCCTTTATGCTGGCAGCGGGGGCAGGCCTGGGTGTGGTTACCGCTCTGTGGGAGCATTGGCAGCGTTGGACTAGGGTGTGCCAGTTGGTCAGGGTCCCCGTCCAGGTCCAGTGCACCACCCAGCAGCTGACGCACCGCTGGGTAGATATAATCAGATGCGAGCAGGACCTGCTTGACCTACTAGGTGGTGAGATTCTGGGACTTGGTGAGTATTTTATTTTTATTGTGTTTGGGTTCTACAATGCTAACATTGTTTCTGAAAGCCATGCAGCTTCCACTCAGAGGTAAGTTACATTTAGTTTATGTTAAGAATATTATTTAATATGTGATCCATTTAGAGCTAGGCATGTGCTCAGCGCTACATTATCGTACTCATAGGCATCGACTGATTATTTAAGAATACATTGCAATGCGGACTCCTCTGTCCTCCTATCTCCATAGTGAATTAGTGATATCAGTGAGTTAGCGTTCTCTGCGACTTTATGTAGCTCGTACAGTCCCAAGAAATTTCACAGTGATGCGCGTATGCATGCATTATAAAAAAGGGAGACTGAGTTGGTCCATCAAGGGGCATGAGAAATGAGAATAGAATGAAATATCATTCATTGCAATGTATTAGTTCAAAATGTAGATTTTGTTAAGGAAATTTCGAATAGTGGTTTTAGGAGTATAGCCAACTCAATGATAGTTGATCATACCAGTACCACTGGGCCGATGGATGATCATTTTTTCCTGAAAGTGATTGGCCTTTTAAAAGTAGTGAAATTTAACTGCAGGCTCTACTCTTTTTTTCTGGTTCTTCAGACCAGACCAGCCACTTTAGTTACTATAATAATTTTGTGGAGATTAATGGTACCACTAATGTATTTTTTTCATCTTCTTTATTTCTTACATCAGCACCCTAGGGTAAGAAGAGGGGCTCTGCACCAATGGGTCCGGCAGAAGCTGTGGAAGCGCCGACCACCAACGCCAATGCTGACAGCTCTGCACATCCTAGTAAGTCCTATTATTTAATATTATTATTATTATTTCCCTAACTTTTACTTCTCCCCACTATTACATTACTATTAATTTTGCCTTGTTTACTTTTTTTATACTGTCTCCCTTTTTTACCAACTCCCCTATCCAACTTTTGTTTAATTCCTGTTATCCCTGCATTATCTTTTTTTTTGTCTTTCATTGACCATTTTGTATTCTACCCCTTCATTGTTCTTTAATGATTCTGAGTAATCGTCAGTCATAGGCTAGATCGCTGCCCTCTATTACGCAAAGCTTTTGGTTGGCATGATTACCTGGCTTTTCTAACATTCCAACAAAATGCCCAGAGTGATATTTGTGACAGAAGATACTGCAGTGCTAACTGAACTGTAACGATGTATTGCAGCTGAATTTTTTTTATTTAAAAAATTGAGAATGGGAGGTGTACCTAGCATCTAAAAACTGTATTCCGTTTTTTATAGCCACACCAACCAGTGGTGCCAGCTCCAGTTCCACCACTGCAGGAGCAGCTGGAGCAGGGAGAGACGCTGCATTAGGAGCGGGCGTTGGTAAGTCACATTACTTGCTTATTGACAATTACTAATACTCACTAGCTACAAGGGCGTTGTCGTGATCGGATTCATGAACCCCCCACATTACAGCTATAGTGGTGGTTGTGTTACTTATGGCCTCTTCTGTTTGCAACTCAGTAAAAGCACACATAATGTATGCTAAAAATGATGGTTTGATGGAAAACTGAAAGAACGGAAGGTTAAAAGAAAGGATGTGTGGAAAGAGTGAAAGGAAAGGAAGCGTGGGTGGATGAAAAATGATGTGTTGGTGAGTATTGGTATCGGGTAATTGGATGGATGTGTGAAAAGATGATTGAAAGAAAGGGTGGATAGAGGATGGATAAATGATGTGAATTTGGGTGAAAGACTGGATGAGAGAAAATAAAGCTTAAATAATGGTGGCTATGGGTGTATATAGGGGAAGAATGAAATGACGATTGAATAATTGCCTGGATGAATGAAGAAGGGAGCTCTTCTTCAGCAAAGAGATCAGTGATGCCCCTCTATTCTTCTATAGCAAAAGCTATACCTACCTGCCTAATGTAACTGCCTTACTCTGCAATAGAGCAAGTCAGGTTTCTTTGCTTTTCTTACTGCTCAGCGAATCAATTTGTAGGAAAGAATTTGTGATGGTGGGCGAGACCAATGAGTAAAGTTGGACTAGTAAGTGCCTGATTCAATTTCAAGTTTGGTGTAGGGGATACTCTGTGATGAATTTGCCAAATACAATCTATATAGCCCATTCCTTTCCCTGTAGTGCAGTGCATCATTTTCCCCTGTCTAATTACAGCAGACAGGATAAATATATCCGCATTTTATACATGACCTGGGTGACGTATCTTATTTATTCATCTGCCTCTTGGACTCAGGGTAGAAACTAAACTAAGTGAAAGGCATGTGGGGAAGAACAGGGCCATGGGAATTAAAGATAAATCATTGTCAGATACAGCTGGCCAACCTGCAGACAGTAGCAAAGTATTTGAAGCACTTCGGGCCAGATGTAGGAAACGATTTGCGAGTCGCAAATCTCAGTTTCCTATGCAGAAATGCATTTTGCGAGTCGGGACCGACTCGCAAAATGCATTTCCGAATCGCAAATAGGAAGGGGTGTTCCCTTCCTATTTGTGATTCGTAGTGGTATGCAATACCATTGCGGTCGCAAATGGTTTCGCAGTTACCATCCACTTGAAGTGAATGGTAACCCACTCGCAAATTGGAAGGGGTCCCCATGGGACCCCTTCCTCTTTGTGAATGGACCACAAATTATCTTTTCAGGGCAGGTAGTGGTCCAAGGGACCACTGCCTGCCCTGAAAAAATACCAAAACCAAATACCAAAACTAAAAACTAAAAACAAAACTTTAAGGAAAACGGGCTACACTTAAAAAAAAAAAAACTGCTTTATTTATAAGCAGTCACGAAAATGGAGGTCTGCTGACTACAGCAGGCCTCCATGTTTGCGAGTGCCCATAGTCGCTATGGGGCCGCAATTTGCGACCCACCTCATTAATATTAATGAGGTGGGTCTTTGCGACCCCATACCGACTCGCAGACGGTGTCTGAGACACCGTTCTGCATACCAATTTGCGAGTTGCAAATTGCGAGTCGGAAGGACTCGCAATTTGCAACTCGCAAATTGGATTTTTGCTACATCTGGCCCTTAGTGGCATGTCTCCAATTATTTGGCACAACAACTTGTACTCCATAGTGCATAGTGCCTTACTCATCATAAATGAGAGGTAATTGATTTTTATTTTCCCACTAAATTTATCTGTTTAGTTACTAGAAAAGCCTTAAAAAAAAAAAAAAAATCACTGTTTATTAAATTTGGTCTTATTTTGCCTTCATTCTTTTTACCAGACAGTCAGTGCTTTTTAAGTGAGGCATTTGTAGGTAAACAAATAATCTCCTAATCATAATCATATCATATTCCAACATCCCTAGGCGACCAGCAATGTAGTGCTACAGTGCCCCCCTGTACTTATCATTTGAAGAAGTGTTTGTTCAGAGCATTGTTTACAATTTTCCTTTTTTATTCTTCTTTTTCTTGATATAGCTACTCCTGCTCAACAACCACCAACCAGGCAGAAGATAGCGGCCCATCTGTGGCAGCCGAGGCCAGGGAACATCCAGGCTGAATATCAGCAGCTGGTGATCCAGGTGGCGGAAGAGGTCAAAAAAGGTGCCTCTGACCCAAGACCCAGCAAAGCAGCACGCCAGCCCCCAGCCTCCCAGCCAGAACATCGTCACCATCGCTGTCAGCAGTCAGGGTTCCTGAATGCACTGCTGCACTGCTGCTATACCCTCCTGCTCCAACAGAGCATTGCTCAGACACATCCTGCAGCGGTTGGACAGGATGGAGAGCTGGCTCACGAGCTTTGAGCAGAGCCTGGACCAGCCTTTGACCCATATTGACAGTGTCCTCTTTTAAGCCCTTTCAAAAAAATTGTTGTTTTGGTGGGAGGGACTTGTTGTGGGTGGAGAGGGTGGGGAGGGATTTGGGATGGACTTTTAGTTGGACTTTTTGGGTGACAGGGTTATTTGTTCGGGGAGAGAGGTGGGACTGTATTGGGTGGAGAGGGAGAGTTTTCTATTTATAAATAATTAAATGGGATCCTTTTTTACTGCTGTCTTTTAGTGTTGCCTGTTATTTTAATCTGCTTAAAAAGTGTATGTCATTTACCTACACCCTTGCTTTATTGCCCTCTGCAACTACATATTGACCGCAAGGGGATGATTGCCCTTGCCTATTTTGTCTACAAAAACCCAATAAACACACATACATCTTCTTCAGTAGGAGTTAATTACTAACTAAACAAGTTCTCTTAAATGCATAGTTCTTCTCTTACCTGATTAGATAAAGCAAGGAAGTCTTCTTACTGCAGGGTTTTTCATAAGGTGGAATTTTAAGGGAGTGGTAGGGGGTAGTAGTAGCAGGTTAGCACACTAACAGGGAAGATAGAAGGTGCCACTCCAACCTATGTAAACTCCAACTGCAGGATTAATCAAAGGATTATCCATCACTGCCAACTCGATTGAAAGTAAACAGTGAGTTTGTGGGTCATATGCAATAACTTTAGGAAGACTGAGACCACAGTGACAGCATTAGACACACAACAAAGAAGACAATATGATAATAAAATCTAGCAATATAATTTTTTTCTGAGCACTGGTGGGGAGCTACAAAACTAAACTTAGGAAATTAAATCATGGAGTCAGGAGAAGTGCACTAAGCGGTTAGAGTTGTTGGATCAAGTTAAGAATTTATAAAACACACACACAAGGCATGAATGATGATGTTGATGGGGCCGGTGTGGTTATTGCTCAGGTAATAGAAGGTAGAAAGTCATGCAGTGAATTGGTGTTTCGTTCACCACATCCACCCCAGCAAGTGTGTGATTCATTCACGGCAAAAAATTAGGTCACACCTCAATTAATCACACAACCTGGGGAAACAGGGTTAGGGGCTCAATGAATGGATGGGAAAGGGGATTTGTGGAAAGGTGTGATAAAGGCAAACACTACGCAAAATAACCCATGGAAATTTTCATTGGGGTGCTGAGCAGCACACCATCATCAATCTGTTGTAGAGGGAAACAAAGGGATAAGTAAGTAGGACACAGTTCGGTGAATGCATTGGAAAGAGTCCTTCTGTCCCAGAGAGACCCCAGAAAGTATATCCTAAGTGTAATGTCTTCTAGTTTTGAAATATAGAAGATTGAATGTAACCCACCCAGTTCTAAAAATTATGATTGTTAAAAGGAAAATGATACTGTATCGCCAAATTGGGTGATGCACTCTTGTTTGAATGTTTGTCACTCTGGTGCCTGTCTGAAACTGCATGGTAGATAAGCTGGAGTCTTGAGCTTTCCCCAAGTTTTGTTCGTGCAGGAGAGGATTAACAGAAAGCCTGTGTATCGAAAAAACAGTACATGTATTATAGAGTAAATGAGAAGGAAAAAAGAGAGCAAGGTACGCTTCAGGAGGAGTTATGGGTATTCCAAGAAGACTCAAAGGCAGAGCAAGAACGTAAGAGGAGTTTCACGTTTGAGCTAGCAATCAAGCAAACACATGCTCAGCAGGATTTCTATTTCCCAAAGCAATGTACCTCTCTCCAGTTCGACATCATCATGGGTTCTCTTTGAAGTTGATAACTTTCTCCTTTCTAGCTCTTGAGGTAGTACTGCCCTGAGTCATTCCATTTTCTTCCTTCAGATTCTGAGTAACTCCGTCCCAGTCCCAAACTGGGCAAGGTAGACCTGTGAAGTACACTGCTGCTGAAGAACAAATAGAAAAACATAACTTTTTGTGCAGATTTGTGTTTAGTAACTAAAGTGGCTTGCCTGTTCTGAAGGATTAGAAAAAAAGAGTAGAGCCTGCAGGTAAATTTCACTACTTTTAAAAGGCCAAACACTTTCAGGAAAAAATTATCACCCACCTGCCCTCAAACATTGCAAATCATCTGAAACAATTTTACAAATTTGTTGAATTCCCTCCTTCACTGTCAGCCACCACATACATCAGTCATCACTCTCAAATTCACAATCAATCAACATATCAATACTCATTGGTGCAATAGTACTTAGTAGTTACCTCTTCCAATCCAAGAATGGTGGTTGAACAAAATATCTCCTCTTTGATGGTATGTCCATATCAACAGAGGACCAGCAGCTACGCCAAAACCGTGATATAAATTGGGGGCCACGATCGGAAACAATTGTGGTGGGCAACCCATGAAGCCGTACAATGTGTTGGACAAACAAATCAGAGAGCTGGGAAGCCGTAGGGAGCCATTTTAATGGAACAAAATGAGCCATTTTAGTTAGGTAATCTACAACCACCCATATGACAGTGGGTCCATTGGAAGCTGGGAGATCCGAAATAAAATCCATACTTATGGTATGCCATGCGGCCACCGGAATTGGCATGGGAAGTAACAATCCTGTGGCTGGAGTATGTGGGGTTTTAGCCCGAACAACTGTGGAACAAGTCTGGACGCAGCTTCTGACATCCTGCACGTGTGGGCCACCAAAACCATCTTTGACAGAGATCTAACATCTTTTTCTCATCCGGGTGACCTGCAAGGACAGAATCATGTCCCCGGTGTAACACTGTATCCCGTAATTATTTGGTAGGGACGTACAACTGATTAGCATGGTATAGTAAACCCTCTTTTTCATACACATCAGTTGAACAGGGAACCTTGTTTTAGGCTACCAGTATTTTCTCAAGGAACTCTTGGGAAGTGCACGCAGCCACGATTTTTCTGGAGGTATAATGCTTCTGCCCAGTTCTAGCACAACATCAGAGGAGAAACCCATCCTAGACAACGTGTGTGCCTTGTGTTGTGTAGTACCGGGCCTATTGGTGATAACGAAGTCAAACTTGTTAAAGAATAGAAGCCAGCATAATTGACGAGGTGTCAGGGCCTTGGTCACTAGAAAATACTGTAAATTACGGTGATCTGTATAAATAGTTACGTTGTGTCTAGCTCCTAGTAGGTGGTGATGCCATTCCTGGAAGGCAAGCTTAATAGCCAGAAGTTCCCAGTCAGCCACTGTGTAATTTTGCTCTGAGGGTAGCAATTTCTCTGAGAAGTAAACTACTGGATGGAAATGCCCGGACTCAGAATCTCGCTGGGACAAGACACCACCCACTGCCATTTGGGAAGCGTCTGCTTCCACGAAAAATGGCTGAGCCGGGTTGGGATGATGGAAAATGGGTGCTTCAGTGAATGTGTTTTTAAGATGTTGGATGGCTTTCTCAGCTTCTGTATCCCAGAGGAACTTAACCCCCTTTCGTAGGAGACGAGTTATGGGAGATACCACAGTAGAAAAGTGGGGTACAAATCTCTGATAAAAATTTGCAAAGCCCAAAAACTGTTGCACTTCCTTGATGGATCTTGGGGGTACCCAATCCAAGATGGCCTGTACCTTGGACCTATCCATGGAAATTCCATCGGGAGTGATCACATAGCCCAGGAATTCTACAGTTGTAGCGTGAAAAACACATTTTTCCAGCTTGGCGAAGAGATGATGCTCACGAGGCTGTTGTAAAACAGCTCTTACAAGCCCTATATGTTCCTCAGTGGAAGACGAATAGATCAAAATGTTGTCTATGTATACCAATACACAGATATCCAGAAACTCCTGCAGCACTTCATTGATGAAAAATTTAAATGCTGCAGGAGCGTTACACAACCCGAAGGGCATCACTGTGTACTCGAAGAGTCCGAATTTAGTTTGGAACGCCGTCTTCCACTCATCCCCCTTCATCACTCGGATCAAGTGGTAGGCGCCCCGGAGGTCGAGTTTCGTATAAATGGTCGACTGACGTACCTGATCTAAAAGTACCGGGATCAACGGAAGTGGATACCGATTTTTTATGGTCACTTTGTTCAATGCGCTATAATCTATACAGGCTCGTGATTCTTCTTGGGCATGAAGAACGAAGACGACGATACTGGTGAATTTGAATGATGAATGAAACCCTTAGCCAATAGATCATCCAGGTAGTATCGCAGGTATCGATTCTCAAGCTCAGAAAGAGCATACACCCTATTACATGGTAGCGTTGCCCCTGAAATCAAGTCTATAACACTATCGTGTGACCTATGTGGCAGCAGCTGGGTGGCCTTCTGTTCACTAAAGACATCATGGAAGTCTTTATATGGTGCAGGAAGGGCCTGTGTGTCGTCCAGCTTGGTAGCCGTACTATGTGTGGACCCACAATGCAAGGGTGTCACTAGTAATGGTTTGTCTTGGTAACAGGAGTGCCAGCAATGTTTGGAGTCTAATGTCACTGTCCTTGCGGCCCAGTCAATTTTGGGACTGTGTAACTGAAGGCAGGGTATCCCCAAAATGGCTCTAAATACTGGGGAATCTATGAGGTCAAACTGATTTTGTTCTGTATGGTTGTTTGCACCAAGCATGGACAAGGGTGTTGTTTTAATAAACAATAAGCCCGGAGGACAATTCTGAGCCATCCATGGTTCTGACTGGTTCAGGGACATCTTTTCTCACAGTCGTAAGATTTAGGGTTTTAGCCAAACCCAAGTCTATAAAGTTTCCGGTAGCCCCAGAGTCAAGCAATATGGGAATGACCTTACGAACCTGAGGGGACAACACTAATGTCACAATAAGAGTCAGATGTCGAGGTACTGGACTGGTGGTATTAGCCAGAATATGTGAGACCATATTGAAAGAAGTGCTCGATAAAATGGTCTCAGAAGTTATCGAGCCAGTTAGTTTTTCACCTGGTCAGGAAGAGAGAATTCAGGCCCTGTTACCACTCCGATGGCTTTCTTTGGAGCAGTAGGCTTATTAGGACATTCCCGAGCAAAATGCCCTGCCTTACCGCAGTATAAACACAGTTTACATTTTTTCCTACATTCTTTCTCTTCCTTAGATAGTGGGCCCGCACACTGCCAATTTGCATGGGCTCAGGTGTATCATGAGTTGGAATGGTGGACTCCTTTTTCTCAGTTTTGAGCACCATAAACGTGTGTCACCCCGGAACTTTTCTCCCTTACGTTTACTCAAGCGGTGATCCAATCGTACCACCAGGTAAATGAACTCGGAACACTCTGTAGGAGGTTCCACAATTTGGGCTAGAACATCCTTGAGATCGTCCCGAAGAATAGGGAGGTCCTCTTCTCCTTGGGCCACTCAGTCTCTACCACCAACCGATTGAAAGAGGCGATATAAGACAGTAGATCCTTGTTTCCCTGGCGCAAACTCAGCAACTCATTGTCACTGGCTTGCACGAAGAGGTGTTTGGTGAACAGTTTCCGCAAGGCTTCCTTGAACTGGTTGATATCAAACAGTATATGGTCATTGCGCTCCACCAGTGGAATAGACCAATTAGCTGCGTTGCCTCCCAAATAAGAGATAATAAAAGCTACCTTTGCAGCATCGTTGGGGAATGCAGCTGCCCAACACAAAAACTGTAGCTGGCACTGGTTAAGAAAAATGTTGAACTTGGCACTATCTCCAAAAAACCTTTCTGGAGGAGCTAAGGGCACAGGGGTTGGTGTTGTGACCATTACCTGTATGGGTTGTGTGGTGGAAGTCGTTGGGCCTGCATCCGGTCTAGGAACATGATTAGACGGGTCAACCCAAGGGGTCTGTAGTACTGGAGATCTTTGTTTTAGTGTGACTCCTCCCCAGGGGGTGTCTTGTGTTTTATACCGCTGTAGTTGTGTGCAGGAAAGGAAAGAACTTTCTCCTGTAATCCCGCTGGGGACCTAGTTAAATCTAATAAAGATGGAGCATCCTGATCAGCTGGTAAAGCCTGTGCTAAACCTTTGAAAGTACCCATTGAGGAATCCATCACCCAGACAGCCCTGTATGTTGTGGCTTGGCTTAATATTGAGACGGGGCCTCTCACCTGAAAAGCAGGATGTCTGCAGGGGCGATGGTATGTCCCGACCTCCTGTAACACCTCTCTACACTTCCTGGTGGACACAGAAACACGGCAAGCATCCCAAATGGAAAGGGGGAGTGGAAGTGAAAGAGACAAAACACCGGCATGTCTTGCCGGTCCAGCCAGGCACCCTGTATCTTCAGGGGGGGGCAGGTCGTTGTTGACAGAGTGATAGTAGAGTTAGTGCACTCAACTTCCTTGAAACTGAATCTCTCTTTCTGATATGGGCACGGGAGCAGTAGAAGAACACTGGGATGCTCCAGCACTTTTCTTGGATAATAATAACTGTTGACACAATTACTAACACTGCATTACCAAAAACCCAAACTGAGTACCATAACAATAAGTACTGCAACACTAGGGCTGGCTTCACAGAGATTCACTGTTGCACACTACAATTAGAACTGTGGTTGCACTTATCATGCACAAGAAAGACAAACAAGGGCATTAATTATATCACGTATAACTTTCCTGCATGCATAGGGTTAAACTAAAAGGAACAAAAACAATCCAAGAAATACAAATGTCCACTCTGGGTTTAAACAGTTAGGGTGGTACAGTTTGGTTTGGTTTCACTGTGTGTGTGAAAAACCCTTCAAAAGCAAATTCTTCAAACCTGAAACACAGGCATGAATGACACAATTTAAATCCAAGAGTTACGCTATTAGAGAAAGAAAAGTCACGTAAATGCTCTTTCAAAATTCCACTGCCACTTTTTGTAATACTTGAGCTCAAGCAGATTTCCTGAAGCACATTTAGGCAAGTAACTACAAAAATAATGTAGAATGTTCAGAAATGCATTTGTCTCTTCAAGATGAGCACTCTGCCAAAATACAAGGTCTGAAATACACCAGCTGTTCTAGCTGTTCGCAGCGCTTGAAGAACAAACTCCCTGGAGCTGCAGTCTTTTCGGAGTGCTGGAGGAATGCCTGGTGTCAGCTGGTACAGGAACGAAGAAAAGAATTGCCAAAAAGTCCTGAATATGAGGATGACAGCAGGGGCTGGACTGCCAAATCAGATGCTGAGATCAGGAACCAAAACAAAGCCAAGCAGGGAGGCATGTTTCACTCTGCTATTTATAGCCAATCAGGAGAGCAGTTAAGTTTCCACATGCGGATGAGTCACCACACCCAATTAGAAGCACATGTCTACACCACACCCAAGTAGAAGCACATGTCCACACCTGCTCACATTAGCAAACAAGCATTGGTAAAACAAGCATTGATAAAACCAATTGTGTAACACAGCACATTATGTTTAGTTAGAAACATGAAGGTTTAACCAAGAACAGAGATATGATTTAACCCTTATCCTTGGGGATGCTGACAGATAACGCAGAAGGCACCTTGAGGATTTCTGACAGTGGTAAACTCAATGCATGTTGTGGTGCAGTCACCGTATGCTGCTGTGTCTCCATCTGACTCTGAGTCTTCCTGTGCCTTTGTGAAGTCGTTGAGGTGAGTTATTTTGGCACGCTGCTGGGGACATGTTTGCTTTGTATGAGGATGCCACCTCTTCTTCCTCACTTTCCACCATGATATTACCAGTTGTAGCTGATGTTTCCTGATTTTCCCCACCTTCACCACCGCAACCATGTTGAGCCATTTTTTTAAGGTGCTCCTTCGTGATGTTTACTCATATGGGTCATCTGGTCTCCAGTACCACAATGTGAACCTGGCTTACCTCAACAAACACTTCTGTGGCAAATAGAGCATATAGCAATGTTCTCCTCCTGTTTGCTAATCATAAAAAGTCCCAAACTTGGCAGAAGTACTTTCTTATTGGGCCAATGCCTGAAAAAGAACTGGATGTAGGTGGGTGTATCTATTGCCTCTCTGCAGTGCATACTTCTACTGGGCTACGGGCTGGTACTGGTCTCTGGTGGGGCCTTACAAATATGGGAGCTGGCATTGCTGCCTCTATCACATCCGTTGGAGCAGGTTGAATAGTAATGTCGGACTCCTCTGTGGCAGCTTCTACAATGACTGGCTCATCATCATCATCCTCCTCATTATCACCCTCTTCCATGATTCTAAGGCTTTTGAGAACTTTTCTTTTCCCTTGCCTCTCCTGGCATCTCCCGGACTCTGCCTGGGTCCACTCCAAACCCTATCATAGTCATCAGAAATGGTGCTTGGAGAAGATGGTGGAGTAGTATCCTTCCTTTTTCTTGCTGGAGATCTAGGAGTTATTGATTCTAAAAGAAGAGGTTCTTGCTCAGCAGGAAGCTCGGCCTCCTGTTCTGCTCCAACTTTGGGAAGATCTGGCTGCAGCTGCTGTCCACTTTGCTCTGTTCCCTGAAACGACTGGATACTACTTTGCGAAAAGGACAAATCCAATTCAACACCACTACTCGTTGGCATAGCCATGATTTCAGTAGCTCCCTCACTGGCAGACATGGTCTTGGGCTTAGGTTGGGGTGGTGCTGTTGATGCAGGAGTGCTGTTTCCACGGCCCTTCCTGGTGGCCAGTGTGGCGGGCACACATCTCCAGAAAATTGTTGCAGTTGACATGACACTAGCGGAACGCTGCTTCTTCTCACTGGCCACTTTCTTGATAGCAACTTTCTTTGGGGCCATCATAAGCTCTAGGTTGGCAGTGACACTAAGACGCACAAGAAAAAGAGTTTGGTGTCTGTGCACCGAAGTAACAGTAAGGCCTTCTCTTTGGAAGTTCTTCGGTGATGTGGGGTCTCTTTTCTTTTGCACCTAAAAACAATCAAGGAAGAAAAACATGTAGTTAGTGAAATGTGGCATTGTTGCAGGTTGAAGTAGAACAGAGAAATGCAATCTTAGTGCGGTTGGTTACTTCTGTAATATGCCTTTTCAATCAAACATTGTAAAGGCAAACCACACAATAAAAAAATTACATTTCAAATCAGACAAAGAGCTAGATCACCACAAAACAGATCTAGCTCTTTGCTTTATTTCCATCTGTTTTAAAGGAGACACCTGGGATAGTCAGAGAGAGGTGCATGAGTAAATGGAATAATCCTCTAAATAACCTATGGCAGCAAGGTGGTCCAGGGGAAATGGAATAATCATTAAAAAAATTAATTATGCTGTTGATTTTTCCGACGTGCTCTGCAGCTAGGGTGTCCTGGGGGAAATGGAATTACAGCTAAAGAAACTGAATGCTGCAGTGCAGGAGTGCGTCTTTGGTGAATGGATGGATGGATGGATGGAAGGATGAATGGATCAGATGCATGTGGATGGATGGATCAAGGCAAAATGCAGAATTAAATAAAAAATAAAATTAATATAAAAAATAAAAAGATTAAAAACTCAAATATAAAAATTAAAATAAAAAGGAAACTAATCAAATTAAAATCTAAAGAAAAAAGTAAGAAAAGAAAAAAAATATTAAAAAACCCTAATACATAAAAATTAAAAGAAAAAAATGAAATAAAAAAGGCACAAAATATAAAAATAAAAATAGAAAATTAAAAATTTAAATAGAAAAAAATTAAAAATAAAACTAGAAACGTAAAAAACAAACGATCAATAATTAATGATGTTTGTAGAAGCCTATGTGAAAGACACATTGGCTGAACGTACAAAATGGCTGCCAGCCAGCCACATGGTCAAACAACAACAATAATAAGGAGCAAGGAGGAGGCATGGAGAACAAAGAACACATGCAAGCCTATGGCAAGGGAACACTGGCTGGATGTACAAAATGGCTGCCAGCCAGCCAGCCACATGGTCAAACAACAACAAGGAGCAAAGAGACATGGCAAACAAATAACACATGCAAGCCTATGGCAAGGTAACACTGGCTGGATGGACACAATGGCTGCCAGCCACGTGGTCAAACAACAATAAGGAGCAAAGAGGCACAGCAAACAAAGAACACATGCAAGCTTATGGGAAAGGGACACTGGCTGCATGCAAAAAATGACTGCCAGCCACATGGTCAAACAACAACTGCAAGGAGAACAAAGAAGAACACATGCAAGCCTATGGCAAAGGGACACTGGCTGCATGCACAAAATGGCTGGCAGCCACATGGTCAAACAACATCCCCCATGCCATCAAATATTACCCCACAATATATACAATTTTTGCAACAACAAAAAAATGCAAATAGACAACATTTTAAATTTAATGCCATCCCTGCCCTAAATGAAGTTTTAAAAACATATGCCACTGAAGCATTTATTTCATGCACTGATGACTACTAGTACTGGGCCTACTGACTAAATGGCCCTTTTGAAATCTAGTCCACATACTAAAATAATATTGCAAATGTTACAAACATGTAGAATAGAAACTGAGATGTGCAACACTTTTCCTTTACAAAAGATGAAAAATCTATGAAATGCCAAATAAAAACTAGGCCTATAATAAAAACCTACGCCACCCACCACTATAAAATTTAAAAAAATCAAGTACAAAGATATATTGGTGCATGCACAAGGAAACAAGCAACACCCTTATACAATAGTTGTTAAACTTACTTGTGTGATTCAATAAAAACAAAGCGAAAGACAAAGAGAGTGATCCTTCCACCTTGAAATCCATCTGAAAAGTGACCAAGAGATGGTCAAAGCACAGGGAGGAGCCTGCAGGACAGGAACACCAAGTTTGAGTCTCTGACACACTTCCTTCGTGTTTAAAAAAAGGCTTCTCAATCTGAAAAACAAATTGCTGGTTCCATTGGAGAAGAAAATCTAGTCAAAATCTCTTTTTTGACTAGATTTAGTGGCTCTGGAGTACAAAATCTACTTCAGAAGTGAGTTTACACTCCTGACCGCCCTGTTTCGGCTGCTGACACGGCAGGAAGCATTGCAAATTAACGTGAAGTCTGGCAGGTGCTCACTAGCAGCCCGGCAGTATCATCGCGCACGCAAAAGAGCACCAAAACCCAATCTCACCAGCACAAACAAACTCCGCTCCATGCTAGAGTGCAGAATTCAGGGACTCCAAGCTACTTCGCCTAGGGCAAAGTGCCCGAATTCCTCAAACTTTGCCGACAGAGCTGAGTTCTATTCCCAGGCCTAAGTAAGGAGCCAATACTGTGAATAACAGAATTCAAATTTGGATTCAAATCCAGTAACCCACTGCTATGATGTAGCAACAGTTGTTAACAAAACTTGTTACCCACAGTTGCTTTGTCATAAAAGCCATGCAGCTCGGGCTGACAGGGCTGTCTGAAAGCCTGTGAACACAGTACTGCTTGATTTCTTTGACTGAAAGTAGAAAGCGCAGCAGCAGGAGTAGAAAGGAAGGTAGGGAAGGTGGTGTGGGTTAGTAACGTATGGTAGGTAAGATATTTGTTTTAATTTGAGTCAGGGAGGAGAGGCTTTGTTATGTATGCCACACCCCCATTACTCCTCTGCCCCTGAGTAGCAACTGAAACTAAGGGCAGATGATTTTGGTGACCCTACATAACAGAAAATAATAGATGGTAGAAAGTTGAATTGCAGAGATGTTTTCATCTTGGGGAATTAGTTTATTTACTAATGATGTAAGACTGGTATGTGGGGCAAAATTGAGCCACTTTCAGAAAATGAAAATATTTTGTGGGAGAATCAGAAAATGTGTTTTTCGTTTTCCTGAATATACGTTGCTGATTTTCATGACAAACTGCATGGATTCTTAGAAAATGGAATGCTTCTGTTTGATGCAAAATGAACTATATTTAAAAAAAAAACACTTATTGAGGAGAAAAATTAATCCATTTGATGAAAATTGCAAGCTGATATTTTAGGTAGAAATGAATACAATAACTAACAAATAACGCCTAGGTTTGGATGACATATCTTTGTACATTTTCCTTGACAAAATACTGCAAACTTTCAAAGTGCAGCTAGCTTGTTAATGCAGCAATAGAAGGCAATTCACATATAGTATTTCACCCCTAGCAGATTACACTATTAAAAAACATTATTACTTCCAGCTGCCTTAGATATCTTATGGAAGAGACAGACAGGGTTCATATGTTTGCTACTTATACAATGCTTAGGAAGTTATGGCCGGGGTAGATTGTAAATTATCAATATTTAACTGATACCATGATAAACCTTAGCACTCCATTTATTATTTTAGGAGTAGATTTGGAAGGCAGTACGTTTCCTGCTTGGATGATTGCGTTTCGTGCTAACTAAAGTAATAGCTGCAACTCATTGGAAAAACCAGAACCCATCTGAATGTGATCATTGGTGGCAGCGAATGCTCTATTCATGCAAGTGAATTTGCAATTTATAAGGTAAAGGGTATAGCTGAGAGGAAACTTGGAATTGAAATATGTGTCAAGTTTCTTTTATATTTAAACCTCTGCTGCGGGTTATTAATGCATTAGATTCATACTGAGTAACTAAGACGATAAAATGTTTTGTTTCATATAAATAATCATGTAACATTGGAAGTACATACATTTTTTTTCTTTTTTTTTGCCTTGCCAAAGACAACTTTGTATACTTTCCCTGAATTGCTACCCTATACTTGGGGAACATTAATTCATTTCCCCAAAAATATATTATTGAATGGCTATAAAATGTGCGTTTTTCTATAATGTTATAAGAGCACGTTTTGGGACCAAAGTAATTAATTTCCAAAATATATTTATGGTAGGTATCGGTGTAATATTTCATTCTGAAGTGAAAACACTATTTCTGATGTTGGTTTCTTGGTTCCAGAGCCATTTGCTGCTACATCATGACTCAAGTCCCTAGTGCTGTAACATAATAGATATTTTAAATGCTTGAAATAAATCGATAAGATCTCTAGAACCCAAACAGCCACTGTGAGCCTGTACGATTTATCTCAAGTCACCAGATGTATGTACCTTTATCAGAAGTTATGCTGTTGTGAGAATGCAAGATTTGTTTAATTTGTCGGTCAGGTTTGATTGTACAACTATTATTACCAGTTCCTTAACATATATATAGAGTAGGCTATTGCTCTACCCCTCAGGAGTATTCTCCTCTCACTTCATGTGACTGCATATTTGGTGTATCATTACCTATCCTGTGGAGTGTATTACTTGCAATGCACGAATGAGCATTTTACATCCCAAAAGTACACCAAATAGGGGGCGTGGCCAAACTGCCTAAGATGGCATTTGAGCTTCTGTGAAGCTCCGTCTACAGCCATGACCATCCATGAAGGATCCCCATGCTGTAGTCAGAGAATTGGAACATTGCACCTCCGAGAACTCCTAGGGTGCTGTGCAGCGATGGCCATCCAGCTTCTGCAGTGAGAGAATGCCACATGGGCCTGGTAGAGCAGGAGGTTTTGGCTGTGGCAGCGATGAGGCCAGCAAGAAGAGCGGCCCATATGAGCCTGGACTCAAGAGGCGACAGTGGTGTGGTCACTCATGCCTCCCTCTATTACCCAGGAGAGAGATGGGCTGTACGAACTCTGGGAGGAGAAACCAAGAGCCGTGCTCTGCAGGGAGAAAGAGCAGCCCCGATGTGCCAGGGCCAGGTCACAACCAGCAATGCAGCCAACCGTGTGTGTCTACCACTGCCTGGAAGGTGAGGCAGGCCGTGAGTCCCAGTGGTGATCCAAGGAGGCGACAGGTCCCCGAGTACCATGGTGGATCCGCAAGGAACTTTTTTGGGGTGACCCCCCCACTCCCTTAACAGCCTGAGAATCAAGGGGTGCTGAAAAACATTAGGGGCCCCATGAGGAGACAAGCCAATGTAGGCTTTGGATTCTCACATGGCGCCACAACCCAGCAGCCAGGCCCTAAATAAGAGGGGAGAAGGAGACCCTGAAGGCTGATCGAAAAGGTGCCTGGGAATGATTCTCCCCAATAAATTTTGGTGGCTTGCCCATGAGACGAGGCAGAACAGCCCTTCACTCAAGCTGGTAGTGCACCCACAAGATTCCCCCTTCTGTTGAAATCATGTAGGGAAGGCACCCCACAGATTGCCAGTTGTCTACCTCCTCCCTAGCAGTGAATGGTGAGTGACCAGACCTGCACCCCTTGGCATGGTGAAGGGAGATGAAACATCAGTCCCTTCCAAGGGAAGATTACCTGCTTCATCAGGTACAGGTACAGGTACCGCAACCGCCCCAATGGAGAATGGAACCAGAGATGTGATTCAGCAAGGGGAGGAATTAGCACCCTCGACAACTATACTGCAAGCCATCCGAAAATCGCATGAGGCCCTTGAGAGGTGCATTGATGGGGTGGCCGTAGACATGTCTTTCTTGCGGCCCGCCCTCCGTAAAGTATCTGACTTATGACGGGAGTGGAACCAGAGTCTCCTTGTTGAAGGACAATCCCTCAAGCAGGATTTCAAAAAGTTGCAGGAGATAACACTAAAGGTGGAGAAAATACACAGAGGATGTGGGGGTAGATTCTAGTGTGGAACGTTTGCCTGGTGGCTGTCCTGGTGGACCTCAAAGGCACGCACCCAGAAAGGCTCCTCATACCGTGGTTGAAGATCCTGACACATGAGCTTTCCTCCTGCTGCATAATAGGAAGAGCCTATAAATCCCTTGCCCCCTCCTGGGGCGCCACCCAGACCAATTCATCATCTGGTCAACTACTCAGGACAGGGACTCTATCCTCTGGGTAGCACATTACTGCCGGACAGTCTTAATGGACTCTATTCGGATCATGATCTTGCAAAACTACATTGCATTAGTCCAGCAACAAAGACACACATTCATAGAGGTGCAGTTCATACTCCCAGCATTGCAAATTAAACACATGCTCTTTTATCCATCCCATCTGAAGGTTATACATCAAGGGAAGGTTCACATCTTCGATAGCGCAGAAGATGCCTGTGCTGGCTGGAAGAGGACCTAAACTGACCATCACCATAAGCAGCCATTCCCCCTGGGAACTAACTGGAAGGTGGCATTTTCACCCAGGGTAGTGCCACAGACACCGAGGCCAAGCCATGTCGGTCCCAGACAGGGCAGGCTTTGGCAAGGACTCATTGTTGTCTGATAGTGAGTGCCCTCCTGAACTGGCCCCAGCTTAAGACACTACCACCGGATTATCCTATTCCTCACAATTGACATAATCTTGGTACTACCTATTTTGGCGCATCTAGTCCGCCCCAGGTGGATGGTGTAGGAGCTACATCAGAGTCTAGGCTGTGGCGGCAGATTGTTGGAGCCCTCCCAACATACATATTCTTGGTGCTACCAACTTTAGCATGGCCATACCCCTAGGTGAATCGTGTGGGAGCCATGTCAGACTCACTGGAGTGAAGGCGGGGAGCAGGAGCTGCAACACTGTTAGACTATCCACTTGATAGGGCTGGAGACCCTCCAAGCCCTCGGGGGCCACAATAAATCATCAGCAGTGTGCTGCAGTGTAAAATGGGGTGTAGAAAAGATAGTAGGACATTTCTCTCCATATGACATGTCGGGAGGTTCCAGTTTAGTGCAACAGGTACTTCCTTTCCGGAATGGATTGGGGGCCATTATGAAAGGAGAGTCTGGTTGTCTTCACAAGATGTGGAATTTCACCTTAAACTCCACCAGCAAATTATTCAGCACAAAAGGTCAGGCCACTATCACAGTGGGAAGGGTCCCAGGCCACTTATGACCAGTGATGACCGCCAAGGGATAGAAGCCATGAGTTTCAATACAGAGATGGGGTGTCTGACACATTCAATTGTGGGGCAGAACCGCAAGACACAATACATGATGTAGCCACACAGATGAGATGGATTAAGTGGACGTATGGCCATCACACATAATATGCCAGGGGGTGAGCTGGACCAGTGAAGGGCTGATCGTGGGACTCCAAGGGCCTGTTTAGCAAGCTTAAATGCGAAATGACAGCACAATAAATTAAGATATAGACATGGACTTGTTACTGCTACAGGAAACACATCTGGTGGGCAACAAGGTCCCCTGCTGCAATAGGGGTTAGTACTTGCACTGGATCACTAGGGCTACACTACAGGGGTTTCCAGGGTGTGGTGATCCAGGCAACACAGAACCCCCATTCTGAACAGATAAGACTTGGCTTGGCCCACACAGCTTATATGAGGGGGTCCAGAACAGCAGAGGGAGAACCCCTGTATTCACCTTGAGTGTTTACCCACCCCCTACACTTCAACAACCAGTTCTGAAGGCTCAGGGGCTTTTGCTTCTGGAGGCAGATGTTAATATGCACATAATGAGGGGAATTTCAATGAGGGGAAAGAAAGATCAATGGATAGATCAGCTACAAACAAAGCTCTTATCCCTGTAGAATACCAACTGGCACAATTCATATGGGGCTTTTGGACGTCTGGAGGGTCAAGTAGCCCATGGACAGACAGCACTCCTTCCCTGCGGCTCCTAGAACCTTCTCCCGACTGGACCATGTCTTAGTTCCAGCGGAGGAGTGCCCTGCTCAGGGGGGTATTTCAGTCTACTCCCTACTGATGGTGACATTGGGGACAAGGAACTGTGCTGGGAAGGGTTGAGTAGTGCCTTAGTGGCTGGGTCCTGCAGAACAGAGACATGGTGAATGAACTGTGAACCATTTCATCCCAGTATTTTGATTGAAAATATAGACTTTGTGTTCTCACCTGCTATTATGAAGGAAGCATATAAAACAGTCCTCCGATACAAGGATAAAACACTATAGCCCATAAAAAAAGATGATGGCATGCTCAGCTGGTACATTTGGAAACATCCATACAAATCATTAAATGGCTGTACATCAGGAAAGCTGACCAGTTGATGCTGGCTTGCCTTGAAGCCACACCTAAGGCGTACCATGCAACGGCCCATGATGAGTATAAGAAACACTACCTGCCCACATTAAGGAAACTACACGAGGTAGGGGACAAGGCAGGTCGCATTCAGGTCTGGCTGAGTAGACAGGAGGAAACAGTGAGGTGGGTGGGTGTGTGAAGTCATTGACGTAAATTTGGATAACGGACATGACCCACTCTATGGAAGCCAAAGGTGTGGTACATGCACCAATAGGTTGCCCTAAAAGGTTTGAGCGAATAATGAGGTAGCTGGAAAGAACATTATGGCCTGGTGTGGGTGCCTCCGAGACTTTCCCCGATGGGTATCGTCGGCCACACCATCAAACTCGACCCCCAACATAAGACAGCAGCATCTGATACCCCTTACTGCAACTACGTACAAACGGTCCTGAGTCTGCAAGAGGTACAAACGGAGGGTGGTCGGTGCATGTGGACTGCCTTCTTCCTAATGGGAGCACAAATGTGTGCTAAGTGTCATATTGACGATCAATTGCTGATGGCACATTGAAAGTTGTTTTGTAAAACAATACAATTATGTTTGTTTGATAAAAAAAATACACCAAATCATCACACAGTAAGTGCCTCAGTTATAGTTTGGCGAACATGGACTTTGTCACAAATATGAATGAAATGTCTTGTCAATGTAATTACGAGTGTCATTGATTGTGGCAGAGCATCCTGTCCTCAAGACTCACCAAATTCTAAAAAAGGGCCTGAGGGCTAGATTTGCATACAACTGATTGCAAAACACTGATCGCAATTTGCGACCAGTATTTTTTGCAACTAGTGTGGTAATTTGGAAAACAACCTTTGTACTAACAGATTGTTTTACAAATTACCGATTTGTGATGGGTAGCAATTCAACCAACCTAATGAATATTAGTGAGGGAGGTCACAATTTGTGGCTCATTAGGATTTGATGCAATCACAGGGATGGCAGTCTTCTGGGGTCAGCAGACCACCATGTCTCCGATTGCTTTTAAAGAAAGCAATATTTTTTAAATAGAAAAATGGGATGAGTTTAAAAATAAAAAATGAAATATTTCATTTTTATTTTATAAGAGTAGGCAGAAGTCCATGGGAGCACTGCCTGCTCTTAAACAAATGTTTTAAACATTTTCAAAGGGGAGTGGGTCCCAATGAGATTCCTTCCCATGTGTGAATGGGTGACCACCAACTTTTATTTGGTAGTAAAATATTAATGTTTTGCACCCGCAATTCGGTCACAAAACATTAATACATACCACTGCAATTTGGTATTTGGAAGAGACGCCCTAAACACACCCCTTCCAAATAATGACTCATTATTAGGTTGCGACCCCAAATTGCGATTTGGTAGTGTTTTCCAAATCGTAAGTTAGTTTGATACATTAGAAAAAGCTTTTTTTGTGTTTACAAATAACCTGATTCTGTGAATCAGGCAGCTTTCAACTGCAAAAAGCGTTTGTGCATCTAGCCCTAAATTCTTTATCTCAAACATTTGATGTATACAGTAACCAGTCTTTTTGGTACATTTTTACACTACAGTAGTCTCTTAAAAATATTTTAGTTATGAATCAAAATGAAAGCCAGACTTATTGGCTTTGCCATTACCTCTGCCTCTCACGGTTAGATTCCCAGCTATGCTACCATGTTATATGCCTCAGACTTTAACTGGACGAGGTACGATTAGAGTAACGAAAAGAACTGCAAGGCACAACCAAAGGAAGATGCTGTGTGCATTTTGAGAACCAATGGGATGGGGGATGTCCAACTGTGTATGGGTTATTTGGAGTGGTTTTAAAACATGCGGCCTTCTAGGAAGTGTTTTGGGGAAACTGCCCTCTACACTTGTATTGTTGAGACAAACCTGTAAATATTTCAGGGGTTATTTATAGGCATAGTTCGAATACTGTTGGTGTATTGCTAAATTGTATGAGTGCCCTTTCTGAAGGCCCTGTAATAATTACAGCTTTTTAGCTGCTTTACTTGAAAAATGCAAAATGTTGTCTAATTGTTCACAATTTTCTCAGAAGAGATTTGGCCCAAAACCCTCTGTAAATGGTCGGGATCTCGTGTTTCTCTCCATTGGTTGGTGCAACTAGGCTGGATTATTTATGACTCTGTAGTTTGAAAGTTTATGAGCCTCCTCTGGTGGCAGAGAATGCATCAATGCCCTTGGTGGTCATTACAGGCAGGGGTGTAGGGGCGTAGCTGGGAAGGGGAGGGGGCTCCTTGAGGTTTGAAACCCAACAAATAAAAGCATTTTTGGTTTAAAAGTTTAAGAGTTGGGGCTGGGGAACTGAGTCAGGCCTTTGTTGTTTTTTCTCTTCGTCCTCCTTCGACTAAAAGGTTTTAACTTGGTATTCTTTTTTAATCAGGAACTTAGACAGAGGTCCACCTAATCACCACTGAACCTTTTCCTCATAGTGTATCCCGAACAAGCCTTGGACATCCCTACGGGATATTGTTTTTAATCAGAAAATTTACGATTCACAACTTCTAAATCTCACTGACTAGGCTATGTCCCTGATGAGAGGTGTGCCTCTTGGTTTTTGGCCAGTTACTTTCTGGTCCCCAGTTGCTTCGGCTAACGCTCTTTTTCCAAAGGAGCGCCTGCTGTCAGAACTTCTATGTGTCTAAAACTGTCCCAGATTACAATAATAATCTCTATTATTTAGCAGGGAGTGAATACACAATCCAACGGCGGCCCACGGAGCCTCATTCAAGGTTGGATGCGTCGGTAGAGCCTGCTTATCTTATCGCTAATAAGGGCTTGCTGGTTTACTGTGCTGAATCCGACAGATGTTCACTCCTCTCATGAAATAAAAGCTCCGGCACACCTGGAAAGACATCTAATTAGGCCATACATATGCCCGCTAACAGGCGGTAAAGACAATTCAGAATAATTTGCAGAAAAGTTGGGATAATTATTATTGTCAGCCATGCAAGGATGTGCACAGTAGTGAGATGGACTGAACATTCGCTTCCATTTCTTTTGCGTGAATGTTTGTATAAAAAAATCACTACTAACATACAGAATAATCGGGGGCACAACCACACAACTTTAAACAAGTAGTTCTCAGAAAACACTTGTACACTCACCTTATGCTTTCCCCAGTCCTGTCCCCGACTCATCTCCACTCTACAGTGGGAACTTCCAAACATACACAAGGAGCCAAACAGCCAAGTAGGGGGAATGGGAGTTGGGTTTTGATAGACAAAAGAAGAACCAGGTTGTAGGTCAGGTGCTCTCTGGATACAGTTCTTTTGTTTTCCTTACGCCTCTTTGCTGCAAGAGATAAGGGTTACGTCTTCCTGTAGCCACTCCCACCGACCACACACACAACCTAGGATTCATCTTGCACTCCTCATTATCCATGACCCAGCAAGTCAACGCCATCTCCTCCTCCTTCAACACCCTCCACATGCTCCGAAAGATCTACAAATGGATACCCACTGAAACCAGAAGAACAGTCACCTAAGCCCTTGTTAGCAGCAGACTGGACTATGGCAATGCTCTCTAAGCAGGAACCATGGCCAAACGTCAGAAGAGGCTGCAACGCATCCAGAACGCATCAGCACGCCTCATCCTGGACATCCCCCGCCACTGCCACATCAAAGACCACCCGAGAAAACTGCACTGGCTCCCAGTCAACAAGAGAATCACCTTCAAACTCCTCACCCACGCTTACAAAGCACTGCACAACATTGGACCAGAATACCTCAACAGACGGCTCTCCTTCTACACCCCAACCCGGCATCTCCGCTCCGCCGCCCTCGCCCTCACAACCAACCCGCGTCCGCAGAACTACAACCGGCGGTAGATCGTTCTCGCACCTCGCTGCCAAAACGTGGAACACTCTTCCCACCCACCTGCACCAGACCAAAGACCTCCTTACCTTCAGGAAACTTCTGAAGACCTGGCTGTTCGAGCAGTAGGAGCAACCCCCCTCCGCTTTCCCCCTCCCTCCTCAGCGCCTTGAGACCCTCACGGGTGAGTAGTGCGCTTTACAAATTCCTGATTGATTGATTGATTGACCATGCATTTGGTTACTTACACGGATGACCGGTGCCTCCAAGAATGGTCACAATTTGGAAAAAAAAGTCACCAAGCAGACAGGAGAATAGAATAAAAGAATTGTAGAGGAACCTGGCTCTCTCAACACCCAGATCTGAGCAGATGAGAAAAGGATCAGAAGCAGGAATCCAGGTAATGGAAAAGGTGAGGGATTGCAGGAGGTGGATTCCAGGAGGTGAAGAAGGTTCGAGGTGACAATAACCAGGAAGGAGAACACCACCTCCAGAAATTCCAGAACATTTGCAATGGAATTTGCGTCACCTTCAAGCCCCTTATACAGTGTATAAATAGGAACTAAAGATAGAGCCACATGAAGGGACCGAAGAGGACAAAAGGTTGCTGTGATATATCAATCAGAATAGAAACCCTGAGTGGGAAAGAGTCATGTTGGAGTGGGAAGAATACATCACCTAGTCACGTGACCCACGCAGGGAGAGTGCACCAACAATGAGGTAGAAGGAAGGAAAGAACCAGATGTCCAGGGAAATGAGAGAATTTGTGTAAGAAAATAAACACTCTCCATTTTCTACTGGAGCATCCAAGGAAAGGTCCTTAGAATGAAGGGCCAGATTTAAGAAGCCCCTAGCACCACATTAGCATAAGCTTTTTGATGTTAATGTGGTGTTTGGTTGGAAAAAAGCAAATACATGCATTGCGCCACTGTGTAAACCTTTGAGCCACATGATGCCTGCGCCAGTAATAATGTATGCAAAGGGAGCGTTCAGGTGTTAGGAGGCCCAGAAAAATGGCACAGTGGAATCTGAGATTCCACTGCACCATTCTTACCTTCATTTTAACGCCTGCCTGCAAAGGCAGGCGTTAAAATGATGCTTCCATTGATTTCAATGGGCATCCTTTCACTTTAAAGGATTATCATCAGTATTTTTGGTGCTAATCCTGCAAAGCACCAAACTAGCGTCATAATTTTTGACACTAGTTCCCTAACATGCACAATGGTGCGCCGTATCATAAATACGCTGCACGCATGGTGACATAAAGGGGTGCACAATAGAGTGCAAGAAAAGTGGTGCATCATAACATGATGCGCCATATTTCATAAATATGCCCCAAAGTGTTTTATGTGCGCATATTGCAAGGTGTGTCTCCTTCGCTACATGGTACCACATTCCAGTAACCTTCCCCTCTGTGCACCCAGTGAAAACAAGCAGGAAATCGGCCACAGCGTCCCATCCCACAAAGGAACTTCGAGCGCACCACTGCCACCATTAATAGACATATAAAAAGCAGGCCTATGCGCTCAAGTTGTTATTTCAGGTTGGGTATCCGTAAGAGTGCACCCCCGATTCCTTGCCAGAGCCACAGGTTTTCAGGAAAGGAGTCAGAAAACTTGTGTACCAAACAAGGAGCAAGGACAGAACTGCAGAAAAAGGCTAAAGTTGTGGATTTTATGCACTGTACTGAAAGAGGAGGCGCAGACACTTCTCTTATTAGGTCAGTGATTTACAGCTTCACATGCAAAATGTGAAAAACAGGATGGATTTTTACAAATAGAAGGCAGTTTAATACAACAAGTCACTATATTAATCTGCTGCTCAATATGAAAAGAAATTAGGCCAAGATTTAGGAGAAAGTGGTGCAGTGCAGCAAGTCACTTTTCTGCGCTGCGTCACTTGAAAATACAGCACATTCCTGTCCTTTCCGCCTCTGCTGGTGCACAATGGGCTGCCTAATGCCAACCCAGGGACCCTTGCACCATGGCGCAAGCGCTTCTGCATTGCATGCAGGATTGTTACCTCTTCCTATGTGTGTTGCAGTCCTTCTTCCTTGTTGCTGGTGCAAATGCAGCACACATAGAAAGAGAAAAAACTAGAAGAAATAAAGATATTTATCGTCGTTGCACCTCCCCAGGCTTACAAGTCCTTGTAAGTCTGGGGATGTGCCAAAATCCATGGGTGTTGCATGGGAACACCCACCGCAATACCCATGGAATGCCTCCCCAACGCAGAGTAAGGCAACGTAGCGATGTGCGCTGCGTTGCCGTGCTCCATATCTATGAGACCATTCAAAGCTACGCAAAGTAGGTTTGCGCGGCCTCATCAATATGGTAAAAGGGTTTGCACTGCCGGTGTGTCACTAAAAGTGACACAACCTCAGCACAAGCCTTTCATTTATATGCTCTTTTTTTTTTAGTTTAAAAATGAGTGAACAGGCAGGCGGAAACTGAGAGGACAACCAAGCACAATCAGCAACATTATGGGCAGGCACAGGAAATCTGTGTTAATTGCTACTTTTAGTCATAGCTATTTTATCATTATGAAGGTTACTGGCAATGACATATTATACCCTTAGTGGCTTATGTAGCTGCAACCTTTGGATCTACTTGAGGAGATTTAAAAAAAACTTGAGGGTCGGAGCCTATGACATAAAATGGTGACCCAACTTTGCCACGATGTGCTTCGCATTGTTGTAAGCAAATTTCGCTAATGCTAGAAATTTAGCCCAGATACTTTGTGCACCATTACTGTAACATCTCATGTATTTCTCGGGGATTGGTTGAGGGTCTCTGTAGTGGTAGCTGGAAGAGTGAAGTGTTGGATGTGCCAAAAGCTGTACACAAAGCCTTCTAAAAGTAAAAATGAATTGGAAATCTTGATCAGAAAATATGACAGACAATAATTGGCGGGGAAGCATTGCGCCAGATAGTAAGGAAAAACTGTGCAAGTTTAATAAACGTGTCTATAAGAAAGTGCTTTATTAGTTGAAGTGAATTGTAGTCCTCTTGAAGCTCAATTATTGGTAGCTGTTGCACAAAGCAGACAGGCTTGAAGTAGAACAATTGTGTGACGCATTTATCAGTACTAAAACAGCTAAAAAGTAAAAAAACACAGCACAATAAAAATCCCACTCCAATGTATAGAAATAGAGTACATTTTAATGTGCAAATAGACACCAAAAGGAGAAAAATATGATACAGGGAATCAGACATATGATTTCTCAAAGTTTTAAATGTTTCTATTGCCAAAAAGCACTAAGCTTCAACTGTGAGCATCTGGTCACATTAGACAGGGTCAAAGTCAAAAGTTAATGCTGATTGATATTGAGCAAAGGTTGCTGTCTGAGTGCTGTGCCCTGTTGGTCCTGGTCAAGACATCTATGTTCTGACATAAAAACGTCTCTGGAAGTCAGGATCCTTTCAGCAGGACAAACCAGCAAATTTGAGTCCCACTTACAGTTCAACATCAGGTGGCTGCAGCTCAGCGGTGGTCCGGTGGTGGCCTCTGGTTCATTTGGCAAAAAATCTAGAAAAAGTTTCCAAGTCTCCAGTCTTGCAAGTTTGAAGGGGGGAAGAGTACACTCTAACATGAGCCAAGGGACCAGGACCTTTTGGACACCAGTTGGGAGTTAGGATTCAATCTCACAGAAGCCACCAGTAGGGTCTGCGGCAAATTTAGTTGGAACGGGTCAGTTGGGCTCAGCCAAGATTTGAGAATCTTGCAGCGTTTGTGTTCCTGAAGCTGAATAGGAGGATGTCTAACTAGTCCTTGAAGTTCACACATCTGTCCTGGATACAAGAGGGGAGCACACTCAAACCTTTGGGCTTCTCTCCATAGGTTCAACAGTCGATGCAGCTCTTCTTCTGTGTTCCACTGATCCAGAGGTGTTCTGAAGAGGCTAGTGAGGGTGGCAATTTTATGCCCTGTGTCAGCCCATGGGTGGGTGATACTCCCTGCCGCTTCCTAACCAATGGGGTAAATGTTTTTTTGGGAAACTCATGTTTGCAGCACTTGCTCTGTGTTCTACTGTAAACTATCCCAAAAGGTGCCACTTTCCTTCTGCAGCCAATA
The DNA here is from genome assembly GCF_031143425.1 of Pleurodeles waltl. Lineage (NCBI taxonomy): Eukaryota > Metazoa > Chordata > Amphibia > Caudata > Salamandridae > Pleurodeles > Pleurodeles waltl. Next base: position 1,117,268,459 of record NC_090448.1, on the reverse strand, counting down.
TAGCAGAACATGTCTTCTCTTTTGCAGAGCTTTCAGCACACCACAAGGTAGGTATTGCAAATTAGTTCTGAAACAGTTTTTCCACCCTCTGAGATTGGTACCACTCTGGCTACTTTGGCAATGGCAGGGGTAGACCTAGGGGTGAGTTATATCTGCCTCTGCCAGGGGACGCAACTTGGAAGCTTGTTCAGTTGGTGGGCACACCCTCAGGCCATCCTGCCTGGAGGAGGTCACACCTCCTCCCAGCCAAGGCCTTTTGTTCCCTTTCCTGGGAGTCACTCACACCTTGTTGCCGGGGGCCAGCAGGCTGCTGGGTAACAAGAGGGGATTAACTCTCAAAATGCTACTAGAGGCGCTAGGCAGGAAAATGCCAACTTTCTAAAAGTTTTTCAAAATAATAATTCAAATTCCTGTTTGACCATTAGATATGATTATTAAATTATGATTAATATGAGTCCTTGAATCATGGTTGTAGCTATTCCCAAACTTAATTATGCATTATAAGGTGGTATAACGTAGTCCAGTGCTGTTCTATGGAAGAACAAGATATGCCACAGTGCAAAATGACTTTGAATATTTTTCACTACCAGGATGCGTAATACTTAAGCACACATGTCCTACTTTTTAAATGCTGTGCACCATGCCCTGTGGGCATTTTGGACCTATTTTAGGGGTGGTATATACATATTAAAAAGGAAGACTTAGGTTTATTTTGCTAGGTTAAACTTGAAGTTTTAAAACTGCTCAAGGAAGCTGCAAGGCAGACCAGGAGACATGCTTTGCATTGTCACTTTAGTGGTGGCACAATAGGTGCTGCAGTCCACTAGTAACATGTAACGTACAGTCCATGGGTAGACTGGGTCCCATATACTAGGGACTCATAGGTATGATATGTCAATTAGAGTTTTAAACCATTTTGCCATGTATTTAGAGGACATAGCACATGAACTGGGTCGTGGTATGAACCCTGCATTTGCGAGCGAGTCAGAATCGTCCTTATTTTGCTGCTGATAGTGGACTTGGAATATTCTTGATTCTGACTGTCATTCTGCATTGCTCTATTGTTGATAGTCTTCAAGGCAACCATTTAATGCATCTGCACTTACAATATCTGTATTGTGCCTCTTTGAACTTTTGTAATAAATCGTTCAAAATGTTCAAATTTAACACTAGAACTCACTTATTGAGCGGGTCCTTCAGTAATTTACTGTATTTTGATATGCTGTTTTGACCCTATCCTGGGACACATTTTTTCATGAAATTGAGGTTTACCACCATTTCCCAATCCACCCACCCATGAACGTGTGCTGAGGTGTCATTTGGGTTGTAAGGTTGTAGGGGTTCCCTGTGTCCACAACACTATTTGGAAATGTCTGCCGTCTGTGGAGTAACCACTTGTTGCTCTCATTATTGAACGCTCTGTTTTCATTTATAAATTAAATCACTCATCGGAATTCACTGCTCAAGCACTGTATTTTGCTCAGCGTGTTTCGTGTATACATTCTAGAAATGATCCTATGCCAAAACACAAAGGTTTTCAAAATGGCACATTACAGAAAAGGGCCCACATTTTCTACAGATATAGGCCCTCATTATGACCGTGGTGGCCAGGTGACCGCCACACCGGCGATGGCGGTAGTACCGTTGCCAGGCTGGCGGCAATGACTGCGAAATCATGACCATGGCAGTGATCCCTCCCATTGACAGCCAATGTACCACACCATCCACCAGCACGGTATGACCACTGAACACAGCGGTAACCACCTACAGGCAGGCGGAAGACAATGATCAGCCCACCATATTATGACATAGCACACTGCCAGGATTTCCGAGGCAGTAGCAATGCCACCAAAGCCTGGCAGAAACACATCATATTAAAGGATACACTCACCTCCAGGGACACAGAGGGGTCAGCGTCCACCATGGAACCTGAACTGCAAGTCTTCCCTATGCTGTACCACATCTTGGAGCACCAACCCGATGAAGACGGCGACGGTGAGTACAGCCGGCTAACATGCAAAGGAGGGAGGGAGGGGAGAGTAACACACACACATGCACAACACACACCATATACACACACCACACACCCAGAACTAGCTGCAGAGTAAATCGAGTTAAACAGGACCCAGGAGCAAAGAAAGCCAGGACACATACCTCTGTTCCATCCACTGTAATCCTGTTGTATGAAGAGCCCAAATCCTAAAAATACAGAACTGCATATTTACATGCAGGCCCAATGGCCAGTTCAAAGTCTGTAATGGCCACAGGGCAAAGTCCAAACCCCAACTTGACTCCTGGCAACATCGGGACTCCACTATTCATGGGCATCATGTTTTAAATGGGCAGGCACCTCAGGGGGTAAGGGGGAACAGGTTTGGGGGTGCTTCTCATTGGGAGGGGGCTGCTTGGCCTCTGGTTCTGGAGGGGGCTCCTTGGTCTCTGGTTCGGGAGGGGGCTCCTTGGCCTCTGGTTCAGGAGGGGTCTCCTTGGTCTTAGTTTTGGGAGGGGTCTCCTTGGCCTTTGGGTTTGGGTGTGGCTCCATGGTTTTGGTTGTTTGTTTGGGAAGGGGCAGCACTTTAGCCCTCCGTTTTAGGAGCGGAGGAGTGTCCTTGATGCTGGGGGCTGGCATCGCACTTGTGTGCCCCTTAGTGGCTGCTGGAGACTTTGGGGTGGAACAGGGTCAGACTGGGTGCTGGAGGTACTGGGCTTGGGGGATGGGATCTTCCTCTTACGGGCAGGATGAGGGGAGGGGTTTGGAAGAAGTCCAGGCGGGGAAGGAAAAGCTTTGTAGGGCCAATGGGGCGGGATGTGGGAGGAGGGATGGGAGTGGAGGTAGAGGGAGTTCTTGTAGGAGGAGGAGGTGTGCTGGACTTGGGTTCAGGTGCATGGGCTGTTGGGGGTCTGAGTGCGAGTGTTTGTGTGTCTTTGGAGGGGGGTATACAGGGTTGGGGAGGTCAAACAGGACGTGTGGATGGATGTTGTGGTGGTGTCTTCAAGTGAGGTGGGTGTGCTGCATGAGGTGGTGATGGTGGTGGTGGTGACTGTGCATGTGGTGTGTGGGGTGCATGTCTACGGGTCTACTGTTGAGGTGACTGTGGGCAAGGCTGTGCAGGTGGCAGGTTCACGGACTGTTAATGCAGTGCATGCAGGTGTGAGTGTGGATGTGACTGTGACAGAGGAGGAGGAGGGGGAGACAGTGGAGGCAGTGGATGATGTTGTGTATGCATCTGTGTGTTGGCTGTGTGAGTGCTTGTAGACTGAAGTGTGCTGCCTGTGTTTGTCTGAGCGAGTTTTGTCTGATGTTCTGTGTGCATGCTTGTGTGAATGTGTGCGTGTGATGGGTTTGAGGTGAGGAGACTGGGACTGGGAAGTGGTAGTTGGAGGGGGGAAGGAAGAAACAAGGACACTGGCTGCCATCAGTGAAGAGGCCAGAGCCTGAAGCAATCTCTGTAGGACCGCCAAGCCACTGTGAATGCCCTCCAGGAAGGCATTGCATTGCTGCATCTGGGATGCCAGCCCCTGGATGGCATTCAATATGGTTAACTGTCTTACAGAGGTGGATCTCAGGAGGTCAATGGCCTCCTCACTGAGAGCAGCAGGGCTGACTGGGGCAGGGCCTGAGGTGCCTGGGGCAAAGGAGATGCCCACCCTCCTGGGTGAGTGGGCACAGGAAACTCGGGGGGGCTACTGGAAGGGTGGTGCTGGTACGGGTGTGGTGGTAGAATTGTAGCTGAGGTGGTCACGTAGGGGTCCACCACCACCAGGGAACTCCCATTGGAGGAATCAGTCAGTGGTATCAGCTCCTGTCCCCCCATGGTGCTCCCCTCGCCCTCCGTTCCACTGGTCCCCTCGGCGTCTGTGGACTCTGTGTAGGAAAGTACCATCTTCCTTGGCATGTAACCCCCATTTTTACCTGTATGTCAGTATGTTTTTGCCTGTCTTACTGGGATCCTGCTGGTCAGGACCCCAGTGCTCATAGTTTATGGCCTAATGTTTGTGTCTGTGTAGTCCCACAAGGGATACTTTTCATCTGCAACTTCAGCTCCAGCCAGCAACTGCAACAGTTTCCATGGTATGCACGCTCTGAGGACTCCCTGTCTTCATCCTGCACCAGAAGTACCAAAGAAATCTCCTCTGGGGTGATGGAGGCACTCCCCTGCTCCAGCAGGAACCTTCAAAAACAACGACCGGTACCCTTGGACTCCTCTCACAGTGACGAGCGTGCTTCTAAGGACACAGAGGTTGGAGCACTTCAACATAGACTTTCCTGAGGTCCTGCTGACGCAATTTAAAGGAGGTGAGACCTTGGCTTCCCTGAGAGTGATGGTACCCCCGTGTACTGCATCTTCTTCACCTCCTGAGGCCTCTGTGCACTATTTGCTAAATTCCTTTGTGCACAGTCTGGCCCAGGTCCCCAGCACTCCATCCTGTGACTGTCAACTTGCTGAGTTGTTCTCCGGTGGCGTGGGACCTTCCTTTGTTGTGCTGCACCAACTGTGTTTTGCACCTTCTTTGTCCCCGTGTCCTGGGACTCCTGTGGGTGCTGCCTGGCATTCTGAGGGCTCTCCAAAGTGATGAGACCCCCCTCTTCCTCCTAACACAGAGTTGAGGCACCCAGGTCCCTCCTGGGTCCAGCCAGCGCCATTTTGACACAAAATGCACTTTTGTCATAAGCAAGGCTTGTTGGTGACTTTCAACACGAAATCACTTCTGCATCCATTTTGACGTCACAGGACATCCTTTGCATCATGCAGACACCCACTGACACCTTCCTAGGGTGCATTTCTGCAGTCTTCGACTAACCGTGGACTCTTCTTTTGCACCCTCTTCTGGGTTGGCAGGGGCTCATGTCCTTCCTGGTACTTCTTTTGACTTCTGGACTCGGTCCCCTTCTTTTGCAGGTCTTCAGGTCCAGGAATCCAGCAGGGGTTGTATGCAGACTTGGTTGGTTACTGCAAAATCCCAATCATGAGGTGTAGTGTGTCCTAAGGAAACCTGTAGTACTTCATTCCTGCTTTTCGGGGCTCTAGGGTGGGGTAATTTACTTACCTTTACTGTACTCTTACTCTCCCAGTGATTCTGCACACACTACACTTGTCTAGGGGGAAATTTGTGATTCGCATTCCACTTTCTTAGTATATGGTTTGTGTTGCCCCTAGACCTATTTTCTCCCATTGCATTCTATAGCATTTCCTATTGTTTTCATTGTTCTATGACTATTTACTTGTCTAATTTTGGTGTCTAGTGTACATATTGTTTATAATACTTACCTCCAGAAGGAGTATTGTCTCTAAGATATTTTTGGTACTGTGTCACCCAAATAAATACCTTTATTTTTGGTGACACTGTGTATTGTCTTTACTTGTGTACAAGTACTGTGTAACTATAAGTGGTATTGCATGAGCTTTGCATGTCTCCTAGTTCAGCCTAAGCTGCTCTGCTATAGCTACCTCTATCAGCCTAAGCTGCTAGAACACTACTACATTTCACTAATAAGGGTTAACTGGACCTGGTATAAGGTGTAAGTACCCAATGTACCCTCTACAAACCAGGCCAGCCTCCTACACTCTACCTCCTGGTTCCAGTGGGCTGTAGCTCCCTCACTCGCCAGTGCCCCTGCTCCTTCGCCAGATGATGCTAATGCATACTTGGACAGGATGACAACATGAGAGATGGGGGAGAAAGAAAGGGAGCACAGGGTTAATCACAGCACCAAAAGCACAGAGGGCATACACATCACTGTCACACACTGCCACTGAAAATGGGCAGAATGGACCACACTGGCATACCATTGGCTAAGTACCACAGCAGGTAGGAGTCAAACACTGCCATCTGCACACCAACTGGGACCAACTAAGTACTGTCTGTCATGGAAAGCCAGCTTTCTAGCTATCAAAAACATACATTTCATCCAATTAACTTAAGGTGGATCTCGCAACAATGTATAAACTGGCATATTGGGGCATCCTCTGACTATTACCCTGCACCCATATCCTATGCCAGGCAATAGAGATGGTTGTCAAACACACTGTACTCACCCCCTTGTGGCTGCTGTGATGCCCTCAAGCACGCATCCAGCTCTGGATAGGCCACCTCCAGTATGCGGGCCATCAGGGGGGTCCGGTTCTGACAGGCACCCCTCCCTCACTGGGAGGCCATCCCCAGCTGGACCTCCGCGGTCTTACAGGCCCAGTGTCTTAGGTCCTCCCACGATTTCCTGCAGTGGGTGTTCCGCCTCCTATAGACCCCAGGGTCCGAACGTCCTTGGCGATGGCACACCACAACCCCTTCTTCTGATGGGCGCTGACCTGCAGAGGAAACACAAACAGAGGGACACCATGAACCAGACAATCCAGCCTGTCACACATATGGCCTACAAACTGCATTTGGCCCTCATCAGGCACACACATGCATTAACAGTGCCACCAACGATACCCCCCAAATGACACACTGCCAGCACACACACATATCTTCATGCAGCCATGTCACAAGCAAAATACTCATGGTGTACTCACCTTTTGGACTGGAGGCCCATACAATTGCCCATGCAGGGGTAGGACCTCATCCACGGGCCTCTTCGACTCTTCTGACATGAAGGCTGGGGCCCTTTCCACTGTTGCACTGGCCATGGAAGGTTCCAGACACAGGTTACAGCAGCACACGCAGTGGAGATGTCATCCTGTGGAAAGTCAGGAATCAAGTGAAGTGGTAGAAATAAAATGGCCGTCACGGCTGCAGCGGTGAACACCGTCACTGCCGGCGTTGATCATCAATGGTTCCCATACTCCATAGAGGGCCATTTTAGCCAATGAGGAATTGCACAGCAGTGCAGACCGCCTCCCGCCATGACGCATAACTCCAGCCGAGTGAGGTCACTTTCACCTGTCCCTGCATACAGGACAGGCGGTTGTCATTTCCTACTGCATGTATACATGTACAGATTTAAAAGTGTGTCATTGTTGTCGAATGTACACACCTAGACAATTCCAGTGTCCAACATACAAGGATGCTCTGTGTACACTTCTATAGTGTGTTCATAGTTCCTGTCATCACTCCCTTCTTACTTTTGGGTCACTTAGGTTCCAACCACTGTGGAGGAACAGGAGGAGGAGGCAAGCACTTGTGTACAGACACCTTGTGGACTTGGCTACACTGGATGACAGGCACATCATGCTCACCTATTGTCTGGAAGGGACACAATCGCAGAGCTGTGTGCACAATTGGAGCCTGATCTTCTACCTGCTATCCGTTGCACAACAGTAATACCCCCTCTTGTGCAGGTACTCTTAGTGCTCCATTTCCTGGCAACTGGCTCTTTCCAGGTGACACTGGGCTTGGCTGCAGGAATGTCACACCCAATGTTCTCTATTGTGCTTACAAGGGTTTTGGCAGCCTTGCTCAGACACATGTGCAGCTACATCAGATTCCCCCAGGCAGATTAATTACCCACTGCGAACGCTGGATTATATGCAATAGAACATATACCACATGTTACTGGGGCCTTTGACAGGACCCATATTGCCTTAGTCCCACCCAGGGCCAATGAACAAGTGCACAGGAACAGGAAGAGTTTCCACTCACTCAATGTCCAGATGGTGTGCCTTGCTGACCAGTACATCTCCCACGTCACTGACAAGTATCCTGGGTCGGTGCATGATGCCTTTGTCCTGAGGAATAGCAGTGTCCCACAGCTGATGGCACAACTACAGAGGCACAGAGTGTGGCTTATAGGTGAGCCTGAGTCCCCACCCAATGTATGTCAGTGTTTGCCTTCAGGAGTCATAGCTCATGCCATTGTGCAGGGCTAATATGTGTCCCTCACTTCTTGCAGGTGATTCCGGCTACCCAAACCTGTCCTGGCTCTTGACCCCTGTTGGAAATCCGAGAACAGGGGCTGAGAATAGGTACAATGATTTTTTTTTTTTTACAAGAATTGAGAAGAATAAAACAGGGGAATTGGGAACAAAATTTGATGAAAGGTCAAGAAGGAAAACAAGAAGAGGAAAATGAGGAAAGGGTCGGGGAACAACAACATATGGGCATGAAGACCAGGTCATGGGACGAAAGGGTTTAAGTTTTTCCCCGATAGAAGAGAACAATGTGGTTAATTTATGTAACAAGGTATTGACATCTGATTTGTTGGCCCTTTTGAATAAGGGGTTAGAGTTCTGCCCCACTAGCAAGGGTGATAGTAGCAAGTCAAGGATAGATGTGTTCAAATTTGTGAGGAGACTGAAGCTTAAGAAATATTTTGAGGTCAGTAACAAAATAAAAGAGACTGAGACGTTGTCATCTTACAGAACATCATTAAGTGAATTTTCAATACAGGATATGCATGATACAGTGGCTTTAATGCCCATTACTGATTATGAAGAATATCCAACTACCACATCTAAGGTATTACAAGAATTAAATGTTGCATCTGATTTGCATATTACGAGTGGTCTCAAGCAGAAATCAACTTGGACACCAAGACAGACCATGGACAACAGTATTGATGTGTTTTATAAATTAGTACGTGAAGATTTGGAGAAATATACGCGGAATGATAGAGGGATGAATAAATATAATTTACGTTACAAAGAATATCAAGCTCTAAAAACTTTAATGCAAGATGATGATTTGATCATTAAATGAACAGATAAGGGTGGAAACATAGTGATTATGAACCGTATGGATTATGAAAAGGAAATATATGCACAATTACGCAATAATGATTGTTGTGAAAAAATAAAGAACAATCCCATGATGTGGTTATCAAGTAAAATCAATAGGATGTTGAAATTATGGCATGATAAATGTCTATTGCATTATGATGAGTATGCATATTTACTGGTTGATCGTCCTAAATTTCCGTGTATTTATACTTTACCGAAGATACACAAGGAGCTTGTGTTTCCTCCAGGAAGACCTATAGTGTCAGGTATTAGAGGTCCTATAGAGAAAATATCGGAGTTTGTAGACATATTTTTACAACCTTTTGTGATTAACCTTACATCACACATAAGGTATACCGAACACATACTGAGTTTATTGTCAGATATAAAATGGGAATCCAATATGTTGATGGTAACATTGGATGTTGTGGCCTTATATACCAGTGTAAAACATGAATCAGGTATTCAGGCAATAAAATGTATGTTGAATAGGAGATCAGTCAGTTTAATGTCACACACTGATATGTTGTTGCAAATGATAGATCTTATTTTACATCACAATTACTTTTTTTTTAAATGAATGGTTTAGACAAAAACAAGGTGTAGCAATGGGGTCGAGATTTTCCCCCTCATATGCAAACTTATTTATGGGATGGTTTGAAAGAAAAATGGATTTGGGGGCCTGGAGCAATGGAATGGCAGACACATATCCTATATTGGGGTAGATCCATAGATGACTGCTTCATGACATGGACGGGAAATGTGGAGGATTTGAAGAAATATTTTGACTTTTTGAAAAGCAATGAGGTTAACATTAAATTCACATATAAATACAGTCCAAATAATATTGATTTTTTAGATGTGGAGTTATTTGTGGAAGACAATAAGACAGAGAGCAGATTACATCGGAACCAACATCTTGTAACACAATTTTATATGCAACTAGCACACACCCTAGACACCAGATAGAAGCAATACTATTTGGAGAAATGGTTAGAGCTAGGAGAAATCCTAGAAAAGATAGTGATTTCTACAGTTGTATTGAGGATATGGGAAGGAGATTTACTGCCAGAGGATATCAGGAAGATATTGTTAAAAAATCCCAGTGTAAGGCTTCTAAGATATCTCGTTTACATACATTGCAACCTCATAAGACAGCAAAGGGTAGAGGAAAGAAGGAAATTGATACATTGAGAATAGTTTTGGATTATACTAATAATTCTGCCCTATTACTGAAAAGTACGAGAAAACATTGGGGCCTTTTATTACAGGATCAGGATATAAGGAAATACATTAAGAACACACCAGAGGTATCTTATAGAAGAGGATTAACACTTAATAATATCCTCAGTCCTAGTTATTTGAAAATAGAGATGAAACCTAATTGGTTGGATACTCATAATATGGTTTTTTTCAAATGTGGTAGTTGTGCAATGTGTAGATGGGCATGGCAAGCCAAGAAGGACTTTCAGGGACTTGAGAATAGGAGTTATGCCATTCAGACACACATAAACTGTTATACAACATTTGTAATTTGTATGTTGATCTGGAAATGTGATAAGAAATATGTAGGTAGTACTATTCGTTCCCTTAGGGCAAGAATTTCTGAACATTGGAGAGCTATAAGACAGGATGATGAGCGTTATTCAATTGTCTTACATATGAGATCATGTCTAGCACAGGGTCCTCATAAGGATTTCAAGTTTTGGGGAATTGAGCACATAGAAAAAAATCCACGAGGAGGCAAAAGGGAATTGGCAGTAAGAAGAAAGGAATCCATATGGAACATGTGGTTAGTAGCGGTGGAATTAGGTTTGAATTCAGATTACAAATTAGAATATTTTTGGGGGAGAGATAGAGAGGGAAATAGAGTAGGAAATATATAATACTATTTGAGAACTGTTTCTTGATGTAATTGTGTTAAGGTATGAAGAATACAGTGGCATAAATAATAAGGATATTGTAGGGAAAAATACTCTTTTATATACCCCTTTTTTCGTTTGGGATGTAAAAGATTAATAATGTTGGATATTGCAGTTATCAGGACAATCTTAAGGTAAAGAACATATGTAAAAGAAGGTGTATTTTCCGATAATAGTATACTCCTAGTGCTGTAAAAGGTTGTGAACTTTTCATAATAATATATTTTAAGGGATGAGTTGCGATAACAACTCCGTTCTCTGCATGTGGCGAAAGAAGTAGGAGGGAAGGAATGGGTTCGAGATCTGTGTACAGAATGCTCTATTAATAGAGTGGAATATACTTTAAATGATGGGTTGCGGTAAAATCCTTCTTTGGTTTACGGCGAAAGTAGTAGGGAATAAGAGAATTGGTTCTGGGTTTACATTTAAAACGCTCAAAATAAAGAGTGGAATTAGTCCGCTCTCTATGTCTATTGAGGAAGATACTTAAACGACGAGAGAGAGAATGGACTCTCTTTGTTAGTGCTTAGCGTACTCGCGGAGTGTACGGAGCGAAGGGCAGATAAGCACAGTGCTGTACACTTTATGTACAATGGGTTATCGAGAGAAAGGTGGACTTTTAATAGTTATTACTTAACATTGCAGGATATGCTCTTTCAATAAACTACATAAGGGCATCCTAGACGGAGAGGGGTTACTATTGATACATAACATCAGGTAAGCGGTACGAGATAGGACGTTTTTTGTAAACTCACCATAAGTAACAAAGGACAATTAAAGTAATTAATAAATAAAGAATCCATGTGTACAGATAAGAGGACTGGCATACTTATATGTTACAGCATGACTAATCAGAACGACGGGCAGGTAAAAGAAATTGACCTTAAGAATTAAACAGGTATAACATTTTTCCAGTCCTAACATGGTAGTGGATTGTACAATTACACCATTTCACACGCAGGAAAAGGTTTTTCTAACACTTACAGACACTTGAACTTCTTATAAGGGATATCAATTATGTTTTTTTTTTTTTTTTAAATCACGAGTGGCGAGGAAGAGTATTGCTGCTTGAGATTATGGTTTCCACTGTTGATATTGGAATCGCAATGTAACAGTGCACGGATATGGGAGATGGGGATTTTTGAAAATAATTCATGTGTATTTATTATGTTATTTTGGATATAGTATGTTATAGAAAGTCCTGAGGAAGTCAAGGGGTAATGCCCAGACGAAACACGTGTTGACTGAAATTGGGGCAATTTTTGATTGAATTGGAGCATTTTATTGAGTTGGAGCATTTTGGATTGGAACTGATCAAGATAAATAAAGAGCAACTCAAGTTAAATATTGGACTCTGATTGATATGAGGATCTTAAATACTTTGGTCATACTAGTTACTATTGACTTTGAAAATTCTACGAGTGCTTGGTGTATTTAATGTTCGGATAACATCTTTGTGGTTATCTTGGCTAAGTTTTGTATGTTTTTTTTTTCTTAGTTGTAGCACTGTCTGAGTAAAGTAGGATATCAGTTTCACAAACTCAAAGGAGAGCGCCAACACAGCTTAAAAACCACCCTTTGTCAGAGAATGCTTAATAGGTACAATGATGCTCGTACCAGGAGGGTTGTTGAAAGGGCCTTCGGTCTCCTTAGGTCTCCTGAAGGCTATGTTCAGGTGCCTCCACTTGACAGGTGGATCCCTATGCTACTCCCCACTCCCCTGAGAAGGTCTGGAGGATTGTTGTTGTGTGCTGCATGTTGCACAACTTGGCCCTCAGATGCCATGTGACCTATCTGCAGGAGGAGGGGTGACAATGCAGCTGTGGCAGCAGTGGACACTGAGGACAGTGAGGAGGAGGAAGAGGAGGATGATGTGGACAACTGGACACATATGATACAGCAGTACGTCCAATGACATTCAGGTAAGATTGTTGAACTAAATATTTCTCAATTTCAGTGTTCTGCTGTGTGGCTGTAGCATAATGCCAGTCATTACCTTTGCATACCACCTGACTGTCACCCATGCCTTCCCTTATTGCAGATGTTGCTGTGGTTACAACAGTGTAATGCTGTGATGTGTACAGACCGATGAGACACATTTGTAGGATGGATCAACAAATTACTGGACATTTGCACATTATCATGCAGTTCATTACAGTTCAATACATTGTACATTACCTTCCGATAAAGCTCTATTACTCAAGTTGGGTCCAAGGATGTTTATTAAAAAAAATTATACAATGCAAAGTGCAATAGAGTTGGGTGATGGTTGGGAAAGGTCCAGTGTAGTAGGCCAATCTGTTTGTTGCACAGGTCCGGTGTCCAAGGGCCCATTGGAAGGGGAGCAATGACAGTTCTAAGTGGACAAGGTGACACACTGTGACACAAGGGGGACATTCAGGAAGGGCTCATTTCCTGGTGGTGGTCTTGGCAACTGTCTCTGGTGTCTGTCTGGGTCACAGGGACCATTTGCGGGGTAATTCATCATCTTCAGGGGGAGGGGTGCTGGTGTTCTGTGGGCCCTGTTGCAGGTCCTCCTGTCCACTAGCTGTAGCAGATGTGGAGGGCTGGTCAGTACACTGGCTAGTGGAAGGGGCCCTATGGTGTGCTGTGTAGTCCCTCATGATGTTGGGCATGTCACCCAGCACCTCCGAAATGGAGACCATGGTGGTTTTCAGGGCCTGCAATTCTTGCTTGATCTCATGGTGGTGTTCCCCCTGCAGCCACTGGTTCTCCTGCATGATATTTAACTCCTGATCCGTCTTGTCCTGGGATTGTTGGTAAGCCCCCAGGACATTAGTGAGTGCCTTCTGAGCAATCGGTTCCCTGGGCCTGTCCTCCCCCTGGCGCACAGCTGTCCTCCGACCGTCCCTGGCCCCCTTTGCCTGTGTCCGCATAACGGTGTGGCCGCTCCCACTGACCCCAGGACACTCATTGTCTTGCCTGTGAGGTGTGGGCTGGGGTCTCTGTACATGTGGGCATGCTACTGATTGACGTGTCCTGGGGACAGAGGTCTGGAGACGCTGGGTGGCTGCTGTGGTGTTGGATTCTGAGGGGAGAGGCTCTTTAATGGACTGGGTGTGGGATGGGGTAGCCAACTGACCAGTGGTCCCTGAGGGGCCAGGGAGTTCATCCAGATCCAGAGCTCTAGAGTTGCTGTCATCACTGGGGCATCTTCTGGTGGGGGACTGGGTAGCCGTGGCACCTCCTCACCGCTGAGATTCGCTGGGGCACCTGTGTGGATGTAAGTGGAGTATTATGCTATATGTCTCTGACATGTTCGGCATCACTAGCTTCCCGTATATTATTGCTGTTGCCCTGCCACCTTTGGTTGTGTATGGTGATGGATTGTGGGATTGTTAGTTCTCCATGCTGTGCATGCATTGGTGGTGGGTGTACACGCAGGACTGGAAGGGATGTGTATGCAGTGAGAATGGCATGCAGGGCTTGACATTTCATTTTGCTAATTGTGGAGGTGCAGTGTGTGGGATGGAGTGGGTGATGAGTGGCAGGGTGAGAGGTCGTGGTGGCATGCAAGTATGGGGGGTGATAGGTAGTAAATGTTGACTCACCAGTATCCAGTCCTCCGACTACTCCAGTGAGTCCCTCAGGATGCAGGATTACCAAGACTTGCTCCTCCCATGCTGTCAGCTGTGGGGGAGAAGGTGGGGGTCCACCACCAGTCCTTCTGATGGCGAGCTGGTGCCTTACTGCAATGGAACGCACTTTCCCCTGTAGGTCATTCCACCTCTTCCTTATGTTGTCCCTTGTGCGTGGATGTGGTCCCATGGCATTCACCCTGTCAACGATCCTTCACCATAGCTCCATCTTCCTGGCAATGGGTATCTGCTGGACCTGTGCTACAAACAGCTGTGGCTCTACCCTGACTATTTCCTCAACCATGACCCGCAACTCCTCATCTATGAAATGGGGGTGCCTTTGTGGGGACATGGGTTTTGTGTGGTGTGTGTACGTTGTGCAGAGGATGATGTGTGATGTGGTGGAGTGTGTATTGTATCGTGCACGTCAGATGAATTGGTAGTTGTGAGATGTGTGTGCAGTTCTCTTTTGTATTAGCTTCGCAAAGTGTAGCCATCTCATGTTAGCAAAGGATTGTGGGTGATGTGGGTGCGTGTTTTATAGTGCTATTGGTGGGTGTGTGGAGTGCGTGTATTTGTGTCAGGTGTGGGTTTTTGTTCTGGCCAATGTTGTCTTGGTTTGTATTTGTGTGGTCATATCCACCATGGCGGTATTCACCGCCAATGGTTTACCGCCGTTGAATGTCCGCTGGGGTGATTCGTGGGTCATTATTTGGAGGGTGTAGTATTGGTGGTGTAACGGTATGGGTGGTAGTACCGACAGTTTATCACGTTCAGTGGGTCTGGCGGATTTGTTGTTGTGGCTGTTTTCTGTCGGTTTTGTATGTATGTATCGTAATCTGGCAGACGGATGTCCGCAGCGGTATGCTGGTGGCAGTCAGCACGGCGGTATTCAGTATTTACCGCCAAGGTCATAATGAGGGCCACAATGTGTTGGGGTGTGAAACTCTGGCCAATGAGAGGCTTGGAGGCAGCCCTCAATGCATGTGCTCCAACTCCTTAACACAATAACAATTATTTAATTAATTTTGCAAATGTGACCGGTTAATAAGGAAACAGTAACATGGTGTAGGTAGTGCACTAGCTGCATGAAAGTGATAAGTCACATATGGACAACAATGTGATCTTACTGACCCACAGGTGTGATTTTAAAAGCAAGGCTTCTGAAATGCCATTGCTGAACTGACTGGTTGTAAGTAAATTCACGTTCAACAAATATCCCCAAAACCTTTTTTTTGACAAGTCAAAAGCCTTCTCGTGACATTAGGTAAGTCATCCACAAGCAATGCCTTGGAGCCTATAGAACTTTGGTAAACGGGGAAACATAACCAATATTGGGACTGGCAGTTTTCTTTGCAGTGACAGCATTAAAAGTGCACATTTAATACATAGATTTTATCATCCTGTTCCCCGTTGTGAAAGTCTGCTTAGAGTTAAAAGTTCCAATTTCTTACGTCATCTTTTGGAAGAGCTAGGAATACAAAACAGCCACCAATATCAAAAAGTCGAATTCAGTGCTATTTTCTTTCTGGCCCAGAGGAATGAGATGATTTTAATAAAATATTTCCACTTATGGTTGAAGTCTGAATAGTTATCAAACAAGTTCTACCACATTTCTCCTCCTCCAGTGAAAGTAATTGCTTCTACTGGCCTGCTGAAAAATACCCTTATATAAAGAATAACAGAAATGTGCCTGCCATCATACCTTTGGCAGGAAAGCTATGAGAGGCTAATGAGAGTGCTTTGAGTGGTGGTAAAAGCCAATGTACCCTGGCAACTGATGGACAACACAAAGACAGGAATTCTCAAAGCTACATATTTTTTGTAAATAGGATTCTGATGAGAGGTTTATCTTTCATTGTTGCCTGGTTCCAGGCAAGTTATCATGTGCCTCACAAGGGGTGGGCTGGTCTCAGAAAGATAAAAGTTTGAGGCCCTCATTATGAACTTGGCGGTAATCACCACCGACCGCCGTGCCGATGTTGAACAGAAGACTGCCAGTGGTGGTGGACTGCACACCGCCGAATAATGATGCCAAAAAGTCAAACCTCCAAAAATCCTGCAACCTCCACCCATTGCCTGGGCAAACGACGCCGGAAAGGCAGTACACCTCACCCCGCCACTGCCATGCAGGCAAATCCTCGGCCCACCAAATAATGATGCACAAATCAGCCTGGCGGACAGTGAATGCCGAACAATCATTGGCGGTACGGACCACCACGGCCAGTAATGGGACCCAACAATAAAAAATGCACACATTGGCAAGCTTGAAACCCACACACCTGACACACATCCACAACACTATAAAACACACACATACACACCCCACAATCCTTTGCAACGCCAATAGCACTTCAGATATTGACAACACAACACACATACACTGAACTCAACATCACACAAGTCACAAACACAAATACACCACCAAAACCCATACATACCCCAAACACCATAACAAGCCACACGCACAACCACACAACAGCACCCTCACCAATACACCTACAACACACCACCCACAACACACACCAAGGTACCCCCTAAGCACCCACGCCTCACAGACAGGGAGCTAAGGACCATGGGGGACTAAATACTCAGGGTCGAGCCACAACTATTCGGGGCACAGGTGCAGCAGACACCCGTAGCCAGGAAGATTGAGCTATGGCAGCAGATAGTCAACAAGGTCAACGCAGTGGGAAACCATCCATGCACAAGGGACGAAATCCAGAAGAGATGGAACGACCTGCGCTGGAAGGTTCGTCAATGGCATCCAGACACAACATCGCCGTACAGAAGACTGGTTGTGGTCCTCCACCTACTCCCCCCGAATACAGCAACTGGGAGGAGAAGGTCCTGGCTATCCTGCACCCCGAGGGGCTCACCGGACTCAGCGGAGGACTGGACTCGGGTATGTCACCTGCAATTTATTCATATCCACCACACCTGTAATGCATGTACCACCCCATCCCCTCACTACCACCAGGACCCTGTCCGCTACCCAGTCCACAAAACTTACATCCAAGTTTTCTGCATGCCCACAATCCCACAAACAAATCTCCATACAGGCCCCTGTGCATAGTCCCCTACCCCTGCATGGAATCCCAGTGTCACTACAGCAACCACAACACACCTCCACCCCCCAAATAAAATGCACCAAAATGTACACAAAGGGACCTTGCATGCCAGTACAGGGGAATACAACCATCAAATAGTGCAGACCAGTGCAGCAATTGCCGAAAAAGTACCTGACACCTGTAGGAGGCTGGCCTGGTTTGTAGTGGGTACCTTGGGTACTTACAACTTATACCAGGTCCAGTTATCCCTTATTAGTGAAGCAGTAGTGTTCTAGCAGCTTAGGCTGATAGAGGTAGCTATAGCAGAGCAGCTTAGGCTGAACTAGGAGACATGCAAAGCTCCTGCAATACCACTTATAGTTACACAGTACTTACACACAAGTAAAGACAATACTCAGTGTTACCAAAAATAAAGGTATTTATTTGGATGACACAGCATCAAAAATATTTTGGAGACTGTACTCCTTCTGTAGGTAAGTATTATGCACAATATATACACTAGACACCACAATTAGACAAGTAAATAGTCATAGAACAATGCAAACAATAGGAAAGGCTACAGAATGCAATGGGAGAAAATAGGTATAGGGGCAACACAAATCATATACTAAGAAAGTGGAATGCGAATCACGAATTTCCCCCTAGACAAGTGTAGTGTGTGCAGAATCACTGGGAGAGTAAAAATACAGTAAAGGTAAGTAAATTACCCCACCCCAGAGCCCAGAAAAACAGGAGTACTGCAAGTTTCCTTATGACACACTACACCTCGTGGTTTGGATTTTGCAGCAACCAACCAAGTCTGCAAACAAGAACTGCTGGATTCCTGGACCTGAAGACCTGCAAAGGAAGGGGACCAAGTCCAGAAGTCAAAAGAAGTTCCAGGAAGGACAGGAGCCCCTGCCAACCCAGAAGAGGGTGCAAAAGAAGAGTCCATGGTTAGTTGACTACAGAAATGCACCCTAGGAAGATACCAGCGTGTTCCTGCATGATGCAAAAGATGTCCTACAACGTGAAGATTGTTGCAGACGTGATTTTGTGTTGGAAGTCACCAACAAACCTTGGCTACGCCAAAAGTGCATTTTGTGTCAAAATGCCGCTGGATGGACCCAGGAGGGACCTGGGGGCCTCAACTCTATGTGAGGAGGAAGAGAGGGCTCTCAGCACTTTTGAGAGCCCTCGGGATGCCAGCCAGCACCCCTGAGAGTCCCAGGACACAGGGACAAAGAAGGTGCAAAACACAGGTTGTGCAGCAAAACAAAGGAAGGTCCCACACCGCCGGTGAACAACTCAGCGAGTTGAGCATCCAGGATGGAGTGCTGGGGACCTGGGCCAGGCTGTGCATGAAGGAATCTTGCAATTAGTGCACAGAGGCCTCAGGAGGTGAAGAAGATGCAGTACAGAGGGGTGCCGTTGCTCTCTGGGAAGGCAAAGTCTTACCTCCTCCAAATTGCGTCAGCAGGACCTCAGGACAGTCTATGTCAATGATGTCCACCCTCTGTGTCCTTAAGAGCACGCTCATCGCTGTGAGAGGAGTCCAAGGGTAACGGTCATCGTCTTGGAAGGTGCCTGCTGAAGCAGGAGAGTGACTCCGTCACCCAACGGGAGATTTCTTTGGTCCTTCTGGTGGAGGATGAAGACAGGGAGTCCTCAGAGTGTACACACCTTGAAACTGTTGCAGTTGCTGATTAGGAGCTGAGGTTGCTGAAGAAAAGTATCTCTTGTGGACACTTTGTTGCAGTTACAGTGATTCTTGGAGCAGGCTGCAGTTGATCCGAGATCAAAGGATGATGAAGTTGTTGCAGAGGATTCCTGAAGGAAGCTTGCAAGCCGAATCTGAAGAGAACCCACAGGAGAGACCCTAAATAGCCCTGAGAGGGGGATTGGCTACCTTATCAGGCATGGACCTATCAAGAGGGGTCTCTAACATCACCTGCTGGCACTGGCCACTCAGAGGCCTCCAGAGTGTCCCCACACCTTGCAAAGCAAGATGGCTGAAGTCTGGGACTTACTGGAGGAGCTCTGGGCACCACCCCTATGGTGGTGATGGACAGGGGAGTGGTCACTCCCCTTTCCTTTGTCCAGTTTTGCGCCAGAGCAGTGGACAAGGGGTTCCTGAACCAGTGTAGACTGGCTTATGCAAGGAGGGCAACATCTGTGCCCTTCAAAGCATTTCCAGAAGCTGGGGGAGGCTACTCATCCCCAGCCTGTGACACCTATTTCCAAAGGGAGAGGGTGTAACATCCTGCTTTCAGAGGAAATGCTTTGTTCTGCCTTCCTGGGACTGGGCAGCCCAGACCCCAGGAGGGCAGAACCGTGTCTGTGAGGTGGCAGCAGCTGCAGTGCAAGCCTCAGAGAGCTGGTTTTACAGTACTGGGGGTCCAGGGTGCACTGAATTGGCTCCCCAATACCAGATTTAGAATGGGGGACAATTCCATGATCTTAAACATGTTACATGGCCATATTCGGAGTTACCATTGTGAATCTACATATAGGTGTTGACCTATGTGTAGTGCACGCGTGAAATGGTGTCCCCGCACTCACAAAGTCTGGGGAAATGGCCCTGAACTATGTGGGGGCACCTTTGCTAGTGCAAGGGTGCCCTCACACTTAGTATCTTTGCACCTAACCTTCAGCAAGTGAAGGTTAGACAGATAGATGACTTATAAGTTACTTAAGTGCAGTGAAAATGGCTGTGAAATAACATATGCGTTATTTCACGCAGGCTGCAATGGCAGGCCTGTGCAAGGGTTTGTCTTAGCTCCCTATGGGTGGCAAAAGAAATGCTGCAGCCCATATGGATCTCCTGGAACCCCAATGCCCTGAGTACCTAGGTACCATATACTAGGGACTTATAAGGGAGGTACAGTGTGCCAATTGAAATTGGTAAATGAAGTCGCTAGCCTACAGTGACAAATTTAAAAGCAGAGAGA
This sequence comes from Pleurodeles waltl, assembly GCF_031143425.1. NCBI lineage: Eukaryota > Metazoa > Chordata > Amphibia > Caudata > Salamandridae > Pleurodeles > Pleurodeles waltl. Next base: position 1,117,248,280 of record NC_090448.1, on the reverse strand, counting down.
GCATAAGCACTGAGGTTCTGATTAGCAGAGCCTCAGTGACACAGTTAAGCACTACACAGACACACACATTAGGCCATAAACTATGAGCACTGCGGTCTTGACCAGCAGGATCCCAGTGAGACAGGCAAAAACATACTGACATACAGGTAAAAATGGGGGTAATATGCCAAGGAAGATGGCATTTTCCTACAACACCCACTTGCCTATTCCCCCACACATAGACACCACCACCCATGTCACCCGGACAGATACGTTAAGGAGTGCCAGGCCTTCACCTGAAGATGGATGCCCCACTCAGGAGATTACAGAGGGATGTCTGGACACAGAGGAACTCCCTGGCCCATCACACGGTCCTGGACTGCCACCATCCAGAAGCCCCACCCAGGATACCACTGACATCCCTAAAACTCAGCCACCATCATCAGCTCCGACCAAACTACCCCACACCAGTGCCTCCCAGCCACGGACTGGCTGCCCACATGTACAGAGGCCAGAGTCTCCACCCTCCAATAGGCATAATGATAAAGGGCCAACTGCAAGTGGGACTGCCAGACCTGTGCAAGGGACAAAGGCACAGGGGGCTAGGGCCAGTGGGGGGGCATCAGTGGCCCAGTGGGGTAGCGAAAGGATGGATGCAGCAGCCCAGGAGGTGACATCTGACGTCCCAGGAGCATACCACCATACCCAGGACAGGATAGGCCAGATCCTGGCCACCCTGGAGCAGTATCAGAGGCTGCACATAGCACACCATCAGGAGGCCATGGAGCAATGGAAACAGCTCAATGTCACCATGGTCTCCATTGCAGGGGTGCTGCAGCACCAGTACCACAGCCAGCCTGAGTCCTCCACCCACCTGCAAGCCCCTACCACTAGCCAGGACACTGCCCTTCCTTCTACATCAGCAGCAACCACAGGACTGGTGGCACTGCCAGAGGACACACATGAAACGAGCACCCCTACCACTGCAGCCCAGCTGCACCTTCACAAATGTGCCCTCAGACCCAGATATGCCACTGAAACACCAGTCAAGACCAAGACCAGCGCCAGGAAGTGAACTGTCTCTCCACTGAGCTACCTTGTTGACATGCTAATGCCATCACACCATCTTCCAATGGCCACATGGACCAAAACCCAGTGCTACCAACAGCTGAGCATATGTACCTGAGCATGTTTTTTCACCATGTGTCCACTCCCTTTCACTGCCCTAACACTTATGTAGATATTGCCATTTAATAAATATACCTATGAACTCAAATCTTATGTCCCTTGTCAATATGAGATATCAATTGTGATTGTGTATGCATTAGCCAGTTCCTATCATAATCACATGTTGATTGCAGGAGTGGATCCAATGCACTGTAGTGTCTGAAGTATGTCACACTGTACCTAATATTCAGTTAGCATTGTCACTGACAAAAGACACAACTGTACTTATTACATGAGTCAGACTGTAACTATGCAGTTAAGACGTCAGCATCATTGAACAGTACCTTAGAGTCACTGGAAGTACAGCCGGATTAGCTGGGTCCTGGAGTTGAGATCTTCCCCCCTCTTCTTTCTCACCATCACTCTCATCCCCTCTCTGAGGTTGCAAGGCTGGTTGAACAGCACCCTCCTCTTCCAGGAGTGGTATAGCTTTCCTCACAGCCAAGTTGTGCAGCATGCAGCAGGCCACCACTATGTTACATACCTTGTCAGGAAGATAGCACAGGGATCCCCCAGAGAGATAGAGACAACAAAATCTTGCCTTCAGGAGACCTATAGTGTGCTCTATCACCTTCCTAGTACATCCATGGGCCTCTTTATAATTACTCTCTGCATCTGTCCTGGGATTCCCCACAGGTGTCAGGAGCCATTGCAAGTTGAGGAAGCCAGAATCACCTGCAAAAGTGGGCGAAAGAGGACTGTAACAAACTGCCTTTATGTGCATATAGCCGGGCTGTCAGCTATGTAACTGATCCAGTGTCATACACACTCACCTATGAGCCAACCTCTGTCTCCTTATAGTTGTCCCATCATGTGTGGCACACTGCTGATTCTCAGGACAAATTAATTATGGACTGATCCAGGGAACCTGACATTGACATGTGATATGTACTGATCAGCAGTACACACCAATTGTACATTCATGGAGTGATAGTTCTTACGATTACTATACCTGTTCATTCACCGTTGGGGGAATCAGAGCTATGTGGATTCCACCAATGGCACCTATCACATGGGGGATATTAGCGAGGGCATAGAATCCAGATTTGATGGCGGGAGTTGAGCCCTTTGGGGAAACTGGACATAAGTTTGCAAGTGTTGAACGAAGACATCCAGGAACTTGGACAGGATGTGGCTGAACATTGGCTGTGAGATCCCTGCAGCCATGCCCACTGTCACCTGATTTGAGCCCGTAGCCAAGAAATGGAGCACAGATAGCACCTGCACAGTTGTAGGGATGGCATGCTGATTTCGACTTGCCAGCTTCGGAACAGGGTCCATTAATGCACAAAGGTCATGGATTGTAGCTCTATTAAGTCTGTAGGTGATAATGATGTGCGTTCCTCCATAGTGTCCAGATCTACCAGGGGTCTGTATACAGATGGGGCTCTCCCTGGCCACATGGGTCTGCACCTACGGGGGGAGAAAGAACACATTATGAGTGTCAACATACACTTGCATCCCATGATGTCACTGTACTTTTCAAAATGCGTCACGTAGGTAACGCATACAAACGGAAAGAATCAGGTACACCGTCAGGCAAATGTGTGCTGAGGTTACTCTGTCATAATAGCATTACAGTGTGGACACACTTCCAAAGATGGGTACATGTGAGGATTATAGAATCATGTAAGCAAGCATTGAAGGGGAGTGAGAATGGGGCCCTGGATGAGGTCCATGGCCAGGCTATGGAGACATGTTGGTAGCAAAATGGCAGCTTCCTGCCATCCAGGTATGAGAGAGTGGAAGGGACTTCATTCCGCTGGCGTTAGTCATCATGGCGGAAGGCGGTGTTCACCGACATGCACCTGATCATTGGATTACATGGTTGTCAATGGGGAACCTGGGCCAATCATGATCACCGCTGGCGCTTACGGAGCACACCGCCGCAGTACCTATGTCATTTTGAAAGACCCTTGACACTTGATTCTTGATTCATGTGAAGGGTAGTATTCCACTGCATGTGCTGCTGTGTCCTGACTCTGGTCCCTGAGAAGGCGCATGTTACAGGGGAACGGACACTGGCCTTCACCGCAGAGGATCTGGAGAAGCTGGTGGACGGGGTCGTACCCTTGTACACAAAGTTGTATGGGCGACCAGAAGAGCAGGTGAGTTGCCATCTGTCATCTGTAGATGTTTGTGATTGTGGAGGATGCCTGTATGTATGTGTGTTCGATGTGTGACTGCCCAGCCGTAGTTTGTCTGGCACGTTCTGCCTGTAAGTTGATCAAATGCATACCAACAATGGCCATTCCATATGGAACGGCATAGCATTTGTATGCGGTGCACCCATTCTGACGTCTGTTTCTTTGCTCTGTGTGTCCCATGCAGGGCAGCGCCCATCAAAAGAAAGGTCTGTGGCAAGCCATTGTCAAGGAAGTGCAGACCCTGCGGGGTCTACAAATGGCAGAGCACCCACTACAGGAAGCGGTGGGAGGACCTGAGGCGCTTGGCCAGGAAGACCGGAGAGGCACAGCGGGGGAAGGCCTCCCAACGAGGAAGGGGTGCCCAGCGGACCCTGACCCCCCTAATGGCCCACATACTGGCGGTGGCCTATCTGGATTTGGATGGGCACTTGAGGGCAGCACAGCAGCCACAAGGGGGTGAGTAACAACACTGTTGTGATACCACTTTGATGGTTGAATTTGGGTGCTATGGGATGTATGCATTGTAGAGGAAGGCACTTAGACAGATGTGTCCCTGCAGTCCTGCCCCCTCCAAGTCCTTGGGATGGTGTAAGAGCTAGTTTTGCCAGGCTCTGTAGGCCTATGAGGAGGCCTTTCTGTCATCTGGTATTCATTGTGGCCTTATGGACTTGTAAGTGCATTGACTGGGCATGGTCTCTCATGAGTGTACTTATCAGGGTCGTGTTTCATGAGGGTTTTTTGGTGTATTCTAGGGTCATGCAAACTAGACAGCGGCACATTCATTACGTATGGTGTTTCTGCTGAGGTTACGTGCGTGACCTGGTGTGTGAGCCAAAATGTACATCTTCAGGATTTGACATAGTTATTTCTTGTTTTGTTTCCCCACCCCTGTGCTCTTGTGTCCTTTGTGCACATTAGCATCATCTGGCGAGGGAGCTGAGGCACCGGCAAGTGGAACTGCAGCAGCCCACGGCTCCAAGGAGGCTGAGTCGACCAACGCCAAGAGGACCAATGGGTTGGAGTGGAGGGTGAGGGGAATACCACAGGGGAGGCAACTACCACTGGAGGAAATGACTCTGATACCTCCGCTGATGGCAGCTCCCTAGTGGTGGCAGACCCTACTGGGCCCACCCAGTCTTTGTCATCTTCCACCACCCCCCACACTATCACCGCTGTCCCTGTTGCACCGCACCAAATTGCCCGTGCCTGCTCACCCAGGAGGGTGGGCGTCTCCTTCGCCCCAGGCACCTCATCCCTTGCCCCAGTCAGCACTGCTGCCCTCACAGAGGAGGCTATTGACCTCTCTGTAGTGCAGACAACCATTATGAATGCCATCCAGGGGCTAGCATCCCAGATGCAGCAATGCAATGCAGACCTGGAAGGCATTAACGGTGACATGTCTGGCCTACAGAGATCTTTTCAGGCTCTGGCCTCCTCTTTGACGCAGCCAGTGTCCCTGGTCTTTCCATCCCCCCTCCCACCAACTCTACCCCTTCCAGCACCCCACTCTCTTCACCCATCCCAAGCACACATACAGACAGCCATGCACACAGATCAACACACAAGAAGCACACTGAGAAACACAAGCACCACACTTCCCACCAGAGGCATGCACACACCCAACATACCAAAGCACACACAACAACATCCACTTCCCCCAGTGTGTCATCCTCCCCCACCACCCTGTCTGTCACTTCACCATGCACACTCACAGGCACTGCACCCTCAGTCACCCCGTTCATGCAGGCACCACAACATCTGACATCCAAACATGCACCCCTGACACCACACCTGCACTCACCATGACTAAGTTTTTACAGACACTTGCAGCACACTCACCACACCTGCAGACACTCAGACAACATCCATCTACACTGGCAGCCTGTCTTGTCCCGCTGTGCCCACCCCCCTCCTCCAAAAACACTCAAACACTCGCACACATCCACACCACACACATCCACCACACATAAGCATACTATACAGGCACCTGCATCCACATCAGGCACACCTACACCTGATATGAGCACTCCCTCAACCTCCACTCCCAGACCTGCCTCCAAATCCCCTCCAACTGCACCTAAGAAGGTTTTCCTATCCATACCTAATTGAACCTACTTTCCCACCCCGTCTTGTCCCTAAATGTGCCCATGTCCTTGCCCAGTCCACTTCTTCCTCGTCCAAGTCTGCCCCAGTCCGCCCTTCCCATTCCTGTGCCCCTTCCCCAGTGAGGAAGAAGCCCCGTGTTGCCCCAGGTCCCTCTGCCACCCCCCGGTCCAGGCCCACTCCCCCTAATCCAAGGGCAAGCCCAAACCCCCTCCACCTCCCAAAACTAAGCCCAAGACCCCCTTTTAGACCTAAGGACCCCACCCCTGCCACTCCCTGCCCGTGTTCCTTGAGGTGCCTGGCTGCCCCATTGATGCCCCTTTCCAGTGGAGTATACTCTGCACACATGGGAGTCAAGTGCAGCCTATATTGGCCCTTTACGGACTTTGAAATGGACTGGCCAATGGCCTTATTTGGACATTACTTTTTTTCATTTAAATAAAATTTAAGTGCCCAGCAGTGCTGTTGGCACAATATTGTCACGTTGTTCAGCGTTTCACTGTGGGGGTGTGGTGTGCACATGTGTATACATTGGTGCAAGTAATTTTTTGCCTTGTGTCTGGTAAGTACATCTTGTTCTGGTATGTATGGCTTGGGATGTAAGAAGGGTTGGTAGTGCGTTACGGGGTGGATGGATGTGTAACTGTGCCCTTTCTTCCCATGTGTACTAGGCTGCCATTCTGACCGTCATTGTCTTCGTCGTCAGTCACGGTCCTGGAGGAATATGGCAAGGAGTAACAGTGGCATTATTTCCAACTCTCGTTCCATGCCGGCGTGTTCTGTGTACCTCTGGTGAGTGTTTCCTTTTATATTGTTTGTTTCCGCCACGCTTTGCCTGGCGGTGATTTCTGCCAAAGAACTGCTGGTGGTGTGGTGTTTCATTATTTGGTGGCCGGGTAGGGCCTTTCCGCCAGCCTGTGGGCCAGCCTGTGGGCAGCCTCCTCGTCCTCGTCGGGACTACAAAGATGGCGGTGTGTGGATGGACTGCTATTTCTTTCTCATGTGCTTCTTTATTCGGCAGTCCGGACTTCTAGCCTGTTGGCAGTAGTTACCACCACCACCGGCGGTGCGGTGTTTACATCCATGTTCATAATGACCACCTAAGTGTCCAGGAGAATTTCCTCTTTTTGTGGGGTTCTGGACCTTATTTATATCTTGGCAGTATGCATACTCCATCGCACCAATGACAAAGCATACATACCACCAAGAAAATGGTCCGCCCTCTATAATTAGAAGCAGGTGGACCTTAGGCTTAATCACAGTGGAGATTATCCCACTGTGATTAAACCCCTACGATGGCCTTTGTTGAGTAAGGGCCAAAGGAGTCAGACCTCTCATTCCAACCACTTATTTTAGAGTTTTCACTGCCCTTCACCGTCAGGAAAATCCTGGCAGGGGCGGAGCAGTGACCACTACTAAATCCTCCCCTCACCATGTGAGAGGACTCACATGGTGAAGGAAGCATTTTCCTTTAGAAAAAAGAAAAGATAGAACAGGTTTTTGTAGGGCTCCATCATCTTGATAGTGCTGTGCTCCAAACTTCAAAAGGCATTGACAGGAACCACAGTGATGGCAGTTCCTACCAATGTTTTTGGAATAACTGCTAGCTTGACAGTAATTTTTAAATGTGCCAGACAGAGCAGTCTTGGCCTGGCCAATGTTAATTATTTTGCCAAGCTGACAAAGAATACTCCATCTGCCAATATATCATTCTGACTCAATTCCACACAAAGGGTACAACATTGGCGGTAAAGGCCGCTTACCGCCGTGCAGAAGACGGCCAACACACCACCGCAGCCGCGGAATTCCGCCACGGTCATTATGACCCACTGCTCGGAATCCGCCAAAATTCAGACACACACACAAGTCCGCCACACCAAAGGTCAGTGATAAACTGGCGAAAACAAAACCTCCACCATCACGCCAACAGAAATACGCCCACACTATCACGACACACGAATCCACGCGGCGGTCTTTCAACTGTGGTATTCCATTGGCGGTACACACCGCCGCGCTCAAATAACACACACATTTACAAAACACAACCATATTGGACAATTCAAAATGCACACACCTGATACACATACACACAACACTCCCACACACCCATTACAATATAAAACACACACCCACATCACCCACAAACCCCTAAGACAAAATTACTGAGAGAAGGCCAGAGAGAGACACTACAAACAACTACCAAGCATCCACAGGCACACAATACCATCACCCACATAACGTCCACGACCCTCACACAACACACCACTAAATATCACCCCACTTATTACTACACACACCACCCCACACATCACCCACACCACCCCATGGCACGGCAAAGACACCCCAGGTTCTCTGAGGAGGAGCTCAGGGTCATGGTGGAGGAAATCGTCCGGGTAGAGCCACAGCTATTCGGATCACAGGTGCAGCAAACCTCCATAGCTAGGAAGATGGAGCTATGGCGCAGAATAGTGGACAGGGTTAACGCAGTGGGACAGCACCCAAGAACAAGGATGACATTAGGAAGAGGTGGAACGACCTATGGGGGAAGGTGCGTTCCGTGGTTTCAAGACACCACCTTGCGGTTCAGCAGACTGGCGGCAGACCCCCACCTCCTCCCCCACAACTAACAACATGGGAGGAGCAAGTCTTGGTGATTCTGCATCCTGAGGGCCTCGCAGGAGTAGATGGAGGAATGGACTCTGGTAAGTCAAATCTTAACTATAACATCCCCCACCCTACTTGCATGCTATCACATACCCCTACCCTCACCCCATCACTCCAACTCCTCACAAATGTCCCAACATCACAAACCACACATCCTAACACCAAGCCCTGCATGCAACAACAAAGCATGGACACCCATCACCAAAGCTTGGCCACTGCACATACCCATACACCCCCCCAAACCACCATCACACAAGGACCCCCACAGGAATGCAAGCACTGGGGTACACGGTCACCCACCCATTGCACACCATGGCACACACAGATGTAATAAACATCCTTTTATACCCCTGCAGGACCCCTACCCAACGTCACCGGACAGGAGGGTCCACACATGTCCACACCACCAACAGAAGAGGCCCACAGTGATGACAGCAGCTCTGTCCATCTGGATCTAGATGACCAGCCCGGCCCATCGGGGACCTCTGGACAGTCGGTTCCCCTCACACAGTCACAGGCCACCACAGAGCTTCCCCCCTCTGGAAATACCAGCACAGCACCCACCCAGCGGGCCCATACCTCTGTCCCCAGGACACATCAATCAGCAGTGTGTCCACCACTACAGAGAACCCAGGCTAACCCACCACCCCAAAAACAACAGGGACCTGGGGGTAGGGGCAGTGGGCACACGGTCCAGGGGACGGAGGCCCAGGAAGACAGAGGAATTGGGAGGGCTGCTGTGCGACAGGGGGAGGACAGGCCAAGGGAACCCACTCTCCACGAGGCCCTCTCCAACATCATGGGAGCCTACCACCATTCCCAGGAGACGATGGCAACGGTACTGGCCAAGTTTCAGGAGACCCAGCACCTGCAGGAGGAACAGTATTTGGGCTTCAGGGAGGAACTCAGATCCATCAATTCCACCCTGGGCATCATCGTAGGGGTGCTGAAGGAAGTCCTCAACACCAGGAGGGACACTGTGACACCACAAGGGGCCCCTGACACTAGCCTGGACGATGAACTGCCCACCACCTCCGCCGGCGCTAGTGGACAGGAGGCACCGCCACAGGACCACCACACCAGCACCCCACCCCCTGCAGAGGGAGAACCACCCCGCAAACGGTCCCTGAGATCCAGGACAAAGACAGAGAACGATGCCAAGACCCCAGCCAAGAAATGAGACCACCCTCAATGTCATCCTTCTGTCCCACTTTGTCACCCTGTCCATCCTCAAACTGCCCCAGCTCCACTTCCTATGCCCATTTGGGCAATGCACCTGTGAGACTAATAGACTGGATTCTGCCATGGACATTCCTCCACCATCACCCCTCACCATTTTACAACCCCCTCCAATCTTGAGCACATAAATAAACACCCTTTAAACACAAAACAATCTGGAGTCTGTCTGTGATTTCGAAATAGTGTATTAGCAATTACAGTGACAAAATGCTCTTTCAAATGTAATGTCAACATACCTATGTCACACATCTCTAGTCCATGAGGAAACAAAGCAGATGTCACACAGTGGGACCCACATCTGTGAAATCGTAAGGGAAAGTGAAAACTCAGTGACCATACACTGGGTGAAAACGACAGACAGTAGAGAGGTAGTAGTGTTAAAGTACATGTAGTAGGCAGGTTTGTATTCTTACCTGTGTCTCACTGGAAATATTGCAGGATAACCGAGTTCCTGTTATCAATGTCCTCTTCTTCTGCTTCCTTGTCTTCACTGTCCACAGGCTCCACAGCTGCCACAAGACCGCCATCTGGACCATCCTCCTGCAGAAAAAGCACCTGTCGTCGCAAAGCTAAGTTGTGAAGCATACAGCAGGCCACGATGATCTGGCACACCTTCTTTGGTGAGTAGAATAGGGATCCACCTGTCATATGGAGGCACCTGGCCTTCAGGAGGCCGAAGGTCCGCTATATAATCCGCTGTGTTGGCCCATGGGCCTCATTGTAGCGTTCCTCTGCCCTTGTCCTGGGATTCCTCACTGGGGTCAGTAGCCATGACAGGTTGAGGTAACCAGAGTTACCTGCAAATGGCGAGGGCAACTGTTAGACACACACGGTGCCTCTGGAGCTGACCCATCACATAAGGGATGCTGCTATTTCGCAGGATGTGAGCATCATGCACTGAGCCAGGGAATTTGGCAATCACATGGGAGATGTACTGGTCTGCCAAACACACCATCTGCCAATTCATGGAATGATAACTCTTCCGGTTTCTGTACACCTGTTCACTCCTGCGGGGGGGGTACCAAAGCCACATGTGTCCCATCAATAGCACCTATGATGTTGGGGATATGTCCCAGGGCATATAAGTCACCTTTCACTGTATGCAAATCCTCCAACTGAGGGAAAAATATGTAGCTCCGCATGTGTTTCAGCAGGGCAGACAACACTCTGGGCAACACGTTGGAAAACATAGGCTGGGACATCCCTGATGCTATGGCCACTGTTGTTTGAAATGACCCACTTGCAAGGAAATGGAGTACTGACAGCACCTGCACTTGAGGGGGGATTCCTGTGGGATGGCGGATAGCTGACATCAGGTCTGGCTCCAACTGGGCACACAGTTCCAGGATTGTGGCACGATCAAGCCTGTAGGTGATGATCACATGTCTTTCCTCCATTGTCGACAGGTCCACCAGCGGTCTATACACCGGAGGATGCCGCCATCTCCTCACATGTCCCAGCGGGCGGTGCCTATGAAGGACAACAGCGAGCACAGAGTCAACCAACTCAGAGGTACGTACCCACAGCTTACACAGAACACGAATCATATTCCGAAATTGGGCCTGTATGAGTGTTGAGGCAAGGCCTAGGTATGTGTGACGCAGTGAAAAATTAAGCTATGTGGGCCCCTAAAATGGCGGCTGCCTGACCTGTAAAGTGGGACAATGGGATGTGAGGTAACTCCACTGGCGTTGTACACCGTTGCGGTAGGCGGTCGAAGACCGCAGCGCAATTCTGCATTGGTTAACATTGGACCCTATGGATCCCAAGAGCCAATGACGATGTACGCCGGCGGTGACGGTACGCACCGCCGCGGACGTGACGGTACGCACCGCCGCGGACGTGACTGCCATTTTCTATCTGTTCAATCACTCGATACCTGTATGGGCAATGCCTGTGTGGAGTTGGGTGGATGAAAGATAGGGGGGGAGATTGAGGCGTGCATGAAACGACGGTGAGTGCATGTGCCACATGGCAAGGGTAGGGAAGGGGGCCAATGACTGTGACGGTGCGGACGGTTATATCTTCTCCTTTTCCCCTGTACTATTCCTGTAGGTCAGCGCCCACCAGAAGAAGGATATTTGGTGTGCCATCGCCAAGGAAGTCCGGACCCTGGGGGTCTACCACAGACGGAGCACCCACTGCCGTAAAAGATGGGAGGACATTCGCCGCTGGAGCAAGAAGACGGCGGAGGCCAAGCTGGGGATGGCCTCCCTTCGTGGGAGGGGTGCCCGTCGCACCATGACCCCCCCTGATCTTCAGGATCCTGGCGGTGGCGTGCCCGGAGTTGGATGGTCGCTTGAGGGCATCACAGCAGTCACAAGGGGGTGAGTACACTCTCATTCTGCTGATTTTGCGCACAGTGGAGGTGTCTGGGTGGGGGAGGTGGGCTGTGGGTTTCCCTAGGCCAGGCCAAGTGTGCTAGCTAGGTCCCCTTGTTCTGGCAGACCCTATGGCACCCCATCCCACTTGTGTACAGTGCCAACTACACCTAGTCAGGCTCCTGTGACATCCATGTGTGCAGATGTCAGCCATAGCCTTGTAGGCCATGTCCCAGGGATTGAACAGTGGACCCCAAGTGTGCGGCGTAGTGCAGGGGGCTTCTGTATCTGTTGTGTCCGCCAACGGTAGCGGTAATGCATGCACTCAACATGTCTTTCTTCTGTCGTTCCCCCCCTTTTTGTGGTCTCCTTGTTCTTGTGTGCATTAGCATCATCAGGCGGAGGAGCAGTGGCACCGGAGCAGGAGGGAGCTGCATCCCACATGGCCCTGGAGGGCGAGACTAGTGGGACGGAGGGCGAGGGGAGCTCCACGGCAGGGACAGGAGCTGACACCAGTGATACGGACTCGTCCTCTGATGGGAGCTCCCTTGTGGTGGCGGCCACATCTGTGCCCCCCATCTACAGGTACAGCCGCCACCCCCCCTACCAGCACCGCCCTCCCAGCAGCCCCTCAGCCTTTGCCCCGTGCCCGCTCACCCAGGAGGGTGGGCATCACTTTCGCCCCAGGCACCACAGCCCCTGCCCCAGTCACCCCTGCTGCTCTCAGTGAGAAGGCCATTGACCTCCTCAGGTCCCTCACTGTTGGGCAGTCTACCATTTTGAATGCCATCCAGGGTGTAGAAAGGCAATTGCAACAAACAAATGCATTCCTGGAGGGCATTCATTCTGGTCAGGCGGCCCTTCAGCGAGCTTTTCAGACTCTGGCCTCAGCACTGATGGCAGCTATTGTCCCTGTTTTCAGCCTCCCCCCTCCAACTTCCTACACCCAGACCCAATCCCCTGTACCTCAGCCTAACCCAAGCACACCTTCAGACCAGCATGCACACACGTCAACACAGAAGGGAAGCTCTGGCAAACATAAGCACCACACATCCCACAGGCACTCACGCAAGCATCACACACATGCAGACACACCAACATCCACTGCCTCCACTGTGTCCCCCTCGTCTCCCTCCTCCCTCCCAGTCCCATCTACACTCACACCTGCATGCACTACATCTACATCCACCACTTCCATCACCAGCTCACCAGCACACCCACCACCACACCCCACTCACGTGCAGTCACCACCCCCACTACCATTCACACGTCCCCTGTGTCCTCTCCCAGTGTGTCTGTGACGCCACCTCCCAAGATACACAAACGGAGCCACACACCCACCCAACAGCCATCCACCTCACGACAGCCTACAGCGCATGCACCTTCACCCAAAGTCACCAAATGAACACCTCCTACAACCACAACCTGTTCCTCCACTCCCAAACCCCCTCCAGCTACCCATCCCAGTCTTCCCAAGAACATTTTCCTGTCCACCCTTGACCTCTTTCCCTCACCTCCCCCACCCGTCAGTCTCCTAGGGTCCGACTCTCCAGGTCCCAACCTAGCACCTCAGCCACAACATCTCCGGGACCAGTGGTGCCTGTAGTCATCGAAATCTGGAGTACACCGGGCAGCAGGGCACCCAGTGTTGCACGGAGCCACAGCACAGACAGTCCCCCACCTGTCAACCATCAAAAGTTGGCCACTGCCCGGCGGGAGAGGGGGAAGACTCCAGCCACCAAAGCCGCTCCCAGGGGTACAGGTGGGAGTGTGGAGTCAGCTGCAACACCTTTCAAGGTGGGGAAGGGGCATAAGAAACTCAGCAAGTCTGGGAAGAGCAGCACGGCGGAGAAGACCTCCATCATCCCCGCTGCCCAGGAGGCCACTGCCATCATCCCCGCTGCCCAGGAGGCCACCGCCATCATCCCTGCTGCCCAGGAGTCCACCGCAAGCACCAGCCCTGCTGCCCAGGAGGCCACCGCCATCATCCCCGCTGCCCAGGTGACCACCGCCATCATCCCCGCTGCCCAGGAGGCCACCGCCATCATCCCCGCTGCCCAGGAGGCCATCGCCAGCGCCAGCCCTGCTGCCCAGGAGGCCACCGCCATCATCCCTGCTGCCCAGGAGGCCATCATCCCCGCTGCCCAGGAGGCCACCGCCATCATCCCCGCTGCCCAAGAGGCCACCGCCAGAACTAGCCCAGTTGTCCAGGACAGGACCGCCAGCACCAGCCCAGCTGCCCAGGCCAAGACCGCCAGCACCAGCCCCGCTGCCCAGGACCGCCAGCACCAGCCCAGCTGCCCAAGACAGGTCCGCCAGCACCAGCCCAGCTGCCCAGGACAGGACCGCCAGCACCAGCCCAGCTGCCCAGGACAGGACCGCCAGCACCAGCCCCGCTGGGCCATAAAGGACCGCCAGCACCAGCCCCGCTGGGCCATAAAGGACTGCCAGCACCAGCCCCGCTGGGCCAGATTGGACCGCCAGCAGCTGAGTCACTGCCAAGGACCCCGCCGCCACAAGCACTGCTGAACAGGACACTGCTGCCACAAGCACCGCTGCCAAGGACACCGCCGCCACAAGCACCGCTGAACAGGACACTGCCGCCACAAGCACCGCTGCCAAGGAAACCGCCGCCACAAGCACCGCTGAACAGGACACTGCCGCCACAAGCACCGCTGGCCCATGAGCGCCAAGGGCACTGACGTCTGAGTCTGTCACAAGCAGGATGAAGCACTCTGGGCACAAGGCCCCCTCCAGAACCAGTGGAGAGATACATCCACTACCTCAGTCCTTGGCAGGATGAAGCACTCTGGGCACAAGGCCCCCTCCAGAACCAGTGGAGAGATACATCCACTACCTCTGTCCTTGGCAGGAGGAGGCACTCTGGGCACAAGGCCCCCTCCAGAACCAGTGGCGAGATACATCCACTACCTCAGTCCTTGGCAGGATGAAGCACTCTGGGCACAAGGCCCCCTCCAGAACCAGTGGAGAGATACATCCACTACCTCAGTCCTTGGCAGGATGAACCACTCTGGGCACCAGGCCCCCTCCAGAACCAGTGGAGACTGTTATCCACCTGATAGACTGTGGCTTTGCACTCCCCAGGATGGAACAGTGGGCATCCCACCCATTGTAGACACTTGAAAGACTGTGGCTTTGCACTCCCCAGGATTGAACAGTGGGCAACCCACCCACTGTAGAGACTTGTGAGACTGTGGCTTTGCACTCCCCAGGATTGAACAGTGGGCAACCCACCCACTGTAGAGACTTGAGAGACTGTGACTTTGCACTCTCCAGGATTGAACAGTGTGTGAGACTGTGGCTTTGCACTCCCCAGGACTGAACAGTGGGCAACCCACCCACTGTAGAGACTTGAGAGACTATGGCTTTGCACTCTCCAGGATTGAACAGTGGGCAACCCACCCACTGTAGAGACTTGTGAGACTGTGGCTTTGCACTCCCCAGGATGGAACAGTGGGCAACCCACCCACTGTAGAGACTTGAGAGACTGTGGCTTTGCACTCCCCAGGATTGAACAGTGGGCATGTGGCCCCCTCGTGGATTTGGCGTTGTGCACTCAACCGGCTGAGGTGCCCCCCCTTTTCCTTCCTCCTGAGGTGCCTGTTTTATTGCTATCTGATGCCCCTGCAGTGTTCTCTCCATCATGTTCGTGGATTGAGTGTGGGCCTCGCCCATGCCGTGTGGGCCCAGTGTTCCACAGACTTCAATGGAGCACTACCTGGACTACTATTCTTGGTGTATATATTTGTTTATGGTGTATATATATTTTTTGCGTACTGGATTTTAATATATTACAATGGTTACACTCATTTCCTTTTGTCTTTGCATTATTCCGGGGGGTTTGGGGGGTTGTAACTGTAATGTATCATGCTGTATTAGTGTGTGTGTTGTAGTGGGTGAGGGTGGGGGTGGGGGTGCTGCGTGTGTGTGTCCCTGTTTTTTCCCTCCCCCCTCCCCTGTGTCGTAGGTGCAGTACTCACCGTGGTCTTCGCCGCCGGCGTTCGTGCTCTTGGTAGAGGAGCAAGAAGATAATGGCTGGCAGTATCTGGAGCTCGGGTTCCATGGCGTCCTGATTTCTCGCGGGGTGTGTAGAGGTGAGCGTTTTCCCTTCGAAGTCCTGTTTCCGCCGTGTTTTTGTTCACGGTGAATCCGCCCCGGAAAAGGTGGCGGATTGGTAGGTTGTGATACTGTGGGCGGTACATTGTCCGACGCCTGTCTGTTGGCGGTGACTGCCATGCTGTTTGTTTGTACCGCTGTGGCGGTCGGAGTGTTAAAGTGGCTGTCTTTGTTGGCGGTTTCCGCCACGGTCGTAATTCCAATTTTTTTGCCGCCGGCCTGTTGGCGGTCTTACCGCCGCTTTAACACCGACCGCCAGGGTTGTAATGACCACCAAAGTCTGTGGGTTCTGCCCAACTTGAAGACCTTCAGAGCAGAGGAAATAGATTCACTGTATGTCCACACCCCCTTTCCCTGTCGGAGGATGGCATTGATTTATAGTAAAGTGACTCTAAGAACTGAAATGGAAAACTAGGTTGGACTGGCTGTGCTGTGGGAAATGTATGTTCCTATGATTAGGACCTCTCATCTGTCAGTGTTTTGTAACCACTACAAAAAAGTCTTACCACCACCAGCACCTCAGAGCATTACTAAGTTTAAAGAAGATAAAAGGAAAAACTTGCTGCTGTGTCTGTCTGTAATATAACAGTGGTATAGATCTTGTCTTCATTGAACTCAATAACTGCAAGCACTACTCAGAGGTCATATTAGCAGACGTTGTGATCCTTCAGACATAAAGGACAGGCTGGCATACTTCCTATGAAGAAATAGCACACATATCCTGATGAGTCTCCTGGGCTAGTGTGGGGGGAGGAGCTGACAAATGGATCTGAAAGGCCTGTGCTTGTCACATAATGCAGTCTCCTACCCAGTGGTGTGTGTCTGGGGTCAGGCCTGGGCAAGGCGGGGTCTTGTAAACAACTTTGAAGTTTGCCTACTTCAAAGGCAGAAATGGGTATAAGTAGTGGACCCAAAACCCCAGACTTTTAGATTGCTTCTGGAGCAAGAGGGACCTCTGCCAAGGAGAAGGGCTCAATGCTTGAGGAGGACCAGCCACTCTGCCTGTTGCTTTGCTGTGCTGGTCTGCTGCTGCTGCTGCTGCTTCTGTCTAAGAGGGAAAGGACTGGATTTTGTTTTCTGCAATCCTGCTTGTGAAGTGTCTCCAAGGACTTGGAGTGAGCGTGCCTCCTGTTAAGAAGTCTCAGGGACAGCAAAGACTTCACATACCAGCCTCCGTGTCTCCTTGCTGTAGGGTCTAGCTCGCTAGGTGGTACTTACTCCAGTCTCTGGGCCCCTGGGAGTGATAGCTGGTTGAAAAACAAGACAAAACTGTTGCACTGACTCCAAATGACGCCCGGAATGATGTTGCTACCTGACCCCCCTGATGCCACCTGCAACAGAAGCTGTGGTCCCGGCTGGAGTGCGATGACCCAAACAGACATCGCAGGCCTGATGCCACCGCAGCCCCACTAACATCCTGTGACTTTGTGAGTCCTGTGTCACTGATATCCGTGACACCTGACTCCGCTGCGGTACCTGAAGCCCTGTGGCATGACCACGACCCCATCAGGTCACCCCACTGTGTCTTGACCTACCGGACATCGACTCTGCCGGAGTGTAAGGAACCAATGCTTCGCACCAACACCGCATTACCTCCCTTGCTCTGCAATAAGGAACCAACGCTGCACAGGATCCAGCTATGCCTCTCCTCCCTGACTCCGTGCACCAGCTTATTTCTTCATTACCAAAGGTACTCTACCTGTGGGTCTGTGTGACTCTGTGACTGGCACCATTTGTGTCGGGTTGTTGGGAACAACGCCATGATAACACCAAATTGAAGCATTTGTGTTTCTAAGTGCTACATTGAAGTTTAATTTCTGAAAAACATTGCTTGTGTATGTTGAATTTGTGTCGTTTTGGTCTTGTTTGATTTAGAGAAATATTGGCTATTTTTCTAAACTAGTGTAGAGCCCTTTTGTGGTGTGTTACTGTTTGTGTTGGTACAAATACTTGACACATTGCCTCTGAGATAAGCCTGACTGCTTCTGCCAAGCTACCACAGGGGTGAGCAAGGGTTATCTGAGCTATGTATCTCCCTTTCCCTGACTGGAGTGAGGGTCCCTACTTGGACAGAGTAAAAACTGACTGCCAACCAGAGACCCCATTTCTAACATGTATGCTCCATGGTTGTTTGCTTTGGAGGATCATCTAAATGTGAACTGATAATGCTGGTGTCTATGCTTTTACTAACCTGTTAAAGTAAGTGCAAGAGTTCATGAGACTATTCCGATAATTATACTTGCTTTGCACTGAATTAGCATAATTATTTTAACACTAATTCAGCGCAAACTTAACTAGACCTGTCTAGCGTCAAAATATTGGACCTAACATAATTTTTTGGATGCTTGAAACCACCTTGCGTCAATGCGATGCAAGGTAGGTGTTCCCATTCAAAAAATGACTCTAAGCCCCTAGCACGATAGTTATCCACCCGGGCAAAAATGATGCACGGGTGACATGCGAACCCAAAAAATGCTGTTAACTCCGATTTGCATCAAATTTTAAGGCCTGGGTCAGACCAGGCATTAAAATGAGGCCCACACACCACTACTTAAGGAAAACACACAGAAGCAAAATTACCATCCCACAGGACAAGATGGAAGTGCTACTGCTTAAGCTTGCGAGACGACGCAGAGAACAGCGACAACAACAGCAACCACCACCACCACTGCAGCAGCCACAACCACCACAACGGTGCCCACAAAGGCAACGCAGAAGGCAGGAGAGGATATTCCAGAACAGGGCAACCCTCCTTGGCCTCAGGGAACAAGACATCATTAGGACATGCAGACTCAACCCTCAACCGGCAAGCCATACTACACCTGCTGCACCACATTGAGCCACAGTTCACAGCCAGCCTGCAGACCCCACATAATATATCACCTGTGACAAAGCTGCTACCCGTCCTGCACATGCTGGCAAGTGGCTCATTTCAAACAACGGGTGCCCTGGTTGCTGGTGTGCCACAGCCGTCCTTCTCGGTGTTCCTGCCGAAGGTGTTAGATGCAATTATCTCTCTGACACCCCATCAATGCCTGACCTGTGTATGTATCTTGAAATATTATTTTCTGTATTACAACATCACACTTCACATACAAAAACACAATACACAGTCACAAATCAGAGCTATTGCATTGTACTGAATGTGGAACATATGTGGATACATTGTTAACACACATGCATTTATCTGCACGGCATGCAACAATGTGCATGTTGTTAACTCCATAACACACACATTGGTGGAACAGACCAATCACACCCTTACCACATTGTTGCCTGGACTACAACATGTGGCCATACCCAATATGCCACACTGCAGCACAGCCCATGTCATATGTATTTTGATTCAGGGTGCCTCTAAGGACAATGCAAAACAAAACACAATCAGCAAATGAGTCAAAAATATGACGCAAATGCGTCTAAAACATCCGCAAACGCAAAGAAAATGACAGATGGGCCCTTAGCGTGAATTCTACCTTCTCACCCCTCTCAATGCTGCCTTCTGTGAAATCGATGCATAACCGCCATTCGTCAATGTAAACGAGGCATGTGTGTTATACGTCTAAATAAAGGTACGCAAATGCGTCAAATTAATACATGCATAACTGAAAAATGTGACGCACGGGGACAGGAAGTGTTGCATTAGGAAATCCTGTCTACAAGAATTGTACAGTGGGTGTAGTTTCACTTTCTATTTACAGTCTGTGCCTTTGTGACTGTGTGGTTGTGTTTTGGAGCTAGTGGTTGAGTCTTGGTTGTGTCTTGAAGTTTATGGTGTCCCTTCTGTCGTGTCCTGTTACATATTGTGTGCATTTTGTCCCAGTAGTTGTGGTTTTGTGTGGTTTTTGTCTAGATTTGTATTTGTACTGTGGGGTGTCTGTCTGGGGTTGTTACTCTTTTGGGATAGTTGGGATAAGTTAGCAGCGTTAAGTTTCCATTTATTTTTTCTTTCTTTGTATTTGGGGTCAACTTTGACCATAATCCGACATGTCTGGAAGGGCAAGGATGACCAGGATGTCAAAGGATGAGCTTGGTGGATTTGTGTGGCTGGTATCCCACTACCTGCCAATGATGCTTGAGGTGGGTGGCCGGGTCATCCTCAGATACCAGACTGAGGCCAGGTGGCTGTGGTGGGGTAAGGTGCTCCACCACCTGAAGCGAATATACTTGACCGGCAGGAATGAGCACCAGTTAAAGCATCGCAGGGCAGATCTGGTGGCCAGGGAGTAGGATCTGCTCAATCACCTTGGGATTGAGATCAGCTGCCCTGTTGGTGAGTCTCCCATTGGCATACTATTGACTGTTCACTGCTCTTGAATGACAGTTGCAGATGAGTTGGAGTGCTGCAAGCAATGTATGTGGACAGGTTGTATGCAACCAGAATGAAATGTATCTGCACTAGTCTAGGCCTAGAGTTCACATGTCCAACAATGATACCAATGCAGGTCAGATTTCTGATGAGTCCTGCACAACCATCATTAAGGCACCGCCAGCCTACCATATTCTCCCTGGATTGTGTCAACAAAATGATGCAATGCATGCATAGTGCAACTTTGACAACATTTCACGCTCATGGCACCTGCCCCAGCCATTATGATAGCAAAGGGGGCTTACCCGCTTTAGGGGGCAATGACTATGGGACATATGATACCATTTGACAACTTTGCCACATCAGTCATGGATTAATCAATGCATGATCAATGCAGTCTTAAAATTGAGTGGCATGTCTATCACAAAGCACCTCTGGGTGCCTTGTAGAACAAGCTTGAGTATCTGAGTTATACATCTTGCAAAGCACCAGGATAGTGTTATGTTTTTTTACACAACTCCCCCTTATACCATGTTGTTCCGTCTTCTATAGATGACCCTCATATGAATGTTGCAGGATGTAGCACTACATGAGTCTCTGGCCCAGTGTTAATGTTCAGAAGTGTGGCTCTAACTCACCTGAGTGTCTGTGTCATTGTGTGATCATCGTGGTGTGTCTTCCACTAGGATAACTAGCTCACTCCTCTCAACTAGTTCACACAGAAATTTGTTGTCCACTCGGAGTGACTATGATTTGACACTAAGCATGGTTTACCATTCATGTCTTACAGGTGGACCTGCCCCCTAGATGATTGGCGAAGTGGTGCGAATTGAGGACCAAGATGTATCCAATAAGTATGATAATGTATGTCCTGTGAAGTAATCCAGGGTTTGGTGTGAGTGAGTCATGTGTATTGAATACAATGCCAACTGTGATAAGGTGTCCAATGATCAGATATCAAAGTAGGCTGATGGTGACATTATGGCCCATTTAAAGGACCCCCATGCACCACCAGAGGGTCACATCTTGTGAGGCTAGTGTGCACAATGGCCAGAATTGTGCAGACAAGGTAGTGACAAGCCACATGCAGGGCCATATGTGACTAAGAATGGCAGAGTGCAACGCTGTGAGAATATTGATAGTGGCGCACTCCATCATTCTCATAACACAAGGATGCACCATATTGAACCCTGTTTGGTGCATCCCTGTATTGTCATGAAGATGGAGGCTGGCAATTGTCCTGCAGCATCGCGCTCCGTCTTTTGCACTCCATGTATGTTACACTTATGTGGAATGTAATTGGCTTGCATGCAGGTCAAGGCCAAGCGTGTGCTGGCATGGAAATGGGTGTGAAAGGAATAGTAGTGGCAGACCTGTCATTGATAGACTTCTACACCTGGACACAAGAATGTAGATGTGATAGACCTATGGACACCAGCTTCCTAGTTTTCATCCCTCCTAACATATGATCCACTCCTGGACTCCATGTATGAGTGGGCAGGCTTTGGTGGATGACCAGGACAATTGAGATGATGGATTACATGGCCATCCCCCCTTAGGCTCTGGAGGAAAGGAATACCAAATCAGTAGGTAAATGTGATGCTCACACTGTAGGTGACAGTCATATTGATCAGGCTTCCATGTGTACGTATCAGCTCTGACCCCTCTGTTACCAACAGCATCCGAACCTCCCAATAACATGTCCAAGTTACTGGTGATGTATGGTTGGAAATAGACACAGATGACGAGGAAGTTTGGGCCTGATCTATGTAAAGTTAGCGCTGCCTTTGCATTATATTTTTTCAAATGCAAAAGCAATGCACACTTCCAAATGTTTGGTTCATTTTCTCAGTTTGCGTTGCTTTAGTGTCAAAAATATGATGCTAAGGCAGCGTTGCTGTTACATTTATCAGGGCCTTTGTCTTTTCTGGAATGTGAGTTGGAGTGCATGTGTACTTCGATTTAGCAGTGCAAGCCACTAATCTGTACAGACTCTACACAGTGCTGACACTGGTGGTTGCCTGTCTCCATTTAACAGCTGCCAACATGACCAATGATGAGCTGTGTGTGCTTCAGAAGAGGGCAGTGAGGTACTGCAATATTCTGGCAGTGGAGTCTGGGTTCAGAAAAATGGCTTGCCGCTACTGTGCAGATAGGGCAAGAGGGGAATGGTAGGCATTCCCACAAGGGGCCCCACACTGGCTAAGAGGGCACAGCAGACACCTAGCTCCTTAGCAGTGTAGGGGTGCACAGCTGGCATCAATCGCACAACATCGGCTGCAACTGCAACAACATCAGTGCAACAGCCCACACCACCTGCTGCCATTGACACACAATAGCTGCAGAATCTGCAGAGGGATGTTTCCCTACTACTAAAACGTTTGGACAGATGGGAGGAGGAGGTGGCAGCTAACACCAATAGGCTAAAACTCATAAAGAAAAAACATCCAGGTCATCGGGGTACTCCAGGGCAGGCTGATCAGCAGGAGAGCCATCATCCTTTGCAATGAGATGGTGTAAAATCAATCTTTCTGTGTTGTGGCAGTTGACGTGTCAAGTCACTGACTTGCTATTGGAGGCTCATTGTCATTTTACTTCCCAAACATTGGCCTGTACATCACAGTTGTAGTCAATCAGCCCTTTGTCCCACCTGAGTATCACATGAGGGGAAGCACAGGTGGTGCAATTGGCTGCGTCATATCTACTTGGTGTTATGTAAATTCTTTTGGTGGCTTGACACTATCTTGTTATTGTCAACCCACCCTATGCATCGATTTGCATGTTAGGGTCTTGCAATGGGTGTTGCAGTGGTCTAGCCACAGCAACACACATTGAAATATGCCCCTGTCCCAGTCTTACATGTTTCACATACACCCGGTACTGATACTTTACACCACCCCAGGGATGGCATTGCCAAGACACCTTGCTGTTGTTTCCTTTGATAGCTCCTCATGTTGATATATGTGTATGTGTGCTACATTGGATAGCACCCATTGACCCACCAAATTTCCATTTCATCTTCTGTCTGTGCTGAAAGGTGTTCTTTCCTTCACAACTATGATCGCCCCATCAGTTCAGCCATCCTTGCACTATGATGCAAGAGATACAGCATAGTGGTAGTGCAGCTAAATTGACACAGCCACAGGGGTGGACCCAGGGATGGCCAGCATGGGTATCATTTGTTGCTATGTACATCATTTTCAATATGACAGTGTCTGAAGGTAAATTAGCCAGTTAACTGCAGTTGAACTTAGGCCAGGGCCTCGAGCTAGTTTGATGATGATTTTTGCAGGTAGTCATACTGGTGCAAACATGGACCCTCATTACAAGTCCGGCAGTCCAATGACCATCTGACTGCCATTGTCTATATGACCACCCCCAACAGCGCAGGTGGGACTGGCACATGTTGTCCATGGGAAATGCCCCATGGGCCAATGACCTGGTACTGGCAGGTTTCCGACAGCTTACAGACTGGCAATGCCACCTGTCTTGTGACACCAGACCAGTATAAAGATCAGCGCTACCCTCCAGGTATGTTTCCGCTTTTCCACCATCCTTTGCATGGTGGTGAAACCCCCATGCAAAGGTTGGTAGTGATGTGGTGTTCCCCTGGGTGCCCCTGCACAGCCCATGCACCGGACACGGGCAGTGCAGGGGGACCTATGCCCTGCCCCTTTGTCCTTTCCACTGCCTGATTTGCAGGGCTAAGCGTAGCGTGTGCTGTAACACCCAATGCACCCCAAGACTGGCACTGACTCTATTTGATCCATAAACAATGTTGTGGAGGGGGTTTTGTGCCCAGAGTGCTTCATCCTGCCAAGGACTGGGTGAGTGGATGTATCTCTCCACTGGTTCTGGAGGGGGCTTTGTGCCCAGAGTGCTTCATCCTGCCAAGGACTGGATGAGTAGATGCCTTTCTCCACTGGTTCTGGAGGGGGCTTTGTGCCCAGTGATGCTGCACCTGGGGTGTGCCAGTTTACTTCGGCTCACCAGGGTGTCTCAGCCACGCAATGTACCTGGAACAGGTAGCATGATACTCCATGGAGGCAAAGCCACGCTCCATCCTGCGGCGACTTAGGCTGCCAATTGTTGGTTCATGTCAGTGCTGGAGGTGGTGTCTCAAGTGGCGTGTCCAGGGTCCAGGACGTCACCTGCAGACCCTGATGGCTGCACACTGGGGATGGGGCTGAAGTCCGTCAGAGTGGCATCGTCTGTGCACATGGCGGTGCTGATGGTGATGCAGGTGGCGGTGGCTGTGACGGAGATGCTGCCAGTGCTGGCCGTGGTGCAAGTGACTGTTGTGGTGGATGGAGACACCATACTGTCTCCGGCAGCCTCGGATGGCTGATCCTTGGGGAGGATGCTGCAGACTGACGTTGTGGCATCGGCCATGCAGGTGGCGGTGCAGGTGGCGGTCGGAGCGGCGGTGGTGACTGGTGCATGTGGCTGGCATCCTTGATGATATAGTGGTCACCAGCCCCTCACCAGGAAACATTGTGCCCAGAGGTGATGTGCCCTGTGGCTTGTGGCCCTTCCCCATCATGCCATTCGCTAAAGGGACCTTGGCACTGTCAACTCGGTGTTTGGGCAAGGCCTTGCTGGGTGGGTGGTGTGACTGTCCCCTGCTGGAAGCCGGCACCTTTTTTACCTTTGCAGGTGGTGGAATAGGGTGGTCCTTCTTTTCTGTTGGTGGCACACTGGCAGCTCTGACGGGTGCCCCCTTAGACTGTACTGGAGTAGCTGGGACCACAGCGGATGCAGATTTGGTGGCTGAGGTGCTGGGCCTGGATCTAGACATCCCAGGCCCTAGGGGAAGGACGGGGGGGGTGTAGGGAAGAGGGTAATGTTTGCTAGGAAAGTTTTTTTTTACTCATTGGGATGGAACGATGGAGGGGGAGTGGAGGAAGATGGAGTGGTTGTAGGAGGTGTACGGCTGCTGAGTTTGGGTGAAGGTGCATGGGTTGGAGGCTGTTGTGAGGTGGATGGCTGTTGAGTGGGTGTGTGCCTGCGTTTTTGTACTTTGGGAGGAGGGCTTACAGACACACTGGGAGAGGACACGGGGTGTGTGAATGGTAGTCGGGTGGTGATTGCATGTGAGCGGTGTGTAGTGATGTGCGTGCTGGTGATGGAGGCAGTGACTGATGATGTAGTGCATGCAGGTGTGAGTGGAGACGAGACTTGGACGGAGGACGTGGATGAGGGGGACACAGTGGAGGAAGTGGATGTTGGTATGTGTGCATGGGTATGATGCTTGTGTGAGTGCCTGTGGGATGTGTGGTGCTTATGTTTGCCAGAGCCACTTTTGTGTGTTGATATATGTGCATGCTGGTCTGATGGTGTGCTTGGGATAGGCTGAGCTACAGGGGATTGGGTCGGGGTAGTGTAGGTTGGAGGGGGGAGGCTGGGCACAGGGACAATGGCTGCCATCAGTGCAGAGGCCAGAGCCTGAAATGCTCTCTGTTGGGCCACCACACCAGAATGAATGCCCTCCAGGTGTGCATTTGTTTGTTGCAAATGCCTCTTGACACCCTGGATGGCATTCAGAATGGATGACTTCCCAAAAGAGAGGGATCTCAGGAGGTCAATAGCCTCCTCACTGAGGGTCGCAGGGCTGACTGGGGCAGAGCCTGAGGTGCTTGGGGCGAAGGAGATGCCCACCCTCTTGGGTGAGTGGGCATTGGAAACACGCTGAGGGGCTGCTGGGGGGGTGGTGCTGATAGGGGGGGTGGCAGCTGTACCTGTAGTTGGGGTGGGGACAGAGGTGTCTGCCACCGCCAAGGAACTTCCATCAGAGGAGTCGTTGCTGTTGCTGGTATCCCCTCCTGTCCCCGTCGTGGAGCTCCCCTTGCCCTCCGCCCCACTGGTGCCTTCACCCTCCATAGATCCACCCTCCAGGGCCATGTGGGATGCAGCTCCCTTTGTCGTCGGTGCCTCTGCTCCTCCACCAGTTGATGCTAATACACACAAGGACAGGGTGACAAAACAAGAAGGGGGGAAAGACAGAGAACACACATGGTCAATGCCAGCAACACCACTACAGTTGGCAGACACAACGCACAGGGAGCAGCCTTATGCACTAGGCCATGAACTACCAGTTAGTAGGAAATTCACCAGGCCATGGAGTACCATGCCTAACACCATGAGATGCTACTTATTGTTTTGTATTCCTTTTTTTCACGGCAGCATGCTGTTGCAGGCTTTATTAAAAGTGATTTACACTTGTTTTCTGCATTTGCACATTTACTTTTACTTTTACGGTTGTTCTGACCGGGATATCCTGCATTTCAGGAACCGCCTTTATTAAACAGGTGAGATGCTATTTATTGTATTGCATCCCTTTTAAGACTCAATCTTACTCGCTTTCACGGCAGCATGCTGTTGCATGCATTATTGAAAGTTATTTACACTTGCTTTTCAGCATTTGCATTCCCCTTTTTTTCTGTACACATTAATACAACGGTTCTCAATATTTAAAGCGGTCACGTTTTACCGCCCTAACATTCCTTTTGGTAATTCTATTCTGGCTCATACTAACACGGCACCTCGGTCCCTGATAAACCTTTTGTTTTTACATTTATTTTTTCAGTAATGTGTTCGCTCGTGTGTTCTTTTCGCTTTTTTACTTTCTTAAATTTAAGCGTGGATACTTGAAATTTCCACATTTTTTACTCAGTTTCGTTTTTGACATATGAACGTCTCTTTCCTGCTAGGCATTTATCGTGCCCAAACGCACTATTTTTGCTGATTGCGACCGATTGGATTCTACCGTGGTATGCTTTATTACATATGTACTATCCTTCATATGTCTTTTTTATTTTGTCTCACAAGCACAGGGTGATGTCCTTTATCTAGTTGATTTTTTCTAACACGGATATGTTTCTCTTTCCCCTTATTAATTTCTTTTCACATGCACATTCCTTGGATGAGTTTACTTTTCTCGCATGTTTATCCATTTCTTGGGGCTTTCCTTGTCTTTATAGCTATATATCATTTGAATTCTCGGACTACACATCCCATTGCATTTCATCGGTAACGTGTGTACATTTGGATGCACTTATGAATTGTGTGCACTCTTTTTTGGCCTCATAGTGTTGTATGTTTCTTGTTGGTACATAGTATCTCTCTGGTCGATTTATTATTATTTGCCCATTTTTTAACTTTATGGGTGTCTTATGTAAATGGATTTTTGTAATTTAGTGCACATTGTATACATTGTTTTCTATGTTGCATTACAGCCCATAAGAAGCCCAGCACGTGGGCGAAACGCGTTGGCTGTCCATTTATTGTTCCATGTACTTTACTTACGGAACTGTGATAACACAAAGCATTTGAACTTGCAAACAAGTATTACAAAGAAAGAACTATTCATCTACAACACTGGAGTACTGGATTATCTTTGTATTTTATGCAACTTTGTTTCTTACATGGCAGTGCATCGCCTTTTGTGTTCTTCTTGAGTAGGGCTATTAATGCCCTGGTGGCTTCTTCTGCAGCAGGAGCCTTGGTGGTTGCACGCCCATATTGATAACAAATTTCTCTATATTCATTTTGTCTTGTACATTATTAGATACATACAGGGATTTGTGGGTTGTCTATGAGCTTGCTGCAATTTTTATTCTAGTGTACCATTTGCTGCACACCTGGAGCCCACAGGAGCCTGCCCAGTTGTAGATGCCCACTAAACATTTTGGGGTTGGAGTGCCTCAGAGCCTGCCCAACAAGGGACCTACCCAACCAAGTCCGCCCTGGCCTAGGGGAACCCACAGCCCACATTCCCCACCCAGACAATTAGTAAGGTGCGCAGAGTAAACTTAATGACACTGTACTCACCACCATGCGGCTGCTGTGATGGCCTCAAGCACCCATCCAACTCCGGATATGCCACCGTCAGGATCCGGAACATCAGGGGGGTCATGGTGCGACAGGCACCCCTTCCACGTTGGGAGGCCAGCCCCAGCTGGGTTTCCTCTGTCTTCTTGCTCCAGCGGCGCAGGTCCTCCCATCTCTTGCGGCAGTTGTAGGAAAGTACCATCTTGCCTGGCATGTTACCCCCATTTTACTTGTGTGTCAGTTTGTTTTTGCCTGTCTCACTGGGATCCTGCTAGCCAGGACTCCAGTGCTCATAGTTTGTGGCCTAACTGTGTCACTGAGGCTCTGCTAACCAGAACCTTAGTGCTTATGCTCTCTCTGCTTTCAAAAATGTCACTGCAGGATAGTGACCATTTTCACCAATCCTGATTGGCACACTGGAACACCCTTATAATTCCCTAGTATATGGTACCTAGGTACACAGGGTATTGGGGTTCCAGGAGATCCCTATGGGCTGCAGCATTTCTTTTGCCACCCATAGGGAGCTCAGACAATTCTTACACAGGACTGCCACTGCAGCCTGAATGAAATAACGTCCACGTTATTTCACAGCCATTTTACACTGCACTTAAGTAACTTATAAGTCACCTATATGTCTAACCCTCACCTAATGAAGATTAGGTGCAAAGTTACTAAGTGGGAGGGCACCCTGGCACTAGCCAAGGTGCTCCCACATAGTTCAGGGCAATTTCCCCAGACTTTGTGAGTGCAGGGACACCATTACACATGTGCAATACATATAGGTCATACCTATATGTAGCTTCACAATGGTAACTCCAAATATGGCCATGCAACATGTCTAAGATCATGGAATTGTCCACCCATGCCAAATCTGGTATTGGGGTGCCAATCCCATGCATCCCTGGGTACTGCCAAACTAGCTCTCTGGGGTTTTCACTGCAGCTACCGTTGCTGCCAACTCACAGACAGGCAGCCCTGTCCCAGGAAGGCAGAACAAAGTATTTCCTCTGAGAGAGGGTGTTACACCCTGTCCCTTTGGAAATAGGTGTTAAGGGCTGGGGAGGAGTAGCCTCCCCCAGCCTCTGGAAATGCTTTAAAGGGCTCAGATGGTGCCCTCCTTGCATAAGCCAGTCTACACCGGTTCAGGGATCCCCCAGCCCCTGCTCTGGCGCGAAACTGGACAAAGGAAAGGGGAGTGACCACTCCCCTGTCCATCACCACCCCAGGGGTGATGCCCAGAGCTCCTCCATTGTGTCCCAGACCTCTGCCATCTTGAATGCAGAGGTGTGAGGGCACAATGGAGGCCTTTGAGTGGCCAATGTCAGCAGGTGACGTCAGAGACCCCTCCTGATAGGTGATTTCCTGATTAGGTGGCCAATCCTCCTCTGAGGGATATTTAGGGTCTCTCCTGTGGGTTTCTCCTCAGATAATGAATGCAAGAGCTCACCAGAGTTCCTCCGCAGCTCCTTCTTCAACTTCTGCCAAGGATCGACCGATGACTGCTTCAGGACGCCTGCAAAACCGCAACAAAGTAGCAAGATGACTACCAGCAACATTGTAGCGCCTAATCCTGCCGGCTCTCTTAACTGTTTCCTGGTGGTGCATGCTCTGAGGGCTGTCTGCATTCACCCTGTACTGGAAGCCAAGAAGAAATCTCCCGTGGGTCAATGGAATCTTCCCCCTATTAACGCAGGCACCAAACTTCTGGTTCACCGGCCCTGTGGGTCCCCTCTCATCTCGACGAATGTGGTCACTGGAACACAGGAGCTGGATCCAAGTGACCCCGACAGTCCAGTGGTCCTTCTGTCCAAATATGGTGGAGGCAAGTTCGTGCCTCCCCACGCCAGACAGTAATCCTGTGCACTGCTTGAACTGCAGCTGCTAGGGCTTCTGTGCACTTTTGCAAGGAATCCTTAGTGCACAGCATAGCCCAGGTCCCCAGCACTCCGTCCTGCATTGCTCAACTCGCTGAGTTGACCACCGACATCGTGGAACCCTCCTTTTTAGTGTTGAGAAAACCGCCATGCTCAGATTTCTTGAACACCTGTTCAAGTGCTTCTGTTGGTGCTGTCTGCTTCTGCATGGGCTCTCTGTACTGCTGAGCGCCCACCCTGTGTCCTCCTCCAAGGAGCGACCTCCTGGCTCTTCCTGGGCCCGGGCAGAACCAACTTTCCTTCAACTGCGACCTTTGCAACTACCAAGGCTTGTTTGCAGTCTTTCTGCGTGGAAACAACTCTGCGTCCTCCAGCACACTGTGGGGTATCTTCTGTGCAAAGGAGAAGTTCCTGGCATCTTCCGTTGTTGCAGAATCTTCAGCTTCTTCCACCCAGAGGCAGCGCTTTTGTACCTTCATCCGAGGTTTAGTGGGCTCCTGCCCCCCCGGACACTTTTGTGACTCTTGGACTTGGTCCCCTTCCTTTACAGGTCCTCAGGTCCAGGAATCCGTCTTCAGAGCATTGCAGTCAGTTGGTGTCCTTGCAGAATCTCCTATCTCGACTTTAGTGTGTTTCTGGTGTAGTAAGGTAACTTTACTCCTACTTTTCAGGGTCTTGGGGTGGGTATCTTGGACACCCTTAGTGTTTTCTTACACTCCCTCTACACACTACACTAGGCCTGGGGTCCATTCGTGGTTAGCATTTATAGTATATGGTTTGTGTTGCCCCTAGCCCTATTGCATCCTATTGTATTCTACAGTGTTTGCACTACTTTTCTAACTGTTTACTTACCTGATTTTGGTTTGTGTGTATATTTTGTGTATTTTACTTACCTCCTAAGGGAGTATATCCTTTGAAATATTTATGGCACATTGTCACTAAAATAAAGTACCTTTATTTTTAGTAACTCTGAGTATTGTGTTTCTTATGATATAGTGCTAAATGATATTAGTGGTATAGTAGGAGCTTTGCATGTCTCATAGTTCAGCATAAGCTGCTCTGCTATAGCTACCTCTATCAGCCTAAGCTGCTAGAACACTACTAATCTACTAACAATTGATAACTGGACCTGGCACAAGGTGTAACTACCATCAGGTGCCCATTATAAGCCAGGCCAGCCTTCTACAGCAGTGGGTGCTCCGTCTATGATAGACCCTCAGGGTCCGCACTTCCTTGGCGATGGCACACCAAATACCCTTCTTCTGGTGGGCACTGACCTAGAGGAAAGGTACAGGAGGAAAGGAAATTAATCACCCGTCCGGACCGTCATACTCATTGGCCACCAATTCCCACCCATGACCTGACGCAGATACACTCACCATCCTCACATGCAGGCCTCAGCCCCCCCCCATGTATCTTCCATCCACACGACTCAAAACAGGCATTGCCCATGCAGAATGCTTACAGCGTACTCACCTGTTTGTCTGGAGGACCGTAGAGTAGCATGTACTGGGGGAGGACCCCATCCACCAGTTTGTCCAACTCCCCTGCGGTGAAGGCAGGGACCCTTTCCCCAGACACTAGAGCCATTGTCGCTTCCAGACACAGGTCACAGCAGCACTTGCAGTGTAGGTCCTCTCCTGTTGAAGGTCAGGTATCAAGTGCCAAGAAAATGGCTGTCACGTCTGCAGGAGTGCGTACCGTCATCGCCGGCATACATCGTCATTGGCTCCTGGAACCCATAGGGTCCAATGATAACCAATGCTGAATTGCGCGGCGGTCTTCGACCTCCTACTGCGACTCTGCAGAAAGCCAACGCAGTTACCTCATTTCCCCTTGTCTCTCCTCACAGGTCAGGCAGCCGCCATTTCAGTGGGGCACAAGGCATGGCACCTAACCGCATCACAGCACAATTTGGCAGATATATGGACAAACTATGCCACACACAGATTTACTCACATTACTGCAAAGACACTTGTGCAACCTATGTGGTACATCACCCTCTGCTCACCATTCTCCTCCATAGGGCACATCCGCTGGGGCAGATGATGAGATGGCGTCATTCTCCGGTGTACAGACCCCTGGTGGACCTGTCGACAATGGAATACAGACACATCATTATCACCTACAGACTTGATCGTGCCACAATCCAAGACCTGTGTGCCCAATTGGAGCCTGACCTGATGTCAGCTATCCGCCAATCCCACCGGAATCCCCCCTCTAGTGCAGGTCCTGTCAGAGCTCCATTTCCTGGAAAGTGGCTCCTTTCAAACGACAATGGCCATGGCATCAGGGATGTCTCAGCCAATGTTCTCTAACGTGTTGACCAGAGTGT
Source organism: Pleurodeles waltl (assembly GCF_031143425.1). Lineage (NCBI taxonomy): Eukaryota > Metazoa > Chordata > Amphibia > Caudata > Salamandridae > Pleurodeles > Pleurodeles waltl. The sequence continues at coordinate 1,117,216,115 of NC_090448.1, read as the reverse complement.
TGTCTGCCCTGCTGAAACACATGCGCAGCTACATCGTGTATCCACAGGTGGAGGATTTGCCCACAGTGAAAGCTGACTTCTATGCCCTGGGACACATCCCAAACATCATTGGTGCCATTGATGGTACACATGTGGCATTTGTCCTCCCCCCCCGCAGACATGAACAAGTGTACAGAAATCGAAAAAGCTACCATTCGATGAATGTGCAGATGGTGTGTTTGGCGGACCAGTACATGTCTCATGTGAATGCCAAGTATCCTGGCTCTGTGCATGACGCCTACATTTTGAGGAATAGCAGAATCCCTTATGTGATGGGCCAACTCCAGAGGCACCATGTGTGGCTAATAGGTGAGCCCAAGGTCCCCACACAGTATGAGTAGGTGTCTGGGTATGGGGTAGTCCCTAAGGCTTAGTGTGTGTCTAACAGTTCTCCCTCGACATTTGCAGGCGACTCTGGTTACCCCAACCTCTCATGGCTACTGACCCCAGTGAGGAATCCCAGGACAAGGGCAGAGGAACGCTACAATGAGGCACATGGGCGAACTAGGCGTATTATTGAGAGGACGTTCGGCCTCCTGAAGGCCAGATTCTGGTGCCTCCATTTAACAGGTGGCTCCCTATACTGCTCACCGAAAAAGGTGTGCCAGATTATCGTGGCATGCTGCATGTTGCACAACCTGCCATTGCTACACCAGGTGCCTTTTCTGCAGGAGGATGGGCCTGATGATGGTCTTATGGCAGCGGTGGAGCCTGTGGGCAGTGAGGAACAGGAGGCAGAGGAAGAAGATATTGACAACCGAACGAACATCATCATGCAGTACTTCCAGTGAGACACAGGTAAGAGACTGGCACTGCTCCTCACATTTCTGAATACTGTGGGACATTGTAAAAGTATGCCTCTTCACCTCTGTCTATGGACACTGACAGTTCCCTTTGGCTTTCCGTTTTTACAGATCTAGGTATCTCATTCTGCTTTCTTCTATATGTACTGCTGCCCAACAACTGTCATACATTGGTATGAGCAAATGAATATTTACATTGATAATTGTTGGTGATGTTGTAATAATACATTTGTGAAAACACAGACTGACTCCAGATTGGTTTGTGATTCAAGGGTGTTTATTTAGGTGCTCATAAGTATAGGGGTATGTTGAAGGGGCTGGGGTGATGGTGGAGGAATGTCCATAGTAGAGTCCAGTCTCTTGGTATCACAGGTGCATTGTCCAACGGGGCATAGGAAGGGGAGTAATGGCAGTTGAAGGTGGACAGGGTGACATAGTGGGACAGAAAGGTGACAATCAGGAGAGTCTTATGTACTGGCGGGGATCTTGGCAATGTTCTCTGTCTTCTGCCTGGATCGCAGGGACCGTTTGTGGGGTGGTTCTCCTTCTGCAGGGGGTGGGGTGCTGGTGGGCTGTTGTTCCTGTGGCTGGGCCTCCTGTCCACTAGCGCTGGCGGAGGTAAAAGGCTGTTCTTCGGTGTGGCTAGTGTCAGGGGCCCTTTGTTGTGCCACTGCCTCCCTCATGGTCTTGCCTATGTCAGCCAGCACCCCTGCAATGGTGACCAGGATGGTGTATATGTTGGTGAGGTCCTCCCTGATCCCCATGTATGGTCCCTCCTGCAGCCTCTGGGTCTCCTGAAACTTGGCCAGTACCGTTCCCATGGTCTCCTGGGAATGGTGGTATGCTCCCATGGTGTTTGATAGTGTCTCGTGGAGGGTTGGTTCCCTGGGCATGTCCTCCCCCTGTCGCACAGCAGTCCTCCCAGCTTCCCTGTTGTCCTGTGCCTCCATCCCCTGAACCGTGTGCCCACTGCCACTGACCCCAGGTCCCTGATCATCCTGTGTTTGTTGCTTTGCCTGGGGTCCCTGTAGTGGTGAACACAGTGCTGATTGACGTGTTCTGGGGAGGGTGGCATGGGCCCGCTGGGTAGGTGCTGTGCTGGTGTTTCCTGAGGGGGGAGGGTCTGTGGTGGCTTGGGACTGTGGCAGGGGAACCGACTGTTCAGAGGTCCCTGATGGGCCAGGCTGGTCATCTTGATCCAGGCGTGCAGAGCTGCTGTCGTCACTGTGGGCCTCTTCTGTGGGGGGGCTGGATATGGCTGACACCTCCTCTCCGGTGACATTGGGTAGGGGTCCTGTTGGGGTGTAAATGCATTGTTATTTTATCTGAGTGTGCCATCATGTGCAATGGGTGTGTTTCCCCCTAATACTGTGCTTGCACTGTCGCATTGGCCTTTGTGTGAGTGGTGATTGTGTGCCCTGGGTGAGTCTCTCTATTGGACATGCTTTGGTGATGGGTGTCCATGCATGTCTGAGATGGGCATCCATGCATTGTTATTGCATGCAGGGCTTGGTTGTGGGAGTGGTGGGGCATGATGGTGGGGTGTGTGGGAGATGGTGAAGTCATGGGAGTGAGGGTGAGGGTGGGAGTATGTGATGGTATGCTGGTAAGGTGGGGGATAAAGCAGTTAAGATTTAACTTACCAGAGTTCAGTCCTCCTGCTACTCCTGCGAGGCCCTCAGGATGCATGATCGCCAAGACTTGCTCCTCCCATGTTGTTAGTTGTGGGGGAGAAGGGGGCGGTCCACCGCCAGTCCTCTGTACAGCTACCTGGTGTCTGGATACCACGGAACGCACCTTCCCCCGTAGGTCGTTCCACCTCTTCCTGATGTCATCCCTTGTTCTTGGATGCTGTCCCACGGCGTTGACCCTGTCGACAATTCTCTGCCATAGCTCCATCTTCATAGCAATGGATGTCTGCTGCGCCTGTGATCCGAATAGCTGCGGTTCTACCCGGATGATTTCCTCCATCATGACCCTGAGCTCCTCCACAGAAAACCTGGGGTGTCTTTGAGGTGCCATGATGTGGTGAGAGTGATGTGTGAGGTGATGGTTGATGCGATGTGTGGGGAGATGTGTTGGGGTGTGTGGTTTGATGTGCATGGATGGTGTATGAGTGATGGTGTTGTGTGCCTCTGGATGCTGGTGTGGTCTTTGCTTTTCTCTCTCCTGCTTCTTCAAAATGTTTTGCTGTAAGGGGTTGTGGGTAATGTGGGTGGGTGTTTTTTAGTGGTGTGAGGGCGTGGGTGTGTGCATGTGTGTCAGGTGTGTGTATTTTGAATTGTCCAATGTGGTTGTGTTTTGTAAGTGTATGTGTATTTTGAGCGTGGCTGTGTGTACCGCCAATGGTGTACCGCCAACGGTATACCGCGGTTGAAAGACCGCCGCATTGATTCGTGGGTCGTGATACTGTGGGCGTATTCCTGTTGGCGTGACGGTGTGGGTTTTGCTATCGCCAGTTTATAACTGACCTTTGGTGTGCCGGACTTGTGTGGGTGTCTGTATAGTGGCGGAATTCTCAGTGTGGGTCATAATACCCGTTGCGCATTTCCGTTACGGACACGGTATGTTGGCGGCCGTCGGCATGGCGGTCAGCGGGATTTACCGCCAGGGTTGTAATGAGGGCCCATGTGTTGTATGTGTGTGGTTCTTTCCCCATTCCTATGTGTCTCACATGGTTGTGTTAGAGTAGTTGTGGGCTCAGCCTGTATTTTTTTTGACCTACAGTTTGCAATCTGTTGTACATATTTTCATGTTTCCAGTGATACAGGACCACCCTGCTATTCCGCCAGCGCCTGCCCAGATTCTTTTTCCCTGCACCCAGAGGGCTTCCTTACTGCATGATGGAGTGGTGGCAGCCTTATGTGGATGTGTTGTTAATGTGTGGGGTGGTGGTGCTACCAGCACATGTATGGGTACTGTTGGTAATGCTTGCAATGAATTGTGTGCTGTAAGATGGAGCACACAAGTGGTTGGGCAATGAGGCAAGGCAGTTGCAAGGTGTTACTGCAAGAGACACCACCATGATGTAACCCCAGGAGTGGTATTGACTGACTTCCTAGTCTCTAATGTCTTGTTCGTGTTGGTAGGGTTTATTTCACTATATACAAGGGATTTTGTGATGACACAACCAGAGGCACAGTCATTGGACATGCCTTCCATCCTATGTGCTGCATATGTACATGTAGGTATTTAGCCCTGGTGATTGACATATTTCCAGGTTGTGTATGTGTTGAGGTGCATGGCACTACCAAGGCGTAGGTACATGTGTAGCTTACGTCTGCATGGTGCTACTTGCTTCATGTGCAATGTGTCCCTCTATTCTCCTTTGACCTGCATTGAGTGTGTCCTATGTGCCTCCCCCTTCTTGCACTTGACAATTTAGCATTAATTTTCCCCATGCAACTTACCCTGCATTTGTAATGTTTCCCGGTAGTCTGGGCTGTCCTGTCCTGTGATTCCAGTGACCAGTTCCTCCGGAATGACCGCTGCAATGACTGCTGCAACCATCTCCTCCAACTTGTCCAGGTCCTCTTCTGATACTGGACTACCAACTCCAGTTTGCATTGCTGCCTTCCTATTCTTTGCCATTTTTTCCTTTGTCCTTCGCTTGCAATCATGCCAGAGTTTCTTGCACTCAGTTACAGTTCACCTCTGCCACACTGTTAATCTTGTCAACTATCTGCTGCCAGATTGCCTCTCTCGTGCCAATTTGGAGGTGACGAAGAGTTGATGTTGGTGCTCTGTCACCTCTCTCCAAGTATTTCATGCTCCTCTGCACCAAAACAACACTTTCTCTTTTTCTTCTCCCTCCCCTGGGACTTGTGTGTGTTTTCCTGGCTGGTTACTGGTTGATTGGGGTCGCCCTGGGGTCTCTCCTGGCTTTCTGGGTCCATTTTGCCTCTCCTTTGCACTGTTTTCTGCATTAGCATCTGAAGTTGACACTAATGTGGTTAAAAATGGTGCATATCCGTTTTGTGACAAATTCACATGCCATAAAACTGGTTAGAGTCATTTTTACGGTGCTAACGTCATTTTGTTTTACGACAAGGTGCAATGGTTAACGTACATTTTTTTTACTCTAATCATTTTTTAGCGCTGTCTTGCATCATGGTGTAAATATGACACCCAGACGGCGCTAAAAAATTGTGCTTGGCAGCGCAAAACTTGTTGATGCAAAACTGCGTTTGTGAAGTTTTGCGTCAAAAAGTATAAATATGGGCCTATGTTTTATTTAAGGGATGCCTGTGATGTTGGAGATGTATGCATTTAGGAACACTCATTTGTGCCCTTATCATGATAAACTCCTTTCTTCAGAGAATCTTAGTTGTCTGTACTTTTATCATTGTGATTTATTTTATGTTTGCTTACTTTAGTTGGTAGGCTTCTAAAATGTAATGTTTGTGGGAATTTTATTTTTTAGGTCTACATTTCAAACGGTACTATGTGCTACAAGCAATTGTCGGTTATACTTGGTTAGGAGGCTGCAGGTTTGTGTATAGTGCTGAACATTGCCATTGTGATGCAGACCGACATATCTTCACTATACGTTGACTTACCTTTGTATTAAGGCTGTGTAATTGGTATTGTCTGTGTAATTTGTAAATAAGCTATATTTGAAAAAGCCTGACATCAATAACGATTTATAAAAAAAGTCACTATGAAATGCTGAAAAAATAATATTACAGTGAAAAGAAGATATTCAAGGCATTAACAAGGTACGATAATACGAGGCAGACTTGTAAGGAAATTAGGATGGGCAATGCAAATAGTTACACTCATGAAGATCAAGCTACATCCTCTAAGTTGTACTACGACACGTAACACCACGAGTAGTTCAAAGCAAGGTTTTAGTATTAAATTTGGAATGTTTTTTTTGCCTATTACTGGTTCGTATTCCCGTACTCAAGAGTTATGTCAGTAAATAGGTATGTATTAGCGTGGTCGATTATTTACCATATGGCCTTTGTTAATGAATGAAGCATATATTATAGGCTGATAGCTGCTTTATTTTTTTCCATGGTAGATGGAGAGAATTTGGGCTTTTAAAGCTGTCAGTCCCCGAAAAAAGAGATAATAACCAGTCGTACAGATTAAAGTTATGTCACAGTGTGTATGTGCTAAACTCTTTATTGAAAATAGGAATAAAAGGAAATTCATTATATCAAGAATTAATTTACAAACAAAGAAAACAATCAACACACACAATGAAAGTTATTCAAAATATGAAGTAAGCTAAAATGGAGCTGGAACTAGAGAAGGTCCTGAGAGCTCCAGGGGATAACATTAATAATTTTCACCCCAACATCGTTAAGAAGCTTGAGTGGTACAGGAGAGCAGCTCAGTTACACAGCTTACATTTTAAAATTTAAAATACAAATAATAAATACTTGGCATTTTATCAAGGAGTGAAGAAGAAGATTTCTAAATTTGATGTCTGCCTTTTTTCAATACGTCTCCAATTATGCACAAACAAAATTTAGCATAACAACTAAAAGCTAAGGGGAATGTTTATCATTTGGTTGTGTCACCCTTGCGCCACGCGAGTTGGCACAAGGGCACTGCAACTTCTAATTCAGATTTATCAAACCATGCAAGGCTACCTTGCGTTGATAATTCTAGAGTAACGCAACACAGCACAAATCAGTCCATTGTGTTAACCTTCCCTAGGAGGCATCCCTTGGCTGGAGTGTGGGTGTTCCCATGCATCCACCCATAGATTTTGGCGAATCATTGGATTTACCAACATTGATAAACATGGAAAGACTTCAAAATGCTATGGTTTCTCAGAGGTGGCACAATAAGGTGAGGTCTAAGGTCCATGAACAAGAGAGTTTAATTATTTTTAGGTATTACATTTTCCAGAATTGAGAAATAGTCTTACAAAAATGTATAACCCATGTGTGAAAAAGTACAGCCTTTGTACATTTCCAATTTGATTTCCAATTTCCAGTTTTATTTGATTCAGAGGAAACCGTTTGGTTATAGGATTTCATATGCACTAGCCCATATTTCTCATCAAGCAGAAAAAGAAAACTCCTTCCGCTCCCTGTTTTCAGAACAGCTCAAGGCTGCTAGGAGAAAATGCAAAACTCTGAAAAGAGCACGGAGAAACAACTGTTGCTCAAAAGTCAAATTTTTGTTTACAATTATTAAGTAAAACAATGTCATAAATGTATGTGGCAAATCTGCACCTCTTCGCTGCTAGAATTACTCAGGCCAAAGATTCTATTAAAGAATATTTTAATTTTGTCCTGCAAAATCTTGCCTTGCATGAGCCTATATTCCTCTTCCCTTTGTGGCTCAGGCCTCTACTATGTTGCTACCAATATCCTGTTGACGTACTGAGGGGGCTTGTCCCATGGCAGCAGTGGTGGGGAATGCGGCGTGGAAAGTTAGAAGGCAGCTGCCGAACAAGCCTGTGAGCAGAGGGGGAGACACTTATTGGGACCTCAGAAGCCCCTTTGATCCCGGATTCTTTCCCTGCTGCCGTCAGGGGACACTCAACTACTGGAGGTGAGGACCATCGAGTAACTGAGGAGGCCTTCTCTGCAGGTGGGTGCATAGCTATCACCTGAACAGGGGAGGCAAGGTGTGCACCTTGCCCTCATATCGGGGGCGGATTGGATTGACCTCTCCTATGCCTTCCTGCACGCCTGGCTGAAGTAGGTGGAGCCAGCAGATAAGTCATAGGAGGTAGCTGTGTTGTGCTGATGCAGGGCCATACTGGGCAACAGTAACTGAGACGGCAGTGCAAGTGCTGGTTGGACAGAGGAGTTCGGGTGACTCGGAGGGAGGGCACCCTAGTGCGGATTCCACCATTGGGTGTGGTTCCACCTTCCGTGACCTCCAGGTACAATGACATATCAATCGGTCCCCTGGGGCAGCATCATTGACTGTTGGTCTACCCCAGAGAACGCTGCGAGGCAGTTGACAGGGTCAATGATGTGCTCTCATCGCCTGTGCGTAATGACTGTCAATCTGCCCCAGATGGGACTGGGAGGACCTTGGCAGGGTCACTAGTGTGCTCTCACCATCTGTGCACAATGAATGCATGTTGGTGGTTCTGAGGATCCCCTGATTATTGAGGAGAGCTGAAGAGCAACTTTTATCTGGGCAGTTTGGCAGACTTTGATGGGGGTGTTTTTGCACCTCTTCACACTGCAGTCTCAGGCCCCCCTTCGCTGCTGACGGGTGCACATTGGCCAGTCTTGTGCTGGGGGCCTGGATCTGGAAAGAGGGTGGTTTCCATGCCAGAGGGTCTCGAACATCTGGTGGGGTGCAGATTGCTCTAACCCTTGCTGCATGGGGGTTGCCCGCAATGTGGTGACCTGTCCTGTTTCGGTCACTAGACTTGGTCGGTGCCCAGAGGAGTGAACTAGAAATATGGGGTGGAAAAAGCAAGTTTGGGCCACCCAGGGGAACACAGTGGCACACTACACCACCCCTGTGCCTCCTCCTGCACAGTGCTCCATGTGTCAGGCCTCTGGCAGGGGGGTTCGGCTCTGGATCCTGCCATTAAAGAACCTGCCAGCACAGAGAATGTAGTGGCCAACCAGGGTTCAAGGGTCTCACTGGAACACAAGATTGAGACCGTGGCCCTGGAGGTCAGCCTGCTACTTATGGACCTCCTTAAGTTCTCTGGTAGGGTGCTGGTGGTCAAGGGTTCCATTGTGACCTCCAGGTATGGTGCCCTGGAAGCTTGAATAGAAGCTGCAGAGGGACAGTCAAGCTGCAATAATGTGCGCCTTCTGGGGTTCCCAGAACAGGCAGAGGGGACTGCCACTGAACACTTTGTTCAAACCTGGATTCAAGATGTCCTGAAACCCTGTGGATTGTCCCCCAGATTTACCATCGAGAGGGTGCATAGGGGATTGGTAACACCACCTCGTCCTGGGTTGCCACTGTGGGCTATCATTGGCCGCATGCTGAACCAGGAAAGGAACTCCATCCTTTGAGCGTCAAGGAACACCAATACTGACAGGTATGAGAACCACCAGATCGCTATCTACGCTGACTACCCTAATAAGGTGCAGGGTGCCCGAAAGTCATTCTTGGAAGTAAAAGCTAAGTTTTGTTTGGTGGTTCTCCACTACATGTTGCTGTATCTAGCCAGACTGAGGGTGTTGTTGGGGGTGGCAAATCTCTTTTTTTTGACAATTCTGAGGATGTGGGGTGCTGGTTGGAGGCCTAGGACAAAGTACCTGGGGGGAGATCAGGACGCTGCAAATCTGGTACTCCAGAGCTGACAGTCAGGAGCGGCCCATACAGGGGGGCACCTGAAGGGAACACCTCTGGAGGCGGCTACTCCCCTGAGAGTAGTGGCTCTGCCAAGAGAATGGAACTATGGCTTTGGCTCTCCCGGAGTAGCATTTGGAGTTGGGGGGAGTTACCTACTCAGTGGGGCTGATAACACAGAGCAATTCTGTTACATGAGGAGGCATTAGAAGATGTATCACTCTCTTATTAACAACTTTTCTCCTCACACATGGAAAATTTAAACAATTGGTCTTTTCATGCTGTTTCTGCTTTAAGGCAATGTTTACAATGGATAATTTGGAAGTGGCATGTGAATCGTTGGTGTGATGAGTCAGGATTACCTAATGTTTAAAGCCACTATATTCTGTAAGGGGGGGATTGGTCTTGCCTCTCCACCTTATTGGTAGGCCTTAGTGGGGGTAGGGCAGGCGTTAGGCTGTGGGTCCTAACGGCAGGGAACATATTGGATCTGCAGTATACTGCACATCCGGGATGAGGGGGAGTTTTACAAGGTTTCATGTTCTTTGATCTCACTGTTGAAGTTAGTGTGCTGATTTCTGTTAGAGTGCTGGGTTGTTGACATTGCACATATCTCCTGGTTATGTGGTTCTGAATGTGGAAGGTTGGGGGGGTCTGGTAATGAGGAACCATGCGAAAGTACATGTTGCCAATATGGTTGAACAAATAAATATTGTCACATTAAATGTCCGGAGGCTGAGAGGTTACTCCAAACGTTATAGAGTCCATACGTTCCTCAGGTGCCATAACATTCAGATTGCTTGCCTCCAAGAGACTTATCTTAGGGGGAGCAAATGCAGAAGCTAAATAAGAAATGGAGGGGACAGTTGTATTTAGCGTCCTACTTCTCCTAGGCTGGGGGTGGCCTTTTGGGTGGCTCCCGAGGTCCCATTCAAGCCCACAGATAGCAAAGCAGATGTGAAAGGAAAGGGTGCTGTATCCTAAATTTATATACCCCAAAAGTGGCCCATCAACATTTGTTCGATGGGCTTCAGGACTTGTTAGAGGATAGTGTGGGTGCAGCCATAATCTGGGCAGGGGGTTTTGATTGCATCTTGGATGGAGAGGGGGCTGCTATCTGCCCAAGAGGGCACTAAACCCTTAATGGTGGATTTACTCAAAGGGGTGATGCATAATCTGGTTCTGATAGACGGTTGGCAAGCACTACACCTGGGTGGTCATGAATACACTGCTTTTCCCGGACCCAAAATACCTATAGTTGGCTAGACCTCCTCTTGGAGCGACTGAGGCACCTGACTGAGGAAGCGACTTTTTGACTGCAGTGAGGCACCTAGGTAGGTTTCTTTCAGATCACCCCCTCCACTCTATTGACATTGGCCTGGTGGGATAGACCGAGTGGGTTCATGTCATGGCGCAGGCCTGTTGACCTACTTGCAGATGTAACCTGTAGGGAGGAACTGGCAACAGCTCTAGAAACTTGCTTATCTGCAAACGGGGGACAATGGACACTAGAGCAGTTAGGTGGTGGCTCTCAAAGCTGTTGTTAGAAATGGGGTTTCTAGTTGGTAATGTTTACACCCTGTCCAAGTAGGGACCCTCACTCTAGTCGGGGTAAGGGAGTCACACAGCTAAGATAACCCCTGCTCACCCATTTGGTAGCTTGGCTGAAGCAGTTAGGCTTATCTCAGACTCAATGTGTAAAGTATTTGTACACACACACACGCACACAGTAACACAGTGAAAACCCTACAAAAGAACTGCACAAGAGTTTAGAAAAACAGCCAAGATTTATCTGAGTATAAGAAGACCAAAACGACAAAAAATCCAACATACAGAAGTCAAAATATCTCTTTTTAAAAGTTTAAGCAAGTCTTAATTCATAGGACTCATTGGATGTAGATCTTTAGCACAAAGTACCTTAGATGCGTCAAAAACAAAGATGAGAGGTGAGGCACCGGAAACGCAAAACATTGCGTCGGTTCCTTACTCCTCAGGGGAGGTGTTGCATTGATTCTTTCCTGACTGGAAAGGCAATGCATCAAATTCTGGTCACGTAGCCTCGGTTCCTTACTGGGGTGATGGGTCAATGAAAGATTGGTGCCCAGACATGATGCGTGGAAAATCCAGACCTGCTGTGCTGATGGGACCACGGTGAAACAGGCGCTGTATCGATTCTGCAGCCGGGAAGTAACTGCTGCGTCAGTTCTCCAGCTGTGGGGCAGGTGCTCAGTCAATTATTCAGCCGTGATACAGGTACTGTGTCGATTCTTGCAGCACATTGATGTGTGGATTTTCTCCTTCAGATCACCAGCTTCCACTTCCAAGAGCGCAGGGCCTGGAGTTGGCACCACTTGGCAAGTTAGGACCCTGGGTTGAAAAGTGCAGGCATGGGAAGATGAAGTCTTTGATGTCCCTGAGACTTCTTAGCAGGAGGCAAACTCAGTACAAGCCCTTGGAGAACCTTTGGAAGCAGAATGTACAAAGCCATGTTCAGTCCTTTCACTCCCAGGATAGAAGCAATGAGCAGCAGGCCAGCACAACCAAGCAACAGGCAGAGTGGGAGTCCCTCCTACAGCATCCAACACATCTTCCTGGCAGAATTTCCTCAGTCCAAAAGGATTCTAAGTAAGTGGTGCACACCTATATCCATTTCTGTCTTTGAAGTAGACAAACTTCAAGGATAAGCCTTTGTAGTGCACAAGACCCTGCCTTTCCTTGCCCTGGTCCTAGGCACACGCCATGGGGTTGGAGACTGCTTTGTTTGAGGACAGGCACAGTTGTTTTCAGATGCAGGTGTCAGCTCCTCCCACCACTCTGGCTCAAGAAGACCCATCAGCCTGGTGATGGTTTATCAGTATATGCAGGGCACACCTCAGCTTCCTTTGTGTGACTGTCTAGAGTGAATTCACAAACAGCCCAACTGTCATTCTGACCCAGACATGTATTCAGCAGATAGGCAGAGGCACAGAATGTTTAAGAAACTTCCCACTTTCTAAAAGTGCAAAAACAACGGATGATGGACAGAATGGGGTACAAATCAAATGTTTACCCCAGTCACAGAGCTGGGTTTCATCCATCCATTTTTTTGCTCACCATTCCATTCCAGTTGTGACCCAGCCATATGCAAATCATTTGTGACCCTGCTTCCCAAGAGAACAGTCCAGTCCGAACTGCCAGGACAGGTCCTCCCTGGACCACAACGAAGCATTCTTGGACTAGTCTCGGGTATCAGCCCTCATCAGCCAGGCTTGCTTGAATCTGGTGGCATAGCGAGGATGGGACCCACGTGCGGTTATACCCTTGCAACTTAGAGTGACAAATGCAAAAACAATAGATGATGGACAGAATATGGAACAAATGAAACATTCACCTCCAGTCACAGATCTGGGTTTAATCCATCCATTTTTTGCTTGCCATGCTATTCCAGTTTGGATCCAGTGATATGCTAATCAGCTTTAACCCTGCTCCCCATGGGAACAATCGAGCCCTAACTGCCAGGTCAGGTCCTCCCTGGACCAGAAACAGGCATCCTTGGTCCAGTTTTGTTGTATCATCTCTCATCAGTCACACTAACTTGATTCTGGTGGCATAGCGAGCACAGGGGGACCCACATCAGGGCATACCCTTCCCACTTAGCGTGACAAATGCAAAAATAACAGATGATGGATGGAATGGGGAACAAGTCAAACTTTCACCCCCAGTCACAGATCAGGTTTTAACCCATCAATTGTTTGCTTGTCATTCTATTCCAGTTTGGACCCTGCTCCCCATGGGAACAGTTGAGTCTGAACTGCCAGCCCAGGTCCATCCTGGACCAAAAAAAAGCATCCTGGGACCGGTTTTGGGGTATCACCCCTCATCAGCCAGGCTAGCTTGATTGTGGTAGCATAGCGAGCACGGGACCCACGTATGGGCATATCATTCCCACTTAGGGTGACAAATGCAAAAGCAACAGAAGATGGCTGGAACACAGAGCAAATTAAACATTCACCCCGTCACAGATCTGGGTTTAACCAATCATCCTTTTTGCTTACCATGCCATTCCAGTTTGGACTCAGTCATATGCAAATCAGTCTTGACCCTGCTCCTCATGAAGCATGGCATTTTCAAAATCATGATTCAAAAAACAACTTCACCAAGTATGTATTTTTAAATTGTGGGTACTGAGACCACAAACTCCGTATCTCTATCTGCTCCCAATGGGGAATTACACTTAAAAGAGATTTCAAGGCAATCCCCATGTTACCCTACGGCAGAGATAGGCCTTGCAACAGTAAGAAACAAATTTAGCAGCATTTCCCTATTAAGGCATGTAAAACACACTAGTACATGTTCTGCCTTTTAAATACACTGCACCCTGCCCATTGAGCTGTCTTGGGCCTACAGGTAATAAAAGGGAAGGTTTGAGACTGGCAAGAAGGTGCGTTTGTCAGGTCAACATGGCAGTTTAAAACTGCACAAACAGGCACTGCAATGGCAGGCCAGAGGCTTGGTTGCAGGGCTACTCATGTGCGTGGTACAGTCAGTGCTGCAGGCCCACTATTAGCATTTCGTTTACAGGCCCTGGGCACAGCTGGTGCACCATACTAGGGACTTACTGGTAAATCAGATATGCCAATCATGAAGAAACCAATCACCAAAACAATTTCCACAGGGAACACTTGCACTTTAGCACTGGTTAGCAGTAGTGAAGAGCTCAGAGTACCAAAGCCAGCAACAACTAAATTCAACACAGGATCAAAAACGTGAGGTCAGACGCAAAAAGACAAGGAAAACCATGCCAAGGGCTCACAAGTCTAACAGCAGTAATTAGAGGGGACTGTACTGGGACTTTCTGCGGACTTCAGAGGCGGCTAATAGCAGAGCCAAAGGTGCAATAGGGATGGTTAGCTGATATGCAGAAACAGGAAGTGTTCTCAGCGGATAGGTGTACAATGATGCTAGGGGTGCATAGAGAACTCCTGACACTCTGGGGCACACTGAATAAGTCCTCTCTTAAATCCTTCCGTCAGTTAGTGCACAGAGAGGGTGACAAATTTAGAAGGCTTCTGGCCTGGGTACTTAGGTATAAATCTGAGATACCCCACATTCTGCATATCAGGGTCTTGCGGGGATAGTTGCAGACTTTGCAACAAGATATTTTGTCGGCCCATTAGTGTATCAGACTGGGCCAATGGACACCGAGGAGGTGATGGATAGGTTTTTGACGAGTGTTGGGCCCCCAGAATGCAACCAGACCTTATGCAAGAGTTAGAGGAGGACCTTTTAATAGAGGAGGTGAGCAAATCCATCAAGGCGCTAAATAGAGCCAAACCACGGGTGGTGATGGGTTTCTGGTGGAGTTTTATCATACCTACTGGGCTATTCTTAAGGAAAAACTGCTGGAGGTCATTCTTGAGGCAAAGGGAAAGGATCTCCTTCCGTGAACCATGCAAGAAGGGATAGTACGCTTAATGTTGATGGCTGGGGGAGATGTGGTGGACCCTTCCTCATACCAGCCCCTCACCATGCTTAACACGGATCTTAAGATATTATACAAAAACACTTGCAGCTAGATTGCAGAAGATGATAAGGAAGTTGGTTCATGAGGACCAATGTGGCTTCATGCCAGCACGTAGCACCACTCATAATCTACGTAGGCTTACTCATGTGTGACATGACGCCTTGGACGGTGAGAGGGAGATGGCTTTGGTCTCCCTCACCTGGAAACGGCATTTGATACAGTGGATTGGGCTTTTGTAATGGCAGTACTACATGGCATGGGGTTTGGGCCTAGTTTCTGTGCCTGGATATGGCTCCTATACACTCAGCCCACAATACATATCAAACTGAGGGGTATTAGATAGCGATGTCCCCTTTCATCTCTGTTATTCGCACTCGCAATTGAGTCCCTTGCGCTGTTGTTGCTCAAAGAATTGGCTCTGTGGGGAATCAGAGTGGGTGGAGCCTCTCATGTGGTTTCATTGTATGCAAATGATGCTTTGGTGTATGTACATTCCCCCGGGAGTCGGTTCCACTCCTGCTGAGGCTGATGGGCACTTTTGAAGAGGTTTCGGACCTTAAGGTTAATGTTCGCAAGTCACTCTTGTTCTCTCTGGGTGGACTGATCGGACAGCAGTTGAGTCAATTGCCACAAGTGGGTCTCCATTGGGAGTTTGAAGGGTTCTGGTATCTAGGGATCTGGGTCACACACACTGAAGCTCAGTACCAGATTAGAAATGTGGATATGGTGTTGTTGAGGCTTAAGAATTCCATTAAATTCTGGAATAGACTTCCTCTTTCTGTAATGGGTAGAGGTGCCATAGCAATAATGGTGTTCCTTCCACTCTGTTTGTACTTGGTCCAGAAGTCCTTTTTCCCATTGGTAGACCAATAGGTTGGACAGCCAAGTAGTTTCTCTTATTTGGGTGGGCAAGTGCAGCAGTTTGGCACTGGCAGTGCTCAAAAGGGATCTTGAGGAGGGCTGATTGGCTATCCTAGACTTACACTTTCATTATTACGCTTTGCAGCATGTAGCTAGAAGGTTGATGGAATCAGATAATTGGGAGAAGTGACTCCTTGGGACCCTGACCTTGGAAGACACATTGCCTCACTTGCTTATGCACGGTTGCAGGTCAGACCACTCAGACCCATATTTAGTCAGGACCATGGTGCAGATCTGGGAAAGGGTGGTTCGGAGGGTCCGCCATAGAGCCCACTTTAGCAGGGAGCTGCAGTTATGGAATGTGGCTCCCTTTTGAAACACCGATGATGATATGTCTATGGAACACTGGCGGATGGTAGAATGTCGGCTTGCAGGTGATGTCTACCCTGGAGAAAACGTTATTACTTGTCAGGAGTCTTAGGATTCTTTTGGGAATAGGCTGGCCCAGCTCTTACACTATGCTAAGTTTTAGAGCATAGCGACGGAACTCTGGACAGATTTTCCTGTGGCTACGCAGCCTTCTAGGGTTCTAAATTGCCTAATTGGATGGGAAGGGGACGCCAGCTCATCACTCATCTTTACATGGCCCTCTGGGGTAACATGCAACACAAAACATGTGCTGTGCCGAGGGCTTGGGAAGGAGATTTACGACTGCCCATTTCAGATTTGGACTGGGTGAGTGCAACTGCCCGGGTTTGTACAATGTCCTGAAATCATAGATTCAAACTACTTCATTTTCACTTTCTACACCATACATATATCACTCCATATCAATTGAACAGATTGGATCCCACTAGACGAGCGAAATGTGCCAGCTGTGGGAGGAAGACACCTTCTTCCTACATTTGGCTTGGGAATGTGCCAGGGTCCAGGATTATTGGGGACAAGTTTTGCCACATATCAAAGACACTACTAGGATACATATCCCTCAAACCCCACTGGCTTGCTTACTGGGACTGGTATTGAGATCTAAAGGTAATAAAAAGACCCACAAACTTATGCAACTGGCCCTTCTTTTGGCAAAAAGCCAGGTGGCATTTGGATGGTTGGGCACTAGGGTGCCATTGTTGGATCATTGGCTGAGGGATCTACTGGAATGGGTGGCGGCAGAAGAACATCATATAAGATCCTCATGCACTTATAAAGACACAGTTGATGAAATACTGTTGTAGGCTCAACTGCTAGAACAGTTCCATGGGGAGAGTGAGCTCGGATGACAACTCTGAGGGAAAGGGTTGATTGTGAGGAGGGTTGTTACTCTTGCCTTTTTTATGATGACCAAGTGTGGTATTACTGTACTCCTTTCCAAAGTCTTAGCTCATTGCCTTGGTTCATTCCACAAATCGCATTGATCATTATATGTACTGCCCTGCATCTATCACTCATGGCAAATATAAAGAGATCAAGTCTGTCACCGCCTTCAATACATAATTTGTGAGATAATTTGGGTGTAACTACACTCTGGCACTGCATGATTCTTTGTTTGTTTTCTTTTTATGTCTTTACTGAAACCAATAAAATACAGCTTAAAAAAATATTGTCAAACCTATGCTTCTTCCAGATCGTATAATACTTCTGCTAAGCCCTGTCGGACACTTTGTGACAACATTTGTTCATTCTTCCTTCTTTGATAAAGGTAGGAATATTCAAATTAACTTTGACGTCCAGCCTTCTCTGAGCTCTACAATAACTCAGAACTCCTTCACAAATGAAGTGAGGCAGTTTCAAACGTTTGTTTCTTTTACTTTTCAGGCAATCTCTTCTTTACTGGCTACTATTAAATCTGGATCTCCATTGGCTCAATGTCCACCTCATATCCTTGCACTAGGCCCAGAGGTAATCTTTCCAACTTGCTTAGTGCCTATGTTTCTCACAGCCTGCTGGAAACATTCCAGGGTTCTGAAGAAACCAAGCTCCGACTTCATAGTATTGAGTAGCTATAACTGTATTTCCTTATTACCGTTTGCTATTAATATCTTGGAAAATGAAGTTAACATCCAACTATCTTTATTTGTGGAATGTGACTCTTTGTTGGATGTGTACTAGTAAGGTTTTAGCTTGTTACACAGCACCGAGCTTACAACACTTGCTGTGCAGGATGATCTGTGCACCGTTTTAGGTCAGGGAAGCTTTGTTCTTCTGATCTTGCTTGATCTCTCCACACTTTTTGATACAATCTTACTTAATCTTGTGATTATTCGGCTGTGTTAATATTGGGATTGGTGGTCCAGCTCTGGAGTGGATGAAATCCTTCCATAATAATCAGAATCAATTAGTTTGATGCCTCTTTACTGTTCCTACAAGAGGTTAGTAGAATGTGGAGCCCCTCAGGACTCGTTTTTGAGTCCTACCCTGTTCAGGCTCTCTGACTCCTCTCCGTCCCCTCTAGCCATGCTCATCAGATTCTTGTGGTGTAAGCCAGTGTCCTATGGTAATGACACCCAAAATATGGTGGGATTGCCTCTCCCCAGGAGCATTTTGCTCCTATATGTCAACAGTTACTTGGTGAATGTGTATGAATTTCCTAAAGTTGAACGGAGACACAACTGAGGTTTTAACTTTTTTATAAAAAGCAAAGCTGCAAACGTTTGACTTTGACCATAAGGATTTGAGTTCAATTTATGACTCAGTAGAATAAGGTGACACTTATTTTTAATGATGGTGATGAATGCTCCACGGATTGATGGCAATAAAGTCCCAGGTCTTAGGTAAGCAAGAAGAAAAAGTAAGACTTCTTACTAAGAGGTATGCAGAGAAGTTCCTTATTACGGATGATTCTTAGTTGGGTAAAATTATGTTTATACAAAACAGCTTTATTTAAAATACATTAAAATCAGTGACAATTTACAGAAATGTACATTAATGAAATGGGAAAGAAAAAGTAGATATTAAAGAGATTAAAAAAAGATATGGGCAACATGTTCTTATTTTATCATAGTCTCATATTGCATCTACCTTGTCCTACCAAACGTATTGTAAGTATTGTATATCAACAATTCTTTCTGCTTAATTATATGTGTCCCCAGGAACAATGTTTCCATCCTAGTATGGCAATTTTGTTATTATCTGCTGCCAATGACTTTTGTTTAATATTGTATGCCAGAAAGAAAGCTGCCCTCAAACTTTTAGGGTTTTAGACTTCCTTCAACATGGCATCTCTTAATACCCTCCTCAACTGCTTACTCAGTAATTAAGTCAATGACAAAGCAATGGTTTGTTTCCATCCTCCGTGAATGATCAGTCACAGGTTATGACTTCAGCGCCTATTGCTTCTCAGTCAAAGAGGTATGATGTGGTGTGCTGCATGGTTATGCCCTCGGCCCTATTTAATAGCTATTTTGCTCCCCATGCTACTCTCATTCACTGATCTAGGCGCCTATGCCTACACCGATGACACCCGACCTATTCTCAGGTTGGATTTAGGGATAGACAGAAGCAGTCTTACTAGTCCTAGGTAGAGTTTCTCATCCCTTATGCACGCATGCACATCTCAGGTCAATTAATTAAATCAAACATGAGAGGTTATCATAAGGAAGTATAATGTTACACACATAATGAATAGAAACTTCAAACCACTTATTGATTAAGTCTAAGAGAGCAGCAGTGGGAATAGCATAAAAAGAGTTGTAAAAGTCAACTATCGCATGTCAGTGGACAACCACATCTCTATAGAAGCAAGACTCATGCCAAAGACGCAGTTGCTTGTTGAATCTTTATGTATGAGACATATGGAGTGGAGAACGTTTGGTAAGATTAGGATTTATGACGCTTCATTTTTTCTGATCAATGGTTACATACGAAAGAGATATTCATCTATTAAAGCGTACTGTGGTATGGTTAGATGAGATATTTTTTCATAATGAATACTTGATGAAGGTGAGATAGTAACAGGATGCTTTGTGTGTGTTTCTTGACTTTTGTAAACAGAGAGCGTTTTTGATAGTCAGTAGGATAATCCTAGAAGGCGTCATACACGCCAAATCCACATAATTAATAATGAGATTTGTATGTGAAAATCCGTGACAAATGACTGCAAAATGTATATTGAAAATAGTAATGAAAATCATGAAATGCAGAAAGGAGATTACGAATTTCAAAAGCAAACAGCTTCCAAAATGAGATGAACTACTGTGGTGTCAGGAAGAGAAGATAGAGGTCTTTGCAGCATTGCTTCTGCCTCATATCCCTTACAGGCCATACATATTACTTTACATATATATTATACTTACAGCAGCTTTCTGTCAGCCTTCATCCATTGGTGTGTTGTTTTGTCATTCACATGTTTGTTCTACTCACTACAGAAAACAGCATGAGACAGTGGGTCGGCCCACTGCAGCCACTAACCAATATCACAGTCAGCAATGGCATTCTGTCTTTTGACTAGGAACACATCCACATACAAAGTAGCTCCCTTCAGTGACAGTAACTGGAAAAAGTGATTGGAGGCCATCTTAGGGCTGACTTATGGGAGCCAAGATTGCATTGGAGGCATTTGAGTAGGTGACCTTTTGGAGAAAGCCCGACAGCCAAAATGAAGGTGTCACCAAGCCTGAGGTAAGTGGAGTGGGTGGGATGGGCCTGCTCCACCACAGCAAGTTCCCTGCCCTGAGACCAGTGGTTCAGACGCACTCCGTGACTCTTAGGACCAGCATCATGAATGCCCGGGTCATGAGGCCCTTTTAGCAGAGCAGTCCAGTGGTGTGTTACTCGGATCCTCCCATCCCAAAGCCATGTGACAATAGACCTTCACAGTACACTTGGGCCTGGGACCCTCGCATGACAGGCATCCCTCAGGTGCAGCACCTCAGCACAGCATCAATGCCTTCGACATTCGCATGGTGGACGCTCGGGCCGTGGGTGGATGGCCCATACTGTTGAAGGGGATTGAGCAGCCACATAAGGCCACCTGTTAGCCCATTAATACACAACTTGATCCTAGGGCTTGAGAACCTGCTCGGAACACCCAACTGCGGTGCAGTTGACAGCATACATTTACCGCCAAAGAATGGTGGATCCTTAGTGATAAACCATAACTGGAGGTGGGGGGGAAGAAAGACAGTTCAGTTAACATCATGCTGCAGCAGGCCTTCACATACTGACCTTCTATCGACCTATCAAAATGTGCAGAATCTGTAACCAATGTCAAAGGGTAGGGGCCAGCCCCAGCAGACTTGGGCATCACTAAGGACTTTCTCTTGGCTGCTTTCATATCCTCTCTTGGTTGCTTTCATATCCTCACTCTCAAAACTGACTTACGTAGCAATCTACAAGAGGTGTGCAGGGATGTCTTCGACTTGGTCTTCAGAGTGGAGGAAGTGGAGAAAGGGCTGCACGAACAGGTGGATGACTGCAAAAAACTCCAATAGTGGGCGCTCCTCCTGGAGCAACGCACATGCAGCTTTAAAAGAAATGTGATGATATTAAGAACAGATCTTGTCAGAATAATATCTGTAATGGTGGGATTCCACTGAAGGTCCAGTCCATAGATCTGCCCACCTGTGTTCAGGTCTTACTTGAGGGCATATAAGAGGACATCACTCATCAGGGACAGAACACACAGAGGCCCTCATTCTGACCTTGGCGGGCGGCGGAGGCCGCCCGCCAAAGTCCCGCCGTCAGGTTACCGTTCCGCGGTCGAAAGACCGCGGCGGTAATTCTGACTTTCCCGCTGGGCTGGCGGGCGGTCTCCTTCAGACCGCCAGCCAGCCCAGCGGGAAAGAGGCTTCCACGATGAAGCCGGCTCGGAATCGAGCCGGCGGAGTGGAAGCTGTGCGACGGGTGCAGTTGCACCCGTCGCGTATTTCACTGTCTGCGCAGCAGACAGTGAAATACATTTAGGGGCCCTCTTACGGGGGCCCCTGCAATGCCCATGCCAGTGGCATGGGCACTGCAGGGGCCCCCAGGGGCCCCGCGACCCCCCCTACCGCCATCCGGATCTCGGCGGTCCGACCGCCGGGATCTGGATGGCGGTAGGGGGGGTCGGAATCCCCGCGGCGGTGCAGCAAGCTGCGCCGCCGCGGAGGATTCAATGGGGCCGCGGTACACTGGCGGGACCCCGCCAGTGGTGCCGGTCCGACCGCGGCTTTACCGCCGCGGTCGGAATCCCCATTGGAGCACCGCCGGCTTGTCGGCGGTGCTCCCGCGGTCCTCCGCCCTGGCGGTCAAAGACCGCCAGGGTCAGAATGAGGGCCAGAGTGTCCTTGAGATGCTCATTATGGGCCCAAGCTCCATAGGGTCAATTTCTTCAAAGATAAAGGGGCCCTTATGCCCAAGACTCAAGAAGGGCATCAGATATCTTTCAATGGAACCACATTGCTACTCTTTCAAGATCTGTCGCCATTCTTGCCATCTCCATTTCACGAAGGGCTGAGCAGCAAGTTGTCTTGCTGTGTTGCTCTGTGTCAGTTGTTAGTAAATTTGCTCCTTATTGTTTTGGTTGAGCTGAAGAGATCTGGGGTGGATATACGCCTGCCACAAGAGAGCAACCTCCTAAAGGGGGAAAAATACCAACTTCACTCCAGGGCTTTTCCACTCCAGTATAATGCTTTGCCCCCAACCAAAAAAGCAGGGGTTTCAATTTTGTCTAGGTACCTCACGAAATTTCACGAACCACAGGTCCTGACTGATGACCTAGGGAGATGGCACTGAAACTTGGCAGTTGGGAGAGTACCCCCATAGCAATAGGTATTGTCTATTGTCCTAATATTAGCCAGGAGGCATTCCTGATGCCTACAATTCAATGTTTGCCAACACCACCGACCATCCTCTTTTAAATGCACACTGCACTTGACAAGTCACAGCAGAGGGTGGGAAGTACACCAACCTTATCAGCACTGGGTAAAGCAGTCCTCAACGAGCTGGGCATATTCAATGGATGGCAATATCATCACCCATTAGCGACTGACTATTCTCATTTTTCAGCAGACCACAGCATGTCTGCCATGAATGACTACCCGCCCATAGACCAGAGTTTATTACCGCAAGTGGACAAAATCTCCTAGGAACCAATGATTATATCAGACCACGGCCCCCTCCAGATTACACTAAACTGGCCCTCCCCAAACTCGGCATAGAAGCAGGGTTCCTGGATACTAAGTGACTCATTCCTGAGGTACCTGGCAGTGCAACATGGGATAACAACCGCTATACAGGAATAACTCCAGTTTCACGATATGGGGAATGTCAGCCCCATATGATATGGGAGCACCTCAAGATTGTTATGAGAGGGATATTCATCAAAGAAGGTAGCTGCCTAAAGCGTATGAGGAAGATCGAATTCCACCAACTTAGGGAAGGACTCCATGCAGAGTGAATCCATAAATTCCATCCCTGTAAGAAACTTTGGTGGAAACTTACAGAAATCTATGGCCAAATTCATGCCCTGGAATATGATAAGGCCAATTACATCTTCACCCGATCCTGCACTCAGTAGAATGAGGGAGGTAATAAAGCAGGCTCCCTACTTGCAAACAAGTACAGGCCCAGTGAACCAAGGGGTACATCCAGGAAGTCTAGAATGCCACTGGGGAGGAGAAAGCTGACGCATTTCACAAATACTATAGCGCCCTCTACCATGCTGATAACTCAGACATAGAGGCCCAGCAATCTATAGATGAGTCCATCACTAAGTTGAAGGGCATGGTAGCTATCAAGCATCTAAAGATGGGTAAAGCTCCGGGACCCAACTGCTTCACAGCTACATTTTACAAACACTGGGGGTCATTATGACCCTGGCAGAAGGCGGAGAAGCGGCGGTAAGACCGCCAACAGGCTGGAGGTCTTTTTTTTTGTATCATGACCAAGGCGGTTACCGCCATGGTCATCCACCGCTTCTCCGTTCCGCCTGCCGGGCTGGAGACCTGGGTCTCCAGCCCGGCAGCCGTCACTATACCGCCGGCGGTATTTTGACCCGGCTTACCGCCGTGGATTTCCTGCGGTTGGAACCACCATGAAATCCATGGTGGTAAGCACTATCAGTGCCATGGAATTCCTTCCCTGGCACTGATAGGTGTCTCCCCCACCCCCGCCCCACACTGACTCCATCCCCTACCCCCCCCCACCACCCCTGCCACCCCCAAAGGTGGCAGGACCCCCTCCCCACCCCTACCCCCAACATAACATCATTCATACACACACGACACGCATGCAGGCACCACCAACACACAAACACGCACACACACCGACATACATACCAACATCCACACACACAGTCAGACACGCACACCCACATTCAAACATACACGCACACATCCATACAGACATACCTACAGACATACATGCACCCATTCCCAAACACACAACACCCCTGCAAGCATACATGCACTCACACACCCCCTCTACATACACAGACACACACGTCCATGCACGCACACAACACACAACACACAACACACAACACCCCCCCACCCTACTCCCCTCACGGACGATCGACTTACCTGGTCCGACGATCCTCCGGGAGGGGACGGGAGCCATGGGGGCTGCTCCACCGACACCACACCGTCAACAGAACACCGCCACAGGACGTGATTCGCTGGGCGGTGTTCTGTTGGCGTGGCGGTGGAGGTGGAGCAACCTCCACTTCCCCGCCTCCCGCCAGTATGGCTGTTGGCGGCTCTCCGTCCGAAAAAGGACAGAGAGCTGCCAACGGTCATATTAGGCCGAGCGGCAAACCGCCACCACTGGCGGTCTTCCGCACGGCGGTCCCTCGGCGGTCTTGGAAAAAGACCGCTGAGGTCAAAATGACCCCCACTGTGTCTATTTGACAACATCCCTGGTGGCCGAGGTTTACAACCACCTATCTCAAACTTATGGGTTGACCCTGATGACGGCTGAAGCAACAGTATCACTAATAGCTAAACTGGATAAAGACCTAACCCAGTGCCAATCCTACCGCCATATCTCCCTTCTTAATATGGACACTGAAATAATGGCTAAAATTTGTGTGACTCATCTTGAAACTTACCTTGTCAACCTAACAGATGCCCACCAGACCAGATTTCAGACCAGATTTGTCCTGTCCAGCTCCACCAGCGTGAGTACAAAACAGGCTGTACATAAAATAGATCTGACATGGAAATGTCATATGTAGGAGGCTGGCCTGGCTTGTAGTGGGTACCAGAGGTACTTACACCTTGTGCCAGGTCCAGTTATCCCTTATTAGTGTAGAAGAGGTGTTTCTAGCAGCTTAGGCTGATAGAAGGTAGCTATAGCAGAGCAGCTTAGGCTGAACTAGGAGACATGCAAAGCTCCTACTATACCACTGGTGTCATATGCACAATATCATAAGAAAACACAATACACAGATATACTAAAAATAAAGGTACTTTATTTTTATGACAATATGCCAACAGTATCTCAGTGAGTACCCTCAGTAAGAGGATAAGATATATACACAAGATATATGTACACAAACCAAAATTATGCAGATAATAGCAAAAGGAAGTAATGCAAGCAATGTAAAGTTACAGTAGATTGCAATAGGACCACATAGGTATAGGGGCAACACAAACCATATACTCCAAAAGTGGAATGCGAACCACGAATGGACCCCAAACCTATGTAAGCTTGTAGAGGGTCGCTGGGACTGTAAGAAACAGTGAGGGTTAGAAAAATAGCCCACCCCAAGACCCTGAAAAGTAGGTGTAAAGTGCACCTACAACCCCCAGAGAGCATAGAAGTCGTGATAGGGGGATTCTGCAGGAAGAACAAACGCCAGCAATGCAACAACAGTGGATTTACGGACCTGAGTACCTGTAAGACAAGGGGACAAAGTCCAAGAGTCGCGACAGTGTCGAGAGTGGGCAGGAGCCCAGGAAATGTCAGCTGAGGGTGCAAGGAAGCTGCCACCTGTTGGAAGAAGCTTGGTGTTCTGCAATAACAAAGAGGACTAGGAACTTCCCCTTTGGAGGATGGATGTCCTACGTCGTGAAGAAGCTAGCAGAGGTGTTCCCATGCAGAAAGACCACAAACAAGCCTTGCTAGTTGCAAGGGTCGCGGTTAGGATTTTTGGATGCTGCTGTGGCCCAGGAGGGACCAGGATGTCGCCACTTGGATGAGGAGACAGAGGGGGCGCCCAGCAACGCAGGGGGCCCTCAGAAAAGCAGGCAGCATCCGCAGAAGTACCTGAACAGACACTTAGAAGAAAAGTGAACCGGAGTCCACCTGAAGTCACAAAAGGGAGTCCCACAACGCTGGAGGACAACTCAAAAGGTTGTGCACTGCAGGTTAGAGTGTCGGGGACCCAGGCTTGGCTGTGCACGAAGGAAATCCTGGAAGAGTGCACAGGAGCCGGAGCAGCTGCAAATCACGCGGTACCCAGTAACGCATTCTGGTGTGGGGAGGCAAGGACTTACCTCCTCCAAACTTGGACTGAAGAGTCACTGGACTGTGGGAGTCACTTGAACAGAGTTGCTGAGTTCCAGGGACCACGCTCGTCGTGATGAGAGGGGACCCAGAGGACCGGTGATGCAGTCTTTTGTTGCCCGCAGTTGCAGGGGGAAGATTCCGTCTACCCATGGGAGATTTCTTCAGAGCTCCTGGTGCAGAGAGGAGGCAGGCTACCCCCAGAGCATGCACCACCTAGAAACAGTCGAGAAAGCCGGCAGGATGAAGCGATACAAGGTTGCTAGTAGTTGTCTTGCTACTTTGTTGCGGTTTTGCAGGCGTCCTGAGCAGTCAGCGGTCGATCCTTTGGCAGAAGGTGAAGAGGGAGATGCAGCGGAACTCTGATGAGCTCTTGCATTTGTTATCTGAAGAATTCCCCAAAGCAGAGACCCTAAATAGCCAGAAAAGGAGGTTTGGCTACCTAGGAAGGAGGATTGGCTACCAAGAGAGTTAGAGCCTATCAGAAGGAGCCTCTGACGTCACCTGCTGGCACTGGCCACTCAGAGCAGTCGAGTGTGCCACAAACACCTCTGTTTCCAAGATGGCAGAGTTCTGGGACACACTGGAGGAGCTCTGGGCACCTCCCCTGGGAGGTGCAGGTAAGGGGAGTTGTCACTCCCCTTTCCTTTGTCCAGTTTCGCACCAGAGCAGGGCTGGGGGATCCCTAAACTGGTGTAGACTGGCTTATGCAGAGATGGGGACCATCTGTGCCCATCAAAGCATTTCCAGAGGCTGGGGGAGGCTACTCCTCCCCAGCCCTCACACCTATTTCCAAAGGGAGAGGGTGTTACACCCTCTCTCAGAGGAAGTCCTTTTTTCTGCCTTCCTGGGCCAGGGCTGCCTGGACCCCAGGAGGGCAGAAACCTGTCTGAGGGGTTGGCAGCAGCAGCAGCTGCAGTGGAGACCCCGGAAAGGCAGTTTGGCAGTACCCGGGTTCTGTGCTAGAGACCCGGGGGTTCATGGAATTGTCCCCCCAATGCCATTGGCATTGGGGTGACAATTCCATGATCTTAGACATGTTACATGGCCATGTTCGGAGTTACCATTGTGACGCTGTACATAGGTAGTGACCTATGTACAGTGCACGCGTGTAATAGTGTCCCCGCACTCACAAAGTCCGGGGAATTTGCCCTGAACGATGTGGGGGCACCTTGGCTAGTGCCAGGGTGCCCTCACACTGAGTAACTTTGCACCCAACCTTCACCAGGTGAAGGTTAGACATATAGGTGACTTATAAGTTACTTAAGTGCAGTGGTAAATGGCTGTGAAATAACGTGGACGTTATTTCACTCAGGCTGCACTGGCAGGCCTGTGTAAGAATTGTCAGAGCTCCCTATGGGTGGCAAAAGAAATGCTGCAGCCCATAGGGATCTCCTGGGACCCCAATACCCTGGGTACCTCAGTACCATATACTAGGGAATTATATGGGTGTACCAGTATGCCAATGTGAATTGGTAATTTTAGTCACTAGCCTGTTAGTGACAAATCTGGAAAGCAGAGAGAGCATAACCACTGAGGTTCTGGGTAGCAGAGCCTCAGTGAGACAGTTAGGCATCACACAGGAAACACATACAGGGCACATACTTATGAGCACTGGGGCCCTGCCTGGCAGGGTCCCAGTGACACATAGACTAAAACAACATATATACAGTGAAATATGGGGGTAACATGCCAACCAAGATGGTACTTTCCTACATTATGGAAAACTGATCCTGCTTTCCCTCAGTGCAAAGAAAGCCTTCAACTAGGGCAACTGGTCTATGCTGCAGGGTACTCTGGACAGAAAGGGTTTTGGTGATTTTTTGGGGAGTGGATCAAAGTGCTCTATACCGCTTCCTGGGCAAGAGTTGGAGTAAAAGGCCTCAAATCACAGAAGATCCGGACCCAAGGGTGACACAACAGGGCTTCCCTCTTTTCCCTGTGCTATTATATAGTCCTGTCCTTACTTGGGTCAATTCTGGGAGGAGGTCTTGGCTATCATAGTGGATATTGAAGAGAAACCCCTGGCTAATGACCCTGCATCGAGCCTTTTGGGGCTGCTCTGGAAGAATATATACACCCTTCACTACCCCAAACGGAAAGTAATTTCCCATCTTTTTCCTAGCAGTAAAGCGGACTATACTGAGACTATGTACATTGTGCCTGCTCTCCCAAAGCAGAATACAGGTCAAAGAACACACATGACAACTTTCCAATTGCTTTCCTATTTCTCTTTTTTATGTCCGAACCATGGAAGTGTTGAAGGGAGGGATGGGTGAGTGTTAGCAGGGGATGAAATAGTAAATGGCATGATGCGGGTACTCCCTCCTGTTGTATGCCAAAACAATAAAAATTATTGAAACTAACCGAAGCCAAAACCTGGGCAGCGAACATCTGACCGCTACACTTTGCCTATGCTTGTTCCAATGTGGAATGGTGTGGTCCCAGTCCTGTTCGTGGACAGCTTTTGTGATGCTGGCGCATTGCTAAAACAAATCCAAAGATTGATGCCTGCTGTACCTTACAGTCCTGCATCCCAGATTTTGCAGCCATTCGCTGTGAGGCAGTGCTCCAAATCCTGCCGTAGGAATGCTATTTGCTTTGTGCTGCTCATCCAGAACTGGTAATCAAGCACAGGTCATCCGCAGCAGTGCAGAGACCTGGCGGGGTCCATAGCAGAGATGTTACAAGCCAGCCAGCTGGCCTTCTATCTGGCCCAGCTCTTAAGTCATCCACTTGTTTTGTGGTTACTGAGCTGCTTGCTCCGACCTCACCTGCAAAATATAAGCGGTTGATTACTAAACATCACTGATCAGTTTCCATTGTATGACAATGTGAAGTGTAGTTCTCTCTCCAGCTTGATAACTTTACATGGCATTACTGTAGTAAATATGTCAACAAAGGTTTTTTGTTGCTGCTAAATGGAAAAGAGGAAAGGCTCATCACTTTGCTGTGCTGTAGATTTGTTTTTGGTTAAAGTTAGTTAACAAATAGGACACTGCAGATTGAGGATACTGCTTATTTCTTCCTATTACGCATTCTCCCTCAACCTTAGAGATAACACATTCCTGTACAGATTTCTGATGCAACATGGCTATTTCTAAGCATCATATTTTGGCAAGCAGCTTTCTAATTCCACCAGGCCAGATTCTGACTTGATTGCCAGTTCAGACGGACCCCTGCTCCCAATCCATTAAAACTTCAGAAAGCAAATGCTCGCCCGTAGCAATTAATGTCCCATTCAGATGCTAACACCTTACAGTCAGCAACTAGGACCGCGAGTGCCAAGGAAACCTCATGTTTCAAATCACCCCCTTCTCTCCCACAAGCAAAGGGCGCCGTTGATCCTCAGCCTTCTGCTGCTCACTCTAACAATCTGTCTCTGTCACTGCCAATAACAAGCAGTAAAATCATGTCAGCTCCCCAAACCTGCCCCACGGCATCGTCTCACGGTTAACCCTGCCCCAGCCCTGGCTGCTGTCTGCGCCCACATGAAAATTAAATAAGAAATTGAAGCGCGCTGTCCAAGTTTTACGATCAAACTTTGGCACAAGAGGAGTTATGTCGAAACGCTCACTCTCTTCGGGCATGAGGACTAAATCTAGCTTGGATAACAAATTCATACTTTCTTCATCAAATGGTTTGATACAAGTGGAGGCGAATCAAGGACAAAGTTTAAAATTTGTCTGCGGAATGCAGAGCAGTAACCAAATGTGTCTATCATATGAATTGTACCGACAGGTTACCCTTCCAGCGCATATTCCTGTGTCTAGGCAGACTCAGATTGATGCCACACATTGGATGTGTGCTGTGCACTGCAGTATCCGGGAAATGCATGTTTATTTTAGGTTTTTTAACTAAATCAGTTTTCTCTTTTTAATCCCTGCTTCGAGGGGCATTCGTTTTTGACCAAAGCCCTGTATGGCTCTCTTACTAGATATGAATTTGCATCAATCAAAGGCCTTGGCGAAATTTTAATTACCCCAGAGTAATCAGAGTAATTTCAGTGTTCGTATGTTACTCCTGTGGCACAAAATTATCAAAAATTACACGATCACACCCAATTGCACAATCTGTAGTAATTTGGGGCAAAAATACCTATGCATGCACCTAGAACGGAGCATGGGCAATTCTGTTGCATTTAGTGCTATTTTCTAAGCACAAACTGAATTCTCAGGTTCATTTTGGAGATAAGGGTGCATTTTATGGTAACAAAAATAGAACTGAATTCAGGGTACTCCTCATGCACGCTGCGTAATTTTGTGTAATTATGCTACAGCAAATTTCATGAGTTATGCCCACCCCTAAGCAGAACCTCTGGGAATTTGCACCGATTCATCCCATGACACCTTAGTAACACCCCTTCACAGAAAGCAACGCAAAGGAGAACAAAGGGGATTTTGCGTTGACAAAAAGGCAACTTTCTAGAGCCAAACACCTTTTGCAGAATATAGTAAATACCCTCTCAAGACTTTATATTGATTTGCGTTGCTCCAGTGCAAAGATTTTGTTATTCTGGACCCAAGTTTTTAAACAACTGGTAAGGAGAATTCTGATATGCTAGAATCAGTGTTCAAACAACTCGGCTGAGGCATAAACTCATTCAAGAATCACTACCTGAAAACCAGGTATAACTTAAGATCTATGTCAACATTCTTTGGCATTTTTTAGGAAATTTTTACAAGGAAGTCCCCTAAACTTTGTCTTTAATAATGAGGGCATTAAATTGGTTCTCAATTAAATACAATATTACAAACATGCTGTGATTAAATTGGCTCAAATGTTTGAAGTGGTGGGGGAGCACAGCAATTTATAGCACCCCTTGATGATAACTATTAACTTGGAGTGTATGAAGATATAATTTCTCTGGTGTAATTTCGCGAACTTAAAAAAAAATACAGTTTTATGTAGGGAGGTGTGCTATTTTTTCCAATTACGTCTTTGTCAAAACTCCCCTTTACTGTAAAAACATCCCCCATGCCAAAAAAGTCTAAGTGCATGGCATTTTTTCAGCAAAACAAGTGAAATAACATCAACATTTGTTTCACTTGTTTTATTGCTAAGAAAATCGGCGGAAACATCAAATGAAACATTTTGTTGGAGTTTTCCCTCACATTTCAGATTCTCTATCATTTTCCTGTCATCTCACATTATTTTAATTACATAGATGCTAACGCGTCTATTTCACACCTATAATAACAACGTGCTGTCATCTGGACCACTGATGTGACACGTGTTTGTTCACAGTTTTATATTTTGTAAGGTTCTCATGTAATAGGCGCAGAATTGCCCTACGGGCAAAATATGTTAAACAACATTATCATTGTGACATAATCAATGAAACATTTAGGGATTGAGGCAAAATTTTAATAAGCGTGTAGGTGTTGGGTTTTTATGAACATTTCTTTGTCGTTTCAGCTCTAAGTGACTGTTCCTTAAACTAGGCAGATTTTATATTACATGTCGAACTGTTTATAAATCTGTATCAAGCCATGAACAACATACATTAAGGTACATGAATTAGACTTTAGTTAAACCAACATGTCCCCGATTCCCTACGGTATGCTATTTAGTCATTTGTATACCACACATATTCATTCTTGTTGTATCGCAAGGCACAACAACAAGATCCCTGTGAAATAGAAATGTGATTGATGTAATCAACAGGAAATAATGCAATGTAGGATTGTTGTAGCTCTCTAATTGCTTAAACCTCAAACCGCTATGAATGGTTTCCCAATCCACTGAGGAGATAGATAATTATGTAAATTAAAGAATCAAGATCCTTTCTCTGCACATTGGTCTTTTAATGGTATCGCTTTCTTGGTGTAAATGTGTAGAAAACCCCAAAGGCTTGGTATAACACCAACCAGAGTCATATGCTTCCCTGCTAGATAATGCCTTGTGTCGATTGGCTTTGTCACTTTGCACACTATCATGCAGTGGTTAATTTGTAAATAAAGACGTGCTGGTGCCTAAAGCTCTCCTCTGAAACACGCAGCTGCTGCATATAAATGCCCGAGTAAAGAATAGTGAAGCTGCGTAATCATAAAGCCATTTTGGGCCTCTTTAATCTATTTACAGCCACTCCCTTCCCCTTCAGCTCACTCTTGCAGCTTTCTGCTTTTCAGCTTTCTGCTTTCTCCCTTTTTGACGCTTCTCAGTCCTTCTTTGCTTTGTCTTTCCCATATGTGTCTTTTGCTCCCAGTGATTGCCTAATGTAGAAAAATATGTGCCGGCCCTCAAAAATAAGCGTCAGTGCCCCCCCCACACCCACCGGCAACCACTGGCTCAAATTAAGCACTGCCTGTATGGGGTTTCTGTCACTTGGTGGTTCTCTAATGGAAAGGTTTGAGAGTCTCAGTCTTATTTTGCTACACCCCATGGAAAAGCAGCGGTAGTCTCCCAAAAAAATACACATTGCCTCTTTTGCTGGTGTCCTCTATTTATGAATGGTCTTGATGTAACACTTTTGATGATCTGGACAGGGTTTAGCCAACATGTGTGTCATCGTATCTGGCTGTTTGGCCAAGGGTTTTCTCAAGGCTGAAACATGATCATACGACAGATATATGAAAAGGTGAACATATTGCATACATGACAATATGTAAAGTCCAGTAAATGTGCAGAGTGTGCCTCACCTTAGCAAGATGGTCTGGGGGTTGGTCTCAGTCCTTCCTGAGCTTCAAAGGATAGCCTCGGGCTTTGCCCCATCCACTGGACTTCTAAGTGCTGCCTTCCACAGCAGCTCACAAATGCAGCTCACACCTATGACTGCTTGCCTTTGTCCCCGCAGGCAGGTTTGAACCAAACCCTGGAAAATGGGAAGGTTAGACAAAGGAGGGGGGTCATACCCCACCCACAGACTGGCATAGGGTATAATTATAGATTTTCAGGACCTCTACTCAGAACACACCTGGACCTGTGGATGGAAGATTTAGAAGAAGGATTGCTTCCCTGCTGTCTGCAGAAGGAAGACTGGACCTGCTTGCTTGAACCCAGGATCCCCAAATGTGATTCCAAGGGTTAGTTGGCTGACCTCCTGTTTGAGCTAAAGGGACGCAACAATCTTCCAGAGTCCCCTCTGCAACTACCCAGCTGGCTAGTAATACGTAAACCTGCCTCAGCCCTTTTTCTGGCCTCTGCTGAAGTGAGTCCTAATCTCCAAGACCTACCCCTAACCCCAGCTGGCATCAGAGTGTACTCCTCGTACATCAAGTCTTCAGAAATCTGCACTCAATGTGAAAATCCAGAAGTTTGAGGCCCTTAGCAATGGCAAGCATGCTCCTCCCGTTAGCTATGATAACCGCATCTCCCACCATCACGAAGTTCTGGTGGTGACCTCCTCTTTGCTCCAAATAACGATCCCTTGCATAAACTACCAGCGTGAAGCACCAATGACCATCACTCCTCACATAATATTGACCTCCTCACAACCCTCTGCAATGTGAAGGTCCAGCCGAGACTCCTTGCATGAACTTGGTCTTTAAGAAGGTAAATTCTTCAGTGATAGGAACTTGGTCCTGGTAACCTGCCAGTACTCCATTGCCTGAACCTCTAATTTTGAGCTGGTCCGGCATGACCAGATAACCGCGAATGGTGCTTTGTGTTTCTTGGTGCTATTTTTACCTGAAATTTAAAAAAGGTATAACTACAGTTCTACTGATTGGATTTTTGCAGTTAAGGTGTCATTATATTTACTGAAGTTTACTCTATATTTATAATTTAGTTGGGATTTGTATTGTGTTGTGTTTTCACTTTAGATTTATTTAGTGACAGTTATGTTTCACCCTGACAAAGATTGTGGTTATTACTTGAATGGGGATCTCAACCCCCCTCTCGACCGATAACCCAACTTAGTATAGCTAGTGTTTGCGTAAAATGTATATAAGGGGGCTGAGAGAGTTAAAACTTGCATAATTCAAAGTCCCTAAGATAAAGGTCCTTGCAGGGAAGCAGGTCAAAAGGCTGAGCGAGTGGGTTAGATACATGCCTGCAGCCTCATAATTATTAACCAAGTGGTGGAGGTGGAGGCGTCCCTAGTAATCTCACCAAGGAGTTCATGGTAGTCAAAAATTAATGAGGGTAGAGGATAGGGACTGATTTCAAAAGGTCAGGCCTCGAGGTCTGTAGCTTACCTCAGTACATATGCAAAACAAATAGCTCGAGGCAGTCTGGTGTTACACACGTTCTGCAGCCATCAATCAAAAGCATTGAACAGGGAGAGAAAGCATTCCAAAGAACGTATTCTGAGAAACCGAAATGCATAGTATGTACTGCTGTTCAGTGTAAGGTATGAGAAAATATCAGTTTATTGGTAGATAATATATGGGATAATGCTATGGTAACACAATTCTACTACGTTATTTTTAGGGTTCTCAGTTTTCGGGTTTCTATTTCTTGTCAATTACAGTATTTTTCAATGTTTTACAGTATTTTCAAAACATGTAAAAATCATTGGTTTGTTATTTTTTTCAAATTTTGGACTATAACAAAACATGGGGACAGTAATCCTTCAGTGCTTACATAGGATTTTGTTTTTATCACGCTTTTAAGTAACATTTCTGCTTCTTAAGAAAGGGAGGGGCTGAGTAGGAGTAGCATTGCATGGCAACGCCTCTTTCTAACATGTGATTTCTCTAACCAAGTGAACTACTCTAGTGGGATTGAATAGGCATCTGTTCCCCAGTACTACCATAACCTCTTGGTATATGACACCATTCATCTTCTTACATCTTGAACCTGGCAGTATCATATATGTCCAGCAAACTACTGATGTTTAACCACTTGATTGGTGTGAGGACTCTAGATAAGGGGTGAGGACCAACAGCACACCCACTCCATCCCTTTTTATCCTATATTTTTCATATTCAGGTTTTGGTTTCCATGGAGACTTGTTTTACCTCACTGAACTGTGTGTAAGCTGATTACTAGCAGAGCTGGCCTCAGGAGATTCATAATCCATTCATGTCTGCCATCAACCTGTGAGGGGCCTTATCCAGTTTCATCTTTGTAACCTATAGAAACCAAAATCACACCTACCATTTGAAGCAAGAAAAGGCTGATTTTTGTCGCACATTTGCTGCATGCGCATTCACTCTCACAATACCACCCTTATGCATTGCTTCACTCTGGGCTCAGCAGGAACACATAATGTCAGCACGCTTGGCTTGCCTCACACTTTGCTTCAGCATTAGGCTGGCCTTTGAACACTGCAACTTAATGCAAGATTTAGTATAATTCAGTTTACAAAACCAAGAGCTCTTCGCATACAGTTAGATTCCTGCATGGCAAAGTATTACTCGTCAAAACAGAAGGGGTTGAAAATAGTAATCAGTATCTATGACGGTGGTTAAGTTATGTAATGTAAAGTTATGTTATGTTATATTGATTTGTATAAGGTACTAATCACCCTAGAGGATATCCTGGTACTTGGGCAGGTTTGTAGGATTGTGGTCCACAAACTGCTTATATGAAGAGCCTGGTCTTCAGCTTCTTGCAGAGCTCAAGAAGTGAGGAGGAGACTCTGATGAGTAGATGGAGGTCATTCAATGTCTTGGGTGTGATGTAGGAGAATGAGTGACCTCCAGTTTTGTTTTTTTGCGAATGCAAAGAATGTGTGTGAGGAAGAGTGAGGTAGACCCTAGGTGTCTGGTGAGATAGTGAAAGTGTATGCTGCTGTTCAGGTATTCTGGTTCTGTGTTGTGTAGGGCATTGTGTGCGTGCGTGAGAAGTTTGAAGTGGTTGCATTTGTGATTAGGGAGCCAGTGAAGCTTGCTGAGGTGCTGTGTGACATTTGAGATTCTTTCAGCAGAATGCAGCTGCATGCCAGCTTTCAAAGACACTCCTGAGACCACAGAAAATGACACATGTCTACCCCTAACAGGAGAAGCTAACACCAGCTGCAAAAATCCTTTCAGAACTGACACAAAACCAAACCCTAAAGAGACACTCCTGAGGAACTAGAATGAGAACGCAAAATTACAATGATGGTTTTGTGCAGGGTATTTTTTATGAGACATCTTGAAAAATTGTGGTTAGAATTTTTGGGCACCCTTCTGGAGAGAATTTAAAGAATTCAGAGAGCTTCATATTTGCACCCTTGGTTTTCCCTTTGGGAGTTCTGCTTTTATTGTTTCTTCGATGAAGATTACTTCATGAACAATGCTGTTGTTGAATGCCACATGTTGGTTTGTTTCAGAAGGTGATAGCTTGGGATTTGTGCTGAACAGCTGGGTGGTTGTAATGTTTTCTTGACTGAAGATAGTTTTGAAATAGTTATCCAAACTTCTTCTGAGATGTTAGCCTCCATTTGGCTTTTTGTGGTCTCATCCTACCATTTCAGGTTCCTTCAATGGGGTCTTTGAGTCAATTAGAGTATTCAATTATTCCTTAGGTCGTGTACAGATATTAAACCATGGCATGTAGGTAATTGTCATGTGCTTCTGTATGGGTATCTAGATGCCAACAGTGTTGTTGTGTCCAGGACACCAGGGAGCTATCCTGATGGATCACTGCATCTTGACTTTAGGATACCTGGATCTTTTTCCATTCCTCTAACTTGGTTTCTATGGTCTGGTTTAATTTAATTCTCACTTTGATACTGATTTCCCATGAATAATTCTTGACATTCTGAAATCTCAGTGAGTCTGATACCCCTAAGGAAGGCAGACTTGAAGAGAGGTAATAAAAGGCAGGAGAGGGAGGGAACAGCTGAGCAGGAGCTAGAAAGTCATGTAGCCGGAGATATGGAAGGCAAATAAAGTTTAAATAAATCTTTTGAGAACTGCTTTCTGAGCTGCACTTACTCAGCATTGACTCCAATAGAAATCAAACAAAATTCTGTATTTTCAGATTTTAGGTGAAACCACATGGAGCAGCATAATTGTGGCTGTACACCTACATGTTACAGAGGTAATACAAATGTTAACCCAACATCATATACTCTCTGTGCCTTAACATTATTAATTTAAAGTGAAGCATCAAATGTACTATTGAATGTGTATTCACTATAGACGTTGGAGTATATATATCCATGTGTTCTAATGTTTAGCCATAACATGAAAACTTGTAGTTTTATTCATATTTACACTTATATTTTGATATGTTGCATTTAATGAAAGTACATTGCATAATTAATCATGAATTTGCTTATTCACATTTTCAGTTATTCTGACATGATGCTTGCATCTGTAATTGTGTATCAAGAGTGCACACTGACATTGATTTATTAAGTTAGCTTAATTAGGCCCTTCGTTTTAACAGGAGATTGATTTTTTTGTGCTTTGCATGTTTTCCTTTTGCATGTGCGCATTTGTGCTTTTTAGCTAGAGAAAGCAGTATTGTGTATTAGCGATAGAGAGGCTAGAAAAGAGAAATCTTGTCATAAACTGGGCGCTTTAATGAGCAGAAGAAGCCTCATATTCATTGTATATCTTGAGTAAAGACATTCAAGGTTAAACTGGGTCTTGGAGCTCTGTGGGATGGGAGATTTGTCCGATGTTGCAAGTGTTCTCCATGAGAAAGAGCAGTAATTGTGTTTTTGGTGACATGTTTGGAAATTCGGATTCACCTGGAACTTTCCACTTTAAGTTACTGCTCCCATTGTTAGAGTTATGGCAGATTCCTTTGGACTTGGGGAGCTGCACACCTCTTCACATCCTTTTTGCCCTTACAGTGCGTAGCTTCATGCTAACACTAGTTCTTTTCTTTAAAGACTTCTACTACAGTTATTATGACTCCTGCTTTGCTTCATTCCTGGACCCCTTAAGACCTCTTAGCTTTGATTTCCCCATTCTAGTTAGAATCTGAGCTAGATTATCTTAAATTCATTCTTGCTTAGAAGGACTGATCCAAATTCCTTTAAGGGATGTCAGTTTCTGTGTCTTAGTGTTTGTATTGCTATGACTGTAATTTTTGTATGCCTTATGCTATTGAGATTGAATTTATTCTGGCATTTAAGTTTGCCGGTTTTGATTCTGTTCTTTTATAATTTGACCTTGAATTGCGTTTATATTGGAGTGATAACTAATTTGTAATAAACCTACTAAATCTTCCATATTGATTCCTGGTCCTCATTGTGAGTCAAATGAAGTTCACAAGTTTTAAATTGTGAATCTGTTTCTAATTCCTTTGCCCCCAGTCTACTGCAAGGTCTGCTGAATAGAGACCACCGTCCACTTCCATGCGCGCTCTTTACTGACGTGTTCTGTTCTGTTTTGTTGTCAGAACAGGCCAGTCCAAGTAGGAAGAAAGATAGTGCCCGTGTACTATACAGGACATTAAGGCGGTGACTGCACTTTTCCATAGAAACTGGTAAAGAAGCAGTGGGCATCAACTACAAAAAAAACCTTCTTTGTGATTAGAAAGAGGGAACTTTAAAAACACACTCTCACCTCTTCTGAAGCGTAATGAAAGGGCTGGCGGCTACATACTACGTCCTTCACAAACCTTGAGGGCATATTTGGGAAGCTGCTTCCAAGTTGAATAAATTCACAGTTAACAGTACTTAGTACGAGAGCTTTTCTCAGTCATAGTATTAAACACAGACCAAAGCTGGAGTCCGAGGCTGAAAACCAGGCCTGTCAGAGGTTTTGTAGGGCACAAGTCACCAACTTCCTGCAGAGACCTTCTCCAGTAGCATGAGCACCTCATTCAAAAGACAAAACTGCACATGGACACATTTCCGGACAGCTGCAGTATGTTTCGCCACTTAGGACCAGATGTACAAAGCTTTATAGCAGTTGCAAATGGTCCAATTTTCAGAATTGGGTCGTTTAAAACCGCTAAAATGTTTTTTGGTATGTGCCAATACAAAATTACGATGCAGTAACTTGTTATCGAATTGAAATTTGACTTTGCGATTCAGTATTAGGAAGGGGCATTTTAAGGGCGTCCCTTCCTAATACTGAATCACAGAGGTATGTTTGAATGTCTAAACACTGAAATGCTGTTGCAAAACATTTGCAGGTTACCACCAGTTTCAAACTGATGGTAAACCATTCACAAATGGGAAAGGGGTCCCAAACTGCCCCTTCACCCATGTGAATGTCTGTCAAAGCATTTTTAGAGCAGGCAGTGGTACTGTGGAATCGCAATTAGGAACTTGCTATTTCTAACATATGTACATATGCCCTCAGTGCTTTACTATAAACATATATCACATAAGTAGGCCAGCTAGGACATTGAATTATCAATGCCTCAGTTGCCCTAGCAAGCTTGCTTCCTATGCATGGTGTCGTGAGAGACATTACTCAATTGTTCCCGTCTAGTGCGCAATTTTGAGCATGGCTGACCTGGACAAGAAAAATACAGAGTCATGGGGTCAGAATGTCTGCCCTAAAAAACGGGCTGCTTTCCAATGCGTTGTATCCAAGCAGTAGTGAAGCAACCGGGGACTTTTAGAAAGCCCTACATTAAAAAAAAGACAACAATGCTTCCTCAGTCTCTTAATTAGTTGTCGGGATGAGATTGTCAAATTGGGCATCGACAAATTTTGAGAAGATTCCCTGTTAACACTAAACACTAATAAGGGCCATATGTACGAACACATTTTTCCATAGACACACAATGGGTAAAACCCTTTGATACATCTGGCCCTAAATAATACGTTAACACCTTATCCATTGGGGCTGGTAAAAGCGGAAAATCTATGCGGATTTCAGGCCAGGAATTATAATATGTGCCATTGTATAAATACCCGAATGGCCTATTATGAGATAAATTGAAATTGTATAATTGTGCTTATGAGAAAATGATTTCATAGACCACTTACTTGAGCAGACAGAGGACTGGTTAAAAGACCTAGGTCTGAACATCCTCTACAGCCTGCTTACTAGTCTCTAAATATGTCTTTGCACTGGAAGTTTACATGTGATAAATAAATTGTTCATAAGATGACCCCAAGGATCTGGTCAATAAAGGCTCATTAAATAATTGTTTTTCTATTTTAATGTTACTTAACAATATTTTGCATACCTGAGGGACTCGATTGTGAGAGGTACGTTTATGGCCTCGACCAGTGAAGGGCATTTATAAAGCATGGAACTGGGTTGTTCAGCTATGGAGGAGGGAGTCTTGATGTGAGCTCTAAGATTTTGCCTTTGTGCCCCCTCCATGTTATAGACAAAGGCTGGGGGCAAAGAAAACATCACGGGCCACTATGATTGTGCACCACAAATATGGTGGTGCACAATCAGTGCGTCCTCTGAGGGTGCAATAGGAGTGGGGAACGTGGGTCTCAGAGACCTTCCAGGTACATGCATGAGGGCAGGGACAGTCACACCCAGCAGTCTCCTGCAGGGATGTCCCTCCTCCACCTTCAAAGTGAACCTGGGTTGCCGCCTCAAGTGAAAGGCGAACCAGTAGCTTCAAACAGCTGGTCGGCCTTTCACTAGTATGCTGTGCCTAAAATGTGAATAAGGATTCTTTCAGTAATCAGGGGCACTGTCCCAGTCTACGACAGGCCCACCCAGTTGATGGCCAGCTGTGGTACAAACAGGGAAAGTGCAAGCAAACAGTTGTTAAACTAGGCTCCTTTTGTTTACACCACATTTCAGCACCAGTTTGTGGATAAAAGTGGGTGTAACAGAGCAGGCATGTTATGCACCTCCACTGCTTCTGGGGGTGTACTTCAAGCAATATATCAGACACATTTATCAGCTCTACATTTCACTTCAACCACTCTTGGGAAGTGTTAGTTTGTGCATCATTTGACAGCTCAGCACCTGCTTTGTGGATCTGAGCTCTAATCACTACATTTGAATTTCTTGTGGACTGCATTTCACTGCTAGATTTTTTGGGGAAACTTTACATTTTCTGGAGGTTGTAAATTAGCAGCATTCTGAGCATGTGATGACCACCTGCTTGTGGTTATGTGCTCCAAGTGCAAAAAAAATTCACCTATCTACACCGTAATCCACTACCCACCAACACTTGGGAAATGTTTTTGAGCACATGTGAGAACTCCAGCTCAGTGTGGATGTATGCCCCAAGATGACATCATGCACATTTGTCCAGGCAACATTCCATCGTCACCATTTACAGTCTGTGCAGGAGGGTGGTTTGAAGTGCCCAGTTGTTAAGTAAAAAGTAGAACACAATCTGTGGATTCGCGCTACGAATGCCGTAGTAATCACATATCTCAAAGAATTGTAGGATCCCAACATCTGTAATGTCTGATGCAAAAAATATACTAATGAACCTGCTTACCTCAGCACTGGCAGTGTCCCATTCAGAAGAGGGGGTAAGCAATGTAACTCTGAGAGACATACTGCTGAAACAGCTCTGCAGAATGTACTGAAGATTTACTCCTTAAGACGCCAACCACAACACAAGTTCAAGGAACAGATACCAGCCCTGTGTACATTCTTCAAGATCCTAGACCTAAGAATGTACCGAAGCCTCAGCATTTGGTAGCAGTGCGACCAACCCATCTCCACAACTATTGCATAGCACACCCATGTGCCATTCGGCACACCACGCCCATGTGGCCCAAGAAGCTACTACACATCGAAGAGTCCTGTATGTCCGGCATATGGACCTTGTTCATGGTTCATGATGAATAGCGTCTTGACACCTGCATTTTGTGCCACAAATCTGTCACCTGTGGCAATCCTAAAACTCCTCTAGTTATCTGCAGCGCCACGTGAAGCTGCACCATAACATGAATGGGAACAACTGACACAGCCAGTGAACACTTTGCCCTCAGCAGCACTTCTGAAAGACTCGCTGGACGCAGTATTTTCAATGGGCGCAGCAGTTACCAAAACCCAAGAACACAGTATTCACCCACCCAGGAAGCTGCTCAGCTTCCTCAAGAAATTGGAGCGGACCCAAAGACAGTACAAGAGACTTCCTGAAGTACATGTCATCAATGAAAAGCTGGCATTAATGGTGACATTTTACCATACTCCTCAGGAGAAAATAAAGGCGAAAGGTTCCAGATGGGAACCACTGATCCCACTGGCTAATTCACAGAATT
The DNA here is from genome assembly GCF_031143425.1 of Pleurodeles waltl. Lineage (NCBI taxonomy): Eukaryota > Metazoa > Chordata > Amphibia > Caudata > Salamandridae > Pleurodeles > Pleurodeles waltl. The sequence goes on along the minus strand of NC_090448.1, from coordinate 1,117,174,267 downwards.
ACTTTTGATGCAAGTCTGTGCCGCAGTGGTACGAGCTGATGCTTCTGATGGTGGGAAATATATTGGACAGATTGGAAGGTGCGATAGATCCGTACATCATAGTGGTGTGGATAAGCACGGACTAAATGGTAACAACAGCGCATTAGGCCATCTTCCTCTTTAGTGACAAGCAAAATGTGTAGTTGCTGTAGGTGTCTGTCACTTTGTGTATGAAAAGTTTGATGCTCTAGGCTTTGTGACAGTATTCAGTAGTTGCTGGCCTAAAGCAGGGAGCCATAATGACGCCTGCTTCACACATGCTCTCTACCTTGTTGCATCTTGCAGGGACAAGTATTGAAAGTGACTGATATCCTACCTGTGATGCCTTTATTTGGAAAATCCTTCAGGGATGACATTTCCACCACAAGGAGGCACACCGCTAGTAAGACGCGCTGTGCCAGTATACTGGAAATCAGCATTGCCAATGTTTGACCCTGCTAATGAACAGAGCATGACCGGTACCATGCAGTTCCAGGCTGTACTTGACTGTACCTAAAGACATAACTAAACTTTAAAGCGTGTTTCTTAATTCAGAGCAGTGGCAGCTCACGTATTATACCTGCTGAGTCATAAAACCACCAACCGAGTTAGCCAGGTTTCTGAGTCAGTTAGCAAAGTGTGGAAGTTGGGCTATCGTTCGGATTAAATCTGTCCACAGTGGAATCATTTGAATTATGAAATTTCAGGGTTGGTAAGACCACTAATGTCAACCTTAATTTTTGCGTCAATTCAAACATAAAGTGCATTAAACACAGAAAATGTGTTAGCATCTTATCTTCGCTAATTGACTGCATTCCGAACTTTGATTAGGGAATGGTACTAATAAAATGAAAGATGTCTCTAAACATCCCTGAACACCCTATACATCAGGTAACTCATTACCGAACCTATGCACTTGGAAGACAACACTCTTGACCTCATTATGTCGCCCTCAACCTCAATTCAATTCAAAGCCCCCAAACACCCGATTTGAACGCACCATGTTGACTTTCCCTACTCCGTTTTTATGCCACACTAGTACAGGAAGTTCAACGGCAAAGAAAAATAAATAAAAATTACTTCAAACCCTCCCCATAGAAATTGCAAGAAGACCTCATCAACCTCTCCAACTTCCCACCAGTCCACATCAAATGACAACACACTTTTTATTGTATACAAAACCAACAAAACTTTGTAGACTTCAGCACACCACAGAAAGCACGTTCCTACAAGCTGAAAGACTCAGGGCCAGATGTAACCAAAGGATTTTACCCAATCTGTGTCTATGGGAAAAGCTTTCGTACATATGGCCCTCAGTGCCCTGGTGCTTCCCAGCGCTCACACAGAACAATAGCTCCTTTTGTAGACAAGAAAGAAAAAAGAAAGGTATTAATATCGCTCAATCACACATAGTTCAAAATACTCTGCTTCCACACAAACCCCTAATGTCTACAGTCAAAGCCACCTTTTCACAAATAACCATCAACAAAAAGACTAACACACTCTTTAGGGTAGTGTAGTACTGTGTCAATACCGACCGAGACCAGCCAGAACCACAAGATGTCAACAGGTTTAGCACAATAAATAACTACAAAAATAAAACGTAACCCTCATCAAAAATGCAATGTCTCCTATATCATCAATGTATATACAAGTTCACTGCCTTTGACTTCCACTTGCACACTGAAATCTCTGATATCCTGGATTTCCTTAAAGCCACTTCTATGAGGCCCACTTCTCAGCACTTCCTTCTCATTTGTCCACGGAAATACTTCTAAGTCTGAAGGTAAGGGCAGACCGGGCCCAATCCACTCATTGAATCTGACCCACGCTCCTTTGCGGTCAGCCATAACTTTTGGCCTTGTCTCCAACTCCCCCGACCAGATGTCTGCCGTTGGTGCTGTGACCTTTTAGGTGCTATTTTTTTTTACTGAAAACCCAAGTCTTATTGACTGGATTTTTGTCCATTGGTGTCAAATAATGTTTTAAATTTCACTCAATTTTTTTCATTTGCTTTGGGATTTTTCTTCTATTGTGTTTTTATTTTATTACTATTTGTAGTATTGAATAAATACTTTACACATTGCCTCTAAATCAAGCCTGGCTGCCTTGTGCCAAGCTACTAGAGGGGGTGTACAGGTTAATCTGGGATTTGCTTGTGTGTCTCCCAGACAAGAACTGTGGTTGCTGCTTGAGTAGCGTTTTGCCCCTCAACTATTAACTCAATTTCATACAGTCAGCATACAGGAAATAATGTTTTGCGAAGATGAATCTGGAACTCCAAATTAACTCCAAACTTAGTTTCATTGTACAGAAATAACTGCCTGGCACCAACAGACCCTGCCCAGCAAAGTGAAACCCTTTCTTTCTAAAAGTGTGTAGGGCAGACAGTTTTTTCTATTTTCAGTGGTGGGAGTGTCCTGCGGCCAGCGGCCGAGAATCCACTATGACACCACTGAAGAGCAACCTTATTTCATCAGCCCTTCTTCTTAAAGGCCCTTTAAAATTATTTCTGTATGGAAAACTACATTTGTTTCCTATGTGAGTGCTCCCCATTTTTAAAAGAGCTTTCATCTGCTCTAAAGCTGTCAATATCAGCACCCCAAAATGTCAAATGAAACTGAGATAACATTCAGCAACAGCATCTTCAGACAAAAGTTGAAGAAGTGCAAGAAGGAAAAGACTAGAAGCCGGACCTTCTCCAGCAATTCTTATTTGTCCATTTTCTCTCAAGTTCATCACTCTCTGAAAAACATCTCTACTTAAGTGCACGTCGATTGTGGACTCTCATTCTTTTGTACTCATTGTAGGAAAGTACCACCTTGCCTTGCATGTTACCCCCATTTTTACTTGTATGTATGTTTGTTTTTGCCTGTGTCACTGGGATCCTACTAGCCAGGACCCCAGTGCTCATAAGTTGTGCCCTGTATGTGTTCCGTGTGTGGTGCCTAACTGTATCACTGAGGCTCTGCTAACCAGAACCTCAGTGTTTATGCTCTCTCTGCTTTTAAAATTGTCACTGCAGGCTAGTGACTAATCTTACCAATTCTGATTGGCACACTGGAACACCCTTATAATTCCCTAGTATATGGTACCTAGGTATACAGGGTATTAGGTTTCCAGGAGATCCCTATGGGCTGCAGCAATTCTCTTGCCACCCATAGGGAGCTCTGACAATTCTTACACAGGTGTGCCACTGCAGCCTGAGTGAAATAACATCCACGTTATTTCACAGCCATTTTACACTGTACTTAAGTAACTTATAAGTCACCTATATGTCTAACCCTCACTTAGTGAAGGTTAGGTGCAAAGTTACTAAGTGTGAGGGCACCCTGGCACTAGCTAGCCAAGGTGCCCCCACATTGTTCAGGGCAATTTCACCAGACTTTGTGAGTGCCGGGACACCATTACTCTCAATACCTATGTGTAGCGTCACAATGGTAACTCCGAACATGGCCATGTAACATGTCTAGGATCATGGAATTGTCCCCCCAATACCATCCTGGTATTGGGGGGACAATCCCATGCATCCCCGGGGCTCCAGCATGGACCCCGGGTACTGCCAAACTAGCTCTTTGGGGTTTTCTCTGCAGCTACCGCTGCTGCCAACCCTCAGATAGGTTTCTGCCCCCCTGGGGCCTGGGCAGCCCAGCCCCAGGAAGGCAGAACAAAGGATTTCCTCTGAGAGAGGGTGTTACACCCTCTTCCTTTGGAAATAGGTGTTAAGGGCCTGGGAGGAGTAGCCTCTCCTGGCCTCTGGAAAATGCTTTGAAGGGCTCAGATGGTGCCCTCCTTGCATAAACCAGTCTACACCGGTTCAGGGATCCCCCAGCCCCTGCTCTGGTGTGAAACTGGACAAAGGAGAGGGGAGTGACCACTCCCCTGTCCATCACCACCCCAGGGGTGGTGCTCAGAGCTGCTCCAGTGCTTCCCAGACCTCTGCCATCTTGAATGCAGAGGTGTGAGGGCACAATGGAGACCTCTGAGTGGCCAGTACCAGCAGGTGACGTCAGAGACCCCTCCTGATAGGCTCTTACCTGGTTAGATAGCCAATCCTCCTCCGAGGGCTATTTAGGGTCTCTCCCATGGGTTTCTCTTCAGATAACGAATGCAAGAGCTCACCAGAGTTCCTCTGCACTTCCCTCTTCGACTTCTGCCAAGGATCTACCGCTGAATGCTCCAGGACACCTGCAAAACCGCAACAAAGTAGCAAGAAGATTACCAGCAACATTGTAGTGCCTCATCCTGCTGGCTTTCTTGACTGTTTACTGGTGGTGCATGCTCTGACGGCTGTCTGCCTTCACCCTGCACTGGAAGCCAAGAAGAAATCTCCTGTTGGTCGATGGAATCTTCCCCCTGCCAACGCAGGCACCACATTTCCGCATCACCGGTCCTCTGGGTCCCCTCTCATCTTGACGAGCATGGTCCCTGGAACACAGGAGCTGGATCCAAGTGACCCCGACAGTCCAGTGGTCCTTCTGTCCAAATTTGGTGGAGGTAAGTCCTTGCCTCCCCACGCCAGACAGTAATCCTGTGTACTGCATGATCTGCAGCTGCTAGGCTTCTGTGCACTTTTGCAAGACTTCCTTTGTGCACAGCACAGCCCAGGTCCCCAGCACTCCGTCCTGCATTGCCCAACTCGCTGAGTTGACCTCCAACTTCATGGGACCCTCTTTTGTTGTGTTGAGACAACCACAGTGCTCAGATTTTCTTGAATGCCTGTTCAGGTACTTCTGCGGGTGCTGCATGCTTCTGCACGGGGCTCTCGCTGTTGCTAAGTGCCCCCTCTGTCTCCTCCTCCAGGGGGTGACATCCCGGTCCTTCCTGGGCCCTGGCAGCAACCAAAGTCTTCAACCGCGACTCTTGCAGCTAGCAAGGCTTGTTTGTAGTCTTTCCGCGTGGAAACAACTCTGCATCCTCCAGCACGCTGTGGGACATCTTTTGACCAAAGGAGAAGTTCCTGGCACCTTCTGTTGTTGCAGAATCTTCAGCTTCTTCCACCCGGAGGCAGCCCTTTTGCACCTTCATCCGGGGTTTAGTGGGCTCCTGGCCCCCCCGGACACTTGACTCTTGGACTTGGTCCCCTTCATTTCCAGCTCCTCAGGTCCAGGAATCCGTCTTCAGTGCTTTGCAGTCAGTTGTTGTCTTTGCAGAATCCCCTATCTCGACTTATACTGTCTTTCTGGGGTAGTAGGGTAACTTTACTCCTACTTTTCAGGGTCTTGGGGTGGGGTATCTTGGACACCCTTAGTGTTTTCTTACACTCCCAGAGACCCCCAACACACTACACTAGGCCTGGGGTCCATTTGTGGTTCGCATTCCACTTTTGGAGTGTATGGTTTGTGTTTCCCCTAGGCCTATTTTCTCCTATTGCATTCTATTGTGTTTCCACAGTGTTTGCACTACTTTTCTAAGTGTTTTACTAACCTGATTTTGGTTTGTCTGTAAATTTTGTGTATTTAACTTACCTCCTAAGGGAGTATATCCTCTGAGATACCTTTGGCATATTGTCACTAAAATTAAGTACCTTTACTCTGAGTATTGTGTTTTCTTATGATATAGTGCTATATGATATAAGTGGTATAGTAGGAGCTTTGCATGTCTCCTAGTTCAGCCTAAGCTGCTCTGCTATAGCTACCTCTATCAGCCTAAGCTGCTAGAGCACTTCTAATCTACTAATAAGGAATAACTGGACCTGGCACAAGGTGTGAGTACCACAAGGTACCCACTATAAGCCAGGCCAGCCTCCTACACTCATCAATAATCCTAACTCGCTAGTGCCCTTCAGAGGCAAGCCACTGTCCTTTTTACTTTCAAAGATACTCTCAACCTACTCATCTTCTTATAGTAGAACTCAGCCTTCACTGTCTTCTATTGTTCTTTTCCCCTTTCTTCCCCCGCCTTAACTCTCAGTGCAGCAGCCTTATTAGCAATCTTTTCTCTCCGACTCAGAATAAACACAGCTATGGATGCATCGTTGAGGTGAACGCAGGTCCACTAGCCCTAGTCTAGGCAGGATGGGGTCTCCTCGGTTTGCCTCAATGAGGGTATTTATAAGTGACTTTGTCTAGGCCATCACCACTCAAAGTGCAGCACAGTAGTATCAAGCATACACATGGGCAACAGTAAAGGGAGCCACATTAAAGATCAGCGACTGCCAGTGGACTGAATCACTTGTCACACAACACAAATGACTCTTCGTTCATTCAAGATGGTGAGACAAGCCGAATAAACCTCAGTTCAGAAACAAAGCTCTGTAGATACATTCTAAAGTGGCCCCATCACAGATTCCACCCTCAAATCTGTCAAACCCATGCTCAAAGACAGCAAAGGTAAATTTGAGGCTATCCTGCAGGAGGTTTATAGATCAAAACTAGACGCTACATCGATGAAGTTGCCTTAGATGTCACCCTACTCAGGCTAACCACAAAAATCTGGCAGAAAGAGTTATAGAGAAAAAGCCCACTCTGTCCTCCCTGCGGCCACAGCAAAGGAACTGCAAATACTGGACTTGTCTGCAGCTATGGAGAACCTCAACAGAAAAGTTTGAAGGTTGAGACCTGGAGGAATTGATAACCATGTTATTCCATGATGTGTTTTATGACACATTACCACTGCATTAGTTAAATGAATGTGACATATGGTGCTGGGTAAGCAAACAATCGAGGTGCTGCCACCCCTTTCACTGATCACATCTTAAATATAGCACAAAAACATTGAACCTGGGATTTAGAGAATTCCTAAATTTACAACCATGGTACAGCAACAGCACCAGGCCATCCTAGGCATTAAACCATGCTTGCTCAAGCACAACTATTTTTTCTTTACTATCTGCAGCCAAACTGAGGTTGATGACTTTGGATACGACCCATTTACATTTATTTTCCCTGAAGAGGTCTGCTTTGGTTTGAGAACTCAGACATTGAATTTATAGACCAAGACAGGGGAGGGTAGCAGCAACGTAGGGCCAGTAGAGGCAGGAGGAAAACACTGAATGTAACACCCACGAAGAAACAAGCAGCAAAGAAAGGGTTCGTTTGATGGATGATGTTTTGCATAAAAGAACCCAAAAGTTTTTGTCTTTGGATTTGGAACATGGCTCATCAGAAACTGATCCAAAGAGAGAGATGATGCTTAGCTTCCTTAAATATGGGTACGTAGACCTGCCTGGACTCCATTGACCACTGATTTTATGTATGAATGAACTTTTTCTAGGCACATATTGGCCCTATTGGGCATAGTCAGATGATGTGCCCGTGCTGCATTTCCATGTAGATTGGGGTTATGGATTATTAATAAAGCTATAGGAAGAGTGGTCAATACACAGGGGGACAATTTCCATGAAGGTTGGGGTTAAGGTTTTTTAATAAAGCTATGGGAATACGGATCAATACATAGGGGGACAATATGGGGCTGTGGTAAGCTGGACTGGAGAAAATGATTTATTTATCGATTTATCACCATTGCTTTTCCAGTTACACGGTCACATATTGCAACACAACAGGAAGTTACATAAAATATGTTGACTGTATTGTTGGGCTGGGGAGTTAGTCACCTAAACCTCAGCTGGGTGGTGGTTCAAACCACTAACCAGTCGCATCAATGCAGAATTAGTCCACAGAAAGTAAAGACAAGCCTTACTGTATGGGTGAGGTTGTCTTGGGTGGGTATCACATACACCACTGCCCTCAAGTGGGGATGCCGTGTGCTTTAGTGTCCTAACTGACTGTAGAAAATGGGGAACTTCGACATTGTGTGGTTCCACAATACAAGGTGTATTTGAGCTGGGCAAAGCACTTAATTGCATCACATGGAGCGTGAGGATCTTGGGCACACCAATGTTGGAGAGTAAATTTTAGTAATGCTTTTAGTGACCCAGACATCAGCAGAAGGTGACAATTTACATCTCATGTTTGACAGCCAAACATAGAAAGCTGCACTGATGTATTTTACATTTGCCTATGTTTTCATTTGTTGGTGATCACAATTGCACCTTCTTTTTCAAAAAATATCTTAGGGAAATAGATTTAATGTTAAAGTGTATTTTGGACTCTAGGTTAATTGCTAGGATTAAAACGAATTGGCATTTCTAATGTTTTGTGAGAGAAAAATTAGTTTAAAAATATGTGCACATAATGCAAATGCACTTCTTTGTTATACCTAATGTGATGCATTAACAAAGTTTTAAATTTGTTTATGAATTGTTTCACTTATTCTGATGGTATATTATTAATGCTGAATTTACAAGTTTGCATATTAGGCACATTTTATTAACAAATATTTTTAATGTATTTTGATTTTCTTGTGTTAGCATAATTTAGCCCTGCAGAGCTCTTATTTTGCAGTTGTGTAAAAGTAATGAATCATTCTTTTTCCTAACCATGAAGCTTTCTTTCAGATTCTTTCTCATGAGAAGCAAAGACCCATTAATAAAAGCGTACTGTTCAATTGTAGAAGAACTGTGTCCAGTTGTCCTTGAGGTATATTTTGTATTGAACTGTTTAGATTCACATGGAACTGAGACATTTGTGTTGAAAACCCTGGAAATAAATTGAACTGTTGCAAAGGAATATAATCGTTTCCATTGTTTCGAGTCACAGGGAAAGAGGAGACATTCCCATGACAGACTTCAGAAAATACCAGACTCTTGCAACCTGAAGTTTGCCTAAAAATTTGATTGGGTGATACCCCTTTTGCGTGACATGTGGTACTTTAAATTTCAGAACCACACTGGAGGCATGGCCCTATCATGCCGATTTTAGTATCAGAGAGCCGCAAATGGCAAATTCGATATGTACGAGTGTTTTTATCGCGTTTCATCAATGGAATGACCTTGTATATGATACTGCATATTGATCCCATTTTAGAACGATAGCCATTTATGTGGTTGCCCTCAAATAGGCTGCACTAAGGCCATGCTCATGCTTTAGGACACGTACAGTTTCTTATGACTTCTTCGTGACCTGTGCAAAGTGACTCCGCTGCCCGAGGTCAATCCTGTCCCACCAGTTCCTTTTACTACGGCCACACGGGATTAGCATCAGGGCCTGACACACCATAAAGTCATTCATCCCACGCAAACCCTGACTAATCTCTTTCACACCTGACTCTGTTTCCTGCTTTATGGCTTGCTTTACGAGGAGGAGGTGCCCGGTTTTATTGGGGTCTGCTGATATCTGAACCCTTGTGGGTAAATAATTGGAGGCTGTCCTAGCTGAAGTGTGGGAACATCATCATGGCTCTGTTTTTGTCGTTTGTAGTGAAATATGTGAATGGTCAACTGTAATCCTGTTAAAACCCCAAAGGCTACTCACATGTTGCCTCTCTAGCTTTTCTCATTTGTTTAGGAATGTGAGTGGTATAGCCCCTTTCATGCCTAGGGCATAATAAATGATATAAAAGGTCTGAGCTAAGACCATTTCGGGAGACTGCCTCTTTCAGTTGCTATAGGTCAGCTTCTGATAGACGTAGTCTCACTCATTTGAGTTTAATAAAGATGTCTTTTCATATTTCAGCTTCTTTGCCAAGTTCTTTGTTATATTACCCTGAGAATGAAAATCTCTAGTACTTCATATGGCGTCCAACGTGGGGCTCATCAGAGAAGTGACTTTCTGTGGGAGTGATCTTGTCAGGAGACTGAAATCTACTGAGGAGGACAGAACAGGATTCTACCAAGAAGGTACTCTGTGCGCAGGGATTCTGGAGATTCTTTGATTATGCAGCCCAGTATATTTCTGATCTTCCTGATTTTGATCCTCCACATGATGTCACCCCTGACTGAGAACCTTTTAGGCGTAAGTAAAAAAAAAAAAAAAAAAGACTGTTAGGTCATTTAGAACTTGGCAATTAGAATTTGGACAACTATTTGTTTGGTATAGCTTTGATAGGTTTGTATAGGTTTGTATACGCGAATTGCAATTTGTGTAGGCAGGTAATGAAGAGACTTTTTCTCCATCTGCTTTAGTTGAAGTATAAGTGGGTCACTCCCAGTCCTTAGTTCTTTGGTCCTTTGGTTCTTAGTTTTTGGTTCTTGGTTCTTAGTATTGGTCCTTAGTTTTATTTGAAGATTGCAATTTTCATAAACCGAGGGTCTCGTACATTTGCGAGTGTATCGATAGAGATAGCCCCTTGAAGTTTGAAGCTCGGTTAGTGAGCGAAGATGCCTAATCGTAGCAAATTTGGTACTTGGTTTGGTTTTTGGTGGCAACAGGGATTCCCGATTGGAGGATTCATGTCTGATACCTCCGATTGGAACTCCAACTTATGAGTTCTATTTTAAACACGGCGTGGGCCCCATCACATTTAATAAAGTATGGGTCCGCTATTCTTGGAAATAAATGTCTGTGAGGCTGTTTTTGCAGTTTTTTGGAACACTATTGAGAAAAGTTTTCTTTTCTCTTGTAAATATGACTTACAACTAGGATCTGCAAACGGTTCTGTAAGTAAATTGCGACGGCGCTATTTATGAAAAATGGCTAAAGCGCGCTGTATTGTGTGTCCTGAGTGTTTTCTGTTTATATCTGAAATGAGCTCAATGTCTGTTTGTGGGTCTTCTTGATGTTTTCAGTTTGCTAAGTAAAATGTTGGTTAATTAATATTAAGTAGAAACTTAGAAAAAATCCAGAAATGAACCATGTAATGTGCTAACATAGCTATATGTTGCTCTTTAATTTATAGAATGAGCAATTGTGCACATATACAAAACTGCCGTTAAATGCTTAATAAATTAGAAAACACATTCAATAGATATAAATAGGGCCCCCCAAAAAAAAAAAAAAAAAAAAAATTATCGATTTTTGCAAAAAAATAAAAATAAATTTACAGCATTTTTCTTAGATGCATTGTATTAGATGTTCACAGGCAAACTTTTCAGCTGCAGTATATTTGATAGGAATGTTCAATTCAGCCAGCACTTTCCCAGTTAAACACAGGTGGAATTTTGCATAACCTTCCTTTTAAATGAAAGTGGCGCAAAAATGTGACGCATTTCAAGTTAGGCTTATGCGCTTAGGCTTGTGAGTTAATGTATCCCAAATAATAGGCAAGGGATGCAGCTTGCTTTTATATGTGGAATTATCACAAAAAAAGAATAATTGTTTTTTTTTTTTTTAAAGAAAATTATTAATTATGGAAAAATTATTTAAAAAAATAAGTGCCTTTCAAAATCATTTTTTAATATTTATAAAGCTTAATACCTATACTATGACCTCCTAGCATTAAAATTTAATTTAAGTTATGTTGCACCGCTAAAATGACATTTTTTTGTGCAATTTTCCCTTGGCGCAAGAGCAAACAAGCTCATTTCTATAAAGTATAAGTTAATATTTTCAATGGCTGACTCATGGATTGTGTAATAGACATTCTGGTAATGCATATTATGCAAGAAAATTGTAGGATATTGATTTTTTAATGCCTAAAATTTCAAAGTCGATTTTAGGCAAAAGCACTGTTTAAACTGCATTTTCTTTCATTCAGAGTACTTTTTAAAGTGTCTCAGGCTTCAGTAAATGCATACATTTAGGTTTGATATATATTTGCAGGTTGTGCCTTCTTATGATTCAATGAGTCAATGTGCCAGTACAAAGGCTTGTTTTAATATCAAGGTTGAAGGTTCTAACTTCAGCTGGGCCTACTGAGACGTTCATTCATTCGAGGTTGATGAAATATGTACCATTGCATGGGATTGCAACAAGCATTTATTCTAACAACTGGTATGTGTGTTATTAAGGTTTGTGAATTATTCACAGTAAATGTAGTTTAATAATCTGGAAATAGAGATAATTTTTTTTAGCGCCTAAAAAGGAAAAATAATTTTTTTAAATAGAGTGAATTATTGCAGGTTAGAAGGAAAATAGGAAGGCCTACTGTCTTTGACAGATTCAGAGTGGCAGAAGCTAGGAGAGCTACAGAGGCTGGCTCAAGTCACGCTGCTGAGATGCTATATTTAGTTTTCCCATAAACAATGGAGGAGGCTGTCATGTTGACACTTGTGACCTTTTAAATTAGGGCCTTGTCTCTGTGAAATGCAGAATGACCCTACAGGCCTCTAAAAGTGGGATTTCTGGTTTCTCCAGAAGAACATCAATACAATTAAAGAACTTAATTCCAAAGGGAGAATATAAAAAAAGGGGTTTCTTCGAAGGTCCCAACATCATGTTAAATGCTCTGCAGAACTGATACATTTGTGTCTCTGCTCTAAAAAAATAAAATGATGCCTGCTAGTTGCTTTTATTTGACAGAAAACGAAGTGTTGCATTAAGTCTTAGACAGAAAATAAGATGCAGCCCTTTTCTAAAATTTTGAAGGCTACATGCCTTAATGAGAACGATTTGCCAATTAAGACTTATTTTTCACAGTGGAAATTGTAGGTGCCAAATTAATATGGAGTGTCAGTGTAACAATTTTTACTTTTAGAAAGGTAAAACTAAGGTGGCTTGATGTTGCGAAGTAACTGACAAGAGGGTAACAGTTAAGTAATGGAAATTTATTTTTGTGTATTTGGTCCTATCATGAATTGTTCTTGCTGGTCCTGTATGTTAGAAGAGAAACAGTAAAGTTATATTTGACAGCAGATTTCCATTGCCTGGTGATCTACTGTCAAAAGGAGGGTAAGGATTTTAAACCTGACAAATTAAACAGGCCCAAATATTGGGTTTTGGGCTGCAGGTTTACAGTGCATAAAGTACATGACATGGTGTTGTGTGTCACCGCTTATTCACACATGCTATTGTTTTGTCTATGCTTTTTGTGCTTGATACACAGCAAGTATATCTGATGGCTTGACGTTTTGTGCGTTTTTATTATTTTTTATTTCTTTTTTGCATGTTTGTTGCTGCTTTTGATACTATTACAAGCTCCCCTGTGTTGTGAGGGGATGGTCATGACGATGCCCATCGCTACGCAACAGTTGGTTGAACTTGTTCTGGTTACTAAATTCCACAGATAATGATATTTCATGCTGTGAACATAAGAGACAACACTTCACCAGTGCATGTCTATTTGGCTATAATGGTATTGAAGGAAAATAAAAAGAGATATACAGGATCAAAGTGTGTCACCTGCAGTTAGTCACGTTACTGCCCCTTCCCTTAAAGGAACAGGCAGCCCTACATTTATGTAGCCTTGATTGGACCTAAGGATGAAATTATAGATCTGTGACTCAAGGTGGCCTAATTTCTATATTACATTAGTTAATGATGTTCTGTTTCCTAAGTAGCATATGGCTTTTGTTCCTTAAAAGAAAACCAGGTTTTCATTTTTTCCTGAAGAAGGAACTGAAACATTAGCTAGGAGTACCGTATATGGTGTAGTCGCCAACGGTAGAGTTAAAATTTGTGTAACTTTGGCCTTTGTGTATCACCCGTACTCTCGGTGTTGTGTCACATGCCTGACTATCACCCAAATAATTTTTTGTTCTTCCTATAGATTTTTTTTCTTTTGTTACTTCCCCTGACCAATGTCGCATCATGCTTAGTTATTGAGATTTTAGCTGTGTCCTAGTCCCATTTCTCTTTTTCGAATTCCTTTCACCAGTCAGCCCTTTTATTATTATTGATGTATTGTTCAGGTTCACATTTCCAGACTGCAGTGATGTACCAGGGATCCCCATGTTATGTATAATTCCCTTTGGTATGACCAGACTGGTTTTCAAGAATTTGCCTTAGGCCTGCTTCAATGTTTTCCAGCCTGACTGTCAGGCTAGCAATAGACTGGTTAACTGACTCAATATTATAGTAAGACAAGTTTTCCATCTCAATAGGAGATATCTTATGTTTACCTTTTTGAACATGACAAATTTTCAATGTCTATTTTAATTTGGTTTTCGGTTCCCTTCTGTTCCTGTTACTTTAATTTTTGGTGGAATCAGATGTGTCCTAATCATGCAAATGTCAGGACCCTCTAGTTCTTGTCTTTTTGTTTGCACATTTGACTATTAGCCCGTGTATTGCATAGTGCACCTGATGCACAGTTTTTAAAGGAAAGTTTCTACATGTCCCTGATAATCGGTATCATGTGATTTCTCTATTGAGATGTTCTAAGATAAGGAGGAACACCTAGACTTAATCATTGAGGAAAATATGTGTTTACCCCTTTAGACAATGCCACTGTGTGAGGAATTCCATTCAGATGGAATTCTCATGTAGCTATAGATGGCAGAGAATAATGGAAAGAACCCAATTAAAGATGCTAGAGACCCTGTTTTGCCCTTCTGCCTTTGTCTTTGTATTTTATGCCCATGGTGTATGGCTACTCCTTTGAAGATTGAAGACCACCTGCTTGCAGTCCCCTTGTTAAAAACCATGAACTGTTTTTGTACTAAATTGAAGGAAACTAACAACTGTGGCACATTTCCTACGTCATTAGATTCTGCGGGTATCAAGTCATAATAACCTGCAGGACATTGATTTAAGCCTAATTCCCATCAGTGACAGCTACAGATGAAAGACGGACGTCTTAGCCCTACAGTCTCAGCACCCAGAAAGTAGCAAAGCTGGACAGCGATCGCCAGCGCATGGTATCGTACTTGCTCCATCAGACGGCGTTGGACATCACAAAACCAAAGTTTCAGTGTAAAAGAGCTAAAGAGAAGGATTCCTGTTGTTGATGGCAGAGCTGTTTTGAGGTTTCATTTCTCTACCTGTCATGTGCTGGTAACCTCTGACAGTGTGCAATCCCTTGAGCCCCTTGGCCTGAGTTTTGGCCACACACCCCCTTTTCTTTGCTCCAACGGAAGAAGGGCAGTGCACCGGAGATTTTAAGTTTGGAAAAAGGCACTATATTGTGGTGCCCATGAAAGAGCAGCTTGAGCGTCCTCTGACACTAAATAATGAGTGTTGGAGTCTGAAAGTGCTGCTGAGCTTGAGCTATTTCCCAATTAATGGTGCTTGGGTCTGCACGAGATGATTTGTGCCCTTGATCAATGAAGAGCACATTGTTTGTAGTGTCTGCCACAGAGGAGAGACACTGGTGCATTGCTTTAAGACATTGGGACTTTCGAGTGAGCTGTGGGTGTTTGCCAGGAGGGCACTCCAACTAAGCAGTACTTTTCTCACGAAGAGGCCTGAATTGAGAGGCCCATGCGAAAGAAAACAACAAAAGAAAATTTGATGGACAATAGAAGCCTGCCAGAGAGGTTTTTTTGAACGGACTCTGGGCATAGTTGGTTTCACAAGAGGTTTCCATGTGATTGTATAGACTAGGTGTTAGAGGACTGATTGTGTTGCTGGCATTGTTTTAAAGTACTATTCTGTTTAGTAAAAGCAGAATAAAGTCCATTTTCTGTGGAAAGAGTACCCCCTTTTCACCTTAGAGCATTGATGAAAGTCACCACTGTTCCACCTGAACATACAAAAATTACTGAAATGCAGAGGAGCCCTAAAAATGTTACTAGATAATTTTAGGATTTGCTTTTTGGTTAGGGTTGTGAAAAATTATTGTTTCATTTGTAATAGTGGTCACTACTTTTTCCCGTTGTCTATATGTTCTTAATAACGTGTTTTCTAGTGTCTTTTAAACATGACGTTGTCATTTATGGGTGGGATTGTTTTTCTCTACTCAATTGACTTCTGCACCCACTTCCCAACCTATGTCTTTTCCTACTATTGTTTCTTTGCACTCTTTTCACCCTTTTCCTGAACATGAGCAGGTTAGAAGAACAGAATTCGTAAGCAATTCTTTTGTACAGCTTCTGCATCAACACTAGTTAGTAGTGAACATCACTAATTGTTTTGTGTGTGATCTTATGCCACCTACTGCAGATAGAGGTATTCCTTATTTTGTCCTGCCATATGTGGCCTTTTGTGCTACTTCATGTTCGAGGAGACCTGTCCAGAGAGAGTTACCAAGTACTAGAATTTTGCTCCAGCAACATCTCCATGGCCTTATGAATATAGACCCGCACTCAGATTAGTATGAGTATAGTTGTTGCCTATGTAAGGGCAAAAGGAGGGTCTGTGGTACTTTAAATTTCGGAACCACACTGGAGGCATGGCCCTATCATGCCGATTTTAGTATCAGAGAGCCGCAAATGGCAAATACGATATGTACGAGTGTTTTTATCGCGTTTCATCAATGGAATGACCTTGTATATGATACTGCATATTGATCCCATTTTAGAACGATAGCCATTTATGTGGTTGCCCTCACATAGGCTGCACTAAGGCCATGCTCATGCTTTAGGACACGTACAGTTTCTTATGACTTCTTCGTGACCTGTGCAAAGTGACTCTGCTGCCCGAGGTCAATCCTGTCCCACCAGTTCCTTTTACTACGACCACACGGGATTAGCATCAGGGCCTGACACACCATAAAGTCATTCATCCCACGCAAACCCTGACTAATCTCTTTCACACCTGACTCTGTTTCCTGCTTTATGGCTTGCTTTACGAGGAGGAGGTGCCCGGTTTTATTGGGGTCTGCTGATATCTGAACCCTTGTGGGTAAATAATTGGAGACTGTCCTAGCTGAAGTGTGGGAACATCATCATGGCTCTGTTTTTGTAGTGAAATATGTGAATGGTCAACTGTAATCCTGTTAAAACCCCAAAGGCTACTCACATGTTGCCTCTCTAGCTTTTCTCATTTGTTTAGGAATGTGACTGGCATAGCCCCTTGCATGCCTAGGGCATAATAAATGATATAAAAGGTCTGAGCTAAGACCATTTCGGGAGACTGCCTCTTTCAGTTGCTATAGGTCAGCTTCTGGGAGACGTAGTCTCACTCATTTGAGTTTAATAAAGATGTCTTTTCATATTTCAGCTTCTTTGCCAAGTTCTTTGTTATATTACCCTGAGAATGAAAATCTCTAGTACTTCATATGGCGCCCAACGTGGGGCTCATCAGAGAAGTGACTTTCTGTGGGAGTGATCTTGTCAGGAGACTGAAATCTACTGAGGAGGACAGAACAAGATTCTACCAAGAAGGTACTCTGTGCACAGGGATTCTGGAGATTCTTTGATTATGCAGCCCAGTATATTTCTGATCTTCCTGATTTTGATCCTCCACATGATGTCACCCCTGACTGAGAACCTTTTTGGCGTAAGTAAAAAAAAAAAAAAAAAAAGACTGTTAGGTCATTTAGAACTTGGCAATTAGAATTTGGACAACTATTTGTTTGGTATAGCTTTGATAGGTTTGTATACGCGAATTGCAATTTGTGTAGGCAGGTAATGAAGTGACTTTTTCTCCATCTGCTTTAGTTGAAGTATAAGTGGGTCACTCCCAGTCCTTAGTTCTTTGGTCCTTTGGTTCTTAGTTTTTGGTTCTTGGTTCTTAGTATTGGTCCTTAGTTTTATTTGAAGATTGCAATTTTCAAAAACCGAGGGTCTCGTACATTTGCGAGTGTATCGATAGAGATAGCCCCTTGAAGTTTGAAGCTCGGTTAGTGAGCGAAGATGCCTAATCGTAGCAAATTTGGTACTTGGTTTGGTTTTTGGTGGCAACAGGGATTCCCGATTGGAGGATTCATGTCTGATACCTCCGATTGGAACTCCAACTTATGAGTTCTATTTTAAACACGGCGTGGGCCCCATCACGTTTAATAAAGTATGGGTCCGCTATTCTTGGAAATAAATGTCTGTGAGGCTGTTTTTGCAGTTTTTTGGAACACTATTGAGAAAAGTTTTCTTTTCTCTTGTAAATATGACTTACAACTAGGATCTGCAAACGGTTCTGTAAGTAAATTGCGACAGCGCTATTTATGAAAAATGGCTAAAGCGCGCTGTATTGTGTGTCCTGAGTGTTTTCTGTTTATATCTGAAATGAGCTCAATGTGTGTTTGTGGGTCTTCTTGATGTTTTCAGTTTGTTAAGTAAAATGTTGGTTAATTAATATTAAGTAGAAACTTAGAAAAAATCCAGAAATGAACCATGTAATGTGCTAACATAGCTATATGTTGCTCTTTAATTTATAGAATGAGCAATTGTGCACATATACAAAACTGCCGTTAAATGCTTAATAAATTAGAAAACACATTCAATAGATATAAATAGGGCCCCCCCAAAAAAAAAAAAAAAAAAAAAATTATCGATTTTTGCAAAAAAATAAAAATAAATTTACAGCATTTTTCTTAGATGCATTGTATTAGATGTTCACAGGCAAACTTTTCAGCTGCAGTATATTTGATAGGAATGTTCAATTCAGCCAGCACTTTCCCAGTTAAACACAGGTGGAATTTTGCATAACCTTCCTTTTAAACGAAAGTGGCGCAAAAATGTGACGCATTTCAAGTTAGGCTTATGCGCTTAGGCTTGTGAGTTAATGTATCCCAAATAATAGGCAAGGGATGCAGCTTGCTTTTATATGTGGAATTATCACAAAAATAAGAATAATTGGTTTTTTTTAAAAAAAGAAAATTATTAATTATGGAAAAATTATTTAAAAAAATAAGTGCCTTTCAAAATCATTTTTTAATATTTATAAAGCTTAATACCTATACTATGACCTCCTAGCATTAAAATTTAATTTAAGTTATGTTGCACCGCTAAAATGACATTTGTATGTGCAATTTTCCCTTGGCGCAGGAGCAAACAAGCTCATTTCTATAAAGTATAAGTTAACATTTTCAATGGCTGACTCTTGGATTGTGTAATAGACATTCTGGTAATGCATATTATACAAGAAAATTGTAGGATATTGATTTTTTAATGCCTAAAATATCAAAGTCGATTTTGGGCAAAAGCACTGTTTAAACTGCATTTTCTTTCATTCAGAGTACTTTTTAAAGTGTCTCAGGCTTCAGTAAATGCATACATTTAGGTTTGATATATATTTGCAGGTTGTGCCTTCTTATGATTCAATGAGTCAATGTGCCAGTACAAAGGCTTGTTTTAATATCAAGGTTGAAGGTTCTAACTTCAGCTGGGCCTACTGAGACGTTCATTCATTCGAGGTTGATGAA
Source organism: Pleurodeles waltl (assembly GCF_031143425.1). Classification (NCBI taxonomy): domain Eukaryota; kingdom Metazoa; phylum Chordata; class Amphibia; order Caudata; family Salamandridae; genus Pleurodeles; species Pleurodeles waltl. The sequence continues at coordinate 1,117,155,352 of NC_090448.1, read as the reverse complement.
ATATGTACCATTGCATGGGATTGCAACAAGCATTTATTCTAACAACTGGTATGTGTGTTATTAAGGTTTGTGAATTATTCACAGTAAATGTAGTTTAATAATCTGGAAATAGAGATAATTTTTTTTAGCGCCTAAAAAGGAAAAATTATTTTTTTAAATAGAGTGAATTATTGCAGGTTAGAAGGAAAATAGGAAGGCCTACTGTCTTTGACAGATTCAGAGTGGCAGAAGCTAGGAGAGCTACAGAGGCTGGCTCAAGTCACGCTGCTGAGATGCTATCTTTAGTTTTCCCATAAACAATGGAGGAGGCTGTCATGTTGACACTTGTGACCTTTTAAATTAGGGCCTTGTCTCTGTGAAATGCAGAATGACCCTACGGGCCTCTAAAAGTGGGATTTCTGATTTCTCCAGAAGAACATCAATACAATTAAAGAACTTAATTCCAAAGGGAGAATATAAAAAAAGGGGTTTCTTCGAAGGTCCCAACATCATGTTAAATGCTCTGCAGAACTGATACATTTGTGTCTCCGCTCTAAAAAAATAAAATGATGTCTGCTAGTTGCTTTTATTTGACAGAAAACGAAGTGTTGCATTAAGTCTTAGACAGAAAATAAGATGCAGCCCTTTTCTAAAATTTTGAAGGCTACATGCCTTAATGAGAACGATTTGCCAATTAAGACTTATTTTTCACAGTGGAAATTGTAGGTGCCAAATTAATATGGAGTGTCAGTGTAACAATTTTTACTTTTAGAAAGGTAAAACTAAGGTGGCTTGATGTTGCGAAGTAACTGACAAGAGGGTAACAGTTAAGTAATGGAAATTTATTTTCGTGTATTTGGTCCTATCATGAATTGTTCTTGCTGGTCCTGTATGTTAGAAGAGAAACAGTAAAGTTATATTTGACAGCAGATTTCCATTGCCTGGTGATCTACTGTCAAAAGGAGGGTAAGGATTTTAAACCTGACAAATTAAACAGGCCCAAATATTGGGTTTTGGGCTGCAGGTTTACAGTGCATAAAGTACATGACATGGTGTTGTGTGTCACCGCTTATTCACACATGCTATTGTTTTGTCTATGCTTTTTGTGCTTGATACACAGCAAGTATATCTGATGGCTTGACGTTTTGTGCGTTTTTATTATTTTTTATTTGTTTTTTGCATGTTTGTTGCTGCTTTTTATACTATTACAAGCTCCCCTGTGTTGTAAGGGGATGGTCATGACGATGCCCATCGCTACGCAACAGTTGGTTGAACTTGTTCTGGTTACTAAATTCCACAGATAATGATATTTCATGCTGTGAACATAAGAGACAACACTTCACCAGTGCATGTCTATTTGGCTATAATGGTATTGAAGGAAAATAAAAAGAGATATACAGGATCAAAGTGTGTCACCTGCAGTTAGTCATGTTACTGCCCCTTCCGTTAAAGGAACAGGCAGCCCTACATTTATGTAGCCTTGATTGGACCTAAGGATGAAATTATAGATCTGTGACGCAAGGTGGCCTAATTTCTATATTACATTAGTTAATGATGTTCTGTTTCCTAAGTAGCATATGGCTTTTGTTCCTTAAAAGAAAACCAGGTTTTCATTTTTTCCTGAAGAAGGAACTGAAACATTAGCTAGGAGTACCGTATATGGTGTAGTCGGCAACGGTAGAGTTAAAATTTGTGTAACTTTGGCCTTTGTGTATCACCCGTACTCTCGGTGTTGTGTCACATGCCTGACTATCACCCAAATAATTTTTTGTTCTTCCTATAGATTTTTTTTCTTTTGTTACTTCCCCTGACCAATGTCGCATCATGCTTAGTTATTGAGATTTTAGCTATGTCCTAGTCCCATTTCTCTTTTTCGAATTCCTTTCACCAGTCAGCCCTTTTATTATTATTGATGTGTTGTTCAGGTTCACATTTCCAGACTGCAGTGATGTACCAGAGACCCCCATGTTATGTATAATTCCCTTTGGTATGACCAGACTGGTTTTCAAGAATTTGCCTTAGGCCTGCTTCAATGTTTTCCAGCCTGACTGTCAGGCTAGCAATAGACTGGTTAACTGACTCAATATTATAGTAAGACAAGTTTTCCATCTCAATAGGAGATATCTTATGTTTACCTTTTTGAACATGACAAATTTTCAATGTCTATTTTAATTTGGTTTTCGGTTCCCTTCTGTTCCTGTTACTTTAATTTTTGGTGGGATCAGATGTGTCCTAATCATGCAAATGTCAGGACCCTCTAGTTCTTGTCTTTTTGTTTGCACATTTGACTATTAGCCTGTGTATTGCATAGTGCACCTGATGCACAGTTTTTAAAGGAAAGTTTCTACATGTCCCTGATAATCGGTATCATGTGATTTCTCTATTGAGATGTTCTAAGATAAGGAGGAACACCTAGACTTAATCATTGAGGAAAATATGTGTTTACCCCATTAGACAATGCCACTGTGTGAGGAAAATCATTCAGATAGAATTCTCATGTAGCTATAGATGGCAGAGAATAATGGAAAGAACCCAATTAAAGATGCTAGAGACCCTGTTTTGCCCTTCTGCCTTTGTCTTTGTTTTTTATGCCCATGGTGTATAGCTACTCCTTTGAAGATTGCAGACCACCTGCTTGCAGTCCCCTTGTTAAAAACCATGAACTGTTTTTGTACTAAATTGAAGGAAACTAACAACTGTGGCACATTTCCTACGTCACTAGATTCTGCGGGTATCAAGTCATAATAACCTGCAGGACATTGATTTAAGCCTAATTCCCATCAGTGACAGCTACAGATGAAAGACGGACGTCTTGGCCCTACAGTCTCAGCACCCAGAAAGTAGCAAAGCTGGACAGCGATCGCCAGCACATGTTATCGTACTTGCTCCATCAGACGGCGTCGAACATCACAAAACCAAAGTTTCAGTGTAAAAGAGCTAAAGAGAAGGATTCCTGTTGTTGATGGCAGAGCTGTTTTGAGGTTTCATTTCTCTACCTGTCATGTGCTGGTAACCTCTGACAGTGTGCAACCCCTTGAGCCCCTTGGCCTGAGTTTTGGCCACACACCCCCTTTTCTTTGCTCCAACGGAAGAAGGGCAGTGCACCGGAGATTTCAAGTTTGGAAAAAGGCACTATATTGTGGTGCCCATGAAAGAGCAGCTTGAGCGTCCTCTGACACTAAATAATGAGTGTTGGAGTCTGAAAGTGCTGCTGAGCTTGAGCTATTTCCCAATTAATGGTGCTTGGGTCTGCACGAGATGATTTGTGCCCTTGATCAATGAAGAGCACATTGTTTGTAGTGTCTGCCACAGAGGAGAGACACTGGTGCATTGCTTTAAGACATTGGGACTTTCGAGTGAGCTGTGGGTGTTTGCCAGGAGGGCACTCCAACTAAGCAGTACTTTTCTCACGAAGAGGCCTGAATTGAGAGGCCCATGCGAAAGACAACAACAAAAGAAAATTTGATGGACAATAGAAGCCTGCCAGAGAGGTTTTTTTGAACGGACTCTGGGCATAGTTGGTTTCACAAGAGGTTTCCGTGTGATTGTATAGACTAGGTGTTAGGAGACTGATTGTTTTGCTGGCATTGTTTTAAAGTACTATTCTGTTTAGTAAAAGCAGAATAAAGTCCATTTTCTGTGGAAAGAGTACCCCCTTTTCACCTTAGAGCATTGATGAGAGTCACCACTGTTCCACCTGAACATACAAAAATTACTGAAATGCAGAGGAGCCCTAAAAATGTTACTAGATAATTTTAGGATTTGCTTTTTGGTTAGGGTTGTGAAAAATTATTGTTTCATTTGTAATAGTGGTCACTACTTTTTCCCGTTGTCTATATGTTCTTAATAACGTGTTTTCTAGTGTCTTTTAAACATGACGTTATCATTTATGGGTGGGATTGTTTTTCTCTACTCAATTGACTTCTGCATCCACTTCCCAACCTATGTCTATTCCTACTATTGTTTCTTTGCACTCTTTTCACCCTTTTCCTGAACATGAGCAGGTTAGAAGATCAGAATTCGTAAGCAATTCTTTTGTACAGCTTCTGCATCAACACTAGTTAGTAGTGAACATCACTAATTGTTGGGTGTGTGATCTTATGCCACCTACTGCAGATAGAGGTATTCCTTATTTTGTCCTGCCATATGTGGCCTTTTGTGCTACTTCATGTTCGAGGAGACCTGTCCAGAGAGAGTTACCAAGTACTAGAATTTTGCTCCAGCAACATCTCCATGGCCTTATGAATATAGACCCGCACTCAGATTAGTATGAGTATAGTTGTTGCCTATGTAAGGGCAAAAGGAGGGTCTGTGGTACTTTAAATTTCGGAACCACACTGGAGGCATGGCCCTATCATGCCGATTTTAGTATCAGAGAGCCGCAAATGGCAAATACGATATGTACGAGTGTTTTTATCGCGTTTCATCAATGGAATGACCTTGTATATGATACTGCATATTGATCCCATTTTAGAACGATAGCCATTTATGTGGTTGCCCTCACATAGGCTGCACTAAGGCCATGCTCATGCTTTAGGACACGTACAGTTTCTTATGACTTCTTCGTGACCTGTGCAAAGTGACTCCTCTGCCCGAGGTCAATCCTGTCCCACCAGTTCCTTTTACTACGGCCACACGGGATTAGCATCAGGGCCTGACACACCATAAAGTCATTCATCCCACGGAAACCCTGACTAATCTCTTTCACACCTGACTCTGTTTCCTGCTTTATGGCTTGCTTTACGAGGAGGAGGTGCCCGGTTTTATTGGGGTCTGCTGATATCTGAACCCTTGTGGGTAAATAATTGGAGACTGTCCTAGCTGAAGTGTGGGAACATCATCATGGCTCTCTTTTTGTCGTTTGTAGTGAAATATGTGAATGGTCAACTGTAATCCTGTTAAAACCCCAAAGGCTACTCACATGTTGCCTCTCTAGCTTTTCTCATTTGTTTAGGAATGTGACTGGTATAGCCCCTTGCATGCCTAGGGCATAATAAATGATATAAAAGGTCTGAGCTTAGACCATTTCGGGAGACTGCCTCTTTCAGTTGCTATAGGTCAGCTTCTGGGAGACGTAGTCTCACTCATTTGAGTTTAATAAAGATGTATTTTCATATTTCAGCTTCTTTGCCAAGTTCTTTGTTATATTACCCTGAGAATGAAAATCTCTAGTACTTCAGACATAATGCCACCAAACTAACAAATCATTTTAATTTAGGTGTTTCTTATTAGGGATGGACTTTGTAAGTTTGAGTCAGTCTCTCTGCAGATCATCAGCCTCCTTGACCCCAGAGTCTCTCTCTGCACCTTTCCTGATGACATGCTCGACTGGACTTTGCTGCTGATCTAGATGCTTTGCTGATGAAAAATCCTTGAATGCTTTCCCTTGGAGAGGCATATCTCTCTCAGCTGATTGCTATTACCATTTGACATCGTTTTTCTAGAATAGAATCTATCAGGCTGACCCTCACTCTTTTTGTTTTTCTAGCGAGTATTCTGTAGTCCAAGATATATTTTTCCCAAAATATTTTTGTCTCCATTTTGTATTTTGCCTGCATGTGTTTGTCTCATCACAACCATTTCCTCTTATGGTTAGCTGTAGGGACAACCTTTGTCCAGTCCAAATTTGCATACATTGCTTAATTGAACTTGACAAATGTTTGTGAGAAAGTAGCCTCTTTCTAGCCTTGTTACCCCCACTTTTGGCCTGTTTGTGAGTATATGTCAGGGTGTTTTCACTGTCTCACTGGGATCCTGCTAGCCAGGGCCCAGTGCTCATAGTGAAAACCCTATGTTTTCAGTATGTTTGTTCTGTGTCTCTGGGACCCTGCTAGCCAGGACCCCAGTGCTCATAAGTTTGTGACCTATATGTATGTGTTCCCTGTGTGATGCCTAACTGTCTCACTGAGGCTCTGCTAACCAGAACCTCAGTGGTTATGCTCTCTCTGCTTTACAAATTGTCACTAACAGGCTAGTGACCAATTTTACCAATTCACATTGGCATACTGGAACACCCTTATAATTCCCTAGTATATGGTACTGAGTTACCCAGGGTATTGGGGTTCCAGGAGATCCCTATGGGCTGCAGCATTTCTTTTGCCACCCATAGGGAGCTCTGACAATTCTTACACAGGCCTGCCAGTGCAGCCTGAGTGAAATAACGTCCACGTTATTTCACAGCCATTTACCACTGCACTTAAGTAACTTATAAGTCACCTATATGTCTAACCTTCACCTGGTGAAGGTTGGGTGCAAAGTTACTTTGTGTGTGGGCACCCTGGCACTAGCCAAGGTGCCCCCACATTGTTCAGGGCAAATTCCCCGGACTTTGTGAGTGCGGGGACATCATTACACGCGTGCACTATACATAGGTCACTACCTATGTATGGCGTCACAATGGTAACTCCGAACATGGCCATGTAACATGTCTAAGATCATGGAATTGTCACCCCAATGCCATTCTGGCATTGGGGAGACAATTCCATGATCCCCTGGGTCTCTAACACAGAACCCGGGTACTGCCAAACTGCCTTTCCCGGGGTTTCACTGCAGCTGCTGCTGCTGCCAACCCCTCAGACAGGTTTCTACCCTCCTGGGGTCCAGCCAGGCCTTGCCCAGGAAGGCAGAACAAAGGGCTTCCTCAGAGAGAGGGTGTTACACCCTCTCCCTTTGGAAATAGGTGTCAGGGCTGGGGAGGAGTACCCTCCCCCAGCCTCTGGAAATGCTTTGATGGGCACATATGGTGCCCATCTCTGCATAAGCCAGTCTACACCGGTTTAGGGATCCCCAGCCCTGCTCTGGTGCGAAACTGGACAAATGAAATGGGAGTGACCACTCCCCTGACCTGCACCTCCCAGGGGAGGTGCCCAGAGCTCCTCCAGTGTGCTCCAGACCTCTGCCATCTTGGAAACAGAGGTGTTGCTGACACACTGGACTGCTCTGAGTGGTCAGTGCCAGCAGGTGACGTCAGAGACTCCTTCTGATAGGCTCTTACCTGTGTTACTAGCCTATCCTCCTTCCTAGGTAGCCAACCCTCCTTTTCTGGCTATTTAGGGTCTCTGCTTTGGGGAATTCTTGAGATACCGAATGCAAGAGCTCACCAGAGTTCCTCTGCATCTCTCTCTTCACCTTCTGCCAAAGGATCGACCACTGACTGCTCAGGACGCCTGCAAAACCGCAACAAAGTAGCAAAGACGACTACTGCAACCTTGTATCGCTTATCCTGCCGCTTTCTCGCCTGTTTCCTGGTAGTGCATGCTCTGGGGGTAGCCTGCCTCCTTCTTGCACCAGGAGCTCTGAAGAAATCTCCAGTGGGACGACGGAATTTTCCCCCTGCAACCGCAGGCAACAAAAGACTGCATCACCGGTCCTCTGGGTCCCCTCTCAGCACGACGAGCGTGGTCCCTGGAACTCAGCAACTCTGTCCAAGTGACTCCCACAGTCCAGTGACTCTTCAGTCCAAGTTTGGTGGAGGTAAGTCCTTGCCTCCCCACGCTAGACTGCATTGCTGGGTACCGCGTGATTTGCAGCTGCTCTGGCTCCTGTGCACTCTTCCAGGATTTCCTTCATGCACAGCCAAGCCTGGGTCCCCAACACTCTAACCTGCAGTGCACAGCCTTCTGAGTTGTCCTCTGGCGTCGTGGGACTCCCTTTTGTGACTTCGGGTGGACTCCAGTTCACTCCTCTTCTAAGTGCCTGTTCTGGTTCTTCTGTGGGTGCTGCCTGCTTCTGTGAGGGCTCCCTGACTTGCTGGACGCCCCCTCTGTCTCCTCATCCAAGTGGCGACATCCTGGTCCTTCCTGGGCCACAGCAGCATCCAAAAACCCTAACCACAACCCTTGCAGCTAGCAAGGCTTGTTTGTGGTCTTTCTGCATGGGAACACCTCTGCAAGCTTCTTCACAACGTGGGACATCCATCCTCCAAAGGGAAAGTTCCTAGTCCTCTTCGTTCTTGCAGAATCCACAGCTTCTCCCATTCGGTGGCAGCTTCTTTGCATACTCAGCTGGCATTTCCTGGGCATCTGCCCTCTCTCGACATTGTCGCGACTCTTGGACTTGGTCCCCTTGTTTCACAGGTACTCAGGTCCGGAAATCCACTTTGGTTGCTTTGCTGGTGTTGGTCTTCCTTGCAGAAACCCCCTATCACGACTTCTGTGCTCTCTGGGGGTTATAGGTGCACTTTACACCTACTTTTCAGGGTCTTGGGGTGGGCTATTTTTCTAACCCTCACTGTTTTCTTACAGTCCCAGCGACCCTCTACAAGCTCACATAGGTTTGGGGTCCATTCGTGGTTCGCATTCCACTTTTGGAGTATATGGTTTGTGTTGCCCCTATACCGATGTGCTCCTATTGCAATCTACTGTAACTTTACATTGCTTGCATTACTTCCTTTCGCTATTGCTGCATATTTTTGGTATTGTGTACATATATCTTGTGTATATTTGGCATCCTCATACTGAGGGTACTCACTGAGATACTTTTGGCATATTATCATAAAAATAAAGTACCTTTATTTTTAGTATATCTGTGTATTGTGTTTTCTTATGATATTGTGCATATGACACCAGTGGTACAGTAGGAGCTTTGCATGTCTCCTAGTTCAGCCTAAGCTGCTCTGCTATAGCTACCTTCTATCAGCCTAAGCTGCTAGAAACACCTCTTCTACACTAATAAGGGATAACTGGACCTGGTACAGAGTGTAAGTACCCCTTGGTACCCACTACAAGCCAGGCCAGCCTCCTACAATGTTGATACAATCTGACCTGAGATCTTTTTCTGTGTATCAGACAATTTCATTAATGATATGCCTGATTCTTCTTGACACCTGGGTTAATGCTAACTTGTTTGAACTTGTTTTGGGCTGCCAATGGTAATTATATACTTTTACACATTGTCTTTATAACACTAACTTTATGGTTGTAAAATAAAGCTTTTAACTTCATTCCTAATTGGAGTTTTTCTTCCATGGTGACATTGGTCATGGTGTCTAAATCGTTGGGATGGTGTTGATGTAAAATTGTGTATGGTTCACCATACTTCTTTCGGGGTCAAAATGTCTGTCGACCTCAGTGAAACATTTGATTCCTGTGAAGTATGAAAAAAGCGTCAACACCAACTAAACTTCACAGAGTCCTCATATACCTTTGTCAGGGAAAATCCACATTGCATGTTTAGAGTAGGCCCACCAGTTCTCAAAATAATCAGACAAACTGCACAGGAAGTAAAGGGCTCAACTTTTTGATTCCACTTGCACCACATTTCCTAGGGGTCACTGATTTGGATGTCCCCAGTGCTACTATATGTAATGGGTAGTACACATTTAGAGACCAAGAGCAGATATGGTATACTGACATGTCACTTGAGGGTAACCACTTAAGGCTGAGAGTCTTTATGCTACAAATATTAAACAGCCACAGTATTTGGAAGACCTTAACCCTTCCATGTTTTTGACTTGGAATACATGTTACTTGCTGGGATTACAATATGGTCATGGACGTGTCAAGGGACAGGTCAATGCCACCACTATGGGGCAAGGCAATGAGTTCTAACAGAAGCCTGGAGGGAGATGCACCCAGAGTTTACAGAGTTCTCCTTCCATTCACCCATGCATGCAGTTCACTTTAGACTTGACATGCTTCTGGTCAGACTTGGGAGGGTGGTACATGTGAAATGCAGCACATAGGAAATATAACCTATATGTTCTTAGATCATAATCCACTATCATTGATTCTGGAACTGGTTGTGTCTACTCACTTTGAGACTAAATAGAGAAGCTCTGCTGGCCTCTGTCATTTGTTTTAATGTGGGGACATATTGAACACTATTTTAAGGAGAATGAGGACTTGGAGAATAAAGTGTCAGTCGTATGGGGTGCACTCAAGGTAGTAACAAGGGAAGTGTGTCCTAAAACTGAGTTTGGGGTCAAAATGACACTAACTGTTCAAATCCTAGAAAAAGAGACTAACATTAGGGATCTCGAAATTAGTATTGGACTACAGTACCAACAAATGCAAACAGGAAGGAAGGATCAAACCACACTTGTACATAGACTTAGCTGGGTTCATTATAAGAAACACGTAGCCTGTCAACACTCGTAGAAGAGAGGACAAATGGTGGCTTGTTTGATAGTTGATATCATGGTCAGACAGTCTAAATGTGCCAATAGGAATGGAAACATGTTGTAGTACACACACAGCTAGCAATCAATGAAGTGTTCATAATGTCATTGTACTCTGTAGCACACAGTTTAAATAGGAAAGTGACTGGTTCCTTTTTATGGAACAATTACACTCTAACCACAAGTAGGGGAAAGCCCTAGATGAACGAATCACTGCACAAGAGATCAATGTGGACATTGATCTTTTAGAGAAAGGCAAGATGCCTTGGACCGATGGGCTTCCAGTGGAGTTTTATATGACTTACAGAGCTAAGTTGGTTGCTAGGTTTTCAGCATTGTATGATGCCTCAGTAGAAGGAGGAGGGGGATTCTTCTAGACACTTCCAGAATGGCAACAATAGTTGTGTTGACCAAGAAAAGATGACAGTCAATTGACAGACCTTTGCCTCTCCTTGACTTTCAATTAAAAATATTGGGGAAGTTACTAGCCAACAAACTGGTGCCATTGGCTTGTATCCTGCTCCATTCAGACCAGAATGGGTTCATTCTGAGAATTAGAATTCACACAAATCTAGAAGACTCTTGTGTTCTGGGTAAGAACTCTAATCTCCGGTCATCGCCCATTGTTTGTTTGCTGGATATTTCGAAGACCTTGAGAACCCTAACTTGGTTGTCCCTATTTGAGGTACGACACAAAGGGGCTTGAATAATAGTGTCTTGAGATGAGTAAGATTACTATCAGCAACTCCCATCACAAGGGTTAAGACTGGAACAGTATTTACCAAAACACGTGCCATCCACATGTTTACCTGTCTGAGCTGCCCACTGTCCCCTTTGCTATTTGCTTTAGGCATAGGGCAGATTTTGTGTATGTATAGGTGAAGGGCACATGAATGGGACATCACACTCCCACATGGACCCCCCCCCCCCCATTATCTCTCAGTACTCTGATGATGCTTACATAAACCAAGGACTAGTCTCCCTGAGATAATGGTGCTCCTGCCAAAGTTTGGAGATGTTTCTGGTTGAATATAAACTGGGGTAAATCCAGGCTTTTCCTAAAACATGCTTCGGTGGAATCCCACCCACCCACCTCTCAGGCCTGGACCCTGCCCTATCCTGGTCACCTGATACTTTTCAATATTTGGGGGGCCAGATATAGCAGGTGGATGGTCAGCTGATGCAGGATAAGTTAACAAAAGATGTTACAATACTGATTGCACTTGACCCAGATGTCTGCAATCACATAGTGTTGATTTATCACATGGGATGGGAATGTTGTTGTATCAATAGTTCTGGGCAGAGATAACAGGGATAATCAGAGAGGTTACAGAGCTGGAGCTACCACTAGAGTCTCTGCAGTGTCTGTTGGGGCACATTTGTAGGCGTAAACCGAAGAGGCAGATTGGTAAATTAGTCGACTTTGCATTAATAAACAGGTAAAGAAACATAACAATGCGCTGGAAAGCAAGAAAGGGGCCAGGTGTAAGTGGTTGCCAGATGTAGTGAGGTGGTAACCTGCAGAAGTTGTGAAAGATTTTTATGGGTTTATATTTTTGTACATCAACAACGCGCGGATTGTACTTTCTCACTCAATGTACACGCTGATTTAGCGCTATTGCTCCTAAAAACAAACTTTCTATGATATGTAGAAATGTGGTTTCCTGATATGAGTTAATTAGGCCACAGATTAGGTATAACCAACATCTTTTCCAAGATGGCAATCACCCTGTCAATCCTGTTCTTCCCTGCCACCCATGTCTCTTGATGACGCAGAAATGAAGGTTTTACATTTATTAACGCATAAACGTAGTGTGGAAATAATCAAGTGTGACTTTAACCGAACTAATGAAGATTGTACGGGGACAAAATGTGCCCTCAGAGTAGTTCGCCAACATTTATAAGCGTGCTTCATATAACGTGATGTATTAGAAATGCACTAATCTGACATAATCGTAAACGTGTGCTATAATTTGCTTATGTGAAAACGCTTTAGCTTAGCATAACTCTAGCGAAGGCTTCGGCCTAGTTGCCAGTCTCACGGTTTAGATGCTCGTATTTTTCCAATGTGCTATTAAACGTGTATTTCTGCTTGAAGCTGTACTTTTCCAGTGAGATCGTTCACATGCTTATCTTAAGGTTTCGTGCCAGCCTGGCATTTTTCTCTTCACTCCAAGGTCAATCTGCAGGTGCGGACAATGGAAGCTCTGAAAGTGAGTTAATTGGTATAAAATGTTGCGACTTGCGTACCCGACTCCAAGGATAATGTATGCTTAAGTAAAAGCTTGTAAACTGTTGTTTTTGATTGGACAATTTGAAGCTAACCTATGAACCCTCCAATGGAAGACCCTACTGGGTTTGAACTGTTGTCTATTTAAACCAGGTGCACAAGGAAGAAAACGGCCATTATCTATCGGACATTATTGCCTATCTTCTACGATGCCAAATTGATGTTCGACGCCATTTTGAGAGACTCTGATGCTTTCTCTAATCGAGAGAAAGAGACTTTAAATAATTCTGGCCCTAGAGACTTTAAACTTTGATTTGCCCTTTGCATGAAGTAGTAGTTTACCTTGCCGCCGTGAGGCAATTGCCCCGCTCACCCTACCCCTATGCCCCGTCCCATGCTGATCGTATCCGGTACCTGTGAGACGAAGACTTCCTTGAATGCTGATTGAATTTGGTAAATATGAAAGATAAAATGTACAATTGCATTGTGTTTTCTTTTTAGGTAACCAACTGCTGATTTTGATGAGATCCCTAGTTAGGAGTTTTCCAAATTAATGTTGCCAAATTATTTTGCATGAAGTCCCACATGCTGATGCTAATTTGAGGTTAGGTGAGGATTCATTCGTTGCACGATGCAATTTGAGACCTTGTTATGCTGACTCAATGTATGCAATTAGTTCATTACAGATTATTGTTTTAGTAGTTTGTGTTGCCATTATAGAAGGCATTCTTGTTCAAATGCTGCATAGATTGCATCTTTTACGCCGATATGGACAGCTATTAATGTTCATCTACATTTATCATTTAGTGTTGAGACACATTTACATTGTGCTAGCTTTGTTAATATAGGGAAATAAATTCACTAACTTTGCATAAATTGGTGTGGTTATTCGTGACTGAAAGGTCATGATTTCGCCTAAATGTATTCTGGATTAATTGTGAAGTGTTATGTTGACCATGGTATTGCTTATGTTCGATATTGATGATTATTGCGTTGATCAAAGTCGATTTTCTCTCGGGTAAGGTGAGTCCCACTTGGTCAAAAGATTCGTCGACCTAAGAGCGTCCAAATACAGGTAAATTATTTGGTCGGAACGCTCTATCAGTAGATGGTAGCAGAGGACGGTTTCGCCCTTTGGGACCCCTACTCGAGAAGTATATGGTGTTGAATTAACGGTTTCGCCCTTTGGGACCCCTTACTCTTAAAATACATGGTATTGAATTAACGGTTTCGCCCTTTGGGACCCCTTACTCTTAAAGTACATGGTATTGAATTAACGGTTACGCCCTTTGAGACCCCACTCGAGAAGTTGAATTAGATTTTTCTTGGATAAAACAGATTGAGAAAATGATGATGGGCTAGGTTCCCCGCGACTTTCCCGGGATCTCGGAGTTTGCGAATGGAGAGAAGGGAGATGTGGAATCGGCGTTGGTGGTACTAGTGACTGTATGAGTGAAGTTAGGGTTTTGCGCTTGCACCGCTTATTGCCGCAGATTGTGTGAAAAGGTTGCGAGGATTTTTAAGAATAGCGGAGGTGCGACTCCGAGTGTAGAAGTAGGGAAGTCGTCGAACTTCATAGAGAATAGCAGAGGTGCGACTCCGAGTGTGAGAGTAGGGAAGTCGTCGAACTTCATGTGCGTGTGGCGCTTTGTGCAGGAAAAAGGTCCACGTGGTTGTTGTTGTTGAGACGGGCCCTGCGAGGTCAAGAGACTCCAGAGTATGTTGAAAAGTGTATGAGACACTTGTTTTATGTTGTGGTCTGGTCGGTTTAGTAGGTTGATCGGGCGTGGTCAACGAGTCGGTACGTGTGTTAAGGGAGTGAAAGAAACTTCGACTTCGGGCTTTGACAAATTCTAAGTGCACTAGAATAGATCATTGACAAGTTGAGAGCAGAGTCTGCGGGTCAGATTTGCTTGCGAACGTGGGGACCGAGAAAGATGGAATAACTGCCGAGGCTAGTGAAAAATCCCTAAGGTCCTGAAGCGATTGTGTTACCCTTCCTGTAGTAAACCGACAGATCTGTTTTATATTTTTGGTTGCTCGCAATACATGCCAGAGTTGTTACGAGAGGAGGTGAGTGAAGGAGGACAAACCGCAAGGCTTTGTCAGCCGCAGTGTGTGTGAGTGTGACGTCACTAGGAGCTGCGCTGGGATAGGTTGGTTGCAGAGAAGGGTCGCGCACGGATTGGACGCAGTCCGTGGGGCTCGATTGGAAGGGGAAAGGCAAGTGAAGAGTATTCCGGGAATTAAAGTCACCTACTGATTACAAATTTTGTGAAATAAAAGACGAGAAAATGAAATTCTTGAAAGCATTCAGGAGTGCGATGAAGGGGGAGTCTTACATTAAAGCGAGCGTAGGAGAGGAGACGCCACCCGAAGGTACACCAGCTTACATTGTAATGGAGGAAAAGGGGGTAGCTCCGTGCCTTTGGCTAAAGCAATGGCACAAACTGACAGAGAAACATGGGAGCGTAGCGTTCCCGATCCACGGGACATTCAATATAAGGATTCTAGAGAATCTGAGATTCGCAATGTACGACATGAAGGTACCTCCAAGGCCAGCACAGTTTGAGGCTCTAGCGATTTGGGAACTAATGGCTAGACAGCAACAGCAAAAGAAGTTTGAGACCAGGATAAGAAAAGTAGAAAAGACACTAGCGGACGCTAGGTGGGATAATGCACAGAAGGTGTGGAGGTCAGATGTATTGCAGGGGATAAAAATGTTTCCCGCAATTATCGAGGAAGAAAAGGCGACAGGCAAGAAAGCCACCTGTAAGACAAACGGGAAGTGTTCCAAAGATAGAGAAGATGAGTCAGAGGATGAGGAGTTCATCACTCAGTTGCTGAACGACCGTCCACCACCTTATGCAGAAAATGAACAAGGTCCAAGTACCAGTTCTGCCCCTCCGGCACCGGTACAGAATAATGAAACCCCGAATTCAGAGATGCCATCGGGATCTAAAGACCCGAGTTTACTGTTCACCCCGCAGATACCGCAGGTTAGGAGAATATATCCAGATGTGCCCATGTTGAAACCAGCAGAGAGTTATCAGCCGCAGGTCCCAAGGTACTACAGCAGTGACAACGGTACGGGAATGATTATAGACCCAACCGTAATGGGAGTGCCTCAAAAGCAGATGCACGGGGAAATTGCACATGCTCAGATGACAGGGAGTCAGATGGGCATGCCGGCAATGATGACCCATGGTGTGGGAATGAACATGCCTCAGAACCTAGGGAATGGACAGAACCCAGATGCGATATCCCTACCTATTACTGTAGGTCCACCGGTACCTTTGTACAGTCAGCCTAAATCAGGTATGAGCGGTCAAGGATCAGTGGTGCAGAATGGGATAGAAAGGAGGTACATAGAAAACACTCCAGAGACAACTCCGATAGTGGCTCAGTTAACTGGACCCGGATCCTTGATGGAGTTTAGTCCCATATGTGCTCAGTCAACAGTGGTGAGGTCGAGTCCCCCACTGGTGATACCGCTATCATCGAATACTGAAAAGTTGCCGCAACCATCAATGGCAGTCGATGTGAATGCTACACTGATGGGGTTGAATGCGCAACAGCTGACACAGTGGTTCAACAGTTTAAACTCCACACAAAGCTCAGCCAGTGGGAAGGGAGAAGACTATCTGAAGAAGGTCAGGTTGGGCATGAAAGCACAAGAATTGGTGGAAGGGACTATGGGTGTGAATAGGCTAGAGTCCTACACAGAAGAAGAGCTGAGGTATCTATGTCCAAGGATTACGAGAGAAGTGAATAAGGTACATAGGAGGTTGCAAGAAATAGCTGACAAAAACGGGGTGGAGATAGACAAGACAAAGCACTTGAGCCGGAGCTATAGGTTGGATTTCGGGACCACAGATTTTGAACACATGAGGTCAGCAGGCATGAAAACGCACCTTAGAGAATTGCTGCAGAGTGCACAAGTGTGGAGGTGCTTAGACAAATGGGAGAGCAGATGGGTGAAGAAAAAGGAAAAGAAGAAAGACAATGTCCCAGAACACAACGAGAAAAGGCAACAGAGTAGTGATGCAGTAACTATGTTACCAATGAGGGAGACAGCAGGGGGGAAATTAATACATGTACCGTGGCACAGAAGCGACATCCAGTCCTTTACGGATGATTTTCCCAAACTGAGAGAGAAGCCGATTGAATGGTATCAGCAGACTGATAGGTTTGTGAAGCTTGCGAAGTGTCTTTGGGAAGACCTGAACACCCTCTTTGAGATTGTGGTTCCGGCAGATTTGTGGGAAGACTGTAAAAGGGCTGTAGGTTGGCCGACAAGTGAACCAGAGAGGGACAGAGATACAGGTGCACCATCACCTATGGTAATGAGTTTGTACTATAAGGTGATTGAGCACTTGAAGACGAAGGTCGCCGCGAAAAATGTGGATTGGCAGAAAATTGATCGAACTGCCCAAGAGGCTAAGGAGTCGATTCACAGTTACTATGAGAGGTTGTTGAAGGCGTTCAAGAACTACAGTGGCACGGAAACAATAGAGGCGAAGGACATGCTTCATTTTGTGTTCAGATTTGTGGAAGGGCTGAGACCAGAGATAAGTCAGATGATAAAATCGCATTTGATTTGTTGGCAGTCGAAGCCGATTGATGAGGTTTTGACGTACACGAAATACTGTAGTGACGAAATTGAAGTGAAACAGAAAAAGTTGAAAGAGAAAGTGATGGTGATGCAACTCAAGGCAGCTCAGACAGGTTTGCAAGGGTTGCAAGGTTTCTCACAGCAAATACCGCAGCCGCAGCTGCAGGGAAATATGGTGTTTCAGCCACAGGTGAGAGGCAGAGGCAGAGGAGGCTTTGGGAATAATGGTCCGGATTTAAGCACTGTTATGACTCCGAATGGTGTGCAGGGATTGAAAAAGGTGATGCCGTGTCACGTGTGCGGAATCGTCGGACATTGGAAACGCGAGTGCCCGATGGTGGTGCAGGAAGGTGCAGGTGTTGGTCAGCAAAACAATGATGTCAATGCATTCGAGACAATGAGGGGACCGAAAATGAGAGGTCCAAACCCAAATTTTCAGACCGTAAATCAGCTGCAGGGATTACAGCCTATGCAGCCGCAGCAGATGCAGATGCCCCGTATGCAGATGCCGCAAATGCAGCCAATGCAACAGCAGTTTTCTATGGTACCTAATCAGCCAATGCAAATACCCTTGGCACCAATGAATCAGCAGCAAGTGATGGTTCCTCCACAGGTCTCGGGTCAGGCGATGAATACAAATAGCACTGTACAACAGTTCCCATTACACAGTGAGAGTGGAATAAACAATGTGTGGGAGAGTGAAAGTTCAGAAGAGGAAGGAGATTGTGTGCTTGCAGCATCCTTGGAAGTTGATCAAAAGGGTCCGTATGTGGAGGGAAGAGTAATGGGTCATCGTGTCTCATTCTTGGTTGACACAGGAGCCACACGATCAACTGTTAGGAGCATTGAAGTACCAGATTTGCCCCTCTCAGGGAGAACAGTTCAAGTAGTGGGAGTAGCAAACAGGCACCTGACGAACCCGATCACAGACCCAGTACCAGTCAGGATTGGTAACTATCAAGGGTCACACAGTTTTGTGGTTTGTGATTCAAGCCCGATATCACTGTTAGGGAGAGACCTATTGTGCAGATTGGGATGTTCGATTATGTGTTCGAACGATGGAATTAAAATTCAAACGAGCAGTGATGGGGAGGAAGAGGACAGCGTAGAAGGGGACGAGATGGAAACTGTCAATGAAGAATATCCTCTGATTAGCCTTTTCCCGATGATAACTGAAGAGGATATTCCGGCTGAATTACGGGAAACAGTGGGAAAAGAAGTGTGGGATATGACAGGAAAAGAGGTGGGATTGGTGAAAGGAGTGGAACCAGTGAAAGTGACAGTAAAACCCAATGCAACCTTTCCCCAGACCCCACAATACCACATGGCACAAGACACCCTCATGAAGGTAGCCCAACTAATTGACGAGTTTGTAAAACAGGGAGTACTGAAGGAAGTGTTGAGCAGTCCATGTAATTCACCGATTATGGGTTTAATAAAGCCGAGTGGAAAAGTCCGAATTGTGCAGGACCTGAGAAAAATAAATGACATCGTAGTTAAGTGCTGCCCTGTAGTACCGAACCCAGCTGTGATAATGTTTCAAATACCTTGTGATGCCGAGTAGTTCTCAGTCATTGATTTGTCACAGGCATTCTTTTCGGTGCCTCTTCATGTGGACAGCCAATTTCTCTTCTGTTTCAAATTCTTGGACAGAGTTTACAGTTGGTGTCAAATTCCTCAAGGGTTTTCTGAGTCACTGTCAATATTCAATCAGATTCTAAAGAAAGACTTGGAAGCGTTAAAATTGCCATTCGAGTCAACCCTGGTACAGTACATTGATGACTTACTGGTCGCATCAAAGACAGAAAGTGACTGCACAGCCGACACCATTGCTTTACTGAACCATTTGGGAAGGAATGGACACAAAGTGTCTCCTTCGAAACTGCAGTTCTGTCAGAGGAAAGTGAAATATTTGGGTCATCAAATAGAGAAAGGGTCAAGGAGAATAATGAAGGAAAGAATAACAAGTGTACTTCAAATGAGTCCACCTAAGACGAGGAGGGAGGTGAGGAAGTTTTTGGGAATGGTGAGCTACTGTCGCCAGTGGATCCCCAACTTCTCAGCTCTAGCAAAGCCTTTACTGAAACTGACCCAGAAGGATGCATTGGATGCGATTGAGCTGAAAGGAGATGAGATGGATGCTTTTATTGAATTAAAGGAGTGTATGTGCAGGGCTCCAGCTTTAGGTATGCCTGACTACACGAAGCCTTTCACATTGTTTTGTCATGAACGTGATGCATGTTCTTTGTCTGTCTTGACTCAAGCCCATGGTGGCATAAACAGACCAGTAGCATATTTTTCAGCTACTTTGGATCCGGTCGCAGCAGCACTTCCAGGGTGTTTGCGCGCCGTGGCAGCAGTTGGTATCAGCCTCACTCAGAGTGAAGGAATAGTGATGGGACATCCAGTAACAGTCATGGTCCCTCACTCAGTTGAGATACTTTTGACCCGCTCCCGAACGCAACACATGACTTGAGCGAGACTCACAAGGTATGAGACAATAATTCTGGGCTCACCGAATGTGCAGCTGAAAAGGTGCACTACGTTGAATCCAGCAACCTTGCTTCCCGGTGAAAATGCTGAAATTGAGAACGCTGAGGACGTCGAGCACGATTGTCTTCAGGTGACTGAATTTTGCACAAAACCTCGACCTGACATCAAGGATACTAAGCTTGATGAAAATGACCAAATTGTTTTTGTTGATGGGTCATGTTTAAGAGATGCAATGGGAGTGTTGAAAGCAGTATATGCTGTATGTACTGTCGCAGGTGTCTTGGAAGCGTCCTGGCTTCAAGGAGTCTATTCTGCACAAGTAGCAGAGCTTGTAGCCCTTACAAGAGCATGCCAACTGTCCACATTGATGAAGGTTACCATTTACACTGATAGTCAGTACGGGTTTGGAATTGTGCACGACTTTGGGCAACTATGGTCACAGAGAGGTTTCCTGACTTCTTCAGGGTCCCCAGTGAAAAACGGGGAGAGAATAAGGGAATTGTTACATGCCATTCAAATGCCAGCCGAAATTGCAGTAGTAAAGTGTAGTGCTCATACGAAAGGACAGGACTACGTTTCTCTGGGAAATGCATATGCGGATCAAGTCGCAAGATTTTGTGCCTTGAACTGTATATTGCTCAAAGATGAATGGAATTCAATAAATGAGCCAGAGCTTGAACCAGCTGAAGCATTTGCTCTGAAGGTTGTAGATACAATGGATGAACTGAAAGCATTACAGAATAGTGTTAAGGAGGAGGAAAGGGTTTCCTGGATTAAGGCACAATGTATAAAAAGACCAGATGAGCTATAGGTTTCAAATGAGGGAAAATTGGTTTTACCAAATAGTTTCTTATCGCAGCTAGCGCGGTTCTATCATGGGCAAGCTCACCTAGGGAGAGATGCCATGATAAGATTGTTCAAAACTGATTGGTTTAACCCCAGATTCCGACAAGTTGCAGAAGCAGTCTGCCACCGTTGTGTCACTTGTCAGCAGATGAACCCAGGAAAGGGTACTGTTGTGAACATGGGACACATTGGTAGAGCGGCAGGCCCGTTCAGTCGAATGCAAATGGACTTCATTGAGATGCCTGTGCATGGAGGCTTGAAGTATGTGTTGGTGATTGTGTGCATTTTTAGTCACTGGATTGAAGCATACCCCACACGTAGAAATGATAGCCTTACAGTTGCAAAACTATTGTTGAGGGAATTGATATCACGTTTCGGATTCCCGATCTCTTTAGAATCAGATAGGGGAAGTCACTTCAATAACGAGGTGATAAAGTTTGCGAAGCGCTGAACATTGAGCAGAAACTGCATTGTAGCTATCGCCCTGAAGCCTCAGGACTGGTGGAGCAAATGAATGGTACACTGAAATCGAGAATGGCGAAAATTTGTGCATCGACAAATTTGAAATGGCCTGACGCATTGCCCTTGGTGTTAATGTCAATCAGAAACACCCCTGACAGAAAGACTGGATTGTCCCCGCACGAGATTCTCATGGGCAGGGCCATGAGACTGCCTGCAGTTCCCGCAAACATGCTTTTGAATATTACAGATGATATGGTGCTAGACTACTGCAAAGGTTTGGCTGACGTGGTTCGCTCTTTCTCTCACCAGGTGGAAGCAACCACCTTGCCACCGATCCAAGGTCCAGGACACGCACTGAAAGCAGGTGACTGGGTCGTGATAAAGAAGCACGTCAGGAAGTCGTGTCTGGAACCCCGTTGGAAAGGCCCTTTCCAAGTGATCCTGACGACAACTACCGCTGTGAAGTGTGCGGGAGTTCCCAACTGGATTCACGCCAGTCACACAAAGAAAGTGTTGTGTCCAACAGAAGAGGAAGTTGAAGCGCTGAAACTGCCAGTACCCGCTAAAGTGCCGAGCGCTGAGACAGAGCAAAATAAAACTGGAAGAGAACAAACAGAAACAGAGGAGAGAGAGAGATTCTCTGAGGACGAAGCAACCGATTCACTTGGGGAAGACCAAGGAGAAATTTCGGACAGCGACGACGCAGCTGAAGGTAGCAAAGAGCCTGAAGCAGCTGAAAGTGATACAGAGCCTGAAGAGAGTAACGGTGAAAAAGGGCTCGAAAGAGGCGAAGAAGCAGACGATACGGAAAAAGGTGAAAAAGCAGGAGAGCCTGATAAGAGGAGGGCTCTCCCAGAAACAGACGATACAGAGAGAGGTGAAAAAGAAGGAGAGCCTGATCAGAGGAGGGCTTTCCCAGAAGCAGGCGGCACAGAGAAAGAAAAAGTAAACGTGACTGACTCCCCAGAAGAAGGGGACAAAGAAAAACAGAACGAAAGTGTTCAATCTTCTTCAGAAGAGAGCGCAGGTCCATCGGGTGGACACAGTGCAAGGAAAAGACCGAGCATATCACCACCAAAATTGAGAACTAGAGAAAAGTCGAATGACAGTGAAGGGCCAAAAGTGAAGGAGAAAAGAAAGGAAGTGTCTGTCGTGGTGCCGACGTCAAGTGAAGGAAAGGACTTGACCAAAGAGGAAAGTACCAGCGAGGCAGAATCAAAAAGAGAGGCAAAATTGAAAAGGAAAAGAATACCAAACAGGAGATATTCCGGTCCAGAATGGGCGTATGCAGTCAATGACGATTGGACCGACAAATTTGTATCTCTTAGCCTCGAGAACGAAGAAGAAGAGATACCAATAGAAAAGAAAAGTTTTATGGACGCTGTTGATTGAAAAGCTGGTAAATGACATTGCTTGCTATAATCTAACGTGATACAACCAGCTGAGACATTGCTAAGACAATGCTAAATCGGATGAGACATTTGTTAACTGGATAAGACTTTGATAACCTGATTGACTCTTAAAACAGAATTGAGACTTTGCTGCTAACCGATAAGTGACTGGCCTCCTGAAGAAAACTGTGTGGACATTGCGCTCGTTCAGCTTTGTAACTAATTGCTAAATAGTTTCCTTTATAGGTGCTTCTAGCTCTCTGATTCTATACAGATCATGACTAGGTACGCTACACAACACAGTAGAATGAAATATTGTAAATATGCGTGTATAGGCTTGGTAGTTGCATGTGTACTAATAATAATGGCAATAGTGCTTGGAATTCATGGTAAGGGTGAAAATGAGAAAATTGATGCTTCTACTTTTGCTCCTGTTACTGTCACTGAACTAACTGCATTGAAAAGACTGGAATTAGATGAAAGACACTTGCATGAGAAGAAGGAACTTTCATATAATGTTTTCTATCGCTTGCTAACAGAATATGTGGAGACTATGGATGCGAAAGATTGTTACGTGTGTACACAGTTACCGACATCAGTAACTGAAGGGGTGACTTATCATCACATGCCTCTTACATATGGGATTATATGTAGTATAGTAACTTCTAGATTTTATGGTCAGACTAACATACAGTATTTTTATTCAAATTATGATGTTACCTTTGCATATGTACCTATAATCACACAGCTTAGCCAGACTGCTAAAGATTGGGATGCTAAAATAATGAGGGAATTTTTCGAGCCAATGCTACCTTTTGAAACGGCTCACGCTCATAGGGAAAATCTTACTTGCTCGCTCACTGCAGTAGAAATAAGCTTTTTAGATCGCACAGATGATAGGAGGGCACAAATGAATGCGAAATTAGAAAAGGAGCTACATGAGAGGACTTCAGTAGATAATTATGCTTTTGCCGCAATAAAGACACAAGGGAAAATAGCTTTAGATGCTTGGCATGTAGGTTAATTTTGTATATATCGTGGTGAGTCTTATTATGATAATATTTTTGTAGGTGCCAGTGAATGTAAACACACGTTTATCTTTAAGGCCAAATGGACATTCATGCTGAACGGACTTGACCCTGTCATACCAGGTGTATATTACATTTGTGGGCATAATGCCTATTATCGTCTTCCAAAGGGATGGTGGGGGAGATGTTATTTGGGTATAGTGTTCCCAAAGGTTTATCAACTGGATGACCTATCGGTGATTCCAAAGACGTCTGGATCTCATCGTATCCAGAAAAGAGAGACCGCAGCTGCTGTGGTAGGAGATATATTTGGAGCCATGATTCCTTCATTGGGAGTTGTGTTAAATTCCATCAAAATAAGAAAGTTGTCTATTATAGTGGATAACATGTTGACAAAGTTTTCAGGTGCTATAATCCTGATGGATGCTGAACTTGCAGCGGAAAGAGCTATGACTCTTCAAAATAGGCTTGCTTTAGACATTCTTTTAGCAAAGGATGGCGGCGTTTGCAAAATGCTTGGTGCACGGCACTGTTGTACTTATATACCAGATAATAGTGTGAAAATTAAAACAATGCTTGCTAATCTAACAAAAGAAAGTGCAGATTTGAAGGAATTGAAAGAACCAGGAGTTTGGGAGAAGGTTGGAAAGGGAATTGCGTCAGTGGGAAGTTGGCTAGGTGGGATTTGGAATGGAATATTGCTAAAAATAATACAGGGAATACTAATAGTACTAATTTGCATTTTTGGGATTTGGGGAATAAAGAGGGGAATACTAATGATAATGGAAAGAATTAAGAGAAGGAAGGAAGAGAAAATGATGAAAAGAATGGCAGAAGAATACAAAGCAAGAACCAGGGGAACTAAAAGGCAGAGAGAACTGACAGAATTTTAATGGAATAAAATTTGTGGGAATAGTTTTGTGTGATGACTGATAGTCATCAGAGGAGGGATTGATGACGCAGAAATGAAGGTTTTACATTTATTAACGCATAAACGTAGTGTGGAAATAATCAAGTGTGACTTTAACCGAACTAATGAAGATTGTACGGGGACAAAATGTGCCCTCAGAGTAGTTCGCCAACATTTATAAGCGTGCTTCATATAACGTGATGTATTAGAAATGCACTAATCTGACATAATCGTAAACGTGTGCTATGATTTGCTTATGTGAAAACGCTTTAGCTTAGCATAACTCTAGCGAAGGCTTCGGCCTAGTTGCCTGTCTCACGGTTTAGATGCTCGTATTTTTCCAATGTGCTATTAAACGTGTATTTCTGCTTGAAGCTGTACTTTTCCAGTGAGATCGTTCACATGCTTATCTTAAGGTTTCGTGCCAGCCTGGCATTTTTCTCTTCACTCCAAGGTCAATCTGCAGGTGCGGACAATGGAAGCTCTGAAAGTGAGTTAATTGGTATAAAATGTTGCGACTTGCGTACCCGACTCCAAGGATAATGTATGCTTAAGTAAAAGCTTGTAAACTGTTGTTTTTGATTGGACAATTTGAAGCTAACCTATGAACCCTCCAATGGAAGACCCTACTGGATTTGAACTGTTGTCTATTTAAACCAGGTGCACAAGGAAGAAAACGGCCATTATCTATCGGACATTATTGCCTATCTTCTACGATGCCAAATTGATGTTCGACGCCATTTTGAGAGACTCTGATGCTTTCTCTAATCGAGAGAAAGAGACTTTAAATAATTCTGGCCCTAGAGACTTTAAACTTTGATTTGCCCTTTGCATGAAGTAGTAGTTTACCTTGCCGCCGTGAGGCAATTGCCCCGCTCACCCTACCCCTATGCCCCGTCCCATGCTGATCGTATCCGGTACCTGTGAGACGAAGACTTCCTTGAATGCTGATTGAATTTGGTAAATATGAAAGATAAAATGTACAATTGCATTGTGTTTTCTTTTTAGGTAACCAACTGCTGATTTTGATGAGATCCCTAGTTAGGAGTTTTCCAAATTAATGTTGCCAAATTATTTTGCATGAAGTCCCACATGCTGATGCTAATTTGAGGTTAGGTGAGGATTCATTCGTTGCACGATGCAATTTGAGACCTTGTTATGCTGACTCAATGTATGCAATTAGTTCATTACAGATTATTGTTTTAGTAGTTTGTGTTGCCATTATAGAAGGCATTATTGTTCAAATGCTGCATAGATTGCATCTTTTCCGCCGATATGGACAGCTATTAATGTTCATCTACATTTATCATTTAGTGTTGAGACACATTTACATTGTGCTAGCTTTGTTAATATAGGGAAATAAATTCACTAACTTTGCATAAATTGGTGTGGTTATTCGTGACCGAAAGGTCATGATTTCGCCGAAATGTATTCTGGATTAATTGTGAAGTGTTATGTTGACCATGGTATTGCTTATGTTCGATATTGATGATTATTGCGTTGATCAAAGTCGATTTTCTCTCGGGTAAGGTGAGTCCCACTTGGTCAAAAGATTCGTCGACCTAAGAGCGTCCAAATACAGGTAAATTATTTGGTCGGAACGCTCTATCACTCTCCATGCAAATTTTGCAGCACGCAGTCAAGCCGAGATGTATTGGTTTATGTCCACTGTCATTGTTTATTCTTCACTTGATTAACTTTCCCCAGCTCAGTCATAACCTGCAAATTTTTATGTCAAGATCCTTCCACTGGTTCACTGTCCCCTATTCATTCATATAACACGTTTTGGTCTAGTTTGCCTTAGCATCCCTGGATGAAATTAGAATAGAGAGCTTATGTGTTCAGGCAATATGACTTTTATTTTTCATGTGCTGCATATGCTGATGAAATCTCACACCACAGTGATTCTGCAGTTTCAGTAATTTCATATAGGAAAATAATGTATAAAAACACTTTTCGGCTGAACCTGAGGACTTAGTTGCTCGAGAATATCGGACTACTTTTAGTCGACTCGTGGGATATGACCCTTCTTGCGTTGGCAAATAAATAAGATGAAAAACTACCCTGAAAATGCTCGACGTTAGTCTGCTTGTCTGTCCGAGTATTATTTGATGCACCCTTTGGAGCACTGAACTATTTCTCATGCTCCTATCAGGCTGAGCACAAAATAAGTGATTGGTTATGGAGTAATCGAGGCGTGGACTTCAGAGTTAATGGCTGAATAGCATGAACGATCTAAAACATTTATTTTTTGTTGTTTGTATAATGATACGTCGAAGGTCTGGCCTTTGTATCGTGAGTTTTATGATCAAACAATGACATGTCGTTACTTGCATTTGTCATAGAGGTTTCTATTATGAAAGTTGATAAAGACGAATATGAAGAAAACGCTTAACAGAGAAAATGTAAGGCTCAAATGAGCAAAAACATAAGCAATCACACGAAAAAAAAACCTAGTTCGAAATACAAAATGACGATCCCACAACCGGATCCAAATCGTTTACATCAATGATGACGTGTACGTAAAAACATGTACTGGATGCTGCAGGCAGTGATGTGATTACATGAAAACTCCAGAAATAAAACAATTAAATCAAAACTAGTTACACGGGTAACTGCAATATATGATTTTAAAACTGACAGAGGTGGAGATTAAATCAAACACTTCTTATGTAAAATCGAGTATAGCTTTACACTTTACATTCGTGCAGCCAAGGGTGCTGCGAATACTGCTACAGAGAAGAAACATTGTGCATTATTGTCATGTAATGTGAATATTTGTTCTGTTCATGAAAACTATCACACACATGGAGTGGAGCCAGGCGTGAAGGGTACTGCAGTTTTAGGGATGTTTTGCAAGTGGTGCTACCATGAAGGCATAGGAGAGGTTGGTGCATCCGACATGACGGAAGTCCTCATCTTCAGCTCCACCCTCTCCGCATGGGATGACTCCTGGTGGCCGCCACTCTCGGAACCGCTCAGACTCCCACTGACCACGCATGCAACCTAGGATTCATCTTGGACCATCTCCTCCTCCTGCTTCAACACCCTCCGCACGCGCCGAAAGATTTACAAATGGAAACTCACAGAAAACACAAGAACAGCTGTAAGCAGCAAGCTGGACTACGGCAATGCCATCTACACAGGAACCACAGCCAAACTCCAGAAGAGGCTGTAACGCATCCAGAACGCCGCTGGACGCCTCATCCTGGACATCCCCGCCACTGCCACATCACAGACCACCTGAAAAACCTGCACTTGCTCCCAGTCAACAAGAGAATCACCCTCAAACTCCTCACCCACGCACACCAAGCACTGCACAACACTGGACCAGAATACCTCAACAGACAACTCTCCTTCTACACCCGGACCGGGCATCTTTGCGCCGCCGACCTTGCCCTCGCAACCGTCCCACGCATCTGCAGAACTACAACCGGAGTTAGCTCATTCTCGCACCTCACCGCCAAAACATGGAACACTCTTTCCACTCACCTGTGCCAGACCAAAGACCTCCTTACCTTCAGGAAACATCTCAAGACCTGGCTGTTAGAGCAGTAGCATAACCTTTCCCCCCCTTACCCCTCTCCCCTCCTCAGCGCCTTGAGACCCTCACGGGTGAGTAGTGCACTTTACAAATTCCTGATTGATTGATTGGTGCATCCAGACTAAGCAGAGTCAAGTATGATGACAAACGCTGGATAGAGACAGAGTAGGGGGCGTGAGTCTCTGCACCGTGCTCTTGTGATAAAGAAGATAACTTAGCATGCATGGGAGGAAGTGAACCATCAGAAACTCACTGGGGTGCACGGTGGGAGACAGCTTAGCATGCATGGGAGGGAGTGAACCATCAGAAACTCACTGGGGTGCATGGTGGGGAGATAGCTTAGCTTGCACGGGAGGAAGTGATCCATCAGAAACTCACTGCGGTGCACGATGGGGAGATAGCTTAGCTTGCACGGGAGGGAGTGAACCATCAGAAGCTCACTGGGGTGCACGGTGGGTAGATAGCTTAGCATGCACAGGAGGGAGTGAACCATCAGAAAGTCACTGGGGTGCACGGTGGGGAGAAATCTTAGCATGCACGGGAGGATGTGAACCATCAGAAACTCACTGGGGTGCACGGTGGGGAGATAGCTTACCATGCACGGGAGGAAGTGAACCATCAGAAACTCACAGGGGTGCACAGTGGGGAGATAGCTTAGCATGCATGGGAGGGAGTGAACCATCAGAGACTCACTTGGGTGCACGGTCGGGAGATAGCTTAGCATGCATGTGAGGGTGTGAACCATCAGAAACTCACAGGGGTGCACAGTGGGGAGATAGCTTAGCATGCATGGGAGGGAGTGAACCATCAGAGACTCACTTGGGTGCACGGTCGGGAGATAGATTAGCATGCATGTGAGGGTGTGAACCATCAGAAACTCACTGGGGTGCACAGTGGGGAGATAGCTTAGCATGCATGGGAGGAAGTGAACCTTCATGGGGTGCACAGTGGGGCGTGATAGGGCCACGACTACCACACCCCAATAAGGCATGAGAGGCAGAGAGGGAGACAATGAATACGAGAAAAGAGATACCTGGCCCCACTCTCCACAACCGCCAAGGCCGTGAGGGGGGCCACCTCAGTCAGGGCGACAACCAGACCTGGAGAAGTGTGAGTGAGCTGCTGGAACCAGATTGAACAGTAGGCTGGGACAGGGCCACAATCCAAGCCGTATCCAGGCTTAAATGTTAAAGAAAGGACAAGCACAAAGAAAGGGCACCAAACCAACCTCTCTCTGCCTCCCCCCACACTATAAATCCAGAAGGCCAGAAGGCTACAGCCCCTGGGGACTAAAGAAGGAGACAAAGCAGCTTAGGACAACCCATCCAGGACTGTGGGTGTTTGGCTATGGGGAAGTCAAGAACTCTCAAGGATTTTACCAGGAGAAACCCAGTTCAAAAACCACAGCATGGCAAGGTAGGGTGGGTGAGAGTTGGGGTTAAGTTCCCTTGTTGGCAGATACACAGGAGGGGGACACATGAGAGGGAGACAAGACCCTGGAGGATGAGCCATGTGGAGGGGAAAGAGTGAGTACAAAAGGGCATGCCCTTAAAATGTTAACATGGAAATGTTAGTGGGATAGGTAGTGAAATCAAAGGAGTTATGTTGACTAAAGAGCTGGCACCATATGCAGCGTATGTAGTGTTTCTTCAAGAGGCACGCATGGAAGACTCCAACTGTGACCTCCTGGGGAGAGGGATATAAAAAGTAGCAAGCCATTCCAGATACACCACGGATTCCAGGAAAGTAGCAATCCTGATTAAAAAGTGAAAGCCTTCTGATCATTAACAGGTGAGTTAGGAAGATGTAAAAGCAGTCCTTGAGGACTGGGAAAGTGAAACACTGGCATTAGTTAATGTACACATCCCAAGGGGGCTCGAAACTGACACTCTGTAGCAATTAGTGCTTGTGGGCCTCCCACAGGGCATGACCATCCTAGGAAGGCACTTTAATATGACAATACACCCACACCTAGAAATGAGGATTGGCCCTAAATTCTTGAAATAGACTAAACTCCTTTATAGACCCCAGGACACGAATCAAAATAAACTAAGCCCTCTCCAGAGAATTCCCCGTCAAGAGGAGCTCAGGACAAGAATGCCCACTATTGCCGATGCTATTCAAACTGGCGATAAAGGCCCTACCTGAATGAATACAGGTTGGTACCCAGATATGGAGCTAGTGATCGGAGATTTTATGGGAGGAAACATATCTCTGTATGCAGATGATATCTTGCTATATCTAGCAGAACCAGAGGCATCCCTGGTATGTCTTAGCAAGATATGTACAAGATTTACAAGATTGGGATGAACTGGGATAGTCCAGATAGGAAACTGGCCAATAAACGATGGCCTGACCTTGTCGCTAAGGTTCCCATGAGACACTTCAAATAACTGAGACTGTGGATATCCAAAGATGAGAGAATGCACTCTGGAGACTAGATGGCCCCATTACTCCGTAGTCTGGAGAAGGATACAAAACATAGGAGGACATTACCGCTCTCTATTCTTTGCACAGAAGCAATATTTAAAATATTCTCACTACCTGGATTTAACTGCATACTGAAAAATACCTCATATACCCTTTCAGATGCGCTTTTCCTTTCCATAAATAGATTCTTAAGATCCCTACTCCGGTTGGATGGCCCACCAAGAATTACGTATCCATTCTCCATAGATCTGTATTTGAAAGAGGTATAGTGCTACAAAACATTTGTACATATTAAGAAGCAGCCTAGGTTAGCATTGTAAATAAATCATTGTTCACACCCATAGATAACCCCGCATTTAGAATGTATCAGGCTTATCAGGAAAAGAATGGTTGAATACGTGCAATATATAGCTGGAGAGAGGAGGCTGACAATGCAATGGTCATATCTACCTGACATAAGTTGAACAGAGAAATGGGATGGCCAAAGACACTAAGAGGAGAACCATGTTTTAAAAAATGAGAAGCTATTGGTCTTTCCACCCTGGGTGAGATACGGGTTGCAAACTGCATAGTACCCTTTGAACACCTGTGGGTTGAGTTGAGTATGAAATGGCCAAGATGCAAATATTTAAATACTTACAATTGCATCATTCACTGTAAGCAAGGATCTCACCGGAAAAGGAGACCAAAGAAGACTCCCCCATAGAGATCAGGTTATTAGATGGGCACATGGCCATAAAGGCCACTTTCCTCATGTATGCATGGCACACTGATGAGAAACAGACAGGGAGAACCAGTCCAGCTGAGGGCACATTGGCAGAAGGGATATGAAGGATGACAATTGGAGAGATGCACTACAAGAGGGATGGCCAGAAAGGCAAGCTTTCACCCCATCCAATTTGGCATTTTACATAGAATCTACTACAATCGAGTTCAGCTCAAAATAAGAAGAGTCAGGGATGACAAATTCATGTGGAACTGTGGTCAGAAAGACACTTTTGTCTTTATACTATGGGAATGGTCTTAACTCCAAATGTATTGGGAGTGAGTAATACAAACACTAGAAGATGCCACTGGCACACATGTTGATGCACAAGCACACCTAGTACTATTGGGAATATGGAGGGATGCAATGTCATGCAAAAGGTCATTGATCAACTTAGGTTTCAAACTAGAGAAGAGAAAAATCATGCAAAAGCTTGGCGGCACACTAAACCCGAGGCTACAAGACTGGAAATGGGGAATGGACATGTGTAGGGATTGGGAAAAATGATCTTTGAGGGAAGGGAATGCCTCAAAAATTAGAAAAATTGTGGGGGGGAGGTGAAACATAGAGAACTAATGATACACAGACCTCGGAAGGGGAAACAGACAGTGAAGTAGAAAGGTCACGGACTGGGAAGAAGAAGGACAAAGGGATAAGAGTGGCACCCAGATTCCTGGAACCAAGGCAAACAGCGAGAGAATTCACCTTAAAGAAATGTGTGTCTACTCTCAGGGTAATGGGGGTGTGTAGGGATTGCATGTATCGATTGTAGGATTAGCACCTGAGGATTCTGAAATGAGGAAGGTCAGGCTTGAGGATAAACGTCAAGGACAGGGAAGCTCAAGGGACCAGCATGTAGTACTATTACCAGTGAGGGCAATAAACAAATCTTGACAATAAAAAGCAGTATGACGCGTAATGTCTTTTTTGTTTGTTTTTGTCTTTTATTCATGTACATGTTTTAAAAATAAACAAGAGCAGACACTCACATCACTAGTAGAGGCCGCCGCAAATGTCAAGGAGGGGTTGGGGGGGAACGGCAGGGACAGTACAAAAAAAATAAAGAAATAAAAAACATACCTTTATCCACCGTTCGCTCCAACTCCTGCTGCCTCGCTCCTCTTCTGGTGTCCCAGCATTCACGGGGACACCGGTACAGGCTCCCCAGCTATCCTGGTGCTGCTTTATTGCTAAACCTAGCATGAAAGCAGTGTCAGGACTGGTCTGAGCGCCTCGGACTGCTGCTCAGACACAGCCCTGGCTTCTGTGCAGTTTCTCCAGCCCGGCTCTTAAACAAAGCCAGGCTGGAGAAATCTGGGTGCACATGTGTGTTTGGCTGGCCTTAGACGGCCGGCCAAACACACATCCACACTTAGGTGCACTGTCTCCTCTTCCCATCTCTCATGGCCCAGCTCGCCCCTCCCTGCACTGCTGCCTGAGCCAGCAGATGAAACATAAAATGATAGTGTAGCTACCA
Source organism: Pleurodeles waltl (assembly GCF_031143425.1). Taxonomy (NCBI): domain Eukaryota; kingdom Metazoa; phylum Chordata; class Amphibia; order Caudata; family Salamandridae; genus Pleurodeles; species Pleurodeles waltl. The sequence continues at coordinate 1,117,123,064 of NC_090448.1, read as the reverse complement.
TTTAATTTTTCATCTCCGTGCTCTTGGACAGGGGGGCGATACGCCCCTGCACATCACATAACAATAACCCTCTAAACCCCAACAGAAATGATTTCAAAACTATTCATGGTCCCTTCCCAATCATTTAACTTGTTTTATATGCAGATATATGCACCTCTATGTCAACCGAATGAAATTAACCCACCACTCAAAAATGACAAAGTTCCCCCAGCATCCATTTCAACAGAAACTGATATCGCTGCATTTTCTAAAATCTATTCCAACAGGAAGTGATATGACTGGTTTCCCATCAAAACCAATTGTGAAAATATGAAACCAGACAAGTGGACTCTATTTCCCAGCATCTATCACCAGGAAGTGACATTACCAGATTACCACCAAATCTGTCTTTAGAGAAGGAGAAACCTCATAAAAGAACACATTTTCCCAGCAGCCACCTGAACTGAAACTGAGCCAAAAAGAGAATTATGAAAAAGAGAGTTGTTAATGTGTTACCCGAACCACTGTGAAGATATTGGTTTGCAGTCTGTGACGAAAAATTTTCCGTCTCTCTAGTTTACCTTCAGTGAAGGCTTTGGCCGTTTTTAGTAGAAGTGTGTGAAATCTGAGTAATTGTCTCTCACATAATGTGAAATTTCAGCAAAAATATATGAAATTATGCGAAATGCAATTCTGTCCCTTCATGCCACAGACATTTTAGTGCAAAAAAACGCATCATACTTTGGAGAAAGGATGCACTTAAAAAAGGCACAGGGAACAATCGCTGCTTGCGTTCTGGTGTTCTGTTGTTCTTGTGCGTTTTCTGTAAATTTTTAATGCGAATGCTGCCATTCATAGTAAATGTTTATCACAAATGGCGTCTATTCATGCAAAGAAGAGCGTGGTGTATTTCAGGAATTTTGTTTAACAAACAAAATGCGGAATTCACAAAATAGCACAAATGAGGTGGCAAACTGAATATTTTACCTAGGCCTAGTTTGTAGGTGAATTTGTTCAGCTGGCGAACCAAAAAAGCCAATTTTGATCCTGATTGACATTTTCGCTTATTTTCTGGCAGTACCCTAGTATTCGGGACGTAGTACTGCATGCTCAACAGAACAACCCATTAACCAGCAAACATTATACACGTTTTATTCATTTTGAAAAGGGCAAAAATCGGTGCCTCTCTCGATACCCTCCGTCTCATGTTGTTAGCGTTGCCAGCAGGTGCGAAATGCCAACTAGACTGTAAATGGTGCATATTATTATGTGTTCAACAGTTGAATAATTTCAAACACTTTATTTTCAAAGAAAGGTATTCTGCTGGGCAGAGCTATAGACTGTGTTGAACCCACACTGAGACCTGGCTAAGGCCAGGTAGCTTTAATTGCATAACATTTATTACTACCAATTACTGATACCTGTACCGCGAGGCTGTTTTCAATTTGCAGTTGATTTCTTTTGTTGGAAAAAAGTAATTGAACCACACTTGAAAATCTCCCTGAGCAATGTGAAAAAAACAATTGGTGAATGAAAGGAGCAGTTATGTATTGCTTCAGTTATATGTGTTTCTCACCTACAGCATTCAGTACTTCTACAGCCCCTAAACCCCACATCACCTGCCAAGGAAGGTAAATAATGCCCCTGGGTTGGGTACTACTGTTTTACTAAAAAGCATTTTGTCTGTCTAATATCATTGTGGGCATTTTATCTACACACATTCTTCTTCCTCTCAGCATAGATCACAGTGTTGATTTCTGTGCCTTATTTTTCAGAAAAAAAAGTCATGAACAAATATGTAATTTCGAAATGGTTTGATACAAATAAACAGAGCTTCCCTTTTCTTTTTGGGCCACAGGCATGGACTTATTTACAAAGGCAGAAAAGGGCATTTCCCTTGTGTTCTGCTGAGAGATCCTATGGTCGATCAGTGATGTTCAGCTAAGGGCAAAATCGGTGTTGTTGTCTTAACAAACGCTGAACTTTTATGAAGAGTTAGAAGTTGTTATGAAACTTGGAATTTCACCTACTCCCCCACACACTGTATGCAAACCTCTTTCCATTTTTTTTCTTTTTTATCTTTTCTTATGACGAATCTCGATGTTAAAAGATACAAAAAAAATCACAAATTACAATAAACATCATTACAAGTAAAAATATAGTAATACATTCAAAATTATGCACTGTCCGAATGAGCTTTCTTGTTATTACAAATTTCTTTGGATTTCCATTAAAAGATCAACCACACTAGAAGAAATCATGCCGATGAATAGTTCCATCTTTCTTCTGGGATCAACCATTTTCTGTTCACCAGAAAACATGGAACAAGTTAGTATAATATAATCAAATGAACCTAAATCAGTTTTGGCACTGCCCAATATTCCTTGCGCTTATGGGCCAGCCACTTTGGGGCCAACCCAAAAATCTGTGCCTGAGCTGACAAACCGAAATTCACAGAATCAGAACCCATGAAAATATATCAATGCAATTTTCATTTAAGACTGTGTGAAATATGCTAGAAGACTGGATACACTCCAGTGATAAAAATGCATTAAGGTGGGAAATTAGGTGCGGTTCCCTCGGTCTTTCAGGAGGTGGTCAAAGCAAATGTTGGGAAGGTCCATAAAGTCATATTTTGGAGGGTATTCACCAACGTTTGCAGTTTATTTTTCACAATGTCCGGGCACATGCAGCTAAACAAACAGGGTTTAGGGGTGCTGCTAAGGTGGAAAATGTATGCAACACCCCCAGTTGTGGGGGTGTAATGTGATGGATTAACCCACATGAGAAACTGCATTTTCCATGTGGACAAGAAAGTGAAAGAAAAATATTGTGTAGTTGTGCATTTATTCTAATCTTTTGATTGTGGATTTGTCACTGTGGTTTGGACAACATATCAATTTAAAACAAACAGAAGGCAGACATTTTGGAAAATAAATATCATGGTACACAAATATTGTGAAGCACAAATATCTCTGACAATATCATTTTTGAGGTAAGTCATATCGTTTTAAATAATATTTATGTTTTATATCATGTTCAATACTATTGCAGTTAAAAATATCATGTTTTGAATTTGAGTTGAATTTTAGTTGATGTATTATTTAATGTGTTATTATTGTTTATATAACGATTATTGTTTACCTACAACTTGTAATTTTAAGTGATGGAACATATTTAATATTGCATCATTTTTGTTATATGTTATTTGTGGGCTGTTAGGTTTGTAGGGGGATAGTTGGAAAGTTAATTAAGGAGTAATGAATTAACAATTAATTATTGGTAATTACTTATTTCATTGATTTGTATCATGTAATTTATGGAATACTTGTTTATTTCACTTATATTTTAGTTGTGGGCTGCTAGGTCCGTAGGGGCTAGGGCGGGAAGTTAATTAAATAGTAATTCATTAATAATTTATTAGAATTTTTTAATGAAGTATAGAATTATTTTAATTATGTAAAATATGGAATACTGATTTATTTTACTGATATTTTAGTTGAGGAATGTTAATTTTGTAGGGATATCAGGTGGGAAGTTGATTAATTAACATATTATTTGTAAATTAACTAATTTAATTTTAAATATTTAAATGATGGAATACTTATTTAATTTGATTATTTTTTAGTTGTGAGCTTCTAGGTCTGTTGCCTTCTAGGCTGGGCTATTAATTAGGTAATAACTAATTAACAAATAATTATTACTTATTGAAAAATTATTTAAATGAATTCAAATATGTAAATTATGGAATACTTATCTTTTAAGTTGTACTTTATGTGTGGGCTGCTAGGTTTGTAGGGCTAAAGGTTGGAAAGTTAATTAGATAATAATTGAATAAGAATGATTTATTAATTGATATTGACATTTTTATTGAATAGTAATATTGTGAAATGATTAATAGTTTTTGGATTTGTTATTACATAAATGTATATATTTTTAAAGTAATTAATCATTTTTATATTAAGAGTTTAATATTTGTTTTACATTCAATGTGTTCCTTATATATGTGATGTGTTTGAAGCAAACAACTTTCACTACTCTTGTTTTGACTGCAGTAAGAATAGTAAAATTAACCTTTTTGCCATTCAACACTTTTCCTACAGTTGCACTGTTTGGAGTGAGAATAGTAAATCTCTCTGATCCAAACTCCAATGCTTTCCCTATGGGTGCACATTCTGGAGGGGAATAGTACATTTTGCCCCTCCAAAGCCCAATACTTTCCCTACTGTTGTGCACTTGTGGTAAGGAACAGTAACCTTTACTTCTCCAAAGTCCAACACTTGCACTACTGTTGCGCTGATGGGAGTGGGGATTGTAAAATCCACGCCTCCAATGCCCAACATTTTCCCTACTGTTGCACAGACTGGAGTGGGAATAGTACATCTTACCCCTCCTAAGTCCAACATTTCCCCTAGATTTGTGCTCTTTGGAGGGGGAGTAGTACATTTTATTCCTCCAAAATCAGTCGCTTTCCCTACTGTTGCACAGACTGGAGTGGGAATAGTAAATTTTACCCCACCTTAGCCCAACATTTCCCTTACAGTAGTGGGAATAGTACATTTTATTCCTCCAAAATCAAATACTTTCCCTATGGTTGTACAGAATGGAGTGGGAATAGTACATTTTACCCCTCCGAAGTCCAACATTTTCCCTACCATTGCATAAACTTTAGTGGAAATAGTATATTTGATATTCTTAGACTCCAATAGTTTTCATAATGTTGGTTAAATAGAGTTTATAGCATTAATTGTTTCATTTTTTATTTTTTGTATATTACTTGTTTTTATTTTTAAATTTACTTGAATGTTTGCAGCATTTTTTGCAATTTAGTTTTATGGGATTTTTCAATTTTCATTTTATTGTCCACAGGAATTAATATATTTTTTTATTTGATCTTATGCAATGATTCATATATACTATGGTTTTAGTGGGTTTGTATATATATATATATATATATATATATATATATATATATATATATATATATATATGGGAAGGTATCATGCTGATAATCCTGCATTGCCAATTTTTTGAGTTTGCTAGATCTTTGGCGCCATTTGACGATGCGTCATGAAACTTTCCAAAAAGGGTCTTGTTTGCATGGAAAGTTTCAGGGTGATCTATCAACTGGGGAGTGAGAAAAAGGTGGGGGGGCAAAAAAGTGTGTTTCCTATGTTAATTCTCATAGACTCTTGAGACACTCCTGCAGCCCGAACAGCTGGACGGAATCGCACCAAATTTGGCACAAAGGTAGCTTTTGGTTCAGAGATCACACTTTTTTCTTACTTTGTGTAAATCCATTCAGTAGCTTTAGCAGCTTTAGCACCCACTCACAGTCCCACTCAGACACTCATGCACCCACTAACAGACACACTCAGACACTCATGCACCCACTCACAGACCTACTGAGGTACTCATGCACACACTCATAGACCCACTGAGGTATGCATGCACACACTCATAGACCCACTCAGAGATTCATGCACACACTCACAAACCCACTCAGCGACTCATGCACCCACTGAGATACTTATGCACACACGCACAAACCACTCCGAGACTCATGCACCCACTCACAGACCTACTGAGGTACTCATTCACACACTCATAGACCCACTCAGAGACTCATGCACGCATTCATAGACCTACTGAGGTGCTCATGCACACACTCATAGATCCACTTAGAGACTCATGCACGGACTCATAGTCTCAGAGACTCAGGCACCCACTCACAAATTCCCTCAGAGTCTCATGCACCCACTCACAAACTCACTCAGAGACTTATCCACCAACTCACACACCCACTGAGGTACTCATGCACACATTTATGGACCCACTTAGAGACTCATGCATGCACACAAAGACTCAGAGACTCATTCACCCAATCACAGACTCACTCAGATACCCATGCATCCACTGACAGACCCACTCAGAGACTCATGTATGCACTCATAGACTCAAAGACTCATGCATTGACTCACAATCTGCAATAGTGAATGCATTTCTATGTTTTAGACTGGACCTTAGGCCACCAGATGCATGTGTACACATGAATGCAGTGGGTTGAACACAGGGTGTGGAAACAGGCCAGGCCCTGTGGACAACCTTCCACTGTATTAAAAAAAAGTAGAAATTCCCAGAAAAATCTAAAGGTTACAGGTACGTTACATTTAGGGGATATAATAAAATAAACCTTCGAAGATCAATAAAAAAGCCAACAGGGACGTTAGAGAATACAGTTAAAAAAACCTTTGGAAATTCACTGAAAAAAACAAAGGTTACGGAGACATTATAATTAGGAAATAGAATAAAAAAAACATAGGAATTCACTGGAAAAAACAAAGGCTACAGGGACGTTATAGTTAGGGATCAGAATAAAAAGAAAATGTTGAAATTCACTAAAAAAAAACCACACTGACGACATCTTAATTGACATCACTTATGATATCACTGATAATATCAGATACCTAAACATTCTCACATCCCACTCACACTCCCACACAGATCTCTCATACACCCACCCATGTTCTCACACAACTACTCACATAACCATTCAGACCCCAGACAACTACACACAAAAACACTCCCTCATTGTAGAATGCGCACACACACTCATTCACTTACACATATATCAGTCACACAACCACTCACTTTGTCATGCAATTAGTCACACACCGACTTATATACCCATAAAGCCATTCAGACTGCTACATAGACACCTACACAGCTAATGCAATCTTCAGTTACTCTTATATACAGGCACTGACTGAGTCACTCACACTCCCATACACCCACTCATACACCTACTTAGTCAGCAATGGAGCCACACAGACACCCAGTCATGCAGACATACAGCCACCCAGACAATGAGTCACTCACCCATACAACTACTTGTACACCCACTCACTCACCAATACAACAATTAACACAACCAGTCACTCACCCGCACAGTTACTCACACACCCACTCACTGAGTCATATTGATACTGAAGATGCATTTTTCAACCTTCACAGGAATGCTCACTTTGGATCCTTTAAGTAGTGTGGTGAACCATCAACAAAATTCAAACAACATCCCAACAATTTAGATACCATGACCAATATGGCCACGGAAGAAAGACACCATTCAGGAAGATATATTACAACAAGCTCAAAGTCATAAAAACACAAAACCAAATTGTAAAGATACATAAGGCCTGATTACAAGTTTGGCCAGACCCGTGGTGAGGAGACAAAGGTTTACACCAGTCAGCCCATTGGAAAACTTGCAGGGGCATTGAACTCAGCTCCAAATGGAGCTGAGTCCAATGCCGTCGCACCAGGGGGCGTCCAGCATCCTTGGAATGCACACTGCAGAGCAGACAGTGCACATTCTGAGAGTGCAGTGCAGTGGATTGGGGGCCCTGCACTTGTTCTTTGCCAGTGTTTTCATGGCAGTTGAACCGCCATGAAAAGGTTGGCAGAGAACATGGTTGTAATCAGCATGGCGGTGCTGACTTCAGAGCCTCTGTGACTCATTTAAACCACAACTGCCATCATCCTGTTGAGATCCGAGATCCTGTCAGAGATGGTGGTCTTTTGGCAGCACCGACCACCAATCTTGTAATATGGCGGTTGGACCGCCACAGCCATGACGGTCCGACCTTCACAGCGAGTCTGGCGGTCTTCGGACTGCCAGGCTCGTAATCGGGCCCATAATCACCAAGGGTTGTCCAAGGCGCCAAAATAGATTCAGGTATACTAACATTAATGAAACTAAACATTCAAGAACAATAATACATAACATCAATAGGAATATCTGGTACACAGATATAATTTGCTGCTCCCAATTTACAATCATTAGTCAGTTCAAATTTAGCAGAGTCAAAATTCTTTGGCTGGGCACAGGTCAACCCTACAGCTAACCATATCAGGGAAATACATGTGTGGGGAGGAACACATGTAGGCAAAATACAAAGAGTACAAAAAGGACAAAAAGAATTTGGAAAAAGATAATTTCGGGCTGCAGAACACTAAGGCTCTCATTACGAGTTTGCTCGTCCCGCCACCTGCCCGCCAGTGCCGGCAGAACAATACTAGCCCTATTGCAGGTTCGCCGCAGGGTTGGCGGGCGGAAACAGTGTTTCCGCCTGCTGGCCCTGGGGTGAACAGGGCCTTCATATTGCAGTCGGCTAGTAATTGAGCCAGCGGCAATGTGGCAGTGTGGCCAGTGCAGCAACACCAGTTGCATTTTCCACTACCTGTAATTCGGGCAGTGCAATGCACGATGGGGCTGTACATGGGGACCCCCGTACTGCCCATGCCAAGTGCATGGGCAGTATAGGGGCCCCCTGATGCCCCCATTCCGCCAGTCTTTTCCATGGCGGTTGGCTGGCGGTATGGGGACTTGTAATCCCCAGGGCAGCGCTGCTGACACTGGCGGTGTCAGAGGTCCGACCGTGGCGCCTCGCCACGGTCTGAATGTGGCAGTCCCACCACCAGCCCGTTGGCGGTGAGACTGTCACCGCAAGTCTGGCGGTCCGTAGGTAGCCAGACTCGTAATGAGGTCCTAAATTTGGCAATAGATAGGTAAAAAGACAAAAGCGTCAGCATATCAGAAGCTCAGACACGAGTCTTCTGAAGGGGAAAAATAAAAAGATCACCAAGTCGAAAAAAGGCATTTCAAGCTAAGGGCAAATATCAGAGAGGAAATTACATCTCCAAGGGTACAGCATTTAGGAAATCTTCATCAGTAAGACATCCAAATCAGCAAGCATCAGGACAACCTCTGCAAACTGAAAAGGTCTGCTCAGAACTCCTCAATACTGCTTAAGAGTGACCAGAGTTCGAATGTCTATCAGTATCTCAAATTTCACAAATCAATTTGATTTGCCAAGGGTATCAGTTCATGTCATGTTGAACAGGCATCAACCAATAAGGGATAATCAAAAGACTCCAAATTGAAGCAGTCCCATATTTTTCCAGGTCTGTCATGGGAACATCTCCTTTCCGTGTGACTCCAAGCAGGTATAAAAATAAGTGTATACAATCTCAGTCCATGATCTGCAATGTTCTTTTTTCTGAAGGACAAAGGAATGAGTCTTTCCATGTTTAAACAATGGGTCTATTACAAAAGGACTTTGCTTCTCATGGGAAAAAAAAATCAACACTTTTACATCACTGCAAAAGGCAAGCTCTACAGGCCTTACTTATGCTAACACAAGAAAAATATACACAATGCATTTAATTAATTAATATGTTTTAGTCAAATATATGTAGTATGCAAACTTTACCGATACAGCTACAACTTTACCCATACAGCTTCACAGAAACCCACTCACACAGTAAAATAGCTACTGACAGAGCCAGTCACCCAACTGCACAGTCACTCACTCAACCACTCATATACAAATGCAGACACACACATAACCACTCAGATGACATATGCTATCACTGATCAGTAGCTCTGGAAGAGTACTGATTTAACTTACGCAATGCCTTAGTATGTATCTTTAACTCTTTCACTGCCAGGCCTTTCCCCCTCATGTGCAAGCCTTTTGTTTGGCTATTTGGTGTGGTTCGCACTTTGGCCCTCATAACGTTTTGTCCACATAAGCTATCTATGCCAAATTTGCATCCTTTTTTTTCCAACATCGTAGGGATTCTAAAGGTGCCCAGAGTTTGTGGGTTCCCTTGGAGGACACCAATGAATTAGCCAGAATACAGCTAAAATATGGGGTTTTGTGGGAAAATGGGGAAAAAGTACATGTTTTTTCCCTGCAAAGGGCAACAACAAAGGGTTTGCGGTGTTAAAATCACCATCTTTCCAGCATTCAGGAACAGGCAGACTTGAATCAGAAAATACAATTTTTCAACACAGTTTTGATATTTTACTGGGACATACCCCATTTGTACTATTTTTTGTGCTTTCAGCCTCCTTACAGTTAGTGACAGAAATGGGCGTGAAACCAATGGTGGATCCTGGACAGCTAAACAATTCTGAAAAGTAGACAAAATTCTTAATTCAGCAAGGAGTCATTTGTGTAGCTCCTTCAAGATTTCCCTATAGAAAGTAACAGTTGAAATAAAAAAAAAAATTGAAATGAAGTTGAAAAAACAGCCATTTCTGTCCATGTTTTCGTTTAGAACTTTTTCAATCTGTTGCAGATTTTTGATAGCAATATACTGTTCCGTCTGCTGGACCTTTCTGGTTGCAGGGATATATTGAGCTTTTAGGTTTATCAAGAACTAAAGGTACCCAGAGCCAATAAATGAGATGCCCCTTGCAATGGGATTTCATTGTAAACTGTGTATACAGCAATTCATTTGGTAAAATTTGAAAAGTAAAAAATAAGAGTCATGGAAACCTTTGTATTTCTAAAATGGGCACAAGATAAGGAGTTTAGAAGCAGTGGGTATTTGCACATCTCTGAATTCGGGGCTCTCCATACTAGCATGTGAATTACAGGGCACATCTCAAAATGACTTCTTTCTTACACACTCTCTTACATTTGGAAGGAAAAAATGTAGAGAAAGACAATTGGCAATAACACTTGTTCTTCTATTTTGTATTTCCCCAAGTCTCCCAATGGCAATACCCCCACCCTCTTTAAAAAAAAAAAAATCTTCCCTGGTGTTTAGTGGGCATTGTGCCACCTTTAGGGGCAGATGGGCCTTACACAAATATGCTGATCTTCCCTCAGGGGGTCAACACCCCAAACAAAACACACACACACCGATCCCTAGCGCCTAAGTGGTTTCTGTCTCCCTTAAAGGCAGATGGGCCTAATGAAAAGGTGGACATAAATGGCCTATAATGATATGCCTCAAACCCCCTCCCCCCCACCCAGGGGAGAAACCCTTCCGTAAGGGGCCAATCCCCTTATGTAAAAGAATAAAATTAAACTTATCCATGGTGTCTAGTGGTTTCTGCTAGATGGGACTAATTCAAATAGGCCGATCAACCCCCAAGGGGAGCAGAAATGGCCTAAATTATAATGCCCCCCAGGGACCAACCCTTGCCTAAGGGCCGCTCTCCTTATTTTATTTAAAAAAAACAAAAAACTCCCTGGTGTCTAGTGGGCATTCCTGCAGCATAATCACTGTGCGATTATGCTGCAGGAATGCTCAAAGAGACATGAAAGGAAAGAAAAACACTTTCCTTTCCTTTCATGCCTCTCTGACCCCCACCCAGCCCCTTTACATGGAAGTACATCCACATAAAGTAGTTAAGTGGCAGACACTACAATGGAAATGTGCTTTTGAGACCAAAACCAAATATTGTTATTTTTAGCTATTTTTTTTTAAGACTGAAGAGGACCCAGCAATTTCACGAACAATAAAGTTTTGGAAATATCATAATCAAACATAAGATGTATTGACTAAGACTTAGGGCTGGAGGTCAATGCCAGACTTATTGCCACTACATATTACAAACATTCTGAATATGGGGTCCTAGTGACCAGACCAAAAAACATTACTTATTCGTAGGAGCAGTCCTCCATTTCTAAACTTTCTAAACTAGGCCAATATAGAAAATCTCAGAGAAATAGCAAAGTAAACCAGTTAGAGCCAATGTGGACCTAGATGTGTAAAAACAACAGATATCAACCTACGGGACTTCCTGGAACTTACACAATCGTTTTACCTAGAACAAACTCAAAGGGCCATATTTAGAAGAAAGAGGTTCATCACCAGTGATGCGCAACTTTTTTTACGGCCCCCTTGTGTCCCCTAACGCCAACATGGTAGCACCGTATTTATAATATGGCGCACCATGGCTCATGGTAGGGGCAATAGCATCATTTTTTTGACACTATTGTAATGCGATACTAGATTAGCCTTAAAACAAAATGACGCTAATCCAGTATAGTGTTAAAAGGCCCATTGAAATCAATGGGAGCCTCATTTTAGCACCTGCTTTAAACAAGCATTAAAAATGAGGCTAGAAATGGCGCAATAGCATCTTGTAGATACCATTGCACAATTTTTAGTGACCCTCTAACCAGGGAACACCCCTTTGTATACATCATGCATACATTATGCATTATGTGGCGCAAAGGGTTTGCAAGGTGGCACAAACCTAGTTTGCGCCACCTTGTAAAAATATGGCGCTATGGTAGTGGCCCGTTAGCGTCACATTTGAGGGACAACATTTGATGCAAATGTGGCGCTAAGGGCATTGTAAATCTGGCCCTAAATGTCCTATTATAGACTTGTTTCACTTACACTTGATAAGAAACCCAAACAAACTACTGTGAAACTTGGGGACATCACTTTCCGGCCAGGTGCCTCTAAAAACCATAGTGAAAAGTCCACATCATGTCTAGTTTGCCTCAAAACCACTTACTTGAAGTACCTCTATTCTGTTGCTGCTCTAGCGCACTCACAGAGGAGCTTAATCATGTGAAAACCGTGCCCACTTTTCTTGTAGTCTTGGATACATTGCTCAAGGAAACAAACAAGTATTGCAGTTATCTCCTGGAATTTCTGTTGCTTGAATGAGTGGCAAGTGTTGATAGCAGCATCCACAGCAGCAGTGCGCCAGTGCGCGCGCATACATGGGCCCACGCGTGCACCACCACCTGTTCGAGAAGAAAAAAAGTAAACCTAAGTCACTGTGGAAAGCTACTACTGAGCCAGCAGAGGTCTTCCCGGTTTAGTGGCAGCTCACAATGGGCGGCGATGCACCAGGCCCTGCGACCAAAGCACAGAGTGGCGAGGTGCATGAGCGCGATATTAATGTTCACAGATCACCTAAACGTTGGGAATTTTTATTACTTACGCTGACGTTGCAGACATTTCTTATAACATCACCAGCTTTCATGGGCTAACCAGTCTCAGAAGGATTAAGTGAGCTGGAAGGAAAGATACTGATATGCCTGCGGAGACTTTTATCTGTATTTGTTATTTATAATGAGTTTTTAAGAGTCTGTGGTGTCTTGTCTGATGTGTTTACAGAGTTTCTTTAATTATCACATTTAATTATTGCCTCATCTCTGTCTCCTAATCCTACCATTCTCCCTCAGAGTAGTTTTTCTGGGGAATGAAATAGGCTATTTAGGCTGTGTATCTTTGCTTCGTGATTGACGGCAGAGGAGGGGTGTGAAAATCTAACTTTGTGTTTTGTTCCTTGTGCTTGTTTTTTCATAGTTTAAATAGAACAATACAGAATATTACCAAGGACAAAAAGTCAATAATTGTGCAGCAAGAGAAATATAATCCAACAATTTAAAAGCAAGCAAGGTTTCATTATACCTTGTATATGGATTATGCCTTTTACATTCACTTCAATCGATACAAGCTTGGAAAGCAATTGAAATATACCAAACACATTTAGTCATCCTCCACTTAATTTGTGGTTCAAGAGAAGATCACATATCATGTACCATAGCCCAGAAGAATCCACTCTTTATTCAAATGGGAAGTGTTTACTCTTCTGTATGCAAAGACTGTTATAGGCAAATCATTGTAATGCGACAGAGTAATTCTAACCCACTGTTTAAGAGCCTACAAATCCTGCCTTCCCTACTACTACCATGGAAAGGCAGATGACCCCGCCCCCAAACATCATGTTGGTCGTCTAATATTATGTGTCTGGCTGACAGTTAAGGAAGGGTTGCCTGTGTTTCAGTTCCAGAAGCAAATTTACTGGAATTTCTGCAATTCCGTAATCAAACTATTTCTGGAAGGCGTGAGTTTTCACTGCTGTGTTAAATTGTAGCATTTATAGTAGATGGTTTTTCTGCAGCGCCAAGAAATCCTAGCTATTACTTCAGATTAAATAGTGGATTTTGCGCTAGGGGCCAATGGATTGACACAACATAGATTTGAGGGGATGTCAATAATGAATGATATAACCATTAAAAATAGTCATCATATTCAAAGATCTAAATGTTAAACAATAACAACACTATTTTATTAAGAACATTTGTAAATTTATTTCTCTATGTTAACAATGCTAATGTCACAAAAATAACTCTCCAACACAAATGGGGATGGAAGACCTTCCCCTTCCACCCCCACCCCCCCACCCCCCCCTGTGACGTCAGCGCGCGCGTGCGCGCTGATGTGTCACAGGGGCCTCCCTCGTCGCGCTGGAAGCTCTGCTTCCAGCGCGATTGAAAAAGAAATGCAAAAGCATTTCTTTTTCAATCACTTGGGAGACCCGGAGGGGCTTCAAAGGGAAGGAAAAGTATTTCCTTCCCTTTGAAGTCCCTCCGAGGGTTTCAAAAGCCGGATTGCTTGCAATCCGTCTTTTGAAACCCCACTAGACACCAGGGATTTTTTCTTTTTTTTCTTTGAAATTGACAAAAGGGAGCGACCCCTTGGGCAAGGGTCGCTCCCAGGGGGGGGCATTTTTTTGAAAAGGCCCTTTCTGCCCCCAGGGGGGGCAGAAACCTCTAGGCACCAGGGACCATTTTTTTTTTTTTTTTTTTCTTTTTTTTTATTGAGGTGGGGAGCGACCCCTTAGGCAAGGGTCGCTCCCCTTGGGGGAAAATTATATTTTGGCCATTTCTGCCCCCCTTGGGGGCAGATTGGCCTATTTTGATGAGGCCAATCTGCCCCCAAGGGGGGTAGAAACCACTAGACACCAGGGATTTTTTTTTTTTTTTATTGTTATTGACAAAAGGGAGCGACCCCTTGGGCAAGGGTCGCTCCCAGGGGGGGCATATTTTCGGGAAGGCCTTTTCTGCCCCCAGGGGGGGCAGAAACCTCTAGGCACCAGGGACCATTTTTTTTTTTTTTTGTTTCATTTTTTTTTTTTTTGGTGGGGAGCGACCTCTTAGGCAAGGGTCGCTCCCCTTGGGGGAAAATTATATTTTGGCCATTTCTGCCCCCCTTGGGGGCAGATTGGCCTATTTTGATGAGGCCAATCTGCCCCCAAGGGGGGTAGAAACCACTAGACACCAGGGATTTTTTTATTTTTTTTATTGTTATTGACAAAAGGGAGCGACCCCTTGGGCAAGGGTCGCTCCCAGAGGGGGCATATTTTCGGGAAGGCCTTTTCTGCCCCCCTTGGGGGCAGATCGGCCTACTATTAGGCCGATCTGCCCCCAGGGGGGGCAGAAACCTCTAGGCACCAGGGACCATTTTTTTTTTTTTTTTCATTTTTTTTTTTTTTCGTGGGGAGCGACCCCTTACGCAAGGGTCGCTCCCCTTGGGGGAAAATTATATTTTGGCCATTTCTGCCCCCCTTGGGGGCAGATTGGCCTATTTTGATGAGGCCAATCTGCCCCCAAGGGGGGTAGAAACCACTAGACACCAGGGAGTTTTTTCTTTGCGTGAATTTCACGCAAAGGGAGCGACCCCTTAGGCAAGGGTCGCTCCCTGGGGGGGAGGGCAATTTATTTCAGGCCATTTCTGCCCCCCCTTAGGCCGAGCTGCCCCCGGGGGGGGGGGGCAGAAACCTCTAGGCGCCAGGGGAATTTTTTTTTTTTTTTTTTTTTTTTTAGAGATGGGGAGCGACCCATCAGGCAAAAGTCGCTCCCCTGGGGGACAAATTGTATTTAGGCCATTTCTGCCCCCCTTGGGGGCAGATTGGCTGAGTTTAGGTCAACCTGCCCCCAAGGGGGCAGAAACCACTAGGCACCGGGGATTTGTTTTTTGGTGCCAATGTCACGCAGGGGGAGCGACCCCGTAGGCAAGGGTCGCTCCCGGCGGGGGAGGGTGGGAGTTGGGGGGGCAAATTTATTTTAGGGCATTTCTGCCCCCCCCCCCCCCGGGGCCGGCTGAGCTACAGGCCAAACACCACAGGTAGGCACCTTGCAAAAAACACCTCTGTTTTCTGTGAAAAAATATGTTGTGTCCACGTTGTGTTTTGGGCCATTTCCTTTTGTGGGCGCTAGGCCTACCCACAGAAGTGATGTACCATTTTTATCGAGAGACTTAGGGGAACGCTGGGTGGAAGGAAATTTGTGGCTCCTCTCAGATTCCAGAACTTTCTGTCACCGAAATGAGAGGAAAAAGTGTTTTTTGAGCCAAATGTTGAGGTTTGCAAAGGATTCTGGGTAACAGAACCTGGTCCGAGCCCCGCAAGTCACCCCTCCTTGGATTCCCCTAGGTCTCTAGTTTTCAGAAATGCACAGGTTTGGTAGGTTTCCCTAGGTGCCGGCTGAGCTAGAGGCCAAAATCTACAGGTAGGCACTTCGCAAAAAACACCTCTGTTTTTTTCCAAAATTTAGGATGTGTCCACGTTGCGCTTTGGGGTGTTTCCTGTCGCCGGCGCTAGGCCTACCCATGCAAGTGAGGTATCATTTTTATCGGGAGACTTGGGGGAACGCTGGGTGGAAGGAAATTTGTAGCTCCTCTCAGATTCCAGAACTTTCTGCCACAGAAATGTGAGGGACATGTGTTTTTTTAGCCAAATTTTGAGGTTTGCAAAGGATTCTGGGTAACAGAACCTGGTCCGAGCCCCGCAAGTCACCCCTCCTTGGATTCCCCTAGGTCTCTAGTTTTCAGAAATGCACAGGTTTGGTAGGTTTCCCTAGGTGCCGGCTGAGCTAGAGGCCAACATCTACAGGTAGGCACTTCGCAAAAAACACCTCTGTTTTTTTCCAAAATTTAGGATGTGTCCACGTTGCGCTTTGGGGTGTTTCCTGTCGCCGGCGCTAGGCCTACCCACGCAAGTGAGGTATCATTTTTATCGGGAGACTTGGGGGAACGCTGGGTGGAAGGAAATTTGTAGCTCCTCTCAGATTCCAGAACTTTCTGCCACAGAAATGTGAGGGACATGTGTTTTTTTAGCCAAATGTTGAGGTTTGCAAAGGATTCTGGGTAACAGAACCTGGTCCGAGCCCCGCAAGTCACCCCTCCTTGGATTCCCCTAGGTCTCTAGTTTTCAGAAATGCACAGGTTTGGTAGGTTTCCCTAGGTGCCGGCTGAGCTAGAGGCCATAATCTACAGGTAGGCACTTCGCAAAAAACACCTCTGTTTTTTTCCAAAATTTAGGATGTGTCCACGTTGCGCTTTGGGGTGTTTCCTGTCGCCGGCGCTAGGCCTACCCATGCAAGTGAGGTATCATTTTTATCGGGAGACTTGGGGGAACGCTGGGTGGAAGGAAATTTGTAGCTCCTCTCAGATTCCAGAACTTTCTGCCACAGAAATGTGAGGGACATGTGTTTTTTTAGCCAAATTTTGAGGTTTGCAAAGGATTCTGGGTAACAGAACCTGGTCCGAGCCCCGCAAGTCACCCCTCCTTGGATTCCCCTAGGTCTCTAGTTTTCAGAAATGCACAGGTTTGGTAGGTTTCCCTAGGTGCCGGCTGAGCTAGAGGCCAAAATCTACAGGTAGGCACTTCGCAAAAAACACCTCTGTTTTTTTCCAAAATTTAGGATGTGTCCACGTTGCGCTTTGGGGTGTTTCCTGTCGCCGGCGCTAGGCCTACCCACGCAAGTGAGGTATCATTTTTATCGGGAGACTTGGGGGAACGCTGGGTGGAAGGAAATTTGTAGCTCCTCTCAGATTCCAGAACTTTCTGCCACAGAAATGTGAGGGACATGTGTTTTTTTAGCCAAATGTTGAGGTTTGCAAAGGATTCTGGGTAACAGAACCTGGTCCGAGCCCCGCAAGTCACCCCTCCTTGGATTCCCCTAGGTCTCTAGTTTTCAGAAATGCACAGGTTTGGTAGGTTTCCCTAGGTGCCGGCTGAGCTAGAGGCCAAAATCTACAGGTAGGCACTTCGCAAAAAACACCTCTGTTTTCTCCCAAAATTGTCGATGTGTCCACGTTGCGCTTTGGGGCGTTTCCTGTCGCGGGCGCTAGGCCTACCCACGCAAGTGAGGTATCATTTTTATCGGGAGACTTGGGGGAACATAGATTAGCAAAACAAGTGCTATTGCCCCTTGTCTTTCTCTACATTTTTCCTTCCAAATATAGGAGAGTGTGTAAAAAAGACATCTATTTGAGAAATTCCCTATAATTCACATGCTTGTATGGTCACCCCGGAATTCAGAGATGTGCAAATAACCACTGCTCCTCAGCACCTTATCTTGTGCCCTTTTTGGAAATGCAAAGGTTTTCTTGATAGCAATTTTTTACTCTTTATATTTCAGCAAATGAATTGCTGTATACCCGGTATAGAATGAAAACGCACTGCAGGGTGCAGCTCATTTATTGGCTCTGGGTTCCTCGGGTTCTTGATGAACCTACAAGCCCTATATATCCCCGCAACCAGAGGAGTCCAGCAGACGTAACGGTATATTGCTTTCCATAATCTAACATTGCAGGGAAAAGTTACAGAGTAAAACATAGAGAAAAATTGATGTGTTTTTCACCTCAATTTCAATATTTTTCTTTTTCAGCTGTTATTTTCTGTAGGAAACCCTTGTAGGATCTACACAAATGACCCCTTGCTGAATTCAGAATTTTGTCTACTTTTCAGAAATGGTTAGGTTTCTGGGATCCAGCATTGGTTTCATGCCCATTCCTGTCACTGACTGGAAGGAGGCTGAAAGCACAAAAAATTACAAAAATGGGGTATGCCCCAGTAAAATGCCAAAATTGTGTTGAAAAATTGGGTTTTCTGATTCAAGTCTGCCTGTTCCTGAAAGCTAGGAAGCTGCTGAGTTTAGCACTACAGACCCTTTGTTGATGCCATTTTCGGGGGGAAATCCACAAGCCTTCTTCTGCAGCCACTTTTTCCATTTGTTTTTAAAAAAATGTAATTTTCACTGTATTTTGGCCAATTTCTTGGCCTCCTTCAAGGGAACCCACAAAGTCTGGGTACCTCTAGAATCCCTAGGATGTTGGAAAAAAAGGACGCAAATTTGGCTTGGTTAGCTTATGTGAACAAAAAGTTATGAGGGCCTAAGCACGAACTGCCCCAAATAGGCAAAAAAAGGCCTGGCACAGGAGGGGGAAAAGGCCTGGCAGCGAAGGGGTTAATAACCTAAAATACAGCGACAACAACGTTAACCAGGGCACGATCATAACAGTACCTTTTCCTCTTCCGTCTTGTCTGCAAATCCATTGTTCCATCTCGTCTAAACTTCTCTTCTCAGGAAGAAACTTTTCAGCTCTCAACATTTACTTCCATCCTAGAGGAAGAAACCATATATTAGTGACAATTTCAAACAATAGAACATTCATACTCATGTAATGACTTAATAAATCTGACCTTGTAAGACATAATGCAGCAACCAGCTAAGGATAGCTGTTTACACACTTATAAGCTAATAATCACACTCTTTTATGTAAGCATTGAGCAACGGAAAATAACTACGATTATAACTAAAGTTTTGCTTAAACAGAGAAGAAAAATGAGTTATAGTGACCATTTACTAAAGTCGCCAGTTTTCACATGTTAATTCACCAATGATTAGTACATTAGAAACCATTAGAAAATATTAGAAAATTTTGCACTCTTGCAGTTACAGAAAGTCTTCTCCTGAGCCCTAATTGCTAACATATAATATAGATTGCGAATGTCTTTATTCAACCACAGGTCGGTAAGATTAAATTGTTTGGACTTGATTATAAACAGCAAGGAGCGAGAGTCTGTACTAAGTACACAATAGTTGTATTTTAAATGACCAGCCAGGACATGGGTTTAATCTCAGTGAGGAAAAGGTCAAGTCTTATGCCTTCTGGTAGAACCGAGTTCCGCGTGCATCATGTTGTTCCCCAAACTGGACCGACAATTGGGTCCAGATCATTTTTGCGGCTGGGGGACCAAACTTCAGTTCCATTTGTTAAAGTCAAAAATTCCTCGGCTGCATGTATGATGGAACAGCGCACACCTTTACCATTCATGACTTTACAACGCAGTTTCTGAAACAAATTTACTAGTATAGCGCACGTCTTTACTTAACATGTCACTACCGCAAACCTACAAAGCGGTACTTTATAAGTGCCTCTACCATGCATAAAAATTCCATGCATACCTTTACATCACATTTTTAAAATATGAAAATATACAGTTTTAGTTTTTAAAAAAATATTAGATGTAAGCAAAGGATATAAAATGAGGCACCAAAGTAGTATTTTGCTAAACATATTTTGCATTAAAAAATTGAAAAAATAATGTTGAAATGACTAACACCTAAATCAGCACATTCACATTGGTTTTGTTTGCGCTGTAGTCCTACCTTTTTTTAACCCTATCTGTTTAGCTTGTCCCCAATCAAAATGGCTGTTGTTATACATGAGAATGGTTTAAATAAGTATTTTTTCATTAAACAAAATAAATATATATTTAGTCAGATTCTAAACCATATTAAAAAATACATTCCAAAACATCCCAAACTATGGAATACCGCTAAAACAATGTAAATGTATCCGTTGATCATTTTGTGCTCAGTGGATCACTGACTTCGCTCATGACCACATGCTTGATAGAGAGAAGGAGACCAGTGACAGCTGTTCACATAGTTCCATCTATCTGCTCAAGTAAGTACAACAGTTACAGTAGCACCTTTAGAATTAACCAGCTAAATACCAATAACATATATTAATTACACTTAAAAAGAAAATACCCAGATTATTTACAGATTATATACAGACTTTATTTTGAGGACATTAATTGAAGTCAATGTAGGTCAGTATCAAAAACATTTTTTTCAAATCAAATTCAGACCTTTAAAAAACAAGATTTCTAAAAAAATATTAGTTAAACATAGTTAGAGTTATATTAGTTACCTGAGTGACTGGGGACAGAATTACTATTCTAACTCTGCCGGGTGCTTACCTCAGGGCATATCCTGGACAATGACTGGGGAGCAGAATTACTATTCTGTCTCCATCGGGTGCTTAACTAAGGGCAGGTGCTGGCTAGTGGCTATGGGGTATAGCAAGATGGCAGTACTTTGTGGTATGATTGGGGTGCTCTTCCCATGTACAACTAACACACTACCCTCAATGGACCTCGTGTTCACACAGGTAAACCTTAGCTCATCCTAGGTAAAGTGGCAAAGAGCAGTCAGGCTAATTGGAGGAACTTGTGTAAAGCTTTTCACAACACCGACATGGGCGATAAGTAAATGACACAACTCGAAAGAAATCCAACACTAGTTTAGAAAAATAAAGCAGATTTGTACCCTAATTTAGATACCAAAATGAACTTTTTTCTTACATACAACCAGAGCTGTGTATTTTTAAAGCATTTAAAAATATAACTTTTAGTTGTCAAGCAGATACCTCTGAAGTCAATGGGGAAAAACACATGTGCAGTCAGTCACTTTTGGGGGTGAGTTTGGTAAAACCTACCTGGAGTTAAGGTCTTGCGGGTCCCTAGACCAAACCTCAAAGTTCTAGCTGTCCTTGATGCTGACGGGATCTGCAGGCACTGTCAAACTTGCAGCACTTGAAAAAAACACACTTGGAGATGAACCTACACTCTACCCTTGGAGTGTAGAGGCCTTTGAGGGGTCTTAGGTCCTGGATTCTACAGCTGGACCTTCGCTACCACATCCGGCGGCTCAGAGTACAGAGGTAGCCTGTCAGCTGTCAATCACGGGAGTGTTGCACCAAAGCTGCTTTTGCCACTTGGTCAAAGTCACATTTTTCAGGATGCAGGATCTCAGCAGCGGGGTTGTTGCCGACATCAGGCACTATTGCTCAGAGTTGCTCTGGAGTCGATGGTTCCGGGAAGGAGTCAATTAATGCTGGTGACCTACAAGCCTTGGCAGTAGCAAAAGTAGTCCATGGGTACTTCATTGGCTGGAGGTTGTTGGGAGTGGTGTAGCAGCTCAAAACCTGGTATGAGCTTCACTACAGCTCCTGGGGTGCAGGTTCACCAAATTTCTTTGGGCTCACACACAAAGGACCCGATGGGTTGCACTTCTTGCGAGGCAGCACAACGATTCTTCTGCAGGTTACAGGTGACTGGTTCCACCAGGGACGGGAGTCTGCTTTAGTTTCTGGAACCCACTGGAGTCCCTCTTGCTGGGAGTTTTCACTATGGGCACACGACGATCACAGAGTTCCAGTATATAGTTTCCAAAGGGCACTAAAATGTCCTCTCTTTGCATGGCGGCAGAGTTCCAAAACTTGTTGTCATTGACCATGTCTTCTTTGTGCTTTTCCTCGGATTCAAAGTCAGAACTGAGGTTCTGGTGCCAGGGGTGCCACTTAAATTCTAGGTTAGGGGGAATTAAGGGTGTGAGGGACAGTGGCCAAGGGGCTGCTGGTCCCTGCGGCTAGTCCACCCCTGAGGTGACAACTTCCTGTGGCAGTACCTCACTTTTCTAATCAGAATCCTCTAATTTCAATGTTTGCCAACATGGCAGAACGTTCCCTCAGCTGTACAGACCTCCTAGCTCATCCTAAAGTTGTGGCTAGCCTTTTGTTGGTGTATGCCTCCTGAATAACTATTTTTCCTGCCTGTCAGCCAGGACAGGGCGGGAAGGGCTTTGCGTCAAGTGGGGGACAAGAGATTACATATCAAAGGCGGGAAAAGCCTTTGAGGCTCACCAACTCGATTATTGTAAGCACTAGTCATCCTGGGAAGAAGGAGGAGGTGTGACCTCCTTCCTGCCCAAGTCTTTTGTCTCCATCCTGGGAGTAGTGTTAGCATGACCAGCAGGCGGGCAGACTCTTGTCTTAGCGGCAAATGGCTCAGGAGACCCTGCTAAGGCAAGAGAAAGCTGAAACCAGGGTACATGGTAGCTAATCCTGGGCATGGGAATCATGCTCAGAGTTAAAAAGCATGGTGTTTGACCCCAAACATTGGGGAAATCAGTCAGGCCATCATGGAGCTGGACATCTGGGGACTGCATGGTTGCCATCCCATGTTATCCTGTGGACCGACAGTCACTTGCGGTAGACTTGAGTTTTGAATGCTCCCATGGGGCCATAAATGCTCGTACATAGATGTCCATTCTCACAACACAGTGCACCCTGCCTCCTGGGCTATAGGAGACCTGCCTTAGAGGGGATTGACCTGTGATATGGGCAGTGAAGGGACTCCGCCTGCACTTGGTGTGGGCGGTGCTGGACTTGAGCAGTTAAGCTGCTCGTGCTGGCTGGCATGGCAGCTCTGCAGGCTTTGCTTTGACTTTGGTCACATATGGTGGCACAATCAGTGCTGCAGCACTGGTGACCCCATTTCAATCCCTGCCCTGGTACCACTGGTACCATTTACTAGGGCCTTACAGGGGTGGTAAAGTTGTCCTTGCCAATGAAGTTTGCTAAATCTCAGTACAATTTAAAGGAAAGAGCACTGCTACTGGGCTATGGTTCACAGGCCTCAGTACACTTTGTGGTCAAAAACAACAGCATCAACGTGCAAAAAGGGGTGTGGGGCATCCAAAAAGGGGACTTTACAACAGGGGCCAAATTTACTATTCTAACTCCGCTGGTTGCTTACCTCAGGGCAGGCTCTAGACAATAACTAAGGGGCAAAATTACTATTCTAACTCTGTGGGTGCTTACCTCAGGGCAGGTGTTGGACAGTGACTGTGGTGCAAAACTACTATTCTAACTCCGCTGGGTGTTTCCCTCAGGGCAGGTGCCAGACAATGACTTGGGGGAGAATTCACTATTTTTATAGTACGGTTTACCTACATGTTTTGTATTCTACAGACTGTATCATCTCTGCAATAAATTGAAAAGTCTAAGAGGTATTAAGAAAATTAACCAAACAATACAAGTACATGAAAGGACAAAAACCTTGTCAGGTAAATATTCTTTAAAGAAATATGCATAAACAAATCTAACAATTTTCTTTAAAAGGGCAACAACCATTGGGACTAAAACATCTCTTGCTTGTCTTCAGTGATAAAAATGGCTTTTCAGAATGAATACAGTTTTGGAAATAACCATGCAAAACTATTTTCCCTTAACTATGTATATTGCCCACAGTAATTTGCACCCCAGTTTAAAACGTTTCCAATCACAAAAGAAAGTTCTTTTCTTAAAAAATAGTTCACAGATCACACAGCAAAACTAACTATTTCAACAATCCATCTGCTTGAAAAACCCTAGGACAAATAATTAGACTATCACAAAACAGATTATGAAAGAATAAAAACCATCTCATATTAAAGTTCAACAAAAAGTAGTTCATTACGAAATCTCTAAACTTTCTTTTCACAGGCAACAGCCTCTAAATTGCTATAGCCTCTCAATTTTTAGCAGAAAAGAAAGCATTTAATTTTCCAAAACCAACAGTGTCTCACCTAATCATACAAAACATGTTTTCCTTCACAGGTGCATTTTTAAGAAACAGATTTAAACACATCTTTTCAACTTAATGTTTTACAAAAAAAGCTATCACTTATTTTTTACAGATAATCTAAAAATGGCTTTAAGAAGAGAAGAAAACAGTGTGCAGTCTGGAAGAGGCAATAGGCTACCCAAATATGATGGCTATCTTTCTTGTGAGGAGTCGTTAACTGAGTCCAGGAGTCATTGGAGGTGTGTGCAAAATGTCATCCTATTGCAAAGCCAGAGCAGTTACTTTGGATGATACTGTGGAAGGGATCAGACAGCACAACCACTCTACTTCTTCAATGGAGAGTAAATTACCTGCAAATGAGCAGTAGATAAGAATTCTTGCACCCACCTCCAATGAGCCCCGTGGCTCTGTTTTAGGGAAGTAGCCCAAATCATTCCTATGCATGTAGTTAGTAGTATGCCACACAATACCCAAATTGAGGAGAATGTTGCAGCGGAAAAAACAGTCAAGTAATCCCCAATGAGTAACCCCACAAATCTATGCAGACATTAACATCCCCCCTGAACTAACTGTTTTTACTCTAATTAACCTTTCCTTTTGCATGACAACAGTGATAAAAAAAACAATGAATTAAAGTCCTAGGAAAATTATAAATGACTTTGAATTTTATGACAAGACCGGAGGCTCCTATTATGCTTACTTTTGCTGCTTTAATTTCAATAGCAGCTGCAGTCAAGAACAATAACCAATCCCAAATGGATAGCAGAACAAGCTACCAATGGGAAACAGAGATACAAAGGACCAATCAGAACTCAATGCACATAAAGCTATACCAAGCTTGACTGTCTGCAAGCAGCCCTTTTTTCTTGCTGCTCGCAGTCAAGATAAGTATATCTTTTTGAGTTCAACTCGTTTTACAAAATCTTTACTATTTATGGTGTTTATACTTGCTTTTTCTATATATAACTTTCCGCGCTTTCACGCATGCACCCTATTATATTTCTTTCCGTTAAGCGTCGCCCATTTCCCCCCCGGTTCGTTTTTCTCGGTCACGACCATTCCCCTTGCACTTACCTCACTTCTTTTCCTCACGTCGTATTCCATTCCAGACGCTCTGTCAGCCTCACGTTTATCACGCTTCGACTGCAGGCGTCTTGAATTCTTTGAAAACGTGCCTCTGCTTGGCTATTTTTAGCCTTATCTCGCCTCTGCTTCCTGACTCTTCATCAGGACGCTCGCCTTACCGGATACTATGGCAGCATTCCTCCTTCCTCTGGAAACCACTTAGAGGCACGCCTTCCTCTGTTGCAAGCTTCTGGTTGGCAGGGGCTTTCCTAACAACACACCCCTCTTCCCGGGCCCTCCCTCTTCAAATTTAACCCTATTTTTACCAGTGTATTTTTGTTTTACCTTTAAAATTGATTTTTCCTCATTTTTTTAGAAGAATAATGATTCTGAGGAGGTTTTCTAAGATAACTTGAATAAGTTTAGTCAATCTTCAGTGGCAAAGGCAGTTTCTGCCTCAAGGTCTAAATTTTCTAAATAAATAGAAAATTCTGTATCATCCTGTCTTTCACAATCTCAATTGGCCCTGTCTGCGGGGAAAAGCAGAAAGCCCAAAGCCAAGGAGGCTTGTAATGTTAATCAGTCCAATGTCTCTTCTGCGCTGTTGAGTAGTGAGGCTACCTCACACAGGATGGAGGACAACGTTCTTCACAGGCCTCCTATCTCGGAGGCGAAGACCTCTATGTGTGCTAAGAGTAAGGCAAAAACAAATCATTTACTCTCAACCCACAATATTGTGACTGATAACATAAAGGACACTGATGATGACATGGATGATATAGAGTCTGATAAAGACTTGGATAATATCAGTAATTCAGATTTTTGGATTGGACCACCTACCAAAAAAGCTACATCAACTTTCCACTCCCCCTCTACTAGATGCTGAAGGAAACCCTATGTTTGATCCCAAATTAATTCATAATCCTATCTCCACTGAGTGGCTGCCTTCAGATCATGTTGGAGACTATATTACAGCCAAGCTACACCTCCCACTTGACAAACAAGTGCATGCCAAACTTCGTTCCGAATGTCCTAGATCTTCTCTTCCTCTCTATATTACTTCCACCCCCTCCAATGATTCTTCCATAATAAACCTTTTTCTCCAAGTTTGGAAAAGATACGCGTAAAGGTGTGAACAGAGCTTGGTCAGTCTGTCAGGACAAAGTCCTAGATATAATGGGTCCTTTGGCCCTTATTTTTGACATGGGCGAATCTGCCAGATTAAATAATGATTCAGTTGATCCGGAAGAACTCTCCCTCTAGAGATTCAGCGAGCCTTCTGTCTTCTTGGGAACGCAAACTCTGCTATGACTCACAAACAGTAGAAGGGACTTCCTAAATTGGACCCTAAACTGGCTAGGTGGAAAGAGATTACTTCAGATCCCTGGGTTCTCAACACTGTCAAAGGTTACTCAATAGAGTTCTACGACACCCCTTTTCAAATGTTTCGTCCTCCTCCTCTAAAATTCTCCACAGGAATGGCAGCTCTAGTTTCTTCGGAAATCCAGGCCCTTCTTCTCAAATGAGCCATTCAACCTGTTCAACCTCATCATTCAGGTTTCCTAAGTTTCATTTTTCTGGTGGTCAGGAGAAACAAGAAGATCAGACCAGTTATAAATCTCAAACATTTCAATCAATTCGTTGTATATCGACATTTAAAAATGGAAACAATTTTGCAGCTCAGAGATTCTCTTCTTTTGAACGATTGGATGGTTTGTCTAGACCTTCAAGACGCTTATTTAACAGTACCCATTCATCATTATCACAAGAAATTCCTTCAGTTTCAATGACATCATCAAACCTATAAATTCACTTGTCTACCTTTCAGATTCTCTTCAGCTCCTTGGTGCTTCACCAAGTTAATGACACCAGTGGTAGCTCATCCCAGAGCTCAAGGGTTCAGATTAATCATTTATCTAGAAGACATCCTTCTTATGCATCAAAACATTTCCACTCTTCGCTCTCAACTCTCTTACACCATTTCACTCCTGTCGAAATTAGGTTTTATTATCAACAACGACAAATCTGTCCTAACTACATCCCAAACCACAGAATTCCTAGGATTTCCAGTGAATTCCACTCAAGGCACTCTTCAACTCCAGATACAAAAATAAAATCCATCAAATCAGATATAATCTACTCTTTACGGCAGACTTGTCTCTCCCTAAGGTCTCTAGCAAGGATTATAGGTCTTCTTTCCTCCTCGATTCAAGCGATCTTCCCGGGGCCCCTTCATTATCGAGCGCTCCAGAGATAAAAAATTCAACATTTGCGCAAAGGTCTTGCTTATTCAGATTCCATCCTTCTCGATCACGAATCCCGTACAGAGCTTCAATGGCTGCTACACCATCTGGAACGGCAGGACTATCTTTGCATCAGCCCCAGACCTTGTATTAGAATCCGCTGCAAGCCTAACAGGTTGGGGCTCAAGGTGTGGTCAAATATCGAATGGAGGCACATGGTCTTCTCAGGAGTCTTCATTGCACATCAATTGTTTAGAGATGCTTGCAGGCTCCTTTGCGAACAGAAGCTTTAACAAAAACAAAGTACAATTCTCGGTTCTTCTCCGTATGGGCAATCTCTCGGCTGTCAAATGCATAAATCATCTCAGCGGTACCAGATCCAAATCCCTTGCCGAATTAGCCAAAAGCTTCTGGGAATTCTGCCTTCACTGCTAAATTTCAGTTCAAGCAGAATATCTTCCAGGTTCTCTCAATTCAGTTGCAGATTGATACTCATCTCATCTCTTAGATTACAGCGATTGGAAGCTTCATTCTTCCATTTTCAATTTGATCAATCACAAATGGGGTCCCTTTCAGATAGATCTCTTTGCGTCTCACCTCAACTCACAACTCCCTCAATTCTTTAGTTGGAGGCCGGATCCCCAAGCCCTTGCTACGGATGCTTTCTTCCAAGACTGGTCACACTCAACAAACGATGCATTCCCTCCTTTCATTATGATCAACAGGGTGTTGCCCAACTACGGCATCAGAGGGCCACCGTAGTTCTAATAGTTCCATTTTGTCAGTCCCAAGTTTGGTTTCCTCCACTTCTTGAATTATCAATAGATTTCCCAGTACTTCTCCCCTCCTTCCCATCTCTTCTTCTCAACCCCAATGTCTTCCACACAATCTGATCCTCAAAAATCCCTTCTTCTATCAGCCTGGAAAGTGTCAGGTCTTCTTCCTCCTATCCAGGAATGGCACTCGAAGCTTCAACCTATTAACAACTCCTGGGCCCCAGGTACATCCAAAGCTTATAAATCTGCTTGGTCAATCTGGTCCAGCTGGTGTCTGGAAAAATCTAGTAATCCCTTTTCAGCAGATTTAAGCTTAATAGCTAACTTTCTTGCTTCTGAAGCTAGCTCTGGTAAATACTATAGGACTATCAACCTTTATCGGTCAGCTATTTCTCTTCATCATCTCTTCATTAATGGTAAACCTGTGGGCAAAAATCCTATCATTTGCTGGCTATTGAAGGGAGTAAAATTTTCCAATCCTCCTCTACCTAAATCTACTGTTTTGTGGGATGTTAACCTTGTTTTACAAATCTTTCTATCTTGGTAGGATAATGACTTGTTGTCTCTGAAAATGCTTTCTGCTAAATTGACAAACTTGCTGTGTCTAGTCTCTATTAAACGCCTTTCAGATGTCAGTGCTGTTGATGTTTCTGCTTGCCATTTTACCCCTACAGGTGTTCTTTTCAATGTTTCTAGACGTATTAAAACCAATATCTCCTCTGTGTTTTATCCTTTCTAACCCAACGATCCAAAGCTATGTGTGGGCAACTGTTTAAAAGTTTATGGACAAAGGACTAATGATCTCAGAACGTCTTCGGCCACCCAACTTTTAATTTCCTTCTGGAAACCCTATCAACCAGCTTCTTCCCCCACCTTGGCTTGTTGGGTCAAATGGATTATGTCACTTGCAGGTATTACCTCTAGCTTTGGAGTCCATTCTGCTCAGGGTGCTATGGCATCCAAAGCCTTTGGGGCTGGTTCCCATTTGGAAGAGATTCTGAGATCAGCAGATTGGTCAAATGATGTTACATTTCGTACTTTTTATTGTAAACCTATTAATACTGCATCATCAGTGGTAATTGATATGCTTTAAACAAGCATAATGGGAGCCTCCGGTCTTGCCATAAAATGTAGATTTTCCAAATAACTATGATGGAAAGTCTTAATTTTATTAAAGACACGGAGGCGAGAATGATCCCACCTCATTTATTCTAACTTTATTCTTATATCCCTCCCTTTAGTCTCTACCAACGCTCCAGCGACTACCTCTGGATAAATCCCTGCGTTCATCTTACATCATGAATCAGACGTTCTCTCAGCCAGTCTTACCTATGGATTGTTACCATCTTCTTTCCATCAAGACTGTCTATGCGTTTTCTCTGGATTGGTTTCAAGATTTGTTTGCTCTAATTTTAGCTGTCTGTTTAATTGCTTGTATTTTTCCAATGTTTAAATCTTTTTAACGACTTTCTCTCAGAAGAAAAGAGGGCTGCTTTCAGTCAAGCTTGGTATATCTTTATGTGCATTGCGTTCTGATTGGTCCTTTGATTCCCATTGGTAGCTTGTTCTGCTATCCATTTGGGATTGGTTATTGTTCTTGACTGCAGCTGCTATTGAAATTAAAGCAGAAAAGTAAGCATAATACTTGCCTCTGTGTCTTTAATAAAATTAAGACTTTCCATCATAATTATTTGGAAAATCTACATTAACAATGATTAATACCATTACCAGAATTTACCATGACACCCAAATTCAAGTATGTTTTATTCACTTTTGCCAGTCATCATGGCAAAAAATAAAAAATAAAACATCCTTAGCTGAGGATTACAAGTCAAACAGTAAACTGCAGTAAGAGTTACAAAAATACTAACAGTCAATCAATAAATCACAGGGGTTTTATATAGCGAAAGCTTGTCACCCCAGGGGGTGTCTAGGCACTGGGGGGGTGCTATAGGGTCTCTTCTGGCTGGCGATACCGGTCGAAGAGTCACGTTTTGAGTTGCTTTGTGAAGTCCCTCAGAGAAGGGGAAGTGACCAGGTGGAGGGGGAGGTCGTTCCAGGATCTGGTGGTGAAGTTGGAGTAGGAGTGACCTCTGTAGCGTTCGTGGCAGATGCAGGGGATGTGGGCCTGAGCGAGGGAGGCTAAGTGGAGGTCTCTGGTTGGTTCGTGGAAAGTGAGGCCGTTGTTGATGTAGGAGGGTCTGGCATTGTGGAGGGCCTTGTATGGACCCATGAGGAGCTTGAAGAGGCATTTTTGCTGGACGGGGAGCCAGAGGAGTGCCCTAAGGCAAGGGGTGATGCTAGTTCTTCTGGGGATGTCGAGGATGAGTCTTGCTGCCACATTCTGGAAGGGCTGAAGGCGGTTCATGAGCTGCTTTGTGGTTCCAGCATAGAGCGTGTTGCCGTAGTCAAGTCGGCTGGAGATGAGGGCCTGGGTGACTGTTTTCCTGGTATAGATGGGGATCCCATCTGAAGATGTTGCTAAGCATGCAGAGGCTGTAGAAGCAGCAGAAGAGACAGTGTTGATCTGTTGCTTCATGGTCAGTAGGGTGTCTAGGATAACCCAGAGGTTGCAAGCATGGTCGGTGGGTGTGGGTGGGGGTTCGGGAGCAGCAGGAGACCACATGTCATCCCAGGGGGAGATCTTGCTCCCGAAGAGGAGGACCTTTGCTTTGCCTGAATTTAGCTTGAGGCAATTTGTCCTCATCTAGGTGGTGATGTTGGTCATAGTGTTTTGGATGTTGTTTGGTGTGGTGGAGGTGTTGTCTGTGAGGGATAGGACAAGCTGGGTGCTGTAGACGTAGGAGACAATGTTGAGTACGTGGGTGCGAGCGATGTCTGCCAGTGGAGTCATGTAGGTGTTGAAGAGGGTGGGGCTGAGGGTGGAGACCTGGGGAATGGCACAGAGGATGACTTTGGGTGCAGAGACATAGGGATGGAGGAGGTTCCTCTGTGTTCGGCAGGAGAGGAAAAAGGAGATCCAGTTGAGTGCTTTGTCTTGGATGCCAATACTTTGGAGTCTGGCGATGAAAGTGTGATGTGAGACAGTTTCCACGGCTGCCAATAATTCAGGGAGGATGAGGGCTGCTGTTGCTCATAGGTCAAAGAGGTGTCTGATGTTGACGTTTGCTGTGATCAAGGCAGTTTTGGTGCTGTGATTGGGCCGGAAGCCGGATTAGGATGTGTCTAGCAAGTTGTGTTCGAAGTAGTCTGTGAGCTGGTGGTTGATTGACTTTTCCTAGATTTTGGCAGGTAATGGGAGGAGTGAGATGGGGCAGTAGGTTTTGAGCTTGCTGGGGTAAGCTGAGGGTTTCTTCAGGAGGGGCTTGACCTTGGCGTGCTTCCAGGAGCAGGGGACGATGGCTGTGGAGCTGGAGGTGTTAAAGAGTTCTGTGAGGGAGGCTCTGATTATTTCTCCTTCAAGGTTGTCGAAGGGGTGCGGGCAGGGGCCCACAGAGGATTCAGAGAGGATGAAGGTCATGATGGAGATGGTGCCTTTGATAGATAGCTGCTTCCATTCGGTGATTCGATTGGGGGGGTAGAATGGGATGCAAAGGTAGTTGAGGTCGGTGGGTTGGGGGTCGAACTTTCTGTAGATGTCGGCGATCTTGTGGTGAAAGTGGTCCGATAGTGTGTCGCAGAGGGCTTACGAGGGATGGATCGTGTTCTTTGTGGCAGAGGAGCAGCAGAATTCACTGACGATGCTGAAGAGTTCTCTGGCGATGTTGGTGCTTGCCTCGACGCGGGTGGTGACAGCTTCTTTCTTTGTCTCTCTGAGACTCTGGTGGTATCTTTTAAGAGAGGCCCTGAAGGAGTTGAGGTTGACAGTGGTCTTGTTGGAGCACCAGTGTCTCTCTAGTTTTCTGCAGAGTTGTTTGAGGGTCAGACGTTCTGGGGTGAACCATCTGGCTTGCTTGGTGGGAATATACTTTGTACCTCCTGAATGTGGGGATGAGTTCTACACATCAATTACTAAATCAGAGTACTTTCTCCAAAATGTGGAAAAATTGGCTCCACTGCTAAATTTCTTTGAAGACAAATGGATTGGCAATCTAAGCAGGCCATGTCATCGGAGGAACAGTTGCTCAACCTGCTCAGAGGGAGTTGCAAAGACTAACAATGCCGTAGATAGATTGCACAGTTCTTTCAGCAAATCAGTTGGCATACCTCACCCAAACATTTATAATTTTTGGGAAATTTTGAAGGAGGCACAAAGGGGCATATTTACAAGAATTGATGCATCACTGTGGTAATGCAGCGATGCATCAGAAAAACTTGCACTTTGGTACAACAGTTCCTAATGCAATGGATGCGTTGCTTTTACAAGATGACACACCATGGAGTAAGGCTGTGTCAAAAAAAAATGCAGCATCCATGGGGGGAAATGTCATAGGGAAAACTGGTGCGTGTGCTGCAAAAGTGATGCATGGCTGCTTTGTGGCAGGTAAAGCTACATAAATCAGCCTTGTGTCCCTTTAGAGTGCAAAATGCATCAGAAATCCTTCAAAAAGTGACAGTTGTACAACAGAAATGTTTTCTCCGTACATCTCAAGGGAGAGATAGAGCGGGGAGCATGCAGTAGCAGCCAGGCCAACAATCCCAGCACCAGCCAGGATGTCCAGACAGATTCCCAGGCGGGGAGCAAGAGGATTTTTAGTGAGGAGGAGAATCAGATACTCATAACAGAGGTGATAAAGCATGAACATCAGTTCTTTGTCACCTCTAAAATTGGCAGTAGGGTAGAATTAGGCCATATGAAGGCCATACTGGATAAAATCAATAGCATAGGGCAAGTGAAAAGGACTGTGAAATACTGCAAGAAGTGCTGGCATGGTTACAACTTCAGGACCAAGGAGATACTGGACTGCAACTTGAAGGCAGCAATGCAGACCAGAGGTGGAGGACCTGAGATCCAGGAGGAGCTGACATCCTTGGAGGAGCAGGTGGCATCTGTCATCCCAGCTGAGTTGGCAGGAGTGGAAGAGTCTGACAATGCAGCCTATGAGGACCAACAAAACAAACAGGGTAAGTGGCAACAAGGGACAATCTCACCAAACATGTCATGCCCAGCAGTGCAGCATGCTACGTTCCTGTGCTGCACTGAGTGTAAGAGAAAGGGTTGGAAATGGCTACATGTCCAGTCACACATCCTAGAAATGTAACTTAAAAAAACCACTCACATGTTGCACAGCCCAGTCCACCTCTTTCATGTGTGTTCGGTTCACCTGTGATGTGCTGCACCAGTCCTGCTTCACCTTTGGATATTGGGACTTTGGGAATGTATAACATTAGTGACCAGGACTAAAAGTCCCACAATACCAAGCAAAACACTTGGGCTGAAACACAACGGCATGGCAGGACACTGGAACCATGATCACCGTGACTTGGACAGTGCATGCCCCCTTTCACCATGAGGCTAGTGGGTTGTTTGGGGCTGTGCAGCCAAATATAGACTGGAAAGCAATGGAATGTAATGGGGTTATGAAAGGATAAACTCCTCTTAGAGTGGAGTCAGGTTTTGGGCATGTGAAGTACCACCACATAGGACCATGTGATGAGCTATGTCCAGAGGGGCATAATTACAACAATAGTGGTGCAAGGCAGCCGGGAAAGTGAGCTTGATGTGTTATCCTACGCTACAGGGAAAGGGCAGAAATTCACTGTATTTGCAAATTATGGTGCATTCCTGTTCCTTCCACTAGAGCTGGGGCCCCTATGGATGCCTTGCACCAATACAGGCACCCTTGTGCCATGGTGGAATGGTGCCTGTGGTGCAAGTAGTGTTTTTTTCTGCAGGAAGGGATACCGTCCTGCACAAAAACAATCCATGGAGGTATTTCCCTCTTCCTATCTATGCTGCAGAATGTAGCACACATGGAATGAAAAAAGACAAGGAAAAATGTAGATAGTTCTCCTTGTTACATCTGCCCAGAAGAGGAATATTGTTTTGACACAGGTTTACACGTCTTGTAAATCCTGAAATGTGTCAAAAGTCCTATGGGCTGCACTGGAAAACCCACTGCAATGCCCAGTGAATGCCCCCTGATGCAGAGCAAGCTAACACAGCCATTTGCACTGCCTTGCCTTGCCTTACTCCATAGCTATGAGGTCATGAATAGCCATGCAAATTATCTTTGCCTGGCATCCCAGGAATGGGTCTGTACTCTGCTCCACTGGAACTTCAAAACAAGTGTTGCACTGGTGGCACATTGGGCTTGTAAATATGCCCCATAGACCCTAGCATGAAACTGCATTGCTCACAGCTGCACTGATGTGTGGGTTGTAAGCACATGGGTGTAGCCTGCCATGTAGCCAACACCCTAACTCTTATTATGTAAATAATCTCAGGGAGGGGTGCAAGTGATGCATAAAATAGGGACATATTTCTTCCAAAAATAGATAGTGTGTGAGACTGGTGGTGCCCTGGTTGTGCTTTTCAATGTACATGTGGCTGACCACATTGAACTGGCACTGTCTTTGAATGGGGGCAAATTGCATAGCAAGAAGGTGAGAAGGGGCATGTGTACTTCAAAGTAGCCTGAGCAATACACATGCACTTCTGTGTTTGATAGTGTCATGACATAGAAGAGGGCATAGGTTTACTACATCCTACCTGTGATGTGGTCCAGGGGGAAGACGTAGCATGTGTCAGGAGGGAGATGGAAGAAGAAATCTTGCACCAGGCTGCTTTGACATATGGAGGATGATAAACTGGGAATTCGGAAGTGACAGGATGAGCTAGGTTGCCACAACTTTGGTCAGGTATCTGTGATAGTTTGTGGCTGAGAAGTATGGGTTTAGTTGTGTGGAAAAGCAGGACAGGTACATGTCATGCACGATCTAAAATACTAGCATGTGTGGGTACATCATGATGCATTGTTCACAAATACAGGCAGCCATGTTAAGTAATTGGAAGTGGTGAATTTAATTCTAGGCTTTGAGATCACGCATGATTCAATGTATGCTCAGGCTTCCATCTGTGAGTGATAGTAAGTGGAGTCACTGAGCCTAAATGAGGATTGCCAGAGGAGACATGTACACCTTCAAGTGACTGGATCTGAGCCTAACAATATGCAATACTCCTTAGATAACAATCTCTGGCACTGATTAAATGTTGTGAGTGGCAGTGCTAGCTCTCTACCTAGTTAGAGAGTTAGCATACACTTGCCACTGGTTTTACAGATAGAACAACCTTGGTAACTACATGCACTTACATCACTTACATAATCATGCAGTATAGCAAGCTTGCTAGCTATCGAACTAGTTTGACTGTGCATATCCCCTCCAGGTTAGCACACACTGACCACTGTTTTCACAGATAGCACAACCTTAGTAACTACATGCACTTACACATTCCTGCAGTGTAGCAAGCTTGCTAGATGTGTGGACTAGTGTGGATGCAGGACTAATGTGAACCTTGCCCACATGAGTGCACAGTGTGCATGCAAGACAGCACAAAAAAGCAGACTGCTATGGTGTAGCATGTGTAAGGCTGACAGCATAGTTAAACTGAATAAATCAACAAACACACATCACTTTCACAGGAGCTGCTTGGCTCCCTGAGGACTTGGGGGAATATTTGGTGCAATGTGTGCAGTAAAACTGTAAAAACATGAACAAACATTAGGTATAGCCATCATGAAAAGAAGAATTAATCTCAAAGGTCGATGTGTATCTTACCTCAACTTTCCTGCACTGCCAGGGCAGGCCAGCAAGCTCTGTAACTGTGTTGCAGTGTGTGATATGACACAAGCAAACACCCTCCTCACACAGTGTCATGTGAACAATATACAGTACTGCCATCTGAAAGGCAACAACAGTGCCACTTTCCCTCAATACATACAAAGTCACGTAGGCACTACTCATCAATGTTGAGATGAAAGTGAATGATGATAAATACGTATGTCAACCACCTTACTATTGTCAACATCTAGATTTGATATATACCTTACTATTAGCCTTACTACTGTCTACATCTAGCATTGATGGGGAAACACCTCCTCCTGACTAGCTGCCTGTCCAGGATGACCAACCTGCTGCCAATGACATCCTGCCCCCCCATGGTTGAAGACACATCCTGGACTACATTGTATCACCTTCTTTGGGTGTGGGAGGGGCTGACTGTGTCATCGGGTCTTCAGAGCATCTGCCTACAACAAGACCTACCCCATTGTTACATCCAAGGCCAGCCCTGGACTCCAAGGATCCACAGGTTGTTTTTCTGCACCAAGCAGTAGGGATCCAACAGGAGATATTGGATGAGGTGCAGGGGGGGTGGAGACCTTTGTGGGCACCCTAGAGGGAGTCCGTAGGTGCCTCAGTCCCAATAAAGACACCTTTGATGCAATCAGAGGCCCCTACACTCAGCTCCAGAAATTAGATCAGTCCCTGGCTGACTTCACTGGTG
This sequence comes from Pleurodeles waltl, assembly GCF_031143425.1. Lineage (NCBI taxonomy): Eukaryota > Metazoa > Chordata > Amphibia > Caudata > Salamandridae > Pleurodeles > Pleurodeles waltl. Next base: position 1,117,086,500 of record NC_090448.1, on the reverse strand, counting down.
CTACGAGGCAGAGGCAACAACAACAGCCTTCCCAATGTGACACCTGTGAGGTTGCCACCCAGCAGGGGGCTATATGCACCATTCTTCAATCAATGGAGAGGTAGCAGGTCTCCTACATTACAACAATGGTTGCCTTTCACCGTGACACTGTTGTTGTGCTGACAAGCCAGCAGGCCGTTTTCAGCGCTGTGCTACTTCCCTTGTTGGCACAGGCAAATGATGCTGGGTATAGGGGAGCCACATCTTTAGCCCCTGATATCTGTGCCACAGATGCCTCCTGTACAAACACCACAACATTCAAGGGAGGCAGAACACACAGCAGAGGAGGAAGATGTGAAGTTTACCACTTTCCAGCAGAGACCTTACCAGTAACATTTGTCCGTGGCCCTTACCAGTTTCTCATTTGACCTTTTTTTATTAACATGCCACTGCCCTTGTCATCTGGCACTGTCTCCATTGTGTTTGCCCACCTGTTCCTCTAATCCATTTTTGGACTGCCAATGTAGCCTCCCTTCTCTAATGGCAATTGGGATCTTCTCCCCATTGAATACTCCTATGCTCCACATATCAAATGACTTCTCCCCCATGGACCCTATCTAGAGATCTTTTAGCTCAATAACAATGTTGGGGTTGTTGCTGCAATAACTGTGACTATGAACCTTCTTATTTACACACATGTAAATAAATGCACTATATTTAACCTACCTGTTCTATGTCTGTTGATCATTGGACTAAGTAGACCATGGTGGTTGTGCTGACCATAATAAAACTACCTGCTATCTAAACGTAATTGTGCGTCATATAGCCATGGCAAAATCTACACATGCCAAGGGGAGTAGATAATGTATGCCCTATGTGTATCTAAACAAATAAGTAGTTACCCAAGGTCACAAGCATGAAGTACCACACTTTGCAATCAGTCAGTGGTAAGGTTGATTTAAATTTCTGGCCAGGTGAGGGGCACTTCTGTGTATACTAGCTGACATATATCACTGATGTGACAATAAAATGGTGCATGTGTGAGTGTGAACGTGGCTGGCATCAGTGGGTGAACCAACACATCCTTGATTTGTGACTATGCGTTAACATAATCATCCATACAATACATGTATAACTTAGACACACAGTGCAACAGTAGGTGATTACCTGTTTTAGGCTCTATGCCTATTCACTGCAAGAGAGCCACCTTCAGTGCACAATCATGTTTGAAGATCCCTTAAGTGACTCCATTGCAAATTTGACAGAATCTTGACTGTAGGTGTCTCACAAAGTTCTGCATATATACAAACACTGCATGGAAATCATACCTCATGTGCTTAAACCAACCTTAGTATATAAGGTAACTCCTATGCAGTAAATCATTGAGCAGTCATGAAAGTGGAAAACATTGTTTACCTTTAGTATTATAAACCTATTAAAATCTAAAACTATCTACACTACACTGACTAACTTATCCTATCTAAACTATGACTAAACTAACCTACACTACCTTAACTTACCTCTACCTTAACTTACACTGCTCTACACATATACCTAAAAGGACATGGTAAATACCAAACCCCTACACCCTTAATACACATCATCACACAATACAAACATAAACTACTCCTGTACAAAAATTAGCTAAACATAAAAGCGTAAACAGAAACATAATCTTTGTATTTAGTTTTTATTCTTTTGTTTGTCTTTTTTTTATACATTTATCGTAAACATCAACCCTCACCCACAAAAACACCTACCCACCCATATCCTCACCGAACAAAAACTCACTAATCAAATGTTGAAGTTAATAATTCTAAACTAACCTATCCCTATGCTACAACCTATCTTAACCTATGCTAAAAAAACAAGATATAAAAAAACAGGGGAAACACTAAGGCCCTCCTTACAACTTTGGCTGTAACTGCTGCCTACCGCCACAGTGATGGCAGCCAACATACCGTCACTGTGGCTACCAGCCGCCCACCCGCATTATGACCGTCGACGGAATTCCGCCCGAAGGCTGGCAGAATACCGTCGACGGTCATGATGGCAGACAGCGGTAAGGTGGCGCAGCTGTCAGCAGCAGTGCCACGCCAGCAAAACATCGCCGACTATATCATGAGCAATGATACGGCCTAGCAGTGTTTTGCTGGTGGACACTGCTGCTGACAGCAGCGCTGTGTCCCGTCTTCTGCCGTAGGACCCTTGAGATCAGGTAAGTCGGGTTCTCCAACAGGAGAGGGGGTTTTGGGGTGGTGTGTGAGGGTGTTGTGTGTGTGGGGGTGTGTGTGTGTGTCAGTTTTTGTATGTGTGCATGCGAGTGTGTGTTGTGTTGAATGTGTGAATGAATGACTGAATGTGAGTGTACGTGTATGTTGTGTGTTGTGAATGCGTGTGTGCGACAAAGTATGTTGGTGTGTGTTGCGGTGTGTGAGTATGTATGTGTGCATGTGTGGGTGGATGTGGGTATGCGTGTGTGTATGAGTGTATATGTGTGTGCATCTGGGTGTGTAAATGTGCGGTGGGGGCAGGAGAAGGAGAGGGAGGGCGGGGGATACCCCTATCAGTGTCGGTGAAGGAATTCCCTGGCACTGATAGTGCCTACCGCCATGGTTTTTGTGGCGGTACACTTGCCACGGAAACCATGATAGTAGGCGGGTTCATAATCCAGATGGAGGGATTGTGACGGCCGCCTGGCTGGAGACCGAAGTCTCCAGCCCAGTGTCCGTTATCAACCTGGTGGACGGAGTGGTACATTGGCAGTTTGGCTTGAGCCAAACCGCCAATGTCATAATTTGGGAAAAGGTACCTTTTCCCAAATTACCGCCGACCGCCAGGGTCGTAATGAGGGCCTAAATGTCCAAGGGAGGACTAAATCTGTGTGCTAATCCGGTTAGTGGACTGCTGCAATGTCTGCATCCCTTGCCACATTGTAGCAACTTCGGGCTCCATTCCAGCCATTCTTTTTTTTAAGGTCTGCAAGGTCTTTCAGGGCCTGTTGTAAAAATCCGATCTATGTCCCGGGGTCATGGTCACAGGCTATGGTGCTTGTTCCGGCAGCGCTGCTGGTGTGTCTGGAACTGCCACTGCTCTGCCACCAAGGTGCACATCCACATCCTGGCTGGTGTTTTCCCTGGCCAGTCCTTGTTGGCCTTGACGTCCAGACCTTTAGGTCTTGGCAGCCTTCCCTTTCATTTATAACCGTCCCAAGCACTTGCAGGCCCTGGCAATGTGCATGATGTGGTGGTACCGCTCCAATCCGATTGAGTATGCCTTCTCATGTTTGGCAGTCATGTGCTCTGATGGAGAGGAGGGAAATACGTATCAGAGAAAGCTGAACTTGTACATGTTGTCATCAATAATAGCCTTAATATTTTAGAACATCAACTGTGGCATGTCCAGCCAAAACAACATTTAGTGAATAAAAAATGACATATCTTCATAAGAAATATATACTTCTCCTAATGTAACAATGCAAACAAACTCAGGCGCTGGCATTATAGGTACATGAAATGGCAGTTTCTGCATAAATAAACGTATAATCAAAACACCATTCAGATTGATTAGGAACTATGATATGGGGTACACATGGAATGGTACACATGGTCCACCTAAGGACTCCCTTGTGTTTGTTATGCAGCATGCACCAGGGTATATTCTATGGTCAATAATCTATGTGAAATGAGTAATGTCCAGCAAGTACAGGTATTGTGCCTCAATATTGGTTTACTGATATCACAAATACACAAGGCCACACACATTGCAGCATAGACTGACTCTGTGCCAGGTAGATGAAACAAACATGGAGTGTAGCTAGCTACCTCCAATTAAACAGACATGCTAGACAATTCTCCAATATTAACTCATGTAAATACCAGGAACCCTATTATCTAGCTCATGTAATAAAATGCAAGCAATACCATGTGGACCTTTACATATCCTAGTGTCTGCCACACATGTCAGTAAGAATTCTAAACTTGACGCACATCACCTAAAACCATTTCCATGTAATAAGTGGGTGCATTCATGCTACAGACCCCATATGTATAAGTACCTTGTGCTGGAACTTGAAGGTATTCCCCAAAAATGAATCAAGGATGACAGGTTTTCTGGGAACCATTAGAGGTAACACCACCAGTATGTAGGCTGTGTAATGGGCTGTATGCTGACACGCAGTGCAGACATGCATGTGGTTCTTTATTCTTTGGCCTTTTTTCTTCATAAATCACTACATACGTATGTTCATGTGTCTAATATAGGACACTTGGTATGTGACAGCATGAGACAGGCATTTAACTGCATTACCCTATGTGAATTGGTGACATGTGCCACATCTTGCCATACATATATTCTATGTGCACTGAGGTAGGAATCCTCATATCCTGCCAGGACTTGCCAGGTGAAATGTCCATACATTTGCTTCGTGAACAACTAAACTTGCAACGTGCATCAGAAAGGCAGACTGAAGATGAACCATCCAAAGCCATGTTCAAATAGAGTTTCTCTACTATTTCCTTAAAACCACCATGGCATTTTGCAAAAATGCTCCTCTGTCACCCCATCTCACATCAATGATATGCAGTACTCCGAAGGGTGCTCTGGTACCCATGAGAGTACATTACAGTTGCCATACATCTTGATCAATGTGGGCTAGGGGGTGAACCAATGTAAATGATTACTATGGACAATGCACATACACACCCACAGCAACACACAGGGATATGTCATTTGCAACTGGTATTGTTCTAATAAATTATACATTTTAACCTTGCCCCCTCTCACAAATACATATACAGCATCTATTCTAGAAAGGATTGTTGTTTTGTGATGTCTAGCCTGCTCACATAGTCACACAAGTTTATCTTATTCCGAAATTTGGCTAGATATGTAGCTACTGGTACATGTATGGATCTCAAAACAGTTTGGTTTTTGAATGGCATGAATGTCTGGTCATGCCTTTAATCCTTCACACTGTACCAATTGTGGCATTGATGAGAAATATGTTCTGCATCAATGGTCATAGTATGAAGTGAACACACAATAGTAGGACTATTAAATTGAAAAGATGTTCATTGTGTATTGTTTCCCATAAACATGTGATGTTGACTATTGGTAATTTGTCTGGGATATGTGTTACACCCCAACTCCACCTTTGTCATGCTCAAAATTGGACATTGGGAAAAATACTGTGTCTTAAAAATCTCAGCCTATCTCTTGCAACTTTTCTGCCACATCATTTTGGTAAATATTTGATACTTTTTGTCCATGGTAAAGGTGCTAGACAATTAAACTTATGATTATCTGCTGGTCTTTGGCTGGTGATGGTAAATTTGCCTTAAGCATCCACACCATAGCTGGCCACGACAGCAGAACATGAGTAATCAATCACGTGGGCCTACATAGGTTGGCGGCAATAAATGCACAGTGACATTTATCCCTATCTATCGCATATGCCACTTTGCACTACTTTATTTGTAATTTTACATGTAAGGACAATTGTTTGCAGGTGAATGATGGTATCCCTTACACATCTCAATGTCAGAGATCATACGCAATCCTTACAGAGCAGAGAAATCATTCAGGTGATACACACGGGTAGCATTGGGATCCTTGAAGTTGTCCACCTCAGCATTTGTGAACAGTACAGGTCCACCTGCAAGATAAAACATGGTACATTGCTCCGTGGATATTGAATATGTACACTGTATACATGTGAAACACAGTATATTGATGTCACAAATGTCTGGTATTGTCTGCATGTTGGACATGTAGCATATGTCAAAGTTGACATGGCTTAATGATGAACATATGTATGCCATGCTGCAGTGTTTAATGATAATATCAAACAAATCATGTCTCTGGTGCACAGAGTACATACAATGTGCAAAACCATGTGTGACAGGAGGAATGGGAGTATACGCGAAATTGCCTCTGGTGGGAACCCTGGGGACACCAGGAGAACACTGTTCAACACTCTAGCACAGCAGTTCCCAACCTATGGTCCGGGAACTCCCAGGGATCCGTGACACACTCCCAGAGAATTTGCAAGCCTGGGCCAACAGGGAGGGACTTCTCCAGCTGAGGCCTCTCACTGTCTGTAGTTATATTTATTACTTTATTTGTGCAGCAGTTTTAAAAGCACTGCAAAGTTCTTTGTCAGATTTCGGGCAAAAATAAAAGCATCAAGATAACTCTAGTAATTAATGTACCAGCTGGAGAGAGATGGGAGTTTTGTCTAGTGGTAGTTTTGACTCATCTAAGATAGCGCAGGTGGTTAATATGCCTTCTGCAAATAATGTGTATCATGCAAAGAACAGTATTTTTTCTGCATAGCACAGTAGGTTACTGCGTTTGTCACAGAGATTCTTTTTTGTTGTTGTGCTGTTTATAAGTTACTATCATAATCTAGCACAGCGGGCTATGGCCTGCCATCAAAGAACTGCATGCAAAGTGCGTGGCACTAATTTGAAAATTATGGTTTTTTACCAGTCTTTCATTATCCTTATGCTGCTAAAAAAGCTTTGCTTGCGTAGAAATACATTCTTGTTATTAAAGTCAACGCTAACCACTGTGCTGTGTTCTGAATCCTGGGTTTGCGCTTTTCCTGAACAAGCATTCTTGGAAAATGTCTACCACTATGGATGACATGTGAACCCTTCACCTTGTGGTTCACGGTAAAGTGCTCCAACACCCTACACTGATATGAGAGGCACTACATGCAACAGAGGCTGTATGGAGAGATGAGAGGTCCTTATGGGCTTACTGCCTTTCTCCACCACATATTTATGTAAAAAAGCTTTCTCAGATCTTATGTACCTAGAAAATAAAAACAGAAATTGGGGGGCGTGGTCGGGCCACGAAGGAAAATGGCCGCCTAACCCGGGAGCTCCGCGCTGCAACGGACTCGGGAGGCGGTGGGGGCACCGCGGCCGCCGCAAATGCACTGCCATTACTCCGGAGGCTGGAGCCCCGATACCTGAAGAGAAGGCTAAAAAAAAAAACAACCGGGAAGACTGCCGCGCAACTCGGCAGTGAAGGCCTTGTTGGGGGGCGGAGTCACGTCTCTCGGAATCGGATCAGATTAGGCCGGCAAAGACGGAGGTGACGAACCAAACATCTAAATAAAGGTCTATGGCGCCGCGCCACCCAGCTACACATTATACCCACTACCCCCTTCCCGTCCCCTCCCCCAAAGAATGGGAGCCAGCAACTATAGATGGGAAGGTGTCCGCTCTCTTTAGGAAACCGGGGCGACGGGACACTGGCACAGGCCCGTATTACCTGCCCCTTCCCCCTGCTCAACTATTAGAGCGCTGTAAGTACTCTGGTACTAGCAGGGCCCCTACCTGGGAAAGCGCCCCCCCCGGAGAATCTACCTCTGGACACGGTAACCCGGACACGGCATAGAGGAGGGCGACGCTGGAACGAGATCACCCGCCCTCTCTCTAAATACCTCCTACACTCCAAAAGACAGGCAGCTCCACAGCGGTGAGTTCAGACCAGCGACACAAGTCAGCAGAGGCCTTTGTTTCTTGTCTTTACCCTTTGAGACATCCCTATCCCGGGTCTTTCCACTACAGACACTCAACATTAATGAGTGGGACCTGATCTATTGCCACCCCATGGTTTTCAAAGGAGCATCATAACCGTCTGAAGATATTATCCCATCATCTGGCCCCCATAACCTTGCCGGACCTACACTCCTATTGCCATTTCTCCTCATGCCCCTCAACGCAAATCTCCTAACCGGCGATATTAGAAGACCTCTGCATACCATGGAAGACACCAGCTCTGCACAAAAATAAAGAAGGAGGACCGAGTGTTGACTGGACCGTGCACCACCAACCTCACCAGCCCCCGGGATGGAAAAGGGCCTTGGGCTCAATAGGGCTTCTCCTATAGGCTGGCACTGAGATGCCCGGTGGCAAGACAGGACACAAATCCACAGGCAAACCGGCGCAACAACTGCTATTCTCTGAGGCACTTCAACACAAGCTCTCAACTTCCCCAGTAGTGGGACCTCACACATCCTCAATTCCAGCCCAGTCTCCTACGATGTCTGGTAAGGAACAGCCTACAACCATGGAACGGATAATACAGGAGATCACCATTGTCAGCCGCCGGATAGAGGAAATGGATGCCTCCATATCCTCCCTGACCCTGGAGACCAGATCCATGCGATCAGACATTGCTGGCTTCCAATCCAGAGTGACGGGATTGGAGCATTGCATGGGGACCCTAGAAGCCCACGTGACCACAGTCCAGGACAGGGATCAGGACCTTCTCTACCTTCTGAGCAAAATAACGGACCTGGAAGACAGAAGCCAAAGAGATAATATCCACCTTTTCGGATTTCCGGAAAATGAGGAGGACCAGATGTACAGGCCTTCCTTGGCTCTATCCTCCCCAAGCTGACCTCTCTGACCTTTGACCCACCACTGGAATTCCAGCGAGCACACCGAGTGGGTCCGAAACTCCCAGTTGCGGCCTCAAGTCCCCGCCCGATCATTGCATGCCTGCTACGTCATGCTCAGACTCGCCAACTCCTCCAAATAGCACGAAACCAAGGACCTTTCCGGATGGACAAATATGAAATCTGCATAACGGCTGACTATTCCAAAGACACCAATGAATGCAGAATGGCCTTTCTGGCTCTACCACCCCGACTCCGTCAGCTGGAGATGAAATATGGCCTTTTCGATCCAGCGAGAATGTGGGTCACCAAAAATGGAGTATCTAAAGACTTCTACAACTTGAGACTTGAGACACTTTTTTTGGACTCCTTCCAGCACCAACCCATGGATTCCACCACTTCGACCCGACCCCAAGACATCTTGGGGGACAACAGTTATAACCCTTCCCCAGGACCAGAGAGGGGAGGAATGGAACGGTATGACCCCGACAACTGTCCTAGAGGCAGAGACCTGTAGAGACTTACCAGGACACACGACGATAAGGGCAAGGTCTTGCACGCCGTGGCACTCCACACCCAGATCTCGGAGAGGGACAAATCCTGCTCACCCCTGAAACCGGCATCTACACCCCCCTGAGCTGGTGATCTGATACAACGGCTAAATGAGATAATGGCGAAAGCCTTGGAGCACGATCGTTGCCAACTCGACAGACGGCTGAGTACCTGCATGGACCTTGCATTTTGTTTACTGTTGTTGATGATGTTGCTAATATGTAGCTAATATGTTCCTACCCCTATAATGTAACGTAACGCAACGTAACGTAACGTAACGTAATGTAATAACGTAATATAACTTATCTCTAGCCTATTACCGAATACACGTTGCCTGTATTTAGACTAGACCTTGTTGACACCCATTGTTTACGCATAGGCCAGGGATATGCAATATCTTACATGCAACATTATGATTTTGCGTCACAGGGATGCTATCAATGACCTGGTAGTATATATGTACACTTTAAAGCCTCCTTCTGGCCCAATGCTTATCTGCTCCCCCCGCCACTCTTCCCCCCTCCCCTGCCCTTGTCCTTCTTCTTTACTACTCCCCCCTGCTCATCCCCCACACCCACCCTCCCCCCTCACAACAAACTGTCTTTGTGGTACAGGACCCTGCATGACAGTGACAACTAGACATAGAGGTTTCCTGCCCCACTAATAGGGGTATATAAACATTATAAATCCCCCCGACAGCAGAACGACCCTCCTTTATACACGGCCACACGCCTTCCCCTTATCACCATAACAATAAGATGCTACACTGCCAATAGCTATAGATCTTCTATACCCCCCCATACAGGATGATAAACCCCTTTACCACCACTTTCTCCTAAGTTCCTCCGCGACACACCCATAACACCCCTCCTTCCTCCGGAGACAGAGGGTTCCTTAACAGGCGGTGGCCCCCCCGCCTCCCTGGCCGGGACCTGGTCGGTGGCACTGAGAGCCACTATAGGAATCGGACCCGCAGTCTACAAATCTACCCCCAGGGGACCTAGCTATCCTAGCCTAGCTTCTTCCTCCTTATTCCTCCCCCCCTTTCCCTTCTACCTCCCTTTTCCTTCCTTCGTCCCCCCTCCTCTCTTTAATACCTCTCTACATTAATCACTTCCTTCTTCCTCTACCCCACCTTCTCCTCTATTCCCTCCTTCCCCTCCCTCTCTCATTCTTATCTACCTTCCTCTCTTTTTCTTCTGAAAGACCACTTGACGTCCACCAGCTATCCCCTTCCCAAACCACTACACTGCGAAACGATACCGTCCCTGCCTCCAACGGTAGAGGTAACCCTCTCTACTATCCTCTGACTGCTGAGGCCTTACCCTGATATCCAGCATGCTGGGAGCTGCCCCCGCGCGACACACCCATTACGAATCCTCTCCTGGAATGTGCATGGCATGACGAATTATATCAAACGAAAAAAGGTGCTGCCCTATCTCCAATCTAAAAGGGCGGACATAGCTCTGATTCAGGAGACACACCTTGACAGTGCGGAAACTAGCAAACTTTGTCGGGACTGGGTGGGTAGGGTTTTCTTTAGCTGCTGTCCAGCAACCCAAGAGATCGGAGGAGGTACCCCCCACAAATGTGGAGTAGCGATACTACTACATAAATCCCTTCCGGTTACAATCATCAAAACATGGAATGTTCCGGAGGGAAGATATGTATTTGCAAAACTGAAGGTAGGAGGCACTTTTCTATGCGTGGGCTCAGTCTACGCACCGACCGGTACTAAGCGACCCTTCTTCCCGCAACTAAACCGCCTCCTGACCGAAATCGGGACCACCCGCCACATCATAGGGGGAGACTGGAACCTTGCCCGGGATGCCATATTAGACAGGACGGGTCCCATCGATACGGGTAACAACCACGACAGGGCACTACTGACAGACTTAACCACTGATGCAGGCTTAGTCGATTATTGGAGACTAATACACCCAAAGGACAAGGAATATACCTTCTTTTCGCCTGTCCACGGCACCCAATCTCGCTTGGACTATTTTTTCGTATTGCACACTATAATCCCCCAACTCCAAGACACCAGTATATTAGATAGCGGACTTTCAGATCATTCTCCTATTCTGCTTCTGATCCAAACGGGCCTCACTTTCCCTGTCCATAAACCATGGCGCTTCACGGTGCACAGGTACCGCTCCCCTCAAGGGAAAGAACAGTTGAGGACTCATGTGTCCACATACATGGCCGACACCACTGGCACTGTGGACTCCAAACGGGTTCTTTGAGCGGAAGCGAAGGCAAATCTGAGAGGCAATATGATGCGCGATGCAGCACTGGCTAATAGGGACAGGGCGACTCGCCAACGAACCCTCGAAGACGATATTCAGAGTCTCACCAGACAATACACCACCCAGCCATCTCTTGCACTACGTCACCCCCTTGAACAAGCCCGAATGGCACACAACGAGCTTTACACTTCGCAGGCGGAATACGCATTGCAACGACTATGCAGCCGCCACTACGAGCAAGTTGAGAAGGCGGGACGGCTATTGGCGGCACAACTCTGGCAGAGAGAAGCCGCCTCCGCCATCCCGGCCATAACATCCCCCTCAGGAGAAGTACTAACATGCCCACAAGATACCATAAATGAATTTGCGGCCTTTTATCAACATCTTTATACCCCTGAAACAGCGGCAAGTAATGCGCAAATTGAGTCCTTTCTTACCGCGGCCAACCTACCTCGCCTCTCGGAGGGAGGCCAGGGTCTCCTTAGGTGCATTGTCCAACAAGGCCACAATTGTTGCCCTACCCAAACCGGGCAGAGATCACCTACTCTGCGGCAGCTATCGCCCCATCTCTCTCCTGAACGGAGACGTCAAACTCTTGGCTAGTGTCTTGGCGACACGCTTACGCAAAGTTATACCGTCCTTGATAAATAATACCCAGGTATGGTTTGTACCGGGCCGTACCTCCAGAAATCATATGCGCACTCCCTGTCATACTCTATACGAATCATTAAACAAGCCAGAGGAAGTCCTGGCCCTGTTCCTCGATGCAGAGAAGGCGTTCGACCACATCGAATGGCCCTACCTGTTCACTACTATGAAACACTTCGGCCTCGGAGAACAATTTATCTCCAAAGTTCGCTTACTATACGACCAACCTACGGCGCAAGTTGACTGCGGGGGTTTTCTATCGGACCCGTTCCCCATTGGAAGAGGTACGAGACAGGGTTTCCCCTTGTCACCACTCTTGTTCCTATTAGCAATGGAACCTCTGGCAGCCACCATCCGAAACTCCCAGCAGATAAAAGGTATCCCCCTAACAGGCGGCTCCTCCAAAATCTTTCTCTATGCTGACGATATCTTGGTAACCCTTTCAGACCTGGAAAGATCCCTACCATCATTGCTCTCAATCATAGAGGGCTTTGCGTCCCTATCCGGATACCGGGTGAACAGGGAAAAGAGCGAATTACTACCCCTCTCACGAGTAACTACGAGGGCAGCAATCCACGGTCTCCCCTTCAAATGGACTCCGACACACCTCAAATATTCGGGAACGCTTGTCAACTGGGGCCTGGAACACATGGTTAGTGCCAACCTAGACCCCCTTGTATCCCGGATGAAACAGGACTTTGCAAAATGATCACTATTGGGTCTTTCCATGTGGGGCAGGGTGCAGGTGGTCAGAATGGTCACCCTTCCGCGCTTCACGTATATACTGGGCATACTTCCCCTACATGTGCCCCTCCCCTCGCTCTGGATGATAGATGCCTCAAAAAGAACTTTTGTTTGGGGCTCCACACACTCGAGGCTGACGCCGGCAAAAATACTGGTGCGATGAACCTGCGGAGGTTTAGGACTCCCCTCAGTGGAACAATACTCACTAGCCTTACAGCTATCGCAATTGGCTTACATGCTTCCCGGAACCCGGACCCCCCGCAGTGGCTAGCTGCAGAGAAACTCCTACGGGACCAGCACAAAGGGCTAGAAGGCTTATATACGGATCGTCCCGACTGCCCAATCCTGTCCTTACGGCAACAAATGCGGCATGGCGTAGGGCTCACCGCCTACTGGGAGTACAACCCTTCTTACACATCCAAGCCCCCATAGAGGGTAACAAAAGCATCAAAATAGGGGGAAGCATCCTAAGATGGCCTCAATGGAACAATGCCGGTATCCACAGTATAGCCCAAATCATAGATGGCGATCGGCTCCGGCCCTTTGATAACCTGAGAGAGGAGTTTGACATTCATAATAGTCAAGAATGGCGTTACCTACAGCTTAAGCACTGCCTGCATAAAGCACTGGGAACCCTCTCATGGGAGGTCAAGACCTCACCAATTGTCGCCTATCTACAGACATGGGGTCGCCACAGAGGTGTTATGGCCGGCTTATATGAAGTGCTAGCAAAACATCTCTACTCACATCCCCTTCTTGAAAGGTCATGACCGACTTGGGATCACCTATACCGACTGGTCAGACATTCTGGAAGCCATCGACAGAGGCACCCGAGAAGCCCTACTGAAGTTCTGCCTCTTTAAAGTCCTCCAGGACTGGTACTGGACCCCCATGAAACTCTTTGGGGCGGGCCTTCTACCACATGTGAACTGCTGGCGCTGCGCAGATTCTCACTGCGACTTATTACACATTCTGTGTCACTGTCCATCGATACAACCCTTATGGAATGCTGTGCCCCACACTCTGGCGGACTCCCTTCAGATACCGCACCCGATCCCGCCGCCACTTATCCTTCTCCACGACACGCATCCATATCCCCCCCTCCACGATCACAGTAGCGATCACTACATACAGCACTCGCCATAGCCCAAATTTGCATACTTCGGCACGGGAGATCCAGCACCGCTCCAACCCCAGCAGAGTGGATGACTGCTATGATCCAAACCGCTACACACGAACGGGTAATCTATAATCTACAGGGCCAGGTGGCCTTGTTTACAGAAGTTTGGAGACCTTTCCTAGTAGGACCGTAATTGACAAAAGCCCTTCCCCTCCTAACACCTATCACCTCTACCATCCATTCCTTCCCTTCCTCCTATTCCACTCCAACTGGTGGACAGTCAACAGATGTCAACTTGGTCCCCCCCTCTTCCCTTCCTTCCTTCTCGTCCCCCATCTCGTCAATACTCACATCCATTCTCACTTCCCGTGCCAACGTACACTCTCTTTTTCCCCGACTCCTAGATCACCTATCTCTGGCAAAACCCCTTGGCACCACAATGTATAAATGTTTATCTATAGCCTCGCTCTTCTTAATCCCCCCCAAGTCAAAGTATCCTCCCCCCCTTCTCTTTCTATCCAGCTTAAATTAGTCCGACTAGCGCAGAACTACTAGACCTGCTCCCAAGAGGTTAAAGCTGTCAGGGACACCCACCCATACATCCCTCGATCCCTCTTCTTCCCAATTAATGAGGAGGTGACTCCCAAGGTACGGGAGAGGCAATAGGATATAAATTACCCATACTGTACTCTAAACACAATCGATCGACACATAGAATATCAGCCCCTTTCGGCTATCTTTAACCAACAGAAAAGATATGAATAGAATGGTCCGGGACATCACCCACCCGTCGGATGGTCCCACAGCCCAACAATAGCGCGCATACACATCTATAAACTGGAGTTACATACCTCCAACATACTGTGGTAAGACACCCTTAGGAGCTTACACGCCCTGATCCCCCCCCCGGTCACTCGACTAAAAGCGACAATCACATCCTGAACCACCGCTCAATTCCCTCCACCACGCCCACACCCTGGATACTCCACACTTAACATCCTGGACCTCGCGCCCCACAATATGAGTATACATATACATACTTAGACATAAGCTCACATAATATTTCTTAATACGAAGGAAATCATCAACATACTCTCTAATCTATCCTGGCTCGCTGACCTAACTCTCCCCATTCCCCCCTCCCCAGTTTTCTTTCTGTCCACCTTTACGTCTGCCCCTCCCCTCCCTCTTCTCCCTCACCTATCTCCGTCCCTAATACTATTTTCCACCTCCCCCCTTCCACTCATGCCTATATCTACTCTAACCCATATCATATTATTCATATTATCTTTCAGTTAATCTTACTCATATGTTAACTGTGAAGCTAACCTTTGTTATGAAGCATATGGGTAATATCCCACAATGTACTCTGTAATATCCTTTAATTTGCAATAAAAGATAAAAATAAAAAAAAGAAATTGCTTGGGAAATGTAGAATCTGACCTGAGGATTCAGCTTTCCTAAATAAAACCAAACATTGAAAAGTTATTTGCCAAGGTGCAGCACAAACTTTCCCATTAAAATGTTTCGAATTTTGCATTTGTTTTCAATATATAATAATTATATCTGTAGTAATTCGAGAATATATTTGGTGTGTACTTGTTTGTTTATTTTTTGTGAATTACCATTTTAATATTTGAAATTTAAATTGTACAAATTGCTTGGGGTCCCTGGCTTCCAGTAGTGATTCAGTGGGGGTTCTCAAGAGTCAAAAGGTTGTGAACCACTGTTCTAGTGTTTGCTTGTGCTGTATTCCCCAGCAGCTCCAATCCCTGTTTATGTCCGGCATGCAAGGGAGACTGGGCGCACATTGAATGGGGAAGGAGAGAGACCCATGGCAGGAAGGAGACGCCGCCACTGAGACAGAAGCGAGTGAGCCGGAAACCGACACCCTAAGATGCCGGGGAGCTGAAGGAGACTCCAGATCCTGAACAGAACGAGAGAGAAAGAACCAGATGATTCTCATCCTGCTACAGATTCAGGATTCCAGACCAACCAGGAGAAAGGCAAGCCAGAGTTGTGGCTTCAAGCAAGTAACCAGAGAAGGGTTACACTCTCTTTGCTGGCAGAGAGTCCCTCAATCCTCACTGCCTAGGACTTAAAGCCTGCACCCACTGTGTTTCCCGAGACTAACTCAACTAGAGCAGCGCCAGAGAACTGCTGAAAGGAACAGTGACCTGGGAAGACTGGAAGCCCATCAGTCTACCTATCTGTGACTGCTTCTCTATCTATTCCTTGTTTAATAAACTCCTTACACCACACGTGTGCCTCTGGGTCCTTTTTCATTGCCCATTACAGTGGTGTCAGAAGTGGGATTTTTAATCCCTTACGGGCAGTGAGAATGGCCCATCCAAAAATCATGGAAGAGATGATCAAACAATTAGTTGAGGGGCTGCACAACTTACAACTTGTAGTGGAGCAGCAGTCTAATGGCGCTAAAAACAGGATAGCAGGACCTTACAAAAAGCCATTAAAAGTCAGGCTATGGTCATTGTTGAACGCCGGTTGAAACAAGATGCTGCCATAAAGAAATTAACCGAGACAATCACAAGTACTAAAGTACACCCTAATGTGCCAAGCTCTTTTCTCCAAAATGTCAAACAGGGGATTCAGGTTTTCAGATTTTTTTTCACTAACTTCAAGAAGGTTGCCTCATCTGCTGCCTTGCTCCCAGCACAATGGGGACAATAAATAGCTCCACTCTTGTCAGGGCAACTACAAACCGTATACCAGGCCCCTAACCTTGCCGGGGTTAGCCTTTATCCTGAAATCAAAAGAATTATATTGGAGAGACGGGGTTTTGACAACAAATATTACCGTATGAAGTTTTTGACTAGAGGTGGAAACCCAGAGACAATTCCAGAGCTCTATTTTATCACTTCCAAGATCTGGCAAGCAGTTGGCTGCGGCCATCTAGTTCCACAATGGGGGAAGTGATGGACAAGGTTCTTCTGGAACAATTTTTAGAAGCCCTTCCCTCAAGTACTAGGGCATGGATAACACATCATCCCAATCTAATGGTAATTGGGGCTGTAGACCTAGCTTGTTCTTTCCATATGTCCCTGAACTTCAAGGTTAATCAACCTCCTACAGGGAATACCAGGTCACAAACTTGACGCGGCACGTCCAATCCAAAACTCATACCCAAAGCTATACCTGACAACTGATTTGCAGTTAGACCAATGGGAAGAGAAATAAGCCAAAGATCCCAGTGTTTTCAGTGTGGAGAGCGGGGCCACATAGCACGCAACTACCTGCAGAAACATCCACCCACTGAGCCCATGGAGATCGGGTATGCCCGGGGCACAGTCTTGTGTATTGGAGGCAGACTGGTCAAGTATGAAAAGGAAGCCCAAGTAAATGAGGGAACCACTGTAGTATTAGTTGATTCAGGGTGCCGGCACTCAGTGGGGACCAGGGATAAAGTACAACCACAACAATGGAGGGAAGGTGAAACAGTTGTAATCATGTGCGTCCATGGGGATAGTAAGCTATATCCAGTAGCAGAAGTCTCCTTCAATTGGCCAGGCTAACAAGAACTATTAAGAATAGGAGTGATTCCCAATCTCATTAAAGAAATTATTGTATGTACCGACTATGAGGGCTTTCCCTTTCTGTTGGCAACAGTCAAAGGCCAGGAACAACAGCTACAGTTGCTGACGGTTCCCCCTTTTCAGGAAGACTCCATTACTGGAGATAAGGAGAAGGAAATGCTTAGCCGTAGAGAGAAAAGAAGAAATACATTTTATGTGTTAGCTGGGGATTTAATAACCCATCTGTGTCACCTACCGTAGTTTCTACCACAGGGGAGCAACGTAGCTCCAGAGCAGCTCAGAGGGAAGATAACAACCTATAATCTGCATGGGCATCAGCATTTACAGACAAATGTAATGTGGGAGGACCTTATTTCAATGTACAGAAAGGTTTCCTGTATAGAAGAGTAAAGAGACAAGATGACATAGTCACCCATTTGGTTGTTCCCCTACCTTTCAGACAACATGTCCTTCATTTGGCCCCTAGGCAGGTTGGGGGTAGACACTATGGGAGGGAAAAAGCGTAAGAATATATCTTATGAATATTTTTTTGGCAGGGGTCTTTACTGATATCCGACACTTCTGTGCAGCTTGTGATAGGTATCAACTGAGTAACAACCCTCCTTCGGCAAAGGACTCCTGTGCCCATTGCGTATCATTGATATCCAATTTTCACAGGTTGGCATGGATTTAATTGGTCCACTGGTATCCTCAGTGAGGGCTTATCAATACATACTTGTATTAATTGATTATGCTACTAGGTAGCCTGAGGCAATCACCCTGAGTAGTATGACTACCACCGCAGTTTCACATGCTATGAATAAATACTTTTTTTCCAAGGGTAGGGATTCACAAAAAGCTTCTTACTCATCAGGGAACCCCTTTTATGTTGAATCTCATGGCCCAAGTCTGTTAAATTTTAGGAATTACCCAAATCCGGACCTCCGTCTATCATCCACAAATGGATGGTTTGTTGAAAGGTACAGCTGCACTATCAAGACCATTCTTAAGATCTGGTATGAGACATAGGAAGAGACTGGGACCTCAAACTGCCCCTGGCATTGTACGCCATATGCACCCGATTGGCAATCATCTAGTGGGTATAGTCCATTTGAGTTAGTATTTGGCAGGCAACCAAGAACTCTATTTGATATGGTTGCTGAAAAATGGTCAGAAGAAGAGGATGAGGGTTTAGGCCTATTATAATATGCAGCCAAATTGAGGGACAGAATCCATACACTTTAGGAGGACGTTTGAACAAATCCCAAAGAAGGCAGAAAACATGTAGGACAACTCCAGTAAAATCAGGGAGTTAAAAGTGGGTGAGAAAGCTTGAGTGCTCCTACCCGCTTCAGACAATAAATTATTAGCAACCTGGCAAGCACCATATGTTGTTGTAGCCCAAGTCACCAATGTAACTTATAAGTTAGCTGTCCCACATGCTCCAGGAAAAGGGGAAATTTAAAATATCAAACTACAAAAAAATAGGAAGAGGACAATGGAGACGGGGAAGGGTAACAGACTCCCAACCCTTAGAGATTTTGTTTGCCTCTGTGAAGACAACTCAATGAGAAGTCACTGTTCCCCTTAGACCCTAATTTAGACCTTGAGAAAAAGGGAACAACTGGCATCCCTGATACATAAATATCATCATGTCTTTTATCGTTAATGAGGACGAACCTCAATGATTCAACACAACATCATTGTGGAGAAGAACCAAGTAGTGAGGTTGAGGTCATATAGGATACCAGAAGCAAGTAAAAAAGCAGCAGAGGAAGAAATCAATACCATGCTAAAAGGGAGAATTATCAAACCATCTACCAGTGGCTGGTGTTCGCCTGCGATTCTTATCCCAAAACCAGATGGCTCAATCAGATTTTGTATCAACGTTTGCCAATTCAACAGCCTATCTAAGCTTGACACGTACCCCATGCCAAGAATGGATGAACTGATTGACAGCTTTGGCATGGTAAAATACCCCACTACCCTGGATTTTACAAGGGGATATTTGCAGATCCCTTTGGCATCCAAAGCCAAAAAACAGCTTTCTCAACACCCTCTGGTCTCTAGCAGTTTCAGCACTTCCCTTTGGTATACATGGGGCTCCTGCTGCCTTTCACAGACTAAAGGATGTACTTTATGACCCCACCATAGCTATGCCGCTACTTACCTTGACGACATAGTCATCTATAGCTCATCATGGACACAGCACATTACTCACTTAGAAGCTGTTCTCCAAACTCCCCAAAAAGCCTGGCTAACTACTAATCCTAGGAAATGTATCATGGCCACTAATTCTTTCATTGGATACCAAGACTAAGAAGGAAAAGTCAGCCCCAAAGTAAAGTGCAGGCCATAAAAGAATTTTCGAGACCCACCGATGTACACCAAAATAATTTTGATCAGCTAAAACATGCCCTATGTCTAGTAATGATCTGCCCAGACTTCATTACGCAGTTCACCTTACAAATGGATGCTTCTGATAGGGGGCTCAGAGCTGTTCTTTCCAAAATCCAATGACTCCTGCTCTCTAAATCACATTGTATACATCAGTTGTAAACTGTTTCCCTGGGAGGTCTGATACCCTACGATATAGAAAGAATGTTTAGTCATTAAATGGGCCATGGAAGCCCTGCAATACTATTTGCTGGGATGGCAGTTTCTCCTATTCATTGAACATGCACCGCTGATATGGCTTACCTGTCACAAACATTCCAATCACAGAATTCTTTGATGGGTCCTAGCTCTCAAACCTTTCTCTTTCCAGACCCAATATCTTCGTGGCAAGCTCCAGGCCAGCACCGACTACCTCTCTAGGGTTCCCGTATCAAAATGGCCTGATTGGCCATGCCTGGATGGGAGGATATGTGACAGGAGGAACGGGAATATATGTGAAATTGCGTCAGGCGGGAACCCCGGGGACAGAAGGGGAACACTGGTCTGCACCCTAGTGCTTGCTTGTGACGTATTCCCTATCCGTTCAAATCCCTTTTGGCATCCAGCATACAAGGGAGATGGGGTGAACGTAAAATGGAGAAAGGAGAGAGACCCATGTGTGGAAGGAGATGATGCCAAGGAGACAGAAGTGAGTAATCCTGAAACCAACAACACCCTGGGATTGCGGAGAGCCTAAGGGGACTCCAGATCCCAAACGGAGGTGACCTGTACAGAAGAGGAGTAAGAGAGAGGACGAGATGACGCCCATCTGGCTAAAGATCTGGGATTCCAGACCAACCCTGGGAAAAACATAGAGGCATAGAGGGCAAGGTCGCCCGACTCTAAGCCAGAGTTGTAGCTTCAGGCAAGTAACCAGAGAGGGGTTACACTCTCTTTTATGCTGGGGTTTTGCATGGGGTAACTGAGAGGAATATGAGGAAGTCACAAATATCTGTTTGACAAATAAGACTGGGGAAAATACTCTACCAAAGCATGAGATGATCTGAGGAGCACTTGGGTGATGAGAGTAGAACTAAGCACTTTATAAAAACAAATCCCCATTTTTATGCTTGCTGTGCACCAAGAAGAAACTCCTTGACCACCAAAACCCTGTTCTCAGGCGTGGTGTCCCTCAATGCTTACTGCCTAGAACTTAAGGCCTATACTCTTTATATTTCCATACGATTAACAAAACAAGAGCTGTGCCAGAGGACTGCTAAAAGGACATGTGACCTGGGAAGACTGGAAGACCACCAATCCACCTACCTGTGACTGCTCCTTTATCTATTCCTCTCTCAATAAACTCCTCATACACTTGTGCCTCTGGACCCTTTTTCACTGCCCATTACACCATCCTTCCTAGCTACATGGTGCAAGGTTTTGATGGCTATGTGAACAGTCAAATTTGACAGACCACACTCAGCAAGGTATTATTTTTGCTGGGGACTTTTCAACTCTATATGCGTTCTGAACATTGCTACACACATCAGACAGTAAACCTGCTTGTTTTTCTTCTTCACTTAGCTCCTTACATGTTACTAGTGCAGGGTAAATCAACATTAACCATTCATGCCCTGTTAAGGCTCATTAGTGAATTGGGAGCATGTTTCCAAATATATCTATCTTAAATTAATTGAAGTGAACCAAACACCCTGTCCAGGCTGTGGCATGATAACATGTGAGTGTGCTCCCTTGCGAAATACAAGGCAGATGGCCCTCATGGTTTAGAGACAGTAATGAGCTTGTAGGCTAGGGGACAACACTCCCTGCACAGTGCTGTAAGGGGCTCCCAGCACCTTTGGGCCTCCCCTGCACTGAATGGTCTGCTGGAGCTATTGGTAGGCCACTGTGAACAAGCCCCTGGGCATGTTTGTTGCTTTTAACTGAGTTAGCCTGTATTATGCATACTACCCCTGAAAACATCTGACCCTTCCAGTAAAAAAATCAATAGGATCACCAACATCCAAGCCACGATGATCAATCAGATCTGCTTCCCGGATCACCACATCTGCCCGTCTGTGCTTGAGTTGCTGGACAGTATGGTTGACTCCAAAAACATGGCTAATGTGGAGCCAAAACTTTTCCCACCGCTCTGTTCTTCCTCTGGCAGGGTTAACCTTGACTCACCCTACCCTCTGTTGATAACAGGTTGGGGACGTAGTGGACCTGCAGCCAAAGCAGACCCCCAAACTCCTCCTCAGACAGAAACTAAAATGAACCCTTTCATCTGCCCATAAAACTACAAACCCCTAAATAGGTCTACATCCAAAAATACAGTGAACAAAAAAATACACAAGACAAATACACAAATAACAATATTTAAATACACCATGAACAGCAAAGACAAGACCAAATTACACAATGAATAACCAGCGCACACACCAAACACCTTCATCAGCCAATACAGACACAGACACAAAGGGCCTGATTACGAGTCTGGCAGTCTCAAGACCACCAGCCTCGTGACGACGATCGGATCGCTTCAGCTCTGGCAGTCTGACCGCCACATTATGACCCTAGGGGTCTGATCTCCAGGGGACCGCTGTCTCCGACAGAATCTCTGACCCCGATGGGGTGATGGCGGTCTTGGTTGTGATCACCCAGGGTGGCTCTAAAGTTAGCGCTGCCCTGCTGATTACAAACTTGCTCTCCACCAGCCTTTTGATGGCTTTCTGACCCCCATGAAAAGGCTGGTGGAGAGGAAGTTCAGGGGACCACAGGAGGTTTCCTGCACTGTATATGCCTACAGCAGTGAAGTGGGCAGTGCAGGGGTGCCCCTGCCCAGCACCCTTGAAATGTGCACTGTCTGGTACACTGTCTGGCAGACAGTGAGCATTTCATGGGTGCTAGTGTACCCTGCGTGCAACAAAATTGCTGCCAACTCAATTATGAACCAGGAACAGTGGTGCTGCTGCACCTTCCCCACTGGGCTGATGGGCGGGAACCTTGGTTTCCACCTGTCAGCCCGGTGGGAATGTAATAATGGGGCTGGTGGGGAGACCACCAGCACCGTGACATCCTCCTCATCAGGAGTTTGTTGGTCAGATGTTTCCAACCGCCAAACTCGTAGTGATCCCCAAATACTGTAAATGAAAGGGAAAGTAACTTCACAATATCTGGTTTGCAGCATGGTAGAGTCATTGTGTCATTTCCTGGGTGTATGCTATACATTTTCTACAAATGTGTTGTGTTTTCTGACGCATCGGTAGAGAAATAGCCAATGCTTGATTAATGCACAATGTATGCAAATGCATTGTTTTTGCACATTGGGGGGTTGTTGAGTGGCTTCTGGTTGCAGAGCATCAAGAAATGGCCAATGCTTTTGGTTTGATTGATGCAAGTGGGCTATTGTGTGTGGTACAGTGTAGTGAATTGTGCAACGCAGGTAAACGCTCCCAGGACTCACTTTTCTTACTCATCTTTTCTTACCTGACATGCTCAAAGACTTGGTATGTGTTGCATGAGTATGTTAAAAGTGCACATATGTGTGACTCACTGCATTAATGTTGTAGACATCATGACTAGCAATATATTCAGGGGAAATACAGATACATATAGTGAACTGTGGAGATATTTACATTATGTATATCTGTATTACATTTGTATTATGCCTAGCTGAATGTAGGTAGCTGTGTAGTAGGCCTTTTATGTTTCACATATATTGTAATCCTATGCAAATGAAATACACATTGGCATACATGATTGAGAATAAACTTTAAAATCATATTAACTGCCAGCATTCCTGCCACAGGGTGTTATGGAATGACATACACTGGCTGCTTCAACCAGTGTATAGTGTATGTTGTATGTCTGTATAGTTAAGGAAGGTAAGTGGCTAAATTGCACCTGTTGTTGTGTGCAACATATAATTTACCAGACTAAAATACACAACAACCACCATATAATTTTGTGGTACACACACATCTGATATCTGGGCTTGGTGTCTGGCACAATATATGTTGCACATGCGCAATACAAGTGTTTGCCAAAAATGTTAGCCTATAGTTTGATTATCACGAGGCCAGCTTGAGTAGGCCAAATAAGTGTGATGACTTCCAAGTAGAAATATGTTTACCATTTCCATGTATCGCATTATTCGGCAATAGGGGATGGGTTAGGTGAACTTAGAATATGGCAAGCCATTCACACCAGGTGGTCATATGTGCAGTTACTGACATATTATGCCACTCTAACCTGGCATGCGTCACTGCATGCTACTTTTGTATGAGTAATATGTAATTACACCTTTACATCTTTTTTGCTCTTGGATTTTCTTTGTGTACTGTTTTCATCAGCACAAATAGATGGAGCTGTAGGAGTCACAGCATTGTTTAAGAGTAAGACACAGCAACACGGTCACAACCATTCCTGCATGCAACAGTTGCATCCTTGCCTAATGTAGCAAGTTTGCCTTCATTGGGCCTGGGTAGCCAATCCAGCACCTGCACAGCTCAAGGCTCAACATTTACATGTGTTATACAAGATACTACACTGATTTTGCTATGTGCTTGCAAACACGGATGTAGCATTTAGAAATTATCTGGGTTGCACTTTGTACCCATGCACAACATAAAGGCCTTTGTTCACAGTCATAGGATAATAAGGTAATTATACCAGTCTCCACAAGTGTCAGGCAGGAAAAAAAGTCAAGACGTACAACATACACACTATGTCATTGCACACTTACATCTACACTCCCTGTTGTAGTATAAAAGGTTGCAATGAGGATCTGTTGATTATAATTCTAGCAGATGGGTTGGAGTATAGGGCCATGGTTATTGTGATATATTTCTTTCCCAAGGTGTGGCTTGATCTTGAGAGAACAACCTTGAGATATGACCAGGAACTCCTTCTCCCCTTCCAGGGCTATGGCCGTTGACAGTTGAAAAGGCGCATAGGAGTTTTTTTTAATGATATGTGAGAAGAAACGGATATTGTCGCTAGCCAAGCATCCCTTAATAAAACCTGATTGGGTGGAGTGGACTTGTTTGGAATCAACAGGGTAAGATGGGTGGCAAGACTTTTTGCATAAAGGTAAGCTTTTATATCTATGAGGGAAGTGGGTCTAACATTTTTTGGGTTTGAGTGCACCTTAATCTTTGGGGCTAACTATAATGCTGGCCTCTGAGGTAGACCACGAAACTGAACAAGAGATCACAAAGTGGGAGAAAGTCAACTCCAGTGCGGATGTCATTGAAGGGGTAAAGTTTTCATAAAATTCGAATCGGAAACTGTCCGGTCCCAGTGGTTTACCAGATGAAATACTCCTGAAAGATCTCTTCACTAGTGATTGGTTTACCTAGCGTGGTTCTATCAGATTTGTATATCTGCTTAATTGGTAGAGACTTCAGAAAATTTGAGCAAGAGTCAACAGGTGTGTTGACTGAGGGGGTGAAAAGATTAGTGTAAAAACATTGGAAGACCTTAAGTATAATTTCAGTTGAAGTTTGAATCTTGTTATGTTAATCTTTGATCGATTGGCTCAAGTTAGAGTTTAGTTTAAATTTTAGGTAAGCTGCTAGGGACTTTCCAGGCTTATTAAGGCAAAGTAGTGTTTTACCTTTTGGAGCATGGAGCCAAAGATGTGAGCATTCACTGACTATAGAGTACAACTCATATTTAAGCTACTTTAGAAGAGTCAGAGTAGTCAGATCAGTGGTTTGCCGATAGATTTATTTCTGCCATTAGTTGGCCAAGGGATGACTTAAATAATTTGTTTTTCTGTGACATTCGGCTTACAAGATGAATTCTACAGAAGCATTTTAGGGAGTCCCAGGGAGTAACTGGAGAGGATACAGAGTTTTTATTAGTCTAAATGTATTGGGGTAATTTGTTATGAAGTTCCTTGACTGCAGTTAGGTCTTCACCGATTTCTAGGTTCATACGCTAGAGCTTTGACTTCAGGGAGGTGGGAAGGACCTGAAGGTGTATTGAGATGGCTGCATGGTCCAAAATAATGATTGGTTCAATAGAGGTCGAGGTGGTGTACGGAAGGAGTGTAGAGACAACTAGGAGATAGTTGATTCTGGAGAAAGTGTTATGGGGCGTGAGAAAAAAGATAAGTCACTGAGAGTTGTTAGCCGGACATAAGGTGCAAAGTGCTTTATGGGATCTGAGTATTCTAAATTTGAAGGCCAATTGCCTGTCCAGGAGAGGATCCATTGGGAGTTTAATGTCACCACAGAGAGTGGTTCAGGCCTCCGGGGGAGGGGTGCAATTTTGGCAGAGAGGGCATCCCAAAATTCAGGATCGTCTGTGGTGAGATGTATATTTTCACTGCATAAATTTCCGTAGATGAATTTTGTAATTAACCATCTACCATCATTATCTGGTTGAGAGGAGAGAACAGAGAGCAAAAAAATGAGTGCATGAGTCTGCTGCAATAATTAGAAATTGACATGGTATTGACAATAAAGCCAAGACAGGCAATTAATGTGAACAGGGAACATATAAAGCTTAGTTCAACTTATCACACGCAATTTTGTGAAGCAATAGCAATATTTTAGAGCCGTAGCAATAGCACAATTACATCAGAACATATATGGACATAACTGTGGGGGACCATGTGGGAGCTTTGTGAGGTGTCGAGGGTCGTTAAAATGCAGGGCATGATAATGCCATTAGGCATATACAGAACAGCGAGGCCAGACTTTTTGGAGATGAGTGTAAGGACCCTATTTTTTTAGAGATAGCAGGGGAACAGCCAATTTTTGATACTCATCATGTGCAGAAGGAGAGTGACTCTTTATAGCCAGTTTTAGTCTCCTGTAAGAAAACCATGTCGTCCTTCGCAGTAGACAGAAATTTGTTTAGCTTCACTGGGTGGTTGAGTCTTTTGGCATTAAGGGAAATCATATTAAGTATAGTGATGTCAAAGTAAGCCATTATTGAGTGATGGAGTTGAGTGGGGGCTGCGATCGTGAGTGGTCACAGAATGTAGTGGCAAGCGAGGGATGATGAGTGTCACATGTCATAGAATAGGGAGAGAGTGAAAGGAGAGAGCTAATAATAGGGAGAGAGCTGGGGGGAAAATCCGGTGGGAGAAAGGTCTGAAGAGATAAGGTGTAGAGTATGGGGCAGTGGATGTCACTTGCAAGATACCAAGAGTGTAATATAAGCAATGAGAGCAAAAAAAGGAGTGCATGAGTCTGCTGCAATAATTAGAACTTGACATGGTATTGACAATAAAGCCACCACAGGTAATTAATGTGAACAGGGAACATATAAAGCTTAGTGCAACTTATCACACGTAATTTTGTGGAGCAATAGCATTATTTTAGAGCAGTAGCAATAGCACAATTACATCAGAACATATACGGACATAACTGTGGGGGACCATGTGGGAGCTTTGTGAGGTGTTGAGGATCGTTAAAATGCAGGGCATGATAATGCCATTAGGCATATATAATATGAGGGAGGACATGGTGTTGTGCTCGATTAGGTCGATTTTGGTATGAAACCAGTTAGGGGAAGAGTGTAAATACACGGGGTTGTGCGGGGCACATCAGAGAGATAAATGGACTCAAAGTATGTGTTAATGAAAGGGGTGCAAGACTGGTTAAGGCTACACATTTCTACCAGGATTGGACAATATTGCTTACATATAGATTTGAACATTTTATTCCACATGTTTCTTCCTGTTCTCTTTGTCATATCGAAAGATGTGCATGCCCTGCTACTTTTGACACAGCCACAATCCAACAATCATATTTGGGCAGTAGCATGGGGCCAGATGTACAATGGTTTTTCCTGGTGGCAAATGGCCTGATTTTCAGAATCAGGGGCCAGATGTAGCAAAGGGTTTTTCCCATTCTGTGTCAATGGGAAAATGTGTTCGTACATATGGCCCCAGGCTATTTGTGACCAGAAAAAAAGCATTTCTAGATGTACGGACCACATTTTGCAAGTTGGTAATCCATCACCAAATTACAAAAAGTTTTTGTGAGTCACTATTAGAAAAGGGCATGCCAAGGGTATCCCTTCCTGATAGTGAGCCGCAGAGCCACGTAAGATTGTTTTGCAACCGTGAATGTAGTCTCAAAACAATGGCAGTTATTACCAACTTCAAGTAGGTGGCAACCCATTTGCAGGGGACATCTTCCTGTTTGTGAATGGAAACAAAAATATTTTTTCAGAGCAGGTAGTTGTCCCACGGACCACTCCCTGCTCTGAAAACATTAAAAGAAAACTTTTCATTTTTTTGTTTGAAATGCATCCCGTTTTCCTTTAAGGAAAACAGGATGCATTTTTTTAAAAAAACGTCTGTATTTAAAAAGCAGTAACAAACATGGTGGTCTCCTGTCCCCAGCAGACCACCAACCATGTGAGTGCGGCAATTCCCAATGGGGTTGCAAATTGTGACCTATCTCATGTATATTGATGAGGTAAATCATTTGTGACCCTATTGGGAATTGCAATTAGTGTACCTAACACTGCTGTACATTTTGTTTTGTGAGTCACAATTTGCAATTCCCAAACAGGTCACAAATTGCAAGTTGCAAAACAAAACGTTGTACATCTGGCCATTAGTGTAACAGGTGTTTTGAAGGTCCATTGTTACTGTACGTGACAGCATGTTTTTCTTAAATTGGAGTTTAACATCATCCCTAAATAGGCTGTGCCAATATCAACCTGTTTCACACTTACACTCACATGTGTCCCTGTGGAACCACTGATGTTGTTGCTGCACTACTTGAAAATGGCAGAAACTTTGAATTGTTCACTTCCTTTAGAAAGTGAAATCTGGTGAGTGCATATGGTACATCCTTGATAGTTGTGCAATTTATTGTCAGCCTTCTGCTGATTTTCATCTGTCAATATGTCATGGTGCACTGGAATTGACACATAGGGATGCAATGTGGGGCGTCTCTATGTGGGATACACTGATGTTGTAACGGATATCCGTCTACCACAGACCTGTACACAATACATTGGTCTTCACATGTATGTGTTGTACTGTAAATTGATGTGGATTGTGTGCCTATTTGTAATGGTTCTGTCCTCATTGCTGTGTCAAAGGAATGTTGAGATTGGTATCCTGAGTACAATGTGGTGCTTTGTTAAGGTTGCATTGCAATCTATGTTGATTCTTGTTGAATGCCATATTTGACCACATTGTTTCAAAGTTTGTAACTTGCACATTGCTAAATTACCATGGTGGGTTTCCTTTGGTCAGTTTACCCACAGAACAGGTGTATCAACACATTGTTTTCATCTGTCGTGGTGGCTGTACACCTGAGTGCATTTCTCTACATGGACTGTCAGTATGGCTTAGAGATATGTTGTTTTTGTACTATTGACGTCTCTTTGTGAACTTGTATAGACATTTACCCATGTCTGGAGCCTACACTGACATTGGATGGCAGACATGGGGCCTCATAACGAGTGTGGCGGTCTTTAGACCGCCCCACTCGCGGTGGCAGTCAGAACAGCAACTGTTGCGGTGGTCTGACCTCCATATTAAGACCCTGTGAGCGAGACCATCAGGGTTCCACCAGCACTGCCAGGATCCATGATCCCGGCAGCCTGGTGGTGGTGGAGATTGTAATCCGCCAGGGCAGCGCTTCATGTTGCGCTTCCCTGCGAATTACAACCTTGTTCTTCACCAGCCTTTTCAGGGCGGTTACACTGCCATGAAAAGGCTGGAGGAGAACAGGTGCAGAGGATAACAGGGTGGCCCCTGCACTGTCCATGCACGTGGCATGGGCAGTGCAGTGTCCCCCCCCCGCCCAGCACCGTCGCAATGTTCACTGTCTGCTTTGCAGACAGTGAACATTGAGAGGGCCAGGGAACATTGCGAGGGAGCTGATGCACCCTGCTGGTTACAGCATTGCTGCAGGTTCGATTGCAAGCCAAAGACAATGCTGTAGCCTGTTTCCATTAGGCCAGTGGGGGATAAATGAGGCTTTCCCATCCGCCAAACTCTTAATTAGGCCCATGGTGTTTCAAAATTGTTATTCCTGACACTTTAGTACACATACAAGTATACTGGCATGTGTGACACACTTACTAATTTATAAAATACTTTTTTTGCACTAACCTGAAAATGATGAGTCCTGAATGATACAGAGAGTAGGTAAGCCAATGAGGAGACACTTATCTCACACATCTCTATTGTGTTGGCTTGGAACTCATTTCTGGCCTATGATACATATTATTTTTAATTTGTTACCCAGTGCAGATAATGTGGTCCCATTCATTCACACAGAATGAAATGTGACAGTAGTAGTCACTGATGCTCAGTAGCTACTGCCAATGATAGTCAGTGTGGAACATTATTGTCTACATGTTGCATTGTGCTGGGGCCGCTATGTGGACAGGACACAGGGGCCCAGATATTTACAAATGTGGCACTGTCCAGTGCAGCAAGTAAATTATCAGCACTGCACTGCCTCACAGAGAAAGGGCAATGCAGGACATATTTTAGGCCATACAGTACAGTCCTGAGTTTTCAAGCTTCACTGATATACAATAGATTGTGTAGCATGGAGATAGACACAATTGCAAACTGCTGATTTTGTGACTGCACTTCATGGAGGATTTATTTTGTGCTTGAGGTGTCACCTTCATGCACAGCGTGAACCATGGGAGGCTTGATAGTCAATTTGTGTGTGCCACAGGATGAACCACATATAGGTGGCAAGAGATTGTTGGCTGACTTAAGTAAAGTGTCCATGGTACACATGACCTGGGAAGGGCAATTGGGATACATGCCATGCCTCATAAACCATCAGAGTTATATGTGGACACACAGACAACAGTCATGGAGTCCCCTCCTTGCACACAGTAATGTAACACTAGATTTTGCCTAGCATTGCATTGCTTTAGATCTTTCCACCATTGAAAGGCCCACAAAGAGACTTAGCATGTCTTGACAAGTGTGACTTGCAGGGTTGTACTGCACATGTGCCATGACGTATGGTGCAAGTATGATTCTTTCCCCTTCTACATATGCACTGTTTCAGGGCCTGGTTTAGAACTCAGTGGATGGGTTACTCTAGGATGTATATCTCATCCACCAAAATCTAAATCCTATTATGTTCTATGGGATTTAGATTTTGGCGGACGGCATATCTGTCACCATTGTGATAGAGTAATCCGTCCGCCGAGTTCTAAATTAGGCCCTCAGTCTCCAAACACAGAGATGGCTATTTTGATATACATTATTTACCATTAGTAGGTTAGTCATGTGCTTTAGACTTACTTACAAACCAGTATGCCATTCCCATATCACCTTTTCTGGAAGCACTCATTGAGGATGGAGTGCCTGAAGATGTAGGCATCATGAGCACTCCCAGAGTTCTTGGCCAGCACATTGATGAACATCGCCAGATTTTCCACAATTGAATGTATCTGGATAGAGTAGGTGTGCTTCCTATCGCAGTAAAGGTGTGAGGTTGTAGCAGGAGGCATCAGTTGCACACATGTGTAATCCATAGCCCCCAAGACATGTGGAAAGCCAGCTATGGCATAAAAGCCTTTTTTTGTGTCTTGATGTTGTTGCTGGGTCTTGAGGAACAAAAGGTACTGGTATGTTAGACTGATGATGACATCCAGGATGGAGGGTGGGAAGGCAGAAAAAGATGGCAGAGAGATTCCTGCAACTCTCTCTTTGATGGAGGGTATGGCCCAGAATCTAGCATGTGGAGGAGTACCATCAGCTTGGCCTGCATATGGTTACTTGTGGACCTCTGAGATGTTGCCTGTAGCCTTGCTGCAATCTGCTTCAGAAGCCATATGATGGACTACCTTCTGAATCTGTAGTAGATGATGACCCCCTATCTCCCTGAGGTCAATGAGAGTAGTCCTCTGGCAGTACACACACTCCGTTTTCCTGCCCTGCCTACGCGGTGGTGGAGCTAGGGTGAGGGTGGTTGTTGTCTCCTTCCTGCTACTATTTGAAGTATTAGCACCTCCATGGAGTAGTTGAGCTTACCAAAGTGCTTTGGGTATGTTCTGTTTACATGCCAATGCATCATTTCTCACACCTGGGTTGCGTTGCCGATGCGCCGAACCTTTGATGCGCATAAGGCTCTGCGCACCACTGGCCAACAATGCTTTACTTTTTCCTAAACTTTTAAAAATCAGTGCATCGGTTTTACGTTAGGCTTTATGATGGAACGCATACATTGCATATATTAAGAACTGCGTGGCACAGCCAGTTCAGGCACAAATATTCTGACACAGGCCTGCCAAAAGTGACGCATTGGCATTTATTCGTTACCTTGTAAATATGGAGTACTGATTGTGCCTCCGGAGTGTCAAAATGAATGATGAAATAGCAACACAAGCTCCTTGTAAATGTGCCCCAAAGTTTCCAAGAAATGAGAATGGGGCTATCATTGTCAGGTAGTCCGAGCCCTCGTGTTTCTCAAAAATGTAAAGGGATATCTGCAAGACTATGGGCTAAAAACTATCAATTTAAATAATGGGCATTTCAGTCTGCCTGGACAATCCTGCATATATTTTACACTTCTAACACACACTAAAAACCTTTATCATTACTTGCCTGTTTTGACAACTCTATCTAATTAATTTGGCATTTTTTAAATTATCTTTTACAAAATAAAGCAATTTTGGGGATCCTACCTTCAGTTGTCCTCATTCTTTGACTCTTGGTGACTTTTTTCCATCCACTTAAAATGAAGTATCTTCAGTACTCCAATAATGCAAACAGGAAAACTAACATCCAAAGAAACGAGCAACTCCTGAAAAATCTTTTTTTTTTTTTTAAAAGGCTGCTACAGTTCAATAATTACAAATCTGAAAAAAATGTGTTAGATAAACAGCAATTCAAAAAAGTAAATTCATTCTCCAAAACGAATCCCCTGAAAAAAATACAGTGGTCCTTTGACTTAGAAAATCAGCTGT
The DNA here is from genome assembly GCF_031143425.1 of Pleurodeles waltl. Classification (NCBI taxonomy): domain Eukaryota; kingdom Metazoa; phylum Chordata; class Amphibia; order Caudata; family Salamandridae; genus Pleurodeles; species Pleurodeles waltl. Next base: position 1,117,053,953 of record NC_090448.1, on the reverse strand, counting down.
CCTAATAAAACAGCAACCTGAAGGAAAAGTCTGTTTAAAAAAAAAAGAAGCAAAAAATATATTTTCTAAATCGATATTCCCAATAAACAATCCTGAGAAATCACCAAACAGTTTAAAACACATTGTACCAAAAATGTAGAATGCTACTTTTCTTTCAAAGATGTATAAAAAAGTAATAACCATTTATTTTGCAACATTTTTAAAACAATTTAAAAAAAAACCTTAACAGTCCCGAGGTAGTCATACAAACACAACCTGCATGGGAATAAAAAATGTGGTAAAAACATTCAAAACATACATTCATTTCTATACTACCTAACATCCAACTACTTCCACCCTCTCCTTGCAATAAACTAAGCCACCTAAATAGTTAAAAAATGTGAAGCAGATTGTTCTTATGTGACCGCATCTCTTCCCTGCATCCAATCTTGCCTGCGGCACTCCACCGACTATAGACACAGACACACAACTGTGTATGTCAAGTTTGAAAGTACAAAGGAAAAATAGAAAAACATGGGAAAATAACTTAAAAATTATGAAAAGCTATGTTGTCCATTGATAATAAAAGATGTTATATTTTTTGAAAACAAGTTATATTTTGAACTACTTAATAATAACTTTGCCTATTTTTACTATTTCTACTAAAAAATATTTTAGGTGCTTTCCATTATAATTTCATTATCTTTTTAATCAACATCTTAAATTAATTAATTTATCTTTGGTAATAAATACTCCAGTATTATATTTAATACTAGAGTATTAATACACTCCATCCCCCAATACCCCTATAGCCCCTGCATTCTGTCCCAAAAGGTTAGTATTACCGTTGTAAAAATATTTTAAAAATATTATTAATATACAGTATTATATGATGTATAAATATTAATAGTTGGGTAATTAAATTACTATTGAGTATTAATACACTTCCCCAACCATTGTCCTTTTATTACATGCATCCCATCCCTGAAGGTTAGCATTGCCGTTTCAAAAAATGTAAATTTATAATGCTAATAGTAGTAAAAATTATTAATAAATATTATTATTTCACTTATGACATTCTCAAAAATAAATATGACATATATTTACATATATACTCATATATATGTACTTACGTTGCATGGTATTGGCATGGGTGGTAATTACATGCATGGTAAAGAAATATGCGTGCTACTGACATGTTTGGTAAAGACATATGTGTGGTAATGACTGAGAAGTAAAGGTATTGCGTGGTTTAGACTGCGTTGTATTGGTTGTTCCCCTCCTCGGCTAAATAGGCCTCCCTATAGGCCAAAATTCAAAAACCTTCTCACTCCTGTTTAAGTGTGACTAAGGGCCCTATTATGATTTGGACGATCCGACCACAGGACCATCAATATGATGGTGAGGAGGCGGCTGACAAGCTGGCTGCCTTCCCTCAGCCATATTATGATGGTCCTGCCAGGCTGGCTGAAGGAAACAGTGTAGCGACATTGGCTGTCATACAGACAGTGCCCCCGGCACCCTCAGAATGTGCGCTATCTGCCTTGGTAGACAGTGTGCATTCTGAGGTGATGTCATGGACATGGGCAGTGTAGGGGGCCGCCTGTTGTCCTGTCCATGCCTTTCCACCAGCCTTTCCATCGCACTGTCTCTGCCATGGAAAGGCTGGTGGAAAGGCAAGTCGTAATTAACTTGGTAGTGCCAAACTCAGCTGACCACGACTTGCACCACTGCCCACCCATCGGGATCTTTGAACCAGGAAGTGGTGGCTGTGTGCTGGCAGCCCAACCGCCTGCATCATAATGTGGAGGTTTTGACCGCCAAGATTGTGGCAGACTTGTTGGACTGCCGTACTTGTAATGAGGCCCTAAGCTTTCATTCAAACTGGTAGCAGACAATTTTTCGTTGAGATTTTTTAGCTCCACTTCAAATTATTGTTGATGACCAGTCCCAAATAAAGTAAATTATTCAGATCCAATCTGCCTTTCCTGGAAGTCTGCTGATAACTGTGAGTGATATTGCCAAAAGAAACAATTTTCATTATGTCCAAGTTAACTTTAAGTCTGTTTAACTTCGAATATGTGTCCAAGTGGCCCATGGTATTCTGTAAGCCCACTATCCTCCCATCCACGTGCACCATGTTGTCTGTGTAGATTAATGAGACAATGCGCTTCCCTCAAAGTTTTAGTGGTGATCTGGAGAAACATATGTAGATGTTAAAAAGAGTTTGGGCAAGCACCTATCTCTGATGGATGCCAACGTGACAGCTAATTGATTTTGAGAACAAATTAGGGCTTTATATTTCTCACTCATGATATGCACCAAAGATTTGTCACACCCTACTAGACAGTTTTTTCCACATAAAAGGTTGATTAATGGTCTCACAAGCTGTTGAAAAATCCACAAATGCAAATACAAGAGGCCTCTACCGACCTAGGCAGCACAGCTTACTAATAACTTTAGAGCCAAAGTGTTGTGCACTGTGGACACCCTAGAACAAAAAGTGTATGAACCTTGGGGATTATTCCCCTACTGTCAAGCCTCTCTTGTAAATTAGCCATCAGGATATTTTAAACCAATTTCATACAAGGGGTTTGCATAGGCAGCAAACAGTGATTTGAAAGGACATTTGGATAATTATTTAATGGATAGATACTAATGTTACTCCATTCCATATGTTAGGGATAACCATTTTTTTTAAAAGGTTCCCAGCTCCAAAATTGCAGAACAACAGGGGCACTCTGGTGGGTGGTCCAGGGTGTTCCCGAAGTCCTTTGACTGGGGCTTCCTTCTGATCCTTTTTCAGCTCTGGCAGAGCTTGTTTTCTTATTATTGTCTGATGTCAGCTGACCAGTACCCAGGGTATTATTACGGTCTGGACACCAGGGGGCACAGTGCCACCAAATGTGGCACACTTGCAGGGTTTGCCCTGGTGGTTGTTGGTGTGTTGTCAGGTCCAGCTGCAACTTCCGGTTCAGGAGATATTGGCCAATCAGTGAAGTGACCCTCACTGGCTTGTTGGTTCTTTGCTGGTTGCAGATTGGTACCGCCACTCAGAAGGGAGATCTTGGGCAATTAATGAAGCATGGAGAGCATTTCTGACACATACCAGGGTTGTGTGTGGCATATTGGCCAGCGTGCAGACTCACACGCCCTTGGGTTCTATCCTGACCACACCCGCCGCCAGGTCTTCTCTTTTTATAACCTTAACCCACATGATCATGTGGTCACATCATAACACAGTAACATGAAAGGGGGACGAAACCGAATACCCTCACACATAATTAGCTTATTGGTAGTGCCCGTGACAGTTTGCATCACTGGTGCGACACTACATTCCTCCCCAAAACAAATAATGACATCACCAAGACACAACAGTCAAACATAAACAACCACTGGCATCTTAACTCATACCACATGATCTCTCAGTTTATACTGGATGCGGGCGGTTCGGTTTGTGGGCTTGTTCAGCTGTTGGGTACTATCATAGTCGGCTGACGGGATCTCCCTCCCGGCAGTGGGGCTACACCTCGTGAGGAGACAGCAACATCAAAGGCGTGACATTACGCTGTCTGATACAGAGTTGTGATCAGTTTCTGAGGAACCATTTCCATAAACTGGCCTAGACAAGCAAGAATCAATATAAAATCTTTTGAACATTGAAATGCTCCTGATGATTGTGGCAGATTCTCTTTTAGCAATGACCAGAGAGCCTCGATGATGGGCGATAGCCCAGGTGCACTGGTCAAAACACAACTGTAACTTGCTCTCTGGGGATTGATCTTTAATGAGCACAAGGTCGCCAACTGTGAGGTCAGAAACTTTAGCGCGTTGGTGCCGACTAGCTTTGGCATTCACTCTCTCTCTCTGCTTGTACACTTGCTTTTCATCCACTGGGTCAGGTGTCCAGGAGGGATAGTGAGGAATAACATCTGCAAACACTTGTCCCGTGGATCGATTGCCTGTGGTGGAATGCAGGGTCTGCCAATAATCTCATATAAAGGAATCAATAGTAAGCTCAAAGGCTTGCCTGCACACTGAGTCTCTGCAGATGACTTAATTTAGTGTTATCATTAACCTTTCCACCTCCCCATTTGCCTGAGGCCAGCGTGGAGTGATTTTCCGATGGCGTCTGCCAGTCGATTTGATGTACGATGCCAGTTCATGCCCCTAAAAAGAAGGCCTGTTATCTGTCTTTAACTCTGATATGAGGCCATAAGTAGCTATGATTTTCTCAATCTTGGGGATGACTTCCCTAGCAACCAGGGATGGTATGACCTCTACTTCAGGGTATTTGAATAGTCATCTATCATCACCATGGTGTGCCTACCGTCCGGGAGACTCCCGAAATCTAGAGTAGCTTAAACCCACAGTTGTTGTAACCCTTTCTCTGTTTCTACAGGAGCTGGCCAACTGGGCTCTCCCGGGGCCTGACACAATGCGCAAGAACATACCAAGGTTTCCACCTGCTCGTCCATCAAGGGGAACCATCCCTTAGTTCGTAGGCAATTTTTCATCTTTACCATTCCCTGGTGTCCTGCATGGGCCAATTGGACATCTCATTGGTGAGAGAAGATGGAATTATAAGCCTATGACCTTTGTAGCAAACATCCTTCTAGATCAACAGATAGCTCCTGTTGGACATGGTACAGGCCATGTGATGCCATTGGTTGGTCTGACAGCTTGAGAGCTTTTTGGATGCATTCATCTTGGGTTGTTGCTTGGCGTATAGTTTCAGCAGAGAGAGGCAGTGGCCTCAACCGATCTGCTATATACCTCACGTACTCTTCTACTTCCAGAGATTCGTCCCCCTCTGCAGCAGTAGCTTCTCTGGGGTGCTGTGACAGGTAATCCGCAGGCTTGTTTGACCCGGGTCGGTACTCCAAACAACAGTTGTATCCCTGTAGTTGAAGTAACTACTTTTTGATCTGCAGAGGCAGCTTTGGTGCTGTCCTCTTGAACAGCAGGATTTAGGGCTTGTGGTCTGTGATTACTGTGAAAAACTTTCCATAGACGTACAAGTGAAAATGTCTACAGCCCCAATGTACAGTAATTGCTTCTTTTTCAATTTGCGAATACCTGTGTTCTGTGTCGGTCAGAGACTGACTGGCAAACGCAATGGGTAACCATTCATCATTGTCCTGCTTTTGTAGTAGCACCGCACCTAGCCCTTTCGGGTCTGCATCAACCGAGATGGTGGTTTCTCCGCTTTGGGTTAAAGTACCTGAGGATGGGGTCTGTGGAAAGGGCCTCCTTGGTGGAATTGAACACTGCTTCTTGGGTTGGGCCCTAGGACCAGGGCATCAAAGCTCAGGTCAGGTCTCTGAGAGGTCCTTGATGAATCACCCACAGTAGTTGACCATCCCCAGAAACTGCCGGCCTCAGACACTGTAGTGGGGGGAAATGCGTCTTTTATATCTTGCACCTTTCCGGGATCGGGTCCACTCCCTCCGATGATGAGAATACATATCCCAAAAAATTGGACCTTCTGCTTCAGGAATTTGCAGTTGCTGCGATGAAGTGTCAAGCCGGACTCTTTCATTCGTTGAAGCATGGTTCTCAGCCTGAGGTTGTGTTCCGGAATTGTCCCGGCATAGACTAAAATATCATCACTGACATTGAGCACACCGGGGAGGCCAGTTAGGAGTTCCTAGATTACATTTTGGAACACCTCTGGGGCACTGGATATTACAAAATTGAGGCACTTACACTGCCGGAGGCCAACATGTGTGGTGAAAGTTGTGATATAACATGATTTCTTTGCCAGGCAACTTGGTGATATCCCGACCGTAGATCCAGCTTGGAGTACCAGCTGGCTCCACTCAATTTGCTGATTAAGTCATCTACCATAGGGGTCAGGTGTTGTTCCCTTCTGATTGCAGCATTTGGGAGTCACATATCTACGCATACCAGGTTGCTTTGGCTTTCGGGCCACTACGATCGGAGACACTATGTTGTAAGTCAAGTCACTCTTTCATTGATCCCAGCGTTCTCGAGTTTATCAAGTTCCTTTTCCACCTGCGGCCTGATGTGGAATGTGATGCTATCGGTTGTATGGACTCATTGATATGCAGCTTTATTTCCCTATTTCCCCAGGCATCAAATACCGTCAAATACTTCTGGGAGTTCTTCTAGGATGTCAGTCACTGACCCTTGGTGCATCCCAAATGTGAAGGTCACGATGCCTAGCATTTCTGCCACCTGGCATCCTAGCAGCATGCCATGGTCATCTTCTGCAAGGTACACCTGGGCCTCTATAGAGCGAGGCCCATGTGAGAGGGTAGTTCTGAATCGGCCTCACAGGGCAAGTGGTTGATCTTGGCTGTAAACGAAGACCTTTACATTGGCAGATTTATTCATGGGGGCAGGGGTCATATGGTGGTAGGTGTCTGACAACATGGTGTTGATGGATGCCCCAGTGTCCACAATTGCTAGGGTTGAGTGCTCCCCTACTAGTATCTGGCACCATGGTAGACACCGTGGAGTCTGGGCTGCCATTCCTATGTTTAAAATTGAGTGCATTGTGTGTTCCTCCTCATTATCATCGTCCATGTCACTGTCTTTGTCCGGTATACCGAAAGCAATGTTACCCGTGTTGGTGGTGGTGGTGGTGGCTCGAGTTTTGCTTTACTAGCACACTTTCAGGAAGTAGTTGGTCTTGCTGTGCCCAACAAACTATTTTCCACGTACCAGATGGTCTGTGGACAGTGCGTGGGCCCTCCACAGTACCCTCATGCCCTAGGTGGTGGGTTGTTGGGCTTTGTAGGTGATCGCCTAACTCCATTAACCGGCTCTTCTTTAATTGGCCTTTGTAGGGCTGCTTCCATTTGGGATGCTCAGGTTTTTGATAATTCTTCAGTCTGCCTCATTGTCAGGATGTCAGCCATGGATCTTCCAGATTCTTCTAGAATCCGCTTGCGCAGCTTCGCGGAGGCACACCCTTGGATAAGTTGCCCCCTGATTTCCTCTGTCTCATTGGCAAATCCACATGTGCTAGCTAGGTCTTTAAGCCTCATGTGGAAAGTGTAAATGGATTCCTTTGCCTGTTGTCAGGCTTGTCGGAAGCAAAATGATTGCTTATCACACAAGGGATGAGGGTGCAGAGCTGGCGGTGAGCAGCTGCTAAGGTTAGAAACGTGTCCTACCACCATGTCCTGTGTGTGTTCTTTCTGTTCATTTCTTTTTCTTTCTTTTAGGTTTTGCAGGGCTCCCTCTTGACCAGGGTGAAGAAGTCAACAGCCGGCTGCAGGGCAATGCTGGAGGTGGACTCGCTTAGGGCTATGTTTGTGGTTGGAGCAGTGCACACGTGTTGGGTCCGCACGGCGGGTTCATGGATGCCAAGTCCAGGTTCCAGCGAGCGAGGCCAGTTGATCCGACCACACAGGTCATACTCACGTTGCTGTAAGTAGGCCACGATAAAGCTGGCAGCAGCAGGTCTGGATTAGTTCCAGGAGTCTCCGGGGGCGCACGGCCAACGGAACCTCCATGTGGCACAAGCATCGCGCTCATCTAGAGAGCGGCCACCACGGATTGTCGGGCAGGGTGAGCCCTCGTCTTGCATTTACGACACATACGTAGGGTTGTGTGTGGCATATCGGCCGGTGTGCAAGCTCACACGCCCTCGGGTTGTATCCTTACCACACCCTCTGGCCTTCTTTATTCATAACCATAACCCACATGATCACGGGATCACATCATAACACAGTAACTTAATGGGGGGGCCAAACGGCATTCCCTCACACATAATTAACTTATTGGTAGCGCCTGCGACCAGTTGCGTCGCTGACGCGACACTACACCACCCACTTTTTAAGGAGCAGGAGAGAATTTGTATCGGAAAGCTTGCATACAACTAAGTCCTTTGGGAGTACCAAGTGAAAGGAGGATATATCTCGAAGGATAGACTTCGAATATTGATAATGTTTTGGGACAAAGGGCAATAGGCATTGTATTCGGGAGGAAATCTGACGCCGCTGTGAGGGTGAGAAACACAATCAGAGGCAGAATCTGCTATTGTATCAGCCCGCAAGCACTTTTGCAGTAAAAACTGAAAAAATTGATTCACATGCATGTTTGGCATGGTTCTGAAGGGCAATATATGTGGTTGGAGATCAACTTTGGCATGAAACCAGCTGCTGGTTTCATGGGCGTATGAAACCTTGCATGCCAGCCACGATGCTCCCTAAAGTGGAAGATTTTGAATGTTAAGGAAGGAACATTAATTATTGTCAAATACCATCTTGGATATGGGAGAAAGTATTAAATATTTGAGGAAATGACTGAATCCAGGGGAGGCAGATGAGATGAGAAGAAGCCTTGGATAGCAAATGAGACAAGGAGCTAGCAGTCGAGCACCCTTTTTCTTCCCCCAGCTTCACAGATCACCCCAAACCTTTCCGTGCACAACAAGAATCACCGGTACATTTTTGGGGGGAAATTTTTGTGAAGATTTGTCAAACGGTAGCAAAGATATAAGGCAAGTCAAAAGAAGCATGGCCCTAATTATAACTACCATAGAATAAAAAAAAAACATAGAAATTCACTTAAAAAAGCAAAGATTATTTCAGGAAACTATAACTCATGCCATAAGGTAACTATAACTTGTGCCCTCACCATGCACAGTTTTTGCGTCAATAATTTTACTGCAAATGTTACAGTTATATCATCAATGATGTCATAGAAATGGCATGAGTTATGTATTATCTGGGGCAATTAGCTGTGCATGGCAAGGGCACGAGTTATAGTTTTATATATATATATATATATATATATATATATATATATATATATATATATATATATATATATATGTACTGTAACGTCACCTTAGCTTAAAACCATTGTTTTTAATTAATATATATTCACTCAAAATAATGGTTAAAGCCAAGGTAACATTACAGTTAGGTGTTAAGAGAACTAACATTTAAACTAAAAAACACTGAAATGTACCAGTTATAGTTTAGTGAACTAAATGTAATTTGCATCCCTATCATGCATTGCTTATGACCTCACATATTACATCACTCTTGGTATGTTAAATTACATTGTTGATGCTTAATAAAGAAATTATAAATGACATCATTGATGAAATAGAAATTGTGTAAGTCCTGTAGGAAAGTGTGGTGCATCATTAATAACGCAGTAAAGCTTGGGATACAAGTAATACTACACTATAAAGGTTATCGCAGAGCACACTTGATGTGGGCTGCAGAGACATGTTTCAAAGTAGGATGTCGCTTAAAGCCAAAGCCTGCAAGAAAACTGTGAGAAGCACCTAATCTTCTGTTGACAATAGATTATCCCCCAGTGGATGTCTGGACATGTGCCCACATTAAATAGTTTGAATGCAGTCTTTAGACAAATTATGTGTAACATATATTTTTATAAGGTGTAGACGATTAGTCCCAGGACTTTAGTGAAGATTTTGAGGCACTGGAGATTATTGGATAATGTTGAATGTAGGAGTGACCCATTACAGATGGTTTAACTTGCACTGGGGTTGCAAGCATGGCTCTGAGATTGTATGCCTTTGGGCTCATCTCAGTAATGTGTGTAGTGCATTTTAGGAAACCAAGGAAGCCTCTCTATAAGGCCAGGCTGAAGATGTCTTACCAGTGGTAAATGCATAACCGTCAACCTGTTGAATAAAAATTGCAGTTCATGTGAAGGCTTTAGAAATGTGATTCCATTAAAGTAAAACGTGTATAAAGTCTTTGTTTGAAGAATATTCAAGGTTTAAACAAATTATCACTACATTAAAAATAATTTTGTTTGTTAGGTGGGTGAATACGTGTACGAACATAACATTCAACAAATGGGGATAACTTGACAGAAATATTTTGTGTCTACCATATGGTCAAATTTTATGTCCATGATTAGTTTATTGGTGATAAAAAAATGGACACAGGTAGAGCTAGTAGAATTATTTCAAGTCAAAAAATCCTATAAGATGCTTTCACAATGTCTCAATGAGTTCAACACTGATGCCGTTTAATATCTCATCAAGGATGTCATCAATGACACCATTTGACATGTCATGAGTGATGTAATATGAGAAGTCATAAGAAGTGCACTGCAGCACACATTATAGTTACTTCACTAAATAATAACTGGAGAATCGCAGTGTTTTTTAAAGTTTTTAAACAGTAATTCTCCTCTTCTTTCAACCTATCTATAGCATCACTTTAACCTTTGTTTTTTCAATGAACTTCTAGGATAATTTTTAATGTAAGATATGGTCTTATTACCATATCTAATGTCACCATAACCTTTGTATTTTTCAGTGAATTTCTGTTCTTTAAAAAAATTATTCTTCAAAGTTGACCTTATGCCCAACCCCATTAGGCACCCTGTGCCCAAAACCTACCCTGAGAGTCAAGATGTGCCACGAGCGGTGGACAGAACTGGTGGCATTTGATGCAGTGGAATTCCACAGGGCTCCAAAAATTCTGTGAGATTCCTTGGAATTCTGTTAATGGGCAGAAATAGGCATGTTGCACTGATTGCACTGTGATTTAGTGCCAGGAGCGTGATCTGTGCCTATAAAATCAGCCCAAAGAGCACCCCCTGGTGCACCAGGGTGCACAGCGACTCAAGTTGATTTTGCTGCCGCCTGAGTAGATTTTCTACTCAAGCAGCAGCATTCTGAACATGAATGATCACAATCGCCTGCCACCGTACATGTTGGAAAAATGTTGCTGGATATCTTCCTAGCTATCGAAAATTGCATTAGGGGATGCCAAATCTTGCTCGCCCTTACCAACTTACCATTTTAGCGCATGTGCAAGCTAAAATTTTGTCATGTGGCAATTGGTTGAATTTGTTCAGAACTCCTTGAAACTCACCAAAATTCCATCAATTTTGCTGTTGGAACAGAAACGTTTCCCCACCCCTAGTGCTCACCCTGCCCCCTTATGGGGCTTTTTCAGCATTTCTTCAGTTCTCAGGGAACCATGTCTCGAAGTTCTCTAATGTCGGTTGCAACTTAGTTTTTCAGTGTTGGATCCAGCCAATCCGATAATTCAGTACCATGGTATAAATATATGAATACATACACTTACCATCCAAATAAATTATTCCAGAGTAAAATACTAAATGTAAAATCCAACAAAACAAGCACATACCAACCCAATCTGGCATCCAGGCACTGCCCCATTAGACTACTCACCTTGTCATTTAAGATGAACTCATGACCATCCTCTTCCAGGATGACTCAGTGGTTATATCGTTATTAGATTTTTCAGTGGCATTATGCAGTATCTCAATCATCATCTTTCTGACTGTTCTTAGATTATTCAAATCTCTTATTGCCATCAGGTGTCAATGCATCTCATTGCAACCTTATCTAATGTCCAACTTCATCTCCACCTGTGGAGTTCATTCAGGGCTCCTACTTTTGCCATATTCTGCTGAACATTTACATATAGCAGTCATCAGGTGTTTTGGCTTTAACATCATGTCTTATGCTAATGATCTATCTGTCTTTGAAAACATATCCTACATTAAAGATTTTTTCTCAACTTTTATGTCTGCTGTTGCCACGTAGATCATTCACAACTCTTTAAATCCTCACACTGCCCAGATGGAGATTCTGCTTTTTTGTGCACAGTCCTGCTTCCACACCCACTTCCGCACCAGAAACCTGGACATCAACTGCAATACTAACCTGTGTTTTGCTCCTAAGATATCTCAGATGGCTTCTACAGGCATTGCCATTCTTAGAATGCTTTGAAAATCTCTTTGGTTCTTTCAACTTTATCATACAAAATGGTCATCCAGATCCTCATAATTTCCTGCTTAAATTGCACTAACTCCCTTAATTTAGATCTAATGGATTACCTCATCAACGGAGTCCATGTAGTACAAAATCTGGCTGCCTATTTGATTTTGATCTTCCCACATTGTTAATACGAGTGTCAATATCTTGAACTACAGCATTGGCTTCCTTTTCTAAAGAGCTGCCTCTTTAAGGGTCTCTGCCTTGCACACAAAGCTGTTCATAATCCAGATCCTTTCTTCCTTAGAAAGAAGCTGCTTTCCTACAAACCTAACCATACTCTGCACACAGCTGGCGTGAACCTGTTCCAGCTTCCCCACATAAAGTGGAGCCGCCCTGGCCATCTGCACTTTTTCCTCTGTTGTCACAAAATCTTGGAACTCCCAACTGGTAACATGAGATGTGTGTCCTCATTGGCTCTTTTTAGGAACCACCTTTTTCAGCCTCCTTAACTTCTTTTGGCCTCTTTCATTTCCTTGATGCCTACCTTTCATGTTGTGCCAGGACACCCAGTTTGGGTAGTATCAATAGAGCCTACAAATCATTTTATTTATTTTTTCACTTGATCACAAATCTGCAACAGTGTTAATCTATTGATCATCAACAGCCATTGCATTGAAGAAAGATGGAATGAACAAAACAAGACAATGGATTGGCTCCATGAGGAAGATTATATAACTGCTAAACTATTGGTAGGCTTAAAAGTTAAGAGGTCATCTAGAACCAAAATAATACTTTGTCTCCACATGGTTATTGCCTAAATGTTGATTGGAAATAAGTATGGAAAAGGTCACAGTGGCCTGCTGATGTACCTTTTTCTGATGTGTAATCTGTGGAAGCAGATGGACACCATTTAGTGCATAAATTTAAATTGAGATAAAGGGCAAAGGCTCCATATACTGGGCTTCACTAGAACTATTTGGGACAAGGATAATAACTCTTGGACCCAGCTCCTGACAGTAACAGGCAAAGGAATTCCTTGGCTCTCCTAGAGGTACCTTCTTCTTTGCATGTCTTCTCCGTTTGTTACTCTTTGTTTCTTTTAGTTATGTACACAGGGATCTCATCACCATAGTGGTGGCTGCTACTTTGTCATTAGTCTTAACTGTATTATAAGTATTAGTGTTTCCACGACCATTCGGTCAACCAGAATAGACATCTATCGGATATACGTTCGTTTCACCCTTATTCTCCAGTGCGATTTCATTGGTTGACGTTTGTTGAAATCTCCAGATGTGAGTGACTGTACCCTATACTGTCCCTCATATGTTGGAACATGTCAGTCATTGCCCTCCGTAATCACTGGATTTTAAGATTTTTTAAGTGAAAACTTTCACAGTTTGGCACAGATTTTATTTCAATTTTGTTCCTGCTGAACTGTCAGACTCTCTCTCTTCCTTCACACAGTCTTATCTGAGGCAGTTATTTATACCCTACCACTTTAAAACTTCACCAGCTGTCTCTAGTTTCAGGTGAGTGTAGCTGGCATGAAAGACAGTGGGCAGCACCCAAGTTGCACACAATGGTGAAAATGGTGTAAGCGAGCATTCCAAGTAGCGGCAAAGGCAGAACCCCCTATGAAAAGTTTTTGAACCTAGCATTTATTTTCACAAATTTAGCATTGCTTATGAAACAGGTTGAGGCATCATGGGTATGGTGATATTAGATTAAGTACAGCACTAGGGCTGTGCATAACTTTTGCTATGCAAATTTAAAGGGGTCACTTGTTGCAGAAGAAAACAAAACTATTCTCTCTGTCCATTCCTACATCTCTAAAAATCACCAATAACGGAATAACAGCTCGGTGTATGCCTGTAGAATTTACAAAGTCATGTTGTGAACCTTGGTAAAGCAATGCATGTGAATGATGCATCTGTCCAGTTTCACAGCTCTTTAAATACATTTTGTGCATGAACCAAATCTCGATGGAACAAATATTATCCCAACTCGGGACCGGCAAACTCTCAGAGATGAAGCCACCATCGTGGCAATGGAATTCCCCCCCCCCCCAACCCTATTACAATGTTCCTGTCAGTCTGACCAGCAGAAACATTGCAATAGAGCGTTCCCGCAAACATTGCAATAGAGCGTTCGGGAACAGTGCTACAAGATAGCACTCAGCTCCATTAAAGGAGCTGAGTGATATCTAGAAGCACAGAGGGGGCTGACCAGCACCCTCAGAATGTGCAATGTCTGTCAGCGCCACCCTTGTTGACTACAACCAAGACTGACATGAGCCCGTTGGGTCTGCCTGCCAGGCTCGTAATTGGGCACTCGGACCGCCCAGAGCGAGGTAATCTGACCGTCAATGCAAGTGTGGCAATCCTTGAACCGCCACACTCGTAATGAGGCCCTAAGTGAAAGAACCTACTCAAAGATGTATGAGTCAGTGAAATAGTGATTGGCTGAGCATATGTAACTTACAATATCACCTTGTAGTGACCAACAATGTGACAAGGGCTGGTTTTAACCCAAAAAGATATTACTGCCCTCTGCCTTCTCCACAGCCCAACCGCTCCTTCTCTTGTTTCTTGAGAAAATATCCCCTTCAAACCCTCAGATTTCCCACACAGTGGCGCATCACAGAGTGGTTAATTGTCACTGAGCAGAAGCGTCAGAGCAAAAGTGGGACGTGCGAAAAGAGGCCTCTGGAACCCTGGAAACTAATGATGCATGCGCATTGGACCTATTGGGACATCAACCTGGGTTTGCTTTCAGACAGTGACATACATTCTTTCCTAGAAACTGCAGCATTTGAAGTCTCATAGCTCTGTTGAACTCTGAGAACATAGACTCAGCTACTGCGAAACAGGAGAAAAACAGTTCCACCACATTTAAAAAATACAGTTTAGGGGCAAAAGAGGGAAACACTGAGGTCCTAATTATGAGTCTGGCGGTCCGACAGCCACATTATGACTGTGGTGAAAGTGCCACGGATCAACTGCCGGCACCACCACATTTTTTCGCCGGCCGGCGGCCTGGTGGTGCCGGGGGTCTTAATCCGCCAGGTCAATGCTGCAATGATGCAAACAGCGTTGCCCTAGGGATTGCGAGTCCTGTGTCCGCCAGCTTTTGCATGGCTGACAGAAACAGTCTTCTGGGGGCCCCATGGGGGCCCCTACACTGCCCTTGCTCTTGGCATGGGCAGTGCAGGGCCCCCCTGGGCTGCCCCGTCATGCTTTTCACTGCCTGAATTACAGGCAGTGAAAAGCGCAATGTGCAGGAGGCTGGCCTGGCTTGTAGTGGGTACCAGAGGTACTTACACCTTGTGCCAGGTCCAGTTATCCCTTATTAGTGTAGAAGAGGTGTTTCTAGCAGCTTAGGCTGATAGAAGGTAGCTATAGCAGAGCAGCTTAGGCTGAACTAGGAGACATGCAAAGCTCCTACTATACCACTGGTGTCATATGCACAATATCATAAGAAAACACAATACACAGATATACTAAAAATAAAGGTACTTTATTTTTATGACAATATGCCAAAAGTATCTCAGTGAGTACACTCAGTATGAGGATGCCAAATATACACAAGATATATGTACACAATACCAAAAATATGCAGTAATAGCAAAAGGAAGTAATGCAAGCAGTGTAAAGTTTCAATAGATTGCAATAGGAGCACATAGGTATAGGGGCAACACAAACCATATACTCCAAAAGTGGAATGCGAACCACGAATGGACCCCAAACCTATGTGAGCTTGTAGAGGGTCGCTGGGACTGTAAGAAAACAGTGAGGGTAAGAAAAATAGCCCACCCCAAGACCCTGAAAAGTAGGTGTAAATTGCACCTATAACCCCCAGAGAGCACAGAAGTGGTGATAGGGGGTTTCTGCAAGGAAGACCAACACCAGCAAAGCAACAACAGTGGATTTCCGGACCTGAGTACCTGTGGAACAAGGGGACCAAGTCCAAGAGTCGCGACAATGTCGAGAGTGGGCAGATGCCCAGGAAATGCCAGCTGAGGGTGCAAAGAAGCTGCCACTGGATGGTAGAAGCTGTGGATTCTGCAAGAACGAAGAGGGCTAGAAACTTCCCCTTTAGAGGATGGATGTCCCACGTCGTGAAGAAGCTTGCAGAGGTGTTCCCATGCAGAAAGACCGCAAACAAGCCTTGCTAGCTGCAAGGGTCGCGGTTAGGGTTTTTGGATGCTGCTGTGGCCCAGGACGGACCAGGATGTCGCCACTTGGACGAGGAGAGAGAGGGGGTGCCCAGCAAGTCAGGGAGCCCTCACTGAAGTAGTCAGCACCCGCAGAAGTACCGGAACAGGCACATGGAAGAGGAGTGAACCCGGAGTCCACCCAAAGACACAAAAGGGAGTCCCACGACGCCGGAGGACAACTCAGAAGGTTGTGCACTGCAGGTTAGAGTGTTGGGGACCAGGCTTGGCTGTGCATGAAGGAAATCCTGGAAGAGTGCACAGGAGCCGGATCAGCTGCAAATTACGCGGTACCCAGCAATGCAGTCTAGCGTGGGGAGGCAAGGACTTACCTCCACCAAACTTGGACTGAAGAGTCACTGGACTGTGGGAGTCACTTGGACAGAGTTGCTGAGTTCCAGGGACCACGCTCGTCGTGCTGAGAGGGGACCCAGAGGACCGGTGATGCAGTCTTTTGTTGCCTGCGGTTGCAGGGGGAGGATTCCGTCGTCCCACGGGAGATTTCTTCAGAGCTCCTGGTGCAAGAAGGAGGCAGGCTACCCCCAGAGCATGCACCACCAGGAAACAGGCGAGAAAGCGGCAGGATCAGCGATACAAGGTTGCAGTAGTCGTCTTTGCTACTTTGTTGCGGTTTTGTAGGCGTCCTGAGCAGTCAGCGGTCGATCATTTGGCAGAAGGTGAAGAGAGAGATGCAGAGGAACTCTGGTGAGCTCTTGCATTCGGTATCTGAAGAATTCCCCAAAGCAGAGACCCTAAATAGCCAGAAAAGGAGGTTTGGCTACCTAGGAAGGGGGATAGGCTAGTAAGAAAGGTAAGAGCCTATCAGAAGGAGTCTCTGACATCACCTGATGGCACTGGCCACTCAGAGCAGTCCAGTGTGCCAGCAACATCTCTGTTTCCAAGATGGCAGTGGTCTGGGGCACACTGGGGGCGCTCTGGGCACCTCCCCTGGGAGGTGCAGGTCAGGGGAGTGGTCACTCCCCTTTCCTTTGTCCAGTTTCGTGCCAGAGCAGGGCTGGGGGATCCCTGAACCGGTGTAGACTGGCTTATGCAGAGATGGGCAGCATCTGTGCCCATCAAAGCATCTCCATAGGCTGGGGGAGGCTACTCCTCCCCAGCAATCACACCTATTTCCAAAGGGAGAGGGTGTCACACCCTCTCTCAGAGGAAATCCTTTGTTCTGCCTTCCTGGGCCAGGGCTGCCTGGACCCCAGGGGGGCAGAAACCTGTCTGAGGGGTTCGCAGCAGCAGCAGCTGCAGTGCAAACCCTGGAAAGGCAGTTTGGCAGTACCCGGGTTCTGTGCTAGAGACCCGGGGTATCATGGAATTGTCTCCCCAATGCCAGAATGGCATTGGGGTGACAATTCCATGATCTTAGACATGTTACATGGCCATGTTCGGAGTTACCATTGTGATCAAAACATACATAGGTAGTGACCTATGTATAGTGCACGCGTGAAATGGTGTCCCCGTACTCACAAAGTCCGGGGAATTTGCCCTGAACAATGTGGGGGCACCTTAGCTAGTGCCAGGGTGCCCACACACTAAGTAACTTTGCACCCAACCTTCACCAGTTGAAGGTTAGACATATAGGTGACTTATAAGTTACTTAAGTGCAGTGGTAAATGGCTGTGAAATAACGTGGACGTTATTTCACTCAGGCTGCAGTGGCAGGCCTGTGTAAGAATTGTCAGATCTCCCTATGGGTGGCAAAAGAAATGCTGCAGCCCATAGGGATCTCCTGGAACCCCAATACCCTGGGTACTTCAGTACCATATACTAGGGAATTATAAGGGTGTTCCAGTATGCCAATGTGAATTGGTAAAATTGGTCACTAGCCTGTTAGTGACAATTTGTAAAGTAGAGAGAGCATAACCACTGAGGTTCTGGTTAGCAGAGCCTCAGTGAGACAGTTAGGCATCACACAGGGAACACATACATATAGGCCACAAACTTATGAGCACTGGGGTCCTGGCTAGCAGGGTCCCAGTGACACATAACAAACATACTGACAACATAGGGTTTTCACTATGAGCACCGGGCCCTGGCTAGCAGGATCCCAGTGAGACAGTGAAAACGCCCTGACATATACTCACAAACAGGCCAAAAGTGGGGGTAACAAGGCTAGAAAGAGGCTACTTTCTCACACAACCCCCCCCCCCAAACAAAGGACAATAAGGCTAACCTTGGCCAGTTGAGACTTTATTGTCTAAGTGGTGATAAGTGGAGAGTAGCTCTGCAATAGACTGGTTACTCCCTTTATCATCCACTATAAGGTTGCTTCCCTGTGGGGATGTAAAACACCCTGTTTGAAGTTTTTTAGCTAACCAACAATGTGAAGTTATATTTTCAGAGTTCCTATCAGTAAGTTTTAGTTTAGAACAGTGGGAATTGTCCACTGGACCTATTTCTAGTGATGAGAATGCCAGACAGGGATTCTGTCTCAGTAAAGCCATAGCTGGGTAAAAACTTTGTCCATATGGCTGGAAGAGAGAACAGGGATGCTGTTTCTCTTTAGTTGGAGCAGGGCAGGGATGCTGTCCTATGAGCTTCACACTAGGGCAGGGCTGCTGTCCTAAGTGTTGTGAGGCAGTGCAGGGTTTCTGCACTAAAGTTTCTCTCGGAGGGTTGGAGGAATGCTCCATGTTAACTAAAATGGTGCCCTTTTTCTCACCAAGATTAGTTATCCCACAGAGAGGTACTTCCACAACAGGGAGTACAGCTATGCCAGCTGATGATTCCCTTGGTACAGGTGCCACCCCAGGAGAGGTTTCTCCTACCACAGGAATGGTATCCTGAATGGCAGGGTGGGTAGGGGATACTGTGATACCCTTTTTACCTGTTGTTGGAGAGGGATCCTGAGTTTTCAGGCCTTTTTCTCTCCTTTGCTTTTTCATTTCAGTAGAAATGAGAGGGAACAATTCCTCTGGGATACCCAGCATGGCTGCATGGGTATAAAACTCTACCTCAGCCCAACCTGAGGTCTCTAGGTCATTACCTAAGAGACAGTCTACAGGTAAGCTAGGTGACACTACCATCTGCTTAGGGCCAGTAACTCCACCCCAACTAAGCTGAACTATAGCTAAGGGAAGAAACTTAGTGGAGTTAAGAACATCAATAATCTTGTACTGTTGTCCAATGATGTGTTGTTCAGGAGGCACTAGGTTTTCAGTCACCAAAGTGATACTGGCACCTCTGTCCCTGTAGGCCTGGGCCTCAACACCATTTATTGAAACTGTCTGCCTGTACTTATCCATTGTAAGGGGACAAGCAGCCAGTGTGGCAAGGCCAATGCCACTAGGTGTGACAGAAACTGTCTTGGGGCTGACTACCCCAGTTTCTATGATGGACTCATAAGTGAACCCAACTACACCCTTAGTTTGACTGTTGCCAGCAGTCCCACCACTATTACCACTACTGCTAGGGGCACTAGAGTTTGATGTATTAGTGGTGGTTGGCTCAGGGGGTTTACCTGGACAGGACTTATCCCCTTGCCAATGGCCTTTATTTTTACACACATAGTACCAAGGCTTTTTAATGTGTGTATGTTGTGAAGAAGAGGAAGAATTTGATTTATCCCCACCCCCTGAAGAGTGTTTAGGATGTGAAGAAGGATCTTTGGTTTTACCCTTGTCCCCATGCTTATCCTGAGATTTCTCATCATCTTTCTTCTTGCCATCCTTGTCACCCCCTGTATGAACTTTTCTGTTCACTCTTGTTCTGACCCATTTGGCTGCCTTATTTCCCAATTCTTGGGGAGAGGTCAGATCTGAGTCCACTAGATATTGGTGTAACAAATCAGACACACAGTGATTCAGAATATGCTCACTCAGGATTAGATTGTACAGGCTTTCATAGTCAGAAACTTTACTGCCATGTAACCACCCCTCCAAGGTCTTCACTGAATAGTCAAGAAAGTCTACTCAGTCTTGTGAGGACTCTTTTCTGGTTTCTCTGAACTTAATCCTGTATTGTTCAGTGGTTAAGCCAAATCCATCCAAGAGTGCATTCTTCAAAACTGTAAAATTATTGGCATCACTTTCCTTCACAGTAAGGAGCCTATCCCTACCTTTTCCACTGAAAGATAGCCATAGGATAGCAGCCCACTGCCTTTGAGGGACCCCCTGATCCATACAGGCCCTCTCAAGTGCAGCAAACTACTTGTTAATGTCACCCCCCTCCTTGTAAGGGGGATCTATCTTATGCAGATTCCTAGAATCATGTTCTCTCACAGGATTGCTATCTGGAATACTGCTGCTGCCACCATGGGGTCAAAACCCCATCCTCTGTCTCTCTTTTTCTAAGTTCAGGGATTCCCTGTCTAGAGCCAGCTGTTGCTGTTTAATCTTCAGCCTGGTCTCTTCCACTCTCAACTTATTGAGTTCCCTTTCTAACATCTTGTCATCAGGATGGGTGGGTTGGGAATGTCTTGACACAGAAGAATGATGTGAATGAACAGAGGGAGACCTGTCCCTAACAGTTGGCACCCTAACAACCTGGCCTCCAGGAACAAAAACATCCCTACTGTGATGGGAGCTTCTATTACTACCAGCATTGCTAGGTGGTCTGCTAAGGGGCAGATTAGGAAGGGCACCCTCTAACACTCTTACTGGGGGCTCCCCTGAGTCAGAGTGTGAGCTATCTCCTAATTTCTCAATTGAAGTGCCAGCTAAGGCCTTATCATTTTCAATAAGCATGTTAGACAATAATTCTCTAGAAGGGTTCTTTCCTACTACTAAACCTCTATCAATGCAGAGACTCTTTAGGCACTTAACGTTAATGTGGTCATAAGCTGTACTGACCAAATTAAGAGGAGTTCCTACATCAGACATGATAGAAAAAGGTTTACGGACAGATAAAAGAGAGAAAAAGTTTTAGGACTTTTTAAAGAACAGGAAAAAAACGTTTTCAACTTTTTGAAACTTTTTGATAGTTTTAGGAGTACTTTTCAGCACTTAGCAGATAGTGTAAGAGAAGAAAAGCAAAACTTTTTGGTTAGGTGTACATACACTGAACGTGTTTTGTATATTATTCTCTTATGAAAAGTACACAATGACAAAGTGGTAAGTAGGTGCAAGTACTTATCCCACTGCTGCACAACCAATGTAGGAGGCTGGCCTGGCTTGTAGTGGGTACCAGAGGTACTTACACCTTGTGCCAGGTCCAGTTATCCCTTATTAGTGTAGAAGAGGTGTTTCTAGCAGCTTAGGCTGATAGAAGGTAGCTATAGCAGAGCAGCTTAGGCTGAACTAGGAGACATGCAAAGCTCCTACTATGCCACTGGTGTCATATGCACAATATCATAAGAAAACACAATACACAGATATACTAAAAGGAAGGTACTTTATTTTTATGACAATATGCCAAAAGTATCTCAGTGAGTACCCTCAGTATGAGGATGCCAAATATACACAAGATATATGTACACAATACCAAAAATATGCAGTAATAGCAAAAGGAAGTAATGCAAGCAGTGTAAAGTTACAATAGATTGCAATAGGAGCACATATGTATAGGGGCAACACAAACCATATACTCCAAAAGTGGAATGCGAACCACGAATGGACCCCAAACCTATGTGAGCTTGTAGAGGGTCGCTGGGACTGTAAGAAAACAGTGAGGGTTAGAAAAATAGACCACCCCAAGACCCTGAAAAGTAGGTGTAAAGTGCACCTATAACCCCCAGAGAGCACAGAAGTCGTGATAGGGGGTTTCTGCAAGGAAGACCAACACCAGCAAAGCAACAACAGTGGATTTCCGGACCTGAGTACCTGTGTAACAAGGGGACCAAGTCCAAGAGTCGCGACAATGTTGAGAGTGGGCAGATGCCCAGGAAATGCCAGCTGAGGGTGCAAAGAAGCTGCCACTGGATGGTAGAAGCTGTGGATTCTGCAAGAACGAAGAGGGCTAGAAACTTCTCCTTTGGAGGATGGATGTCCCACGTCGTGAAGAAGCTTGCAGAGGTGTTCCCACGCAGAAAGACCGCAAACAAGCCTTGCTAGCTGCAAGGGTCGTGGTTAGGGTTTTTGGATGCTGCTGTGGCCCAGGACGGACCAGGATATCACCACTTGGATGAGGAGACAGAGGGGGCGCCCAGCAAGTCAGGGAGCCCTCACTGAAGCAGGCACCACCCGCAGAAGTACTGGAACAGGCACTTGAAAGAGGAGTGAACCGGAGTCCACCCGAAGACACAAAAGGGAGTCCCACGACACCGGAGGACAACTCAGAAGGTTGTGCACTGCAGGTTAGAGTGTTGGGGACCCAGGCTTGGCTGTGCACGAAGGAAATCCTGGAAGAGTGCACAGGAGCCGGAGCAGCTGCAAATCACGCGGTAACCAGCAATGCAGTCTAGCGTGGGGAGGCAAGGACTTACCTCCACCAAACTGGACTGAAGAGTCACTGGACTGTGGGAGTCACTTGGACAGAGTTGCTGAATTCCAGGGACCACGCTCGTCGTGCTGAGAGGGGACCCAGAGGACCGGTGATGCAGTCTTTTGTTGCCTGCGGTTGCAGGGGGAGGATTCCGTCGTCCCACGGGAGATTTCTTCAGAGCTCCTGGTGCAAGAAGGAGGCAGGCTACCCCCAGAGCATGCACCACCAGGAAACAGGCGAGAAAGTGGCAGGATCAGCGATACAAGGTTGCAGTAGTCGTCTTTGCTACTTTCTTGTGGTTTTGCAGGAATCCTGAGCAGTCAGCGGTCGATCCTTTGGCAGAAGGTGAAGAGAGAGATGCAGAGGAACTCTGGTGAGCTCTTGCATTCGGTATCTGAAGAATTCCCCAAAGCAGAGACCCTAAATAGCCAGAAAAGGAGGTTTGGCTACCTAGGAAGGGGGATAGGCTAGTAAGAAAGGTAAGAGCTTATCAGAAGGAGTCTCTGACGTCACCTGATGGCACTGGCCACTCAGAGCAGTCCAGTGTGCCAGCAACATCTCTGTTTCAAGATGGCAGAGGTCTGGGGCACACTGGAGGAGCTCTGGGCACCTCCCCTGGGAGGTGCAGTTCAGGGGAGTGGTCACTCCCCTTTCCTTTGTCCAGTTTCGCGCCAGAGCAGGGCTGGGGGATCTGGCTTATGCAGAGTTGGGCAGCATCTGTGCCCATCAAAGCATCTCAAGAGGCTGGGGGAGGCTACTCCTCCCCAGCCATCACACCTATTTCCAAAGGGAGAGGGTGTCACACCCTCTATCAGAGGAAATCCTTTGTTCTGCCTTCATGGGCCAGGGCTGCCTGGACCCCAGGGGGGCAGAAACCTGTCTGAGGGGTTGGCAGCAGCAGCAGCTGCAGTGCAAACCCTGGAAAGGCAGTTTGGCAGTACCCGGGTTCTGTGCTAGAGACCCGGGGGATCATGGAATTGTCTCCCCAATGCCAGAATGGCATTTGGGTGACAATTCCATGATCTTAGACATGTTACATGGCCATGTTCGGAGTTACCATTGTGACGCTATACATAGGTAGTGACCTATGTATAGTGCACGCGTGTAATGGTGTCCCCGCACTCACAAAGTCCGGGGAATTTGCCCTGAACAATTTTGGGGCACCTTAGCTAGTGCCAGGGTGCCCACACACTAAGTAACTTTGCACCCAACCTTCACCAGGTGAAGGTTAGACATATAGGTGACTTATAAGTTACTTAAGTGCAGTGGTAAATGGCCGTGAAATAACGTGCACGTTATTTCACTCAGGCTGCAGTGGCAGGCCTGTGCAAGAATTGTCAGATCTCCCTATGGGTGGCAAAAGAAATGCTGCAGCCCATAGGGATCTCCTGGAACCCCAATACCCTGGGTACCTCAGTACCATATACTAGGGAATTATAAGGGTGTTCCAGTATGCCAATGTGAATTGGTAAAATTGGTCACTAGCCTGTTAGTGACAATTTGTAAAGTAGAGAGAGCATAACCACTGAGGTTCTGGTTAGCAGAGCCTCAGTGAGACAGTTAGGCATCACACAGGGAACACATACATATAGGCCACAAATTATGAGCACTGGGGTCCTGGCTAGTAGGGTCCCAGTGACACATAACAAACATACTGACAACATAGGGTTTTCACTATGAGCACCGGGCCCTGGCTAGCAGGATCCCAGTGAGACAGTGAAAACGCCCTGACATATACTCACAAACAGGCCAAAAGTGGGGGTAACAAGGCTAGAAAGAGGCTACTTTCTCACACAATGGGTGCTGTCGCACCCAATGCAGCTCAACATTTCCCGCTGTGCCAGAGTGCAGAAACAGCTCATAATAGGGCCAGCAGGCGGAAAACCTGGTGGTCTTCCTACCCAACGACTTTGGTGAGCGGCCTCCGCCTCCCGCCAAACTCATAATGGTTATGACATATGCTGATGATGAAAAATGTTTCATAGGATACGCGGACTGTGGAGTTATTTACAGTGGCACAGGTGACCACAATCTTTTGCCTTTGCAGAGGCTGTCAGCAAATCTTACAATGTTGTGCCCATGGAAGTTGGGAAGGGAAATAAATATCAATCAACAGCTCCAGAAGGGAGGTGGGGAGACCGCTTATTCTGCAGGAGGGAGGAACTTCAGTCTCTTTTGCTGGTATCTGGGATTTTAGAGTCACTGAATAGTAAAATCTGTTCAGGCTTTCAAGACAGTCACAATGAATAGTTATAAGACCCCATATCACAGAATGAATTTTAATGGAGATCATTTGCATGTTTATTTATCATCCTGAAAACCCGAGCAAATTGTATTATTCAGAAGATGGAGCAAGTAAGGTTCTTGTGGTAACACCAACACATTTTAAAGTGCATAGACTGAACACGTATTGATCATAAATTTACTGAAAACACTTCTATTACATTATATAAAGGAAATACCACTTGAAAATAATAATAATAATAATAATAAAAACTGCTATAGCAATAGAAAAAAAGCATTTACACTAAAACCCCGAAAGTTCCTTCTTTTGCTAAAATATGCCTAATTGGAATGTCAAGCAAAAATATTAATGACGAAAATACCTAAAAGGCAGCTTGCTGCTCATTAAAACATGTCTGTTCTACCGCCATCAAAATTTATAGGAGATCCTGCAAGAAGAAACAAGAGGAAAATTAAGTAATAAATAACTATTAGTGTGAGGAAAATGTGTGAAGAACAGAGGACTGGGAAAGGAGAATAAGAACAAAGAAATCCAATGTTCGCCCCCCAAAAAGTGTCACGTGTATGGCAGCTTCAATATGGTAAGTGATAGAAAGCAGGACAAAGGACTGCAGGGGTATTCCCTTTTTCAAAGAAACACTTCAAAATCAAACATTTTGGAAACAAATGTTTAGAAGTGAATCAATACTTTCAAACAAATTAATTTCAAATTGTTTAATTTGAAAACATCTCTATTTTCTCAACCAAAAACGCTTAGAAAAAGCGCCATAGATTTTTACTAGGAACTGCAGCATTTGAAGTCCTAAGGCTGTACTGGATTCTGAAAGCATAGGGCCAGCTGAGAGGTGAGTGGAAATATATGAAACTGGAGAAAAACAGTTCTGCCACATTTCAAAAATACAGTGATTGGCCTAAATCTGATTTCAAGGGATAACATGAAAATAATTCAGAAGAAAGATGAATTGATAGCATCCTCCTAGATTTATTATTCTGACTAATGATGCAATTTGGGGGCATCTGACAGATCATTCCAGGACTTCCCTCTGTAACCTTTATGACCTTGTGATGTTGGATGTAGCAAGAATTCTACTGGAATTATGAGCCTCATTTAGAACAAACTGGTCCATCGATTACGATGCGTCAGTTTGCTTGCACCACCATGCGCCCCCCAAACGACACCATGGTAGAGCTGTATTTACAATACATTGCACCATGGCACTCGTTGGCACAGGTGTGTCAGAATTTCTGATACAATTGTTGCGCTTTGCTGAACTAGCATCAAAAATGTTGGTGCTAATCCAGCAAAGTTTGGTGGGCCCATTGAAAACAGCCTAGCGTCACTTTAATGCCTACCTTGAGCAGGCATTAAAAAATGATGGCAGAAAGACGCAATTAAATCTTGTAGATTTCACTGCACCATTACTGTGGGCCTCTTAGCAGGGGAACGCCTCCCTTGCATACATCATAGCTAACACAGGTATAATGTGGTGCCAGGGTTTACAAACTGGCGTAATGGTACCATTGTGCCAGTTTATAAATATGGCGGGGGGACTGTTCTGTGCCGCCATAGCATAAAACAAATGATGCTATGGTGGCGCAAGAGGCTTGTAAATGAGCTCCTAAGTGTTTTAGGAGGCACAGAATGAATTGTTTTTGTCCTATCCCAAATCCAGTGTTTGGCATCCTAGTACATATCTCTCTGGTGAGGCTCACACTGTAAGTTAAACTTCTAGAATAATATTCAACAGTTTTCAAATAATCTAAAAGTGGACTCCCAGGCAGAGTACATTGTGAGATGGCAGAAAATGCAAATGTATCAATAGAGATGACACAAAAGACTTCTGCCAACACACAAATATTATTTGGAGAGGATATATTGTTTCAGAGAGGTACAAATGTCACTACCTAAGGCAAGGGAATGGTGTCAGCTTATTTCCCTTTATGCAGGACCCCTAACATTGAGTCGTATTAATTAAAGGTGCCGCGGCACTACAGATTTTATCTGGTAAGGTTTAGTCTTGGCCTGGTCCATCTTTTGGTGGCCTATGCGTCTAATGTAGATACTTCTAAAGAATTAATACTATGCCTGTGTGATTCCCTTACACCTCTATCCCAGTTGCACATGGTATTTTTTGTGGCTTATATCATGAGCAGAGAATGAGGATATTAGTTCCACTTTGCATGGCTTTGAATATTAGACAGTGTAAGGAAGCATTCATGTATTTGTAGTTGCTCCAAACAGATCTAGTATGTGTCACTATGTATCAATTTACCTCGTCTGTGGTAAAAGCTAGAAACATTGTCGGAAAGTGATCTGCAATTAGGATGATCGTCATGTTAGGTATTGTTGGTCAAATGGTACTATTAAGGAGTTGGTGATGCACAGCATGGCAAGTGCTCTGATATAAATCTATCTGATGATGGAGATTGCATTACTTACTGATCATTCTAATTTTTTTTTTTGATCGTTGTTATGTCTGACCTTAATCTTTTAAGGTTGGTTATGAGCAGAGCACAGTGTAATGAATGGATCAGTAATTAGCCATCACATCTGTGTCAGCTATGTTGAATGCACTTGCACTGTTAGCTGTGCTTCATGATGTAATATGACACACAAAATCCTTACAATGTGCCCTTTGTGGTTATTCTACTAAAACTACCTCATTTCAACAGTTTTGGAATTGGAATGTAATTGGTTTGTGGCACTTTAAGCTCTAGATTGTTTTGCAAAATAATGCTTTTTGCTGATTTTTTGTATGTTTTTTATTTAAAATTCTTATGAATTTATAATTGCTCTAACAGTGCTTATTTGAATTCCATCTGAAGATATTTGAAACAATTTAATATGTTTTAACTGTGCTCATTATGTGAATGTATTTTGATGTTTTAAAGTTTTCTTGACCTGACCTACCCACTCTGTAAGGATATATGAAAACCACTGAATGGCTAAACTAAATCAGTCACAATATCCACCTCACCAATTCTATTAAGTGTGAAGGCATTGTCAAGTGTTTGAAAAACATATGCAGTAGCAGAACCAGATCAGGCATAAGCTCTTTGATGATGTAAGTGAGATTTTGGACATGTATCATTATAGACTCATGCCTCAAACGGACCGCCTGTCCGCAGAATGTAATGTGATCCTATAAACTACTGTAAATGGAGAGTACTCCCTTTCTATAGGACCATAAGTAGTGAAAGTCAAACTATTTATGAGGCGGCCCAAATCCAAAGGCATGAGGTTGCTGGATGCATATTATAAATGACATGTTAGAGATGAGTAAGTTGGAATGGTGGACCAGCAACGCAGTTTTAAGAGTGGAATAACTTGATCCTTTTCAATGAGTCACAAATCAAGCCAGATGCAAAGGAGGTGTTACTGACCCATTAATAATGGGCAGTAATGCCTTTATTCATTCATTAACAAATACTGACGGGCACATATCTCCTACACAGTAACGTTTAGTGAATTTAACTATTCACTATCATCAGATATATTTTGTTAATGGTCAAACTTTGCACTGTCTCTGTTAACTAGTTTTTTTAGTTCAAAGTATTTATTTTTTTAAATTAATGAAGATAATACAAAAATATTACTGAAAAGGTACATGAAACAAGAATATGTGTATATATGAAATAGTCATATATCTATACCTGTAACAATAGCAACTTCTTATAATTTCGCTAAAAAGCATGGAATACTAATCCATATTGAATATGAAGATATATTTACAGATGGGTGTACAAGGAAATATAATCATCAACAGGTTTCCAAAACTGTTGAAATGAGGTAGTTTTAGTAGAATAACCAGCAAGGGATAAATGGGCACCTCGTTTAGTCAAAATAAGCCAAGACCACAGGGTATGCACCGATAAAAGAGAATCATCTTTCCAATTTGATGTAATTCATTTAGTAGCTGAGAAGAGTATGAAATCAAATAATTTGCTATGAATATTCGAAAAGTCACATGGCAGTGCAAGTGAGTTACAAATACCAATTTTAGAAGAAAACGCATCAGAGATGGGAAGAATTGTAGTGATAACATTCTAGACTTTCTTCCAAAATTCAGATAATATCACACTTAAATATAACATGTTTCAAAGAACCATCAATCATATAACAATGCAGGCACAATGGAGTATCGAAAGGTTTAGTTTTAAATACCTTTAGAGGAGTGCATAGACAGTTGAATTAAATAAATCTATTTGTTTGGTATAAAGCAACAGGGAGCCAGCCAGAAATACTTAGTAACTACATTTTCCTGCAGGTGTCCGTAGAAAAGGCTGATAAAAAGTCCTTTATTCCAAAAAATAATATTAAGTATTAAATTACTGCCTCCTTTATTGTTTTGTTTTTAATAAAATTTCGAAACTCTATTTGGAGTAGCATGTAAAGCAGTTAAATGCATTTCCAAGTCTGAAAACGTTGTTGTGGGAATATTGTTTGGAAAAGCATTAATTATAGAATTGCATAACATTTCATATTTAGAAATATCTGTTGAAGGTAAAAAAAATTATGCTGTAAATCTAGGAATGATAAAAAGGCATTGTCACTATAAATATAATTTATATTAAAAATACCTATGTTTATCCAAGATTTACAAATTTTAATGTTGTTGTCAAGCTTTAATACCATAGTGATTTTTTTCATTTTTTGGAGGTAGGACGAGATGACTGAAATAGAGAATCTATGTCATGGAGAATTAATTTTGTTGATTTAATAATAGGTGAAAAGTTAATGAGCACATTTGAATTGGTCATGGATAATAATGCTAGTAAAGGAAATGGAACAACTAATTATTGCTGAATTTGAATCTATTAAAGTATATCCGTAGAACTGCATTGCTGAACCATAGAGATCCTTGTTTTACTATAAAAGCTTCATGATAGCTGCAGAAGTCTGGTAATCCGAGCCCACTATTGATTTTGGCAATTTTTAGTTTAGGATAACCAATTCATGGAGGCTTATTTTTGTAAATAAATGTTGAGATTATATATTTTCTTGTAAAAAGTGAGAGGCAGCTGAAAAGAATCACGGACAATACATAAGATATTTGAGAAGCAATAGTCATTTTGATGGAGTCGATTTTTCCCCACCATGTTAGGTGTAAGGAAGACCATTGATTAATTTTGTCTAGAAGTTTTTTTAAATAAACAATCACAGTCTAACGTAATAGTTTGTTCAATTGAGTGTGAGAATTGAATGCCTAAGTATTTGGATTTTTTTTCTCTTTGCCAAAGAATATCCATGTTATGTAAAAAATCAGGGGCACACTAAACATTTAGAGGGAAGAATTCAGTTGTATTAATATTTAACGTATAACCAGAAACAAAGGAATTAGTATCAATAAGAATGAGAACATTCGGAATAGTATTTAGTCTGCATATGCAAACATTTTAATACTAATAATTTTATTATGTAATATTGAGTCTCATTTGAGTTATGTATAGCAGATAGTAAGGGTTCTATGGCTAATAGAAAAGGTAAAGGAGATAGCGGGCAACATTGTCTAGTTTCCCCCAAAAAGAAAAAAATAATCTGAAAGCTGCCTATTGATAAAAAGCAGAACCATTTTAATGAATGAATCCCCAAAGTTAAGATAGATAAGGTGTGAAATACAAATTGCCAATTGTTAGAAATGGGGTTTCTGGTTGGCTAAGGTATGCACCTCAGCCAGGCAGAACTTACCCACTCTAGTCAGGGCAAGGGAGTTACACGTCCAAGATAACCCCTGCTCACCCCCTTGGTAGCTTGGCACGAGCAGTCAGGCTTAACCCGGAGGCAATGCGTAAAGCGTTTGCACAACACACACATACATGTGACGCAATATCCCCACCACAAAGGAAACACAACACCAGATTATATAAAAATACACTGTATTGTACACAACGTAATTATTAGACCAACATCACATAACAGTACTATCCTGCTACCTTAGCAGTTGTCAGAACACGTTACACATTAATTACTCTGCAAACTAGCAGTAGTCACACATAACACACAGGTTACTCAGTATTCTGCAACATAAGCAGTAGTCAGGAAACACGTTATCACATTAGCACACTTGTCATAAGAATATCATAAAACGCCCATAGTAGGAACATTAGAAAACCTATGGCAAGTTAAGCAAACATATTAGCAAGTCATGCCCATAAAAGGAACATGTGCACACATATGTAAAATCATCATAGTACAGGCAGGTAATATAACACAATGAATAAAGTCTGTAAAAAGAACTTTAGAGTATCGGTATATTGGTCCCTTTAGAAAGTACCTGTTTTGATGAAGAGGCACTTCCAGTGCCTAAAACGAATAAATGGGGCCCCCGGCGCTCCTCTGCGCAAAACGGGGGCCTCCTGACAAATCTGGGAGCGAAGAGGGTAGCACACACCCCCTCCGTACTCCTAACGGGCCCCTCCAGGGGCCCGTGATCACTGGGGGCCCCCTGGACCTCCACCGGCCCTCTTGAGGGGGGCCCAGGTCGCCCAATACCTTTGGGACGGAGGGGGGCGCCACGCACCCCCTCCGATTCAAGTGCGGGCCCCTCCTGGGACCCGCAAACTTTGTCGGGCCCCCCGAGCCTTGTCTGGTTCTCCTCACTAGGGGGGAGCCCAGAAAAATTAGTGCCGGCCCACACAAGGGCCAAGCTGGGGACCAGCGGTGCGGGCGAGCCTCCGGCGAGGCCTCGGTCCGCCCGGGAACTCCCCGAGAGAGCCTCTCCAGGCTCAGCAGGGCAGGGAGAGGCTTCCTCCTCTCCCGGCCGTCTCGGGATTCTTTCCGGCCCACGGCAGGGCCTTCCGGTGCCCCGGGGGGACTCACCAGAGCAGTCCTCGCCCCGGGGGCACCCACAGGAGCACGCTTGCTCCTTAGGATCCAACAAGGAGTTTTCCTTCGTGCCCTGGGGGCACAGGGCTGAACACAAACCTCGCGCTCAGCTGAGTGCTCTGCCCGGGTTGCGACGGTGATTTCCTTTTTAGTCCAGGCGCGCTCCAGGAAGCGCAAGGACATATTTAAAATCCGGGCTGCGGCGGTGATTTCTTTTTAGTAGAGACGCGCTCCAGGAAGCGCGAGGGCATGATTTAAAACCCGGGCTGCGGCGGTGATTTCCTCAAGCAAAAGAAAAGCGCTTTCAAAGCGCTAGGACCTCAGCAGCTTCCACTATTAAAAGAATGCCTTTTTTTTCTCTTCAAGCATCCTGGGCACAGATGTCAAAGATCGTTGCAGGGGTCAGGGGCCACAGCACCCTGCCCCTGGGAACAACTACACAAGAAGGAGCATAGGGCTGGTGGGCCCAGCTACAGGCCAGCACAAGGGGTGCAGATGGTGGCAGTTCCTCCTAGTGACCAGGCAGGTCACAGGTCAGCACAGCAGCAGCAGTCCATGGCGGTTTCCTGGTGAGTCCATTCATCAGCGTCCTGTGTCCAGTTTCAAGTTCCAAGAATGTTCAAAATGTGGGGAAAATTCCCCTGTACTTATAGTCAGTTCTTACAGTGTTTTACAGTGGTAGGGAGAGGAGGTTCCAGCCAGTTACAACTGGTTCTGGGAGTGCCCCCTCTCTCCTTTCAGCACAGGCTCCAAACATCAGTGGGGGGTTAACGACCCTATTGTGTGAGGCCAGGGCACAGCCTTTACAAATGTAGGTGTGCCCCGCCTCTCCCTTCTCTCAGCCCAGGAAGACTATTCAGTATGTAGATGCACCTTGGTGACACCTCCACCCTCCCTGTGTACAGGCTGTCTGAAAAGTATGCACAAAGCCCCAACTGTCACTCTGCCCAGACGTGGATTGGAGTCAAGCTGCAAAACACCAGAATCATAAGCACAGATAAATGCGCACTTTCTAGAAGTGGCATTTCTGTGATAGTAATAAAAAATACACCCACACCAGTAAGCAGTATTTATTATCACCATCACAACCATACCAAACACGCCTACGCTAGCCCTCATAAATCAGACAATACCCCTACACATAAGGCAGGGCATTTCTAATGCAATCCTATGAGAAGGCAGCACTCACAGCAGTGAGACACCAAGTTAGGCTGTTTGTCACTACCAGGACAGGCCATGCAATATGGCACATGTCCTGCCTTTCTACATACATGGCACCCTGCCCACAGGGCGTACTTTAGGGGTGACTTACATGTAGTAAAAGGGGAGTCCTGGGCCTGGCAAGTAAATTTAGATGCCAGGTCCCTGTGGCAGAAAACTGCGCACACAGGCCCTGCGCTAGCAGGCCTGAGACAGGTTTGAAAGTCTACTTCAGTGGGTGGCGCAAGCAGCGCTGCAGGCCCACTAGTAGTATTTAATTTACAGGCCCTGGGTATAGAGATACCACTGTACAAGGGACTTATAGGTAAATTAAATATGCCAATCAGGTATAAGCCAATCATACCAACTTTAGATGGGAGAGCACCTGCACTTTAATACTGGTCAGCAGTGATAAAGTGCTCAGAGTCCTAGAGCCAACAGCGAAAGGTCAGAAAAACCAGGAGGAAGGAGGCAAAAAGACTAGGGATGACCATGCGTATGGCCAAAAGTCCAACACAACCCCCTACCAGCCAAAATCCAGGGGAGAACAATCAATACCTTGATGTACTTTCCTGATTGGGGCGATAGAACAAGGACCCAGGCCCACAACAGCAGGGGCATGTTCCAGTTCTACGCCTTCCTGACTCCACTGGGATCTCTCTGTCAATGCGTCCCAGGCAGCCTAGACCAACCCACGGGGATTCTCTAGCTGCCAATGGCCAGAACCAGGCCCCAGGCCATCTAGGAGCCTCTGGTCTCTGAAACCATAATGAGTGGGGGGCGGTAGCCCCAGGTGCAAAGCAACCTGTCTCCACTCCATTTCTGATCAGTTCAGGGGCTCTACCCTGCCACTGATCCACCAACCTAGGGTCCGCACCCATAGGTTCTACAGGGGCTAGAGGCGAGGCTCTCCTCCCTCTACCCCTCCTTCTAGGATCCCGCCCTCCTCTCCTAGGAGGGGTATCACCAGAATCCACACTTGCCAGGGTGCTGGGTACAGCAGCCCTGCACAACTTTCTCGCCAGCCCAGGATCACTACCTGGCGACTGACCACCCAACCCAGGGACGACACCCTTGGGTTGCACCGGGGTCCGGGGCGGGCTTCCCCCTCCCTGAACCCCACTTCCAGAGTCCTGCGTCTCCCCACCTCGGGAGAAGCCACCAGAAGTTTCACACAGGGGGGTGAGCACACTAACCGCCCCCCCAACCAGGTCAGAGTTTACCCCCTGAACCTGTCTATCTAGTCCAGGGACGACACCCTTAGACTGGACCATTGCCCAGCGAACCAGGACTTCCTTGGGAGCACACCTACCCCCTACCAGATCAGAGCTTACCCCCTGAATCTGGCAATCCAACCCAGAGTCACTACCCTGCGGTTGAACCACTGCCTGGCGCACCAGGACTTCCTTGGGAGCACACGTACTCCCCATCAGGTCAGAGTTTACCCCCTGAACCTGATCATCCAACCCAGAGTCACCACCCTGCGGTTGAATCATTGCCTGGCGCACCAGGACTTCCTGGGGGGCACACCTACCCCCCACAAGGGAAACACTTTCCCCAAGGGCCATACAAGAGTCTGGCTGGCGCAGGTCTCCTGACCTCTGCCAATCTGACAGAGTCTGGATTCCCCCCAGCCCAGAAATGGTCTCACCAAGGTCATTCCTGGGGGGCTCTGCACTCAGAGCTGACCCCTGACCCTCCAGGTTCTCCACTGGGGCCCGCAGCCCCCTCTCAACCCTATGTCTGGATTTCCGCCTCCTCCGCTGTAGAGCGAGACTACCAGACACCAGGACCGGCGGAACGCTATCACCAGCCACCCGCCTAAATCCTAATGACAAAATGGGATCCTTCTGAACAGCTGGCCCTACGGCACAGGTTAGGCTCACCTCCTGGTGTTCACTCATGGAACCTTCAGGGGCCTGGGACGGTATCTTGGGCACCTTGGGCCTCAGCCCAGCCCCATTCCCTCTCCTCAGAGACGGGACATGGGGTCCCTCACCCATCCCAGTCCACTGGGACCTACCTGGGACACTCCATTCCTTTCCCACCACACCTTGTTGGGAAACACCTAGACCACTCTCATTAGGAACACCCCCTAATGTCACACCAGACCCTCTGGTACGCAACCAGAAGTCTGCCTCCTTTGCAAGCTCCCTGGAGTCAGAGAGCTCACACACTGACAAGTGTTGGCGTAACTCTGAAAAACAACAACGAAACAGGTGCTCTCTGAGAATCAGATTAAACAGCCCTTCAAAATTGTTTACTGTGCTACCCTTCACCCATCCATCTAGTGCAATGCAGCAATCCTCCACGAACTCCTCCCAAGACTGGTGGGACAGTTTCTTACCACCCCTAAACCTTTTTCTGTATTCCTCAGGAGAAAAACCATACTTCACAATCAGTGCGTTCTTCACAGCGGAGTACCCCTCCCTGTCACTCTCTTCTAGAGTCAGTAGGGCATCCCTCCCCTCTTCAGGAATAAAACTCCCTAGGCCAGTTCCCCAATCCTTCTCAGGGATCCTGCGCTCTACCAGAGCCCTCTCATATTCCTTTAACCACTGACGTATGTCACCCCCCTCTTGGAACCTAGGTACCAGATCTATGGGTATGTGAGGAACATCTTTGCTACAGCACTGTACATTGCTGCCACCACTGGACTCCACCTGCAGCGCTGGTGAGTCCAGAACCTTCAGACTGCGCTCTAGAGCGAGTCTTTCTCTGGCAAAGGCCCTCTCTGCCTCTGCCATTCTCTCCTGTACTAAGGCCTTCTCTACCTCAGCCCTTCTCTCCTCAACAGCTAGGCGCGCTAACTGCAACTTCAGGTCCCTCTCTTCCCGCCTATCTCTTAGCTCATCAGGCGTCAAGGAATGAGAGGTAGCCCTGCTTCTTACACTGGACCCAGCAAGGGACTCCCTATCACTGGGGCCTTCCCTGTCAACTGGCGTCCCCAACCGGTCATTCTCACCCTCCTGATCAGTCTCTCTACCACTCTCTAGGGATGAGTTCTGGGAGCCCTCCCATTGGGAACCCTCGCTACACTCAGGATCCTCTGGGTACCCCCTAAGCACACTCCCTCCCTGGGTAAATGTCACAAACCTTTCAAAGAAATTCAGAGATCTCCTTGAGGTCCCCTTCTACAGGCAGCCCTCTCTCTCTACAGAACCCCTCTAATTCCTCCTGCGTGTAAAACGGCAGGTCCTCTAAATCAAAGGTACGCCCCATCTTGAAAAGGTACAAATAACTCAACTGTGACAACCACAATACCCAAGCGTGAGAACTGAAAACAGGAAAAATGACCAAAGAGAGAAAGTTAAGAGAAGCCAAACATGTGATGGTCTAAACGCAATCCTTGTAGTGAAATAATGAGTCACAATGGTATTGTGCAAGCGCAAGTCCTATCCTCACCGCTGACTTCCAATGTTAGAAATGGGGTTTCTGGTTGGCTAAGGTATGCACCTCAGCCAGGCAGAACTTACCCACTCTAGTCAGGGCAAGGGAGTTACACGTCCAAGATAACCCCTGCTCACCCCCTTGGTAGCTTGGCACGAGCAGTCAGGCTTAACCCGGAGGCAATGCGTAAAGCGTTTGCACAACACACACATACATGTGACGCAATATCCCCACCACAAAGGAAACACAACACCAGATTATATAAAAATACACTGTATTGTACACAACGTAATTATTAGACCAACATCACATAACAGTACTATCCTGCTACCTTAGCAGTTGTCAGAACACGTTACACATTAATTACTCTGCAAACTAGCAGTAGTCACACATAACACACAGGTTACTCAGTATTCTGCAACATAAGCAGTAGTCAGGAAACACGTTATCACATTAGCACACTTGTCATAAGAATATCATAAAACGCCCATAGTAGGAACATTAGAAAACCTATGGCAAGTTAAGCAAACATATTAGCAAGTCATGCCCATAAAAGGAACATGTGCACACATATGTAAAATCATCATAGTACAGGCAGGTAATATAACACAATGAATAAAGTCTGTAAAAAGAACTTTAGAGTATCGGTATATTGGTCCCTTTAGAAAGTACCTGTTTTGATGAAGAGGCACTTCCAGTGCCTAAAACGAATAAATGGGGCCCCCGGCGCTCCTCTGCGCAAAACGGGGGCCTCCTGACAAATCTGGGAGCGAAGAGGGTAGCACACACCCCCTCCGTACTCCTAACGGGCCCCTCCAGGGGCCCGTGATCACTGGGGGCCCCCTGGACCTCCACCGGCCCTCTTGAGGGGGGCCCAGGTCGCCCAATACCTTTGGGACGGAGGGGGGCGCCACGCACCCCCTCCGATTCAAGTGCGGGCCCCTCCTGGGACCCGCAAACTTTGTCGGGCCCCCCGAGCCTTGTCTGGCTCTCCTCACTAGGGGGGAGCCCAGAAAAATTAGTGCCGGCCCACACAAGGGCCAAGCTGGGGACCAGCGGTGCGGGCGAGCCTCCGGCGAGGCCTCGGTCCGCCCGGGAACTCCCCGAGAGAGCCTCTCCAGGCTCAGCAGGGCAGGGAGAGGCTTCCTCCTCTCCCGGCCGTCTCGGGATTCTTTCCGGCCCACGGCAGGGCCTTCCGGTGCCCCGGGGGGACTCACCAGAGCAGTCCTCGCCCCGGGGGCACCCACAGGAGCACGCTTGCTCCTTAGGATCCAACAAGGAGTTTTCCTTCGTGCCCTGGGGGCACAGGGCTGAACACAAACCTCGCGCTCAGCTGAGTGCTCTGCCCGGGTTGCGACGGTGATTTCCTTTTTAGTCCAGGCGCGCTCCAGGAAGCGCGAGGACATATTTAAAATCCGGGCTGCGGCGGTGATTTCTTTTTAGTAGAGACGCGCTCCAGGAAGCGCGAGGGCATGATTTAAAACCCGGGCTGCGGCGGTGATTTCCTCAAGCAAAAGAAAAGCGCTTTCAAAGCGCTAGGACCTCAGCAGCTTCCACTATTAAAAGAATGCCTTTTTTTTCTCTTCAAGCATCCTGGGCACAGATGTCAAAGATCGTTGCAGGGGTCAGGGGCCACAGCACCCTGCCCCTGGGAACAACTACACAAGAAGGAGCATAGGGCTGGTGGGCCCAGCTACAGGCCAGCACAAGGGGTGCAGATGGTGGCAGTTCCTCCTAGTGACCAGGCAGGTCACAGGTCAGCACAGCAGCAGCAGTCCATGGCGGTTTCCTGGTGAGTCCATTCATCAGCGTCCTGTGTCCAGTTTCAAGTTCCAAGAATGTTCAAAATGTGGGGAAAATTCCCCTGTACTTATAGTCAGTTCTTACAGTGTTTTACAGTGGTAGGGAGAGGAGGTTCCAGCCAGTTACAACTGGTTCTGGGAGTGCCCCCTCTCTCCTTTCAGCACAGGCTCCAAACATCAGTGGGGGGTTAACGACCCTATTGTGTGAGGCCAGGGCACAGCCTTTACAAATGTAGGTGTGCCCCGCCTCTCCCTTCTCTCAGCCCAGGAAGACTATTCAGTATGTAGATGCACCTTGGTGACACCTCCACCCTCCCTGTGTACAGGCTGTCTGAAAAGTATGCACAAAGCCCCAACTGTCACTCTGCCCAGACGTGGATTGGAGTCAAGCTGCAAAACACCAGAATCATAAGCACAGATAAATGCGCACTTTCTAGAAGTGGCATTTCTGTGATAGTAATAAAAAATACACCCACACCAGTAAGCAGTATTTATTATCACCATCACAACCATACCAAACACGCCTACGCCAGCCCTCATAAATCAGACAATACCCCTACACATAAGGCAGGGCATTTCTAATGCAATCCTATGAGAAGGCAGCACTCACAGCAGTGAGACACCAAGTTAGGCTGTTTGTCACTACCAGGACAGGCCATGCAATATGGCACATGTCCTGCCTTTCTACATACATGGCACCCTGCCCACAGGGCGTACTTTAGGGGTGACTTACATGTAGTAAAAGGGGAGTCCTGGGCCTGGCAAGTAAATTTAGATGCCAGGTCCCTGTGGCAGAAAACTGCGCACACAGGCCCTGCGCTAGCAGGCCTGAGACAGGTTTGAAAGTCTACTTCAGTGGGTGGCGCAAGCAGCGCTGCAGGCCCACTAGTAGTATTTAATTTACAGGCCCTGGGTATAGAGATACCACTGTACAAGGGACTTATAGGTAAATTAAATATGCCAATCAGGTATAAGCCAATCATACCAACTTTAGATGGGAGAGCACCTGCACTTTAATACTGGTCAGCAGTGATAAAGTGCTCAGAGTCCTAGAGCCAACAGCGAAAGGTCAGAAAAACCAGGAGGAAGGAGGCAAAAAGACTAGGGATGACCATGCGTATGGCCAAAAGTCCAACACCAATGGATCTTACCAAAAGCTTTCTCAGCATCAAGAGCAAGAAGTCCAGAAGGAGAATATATTAAAAGGATGGTTTTAAGAACATGAAGTACAAGTCTATTGTTATTAACAGAATGTCTATTTTTTATAAAGCCTGTTTCATCTGTACGGATGATATGAGTTAGTATAATTGACAATCTAGTTGCAAGAATGTTTGCAAAAACTTTACAATCTTGATTAATAAGTGAGATAGAGCGATAGTTACATGCTTTACTATGATCTTTAAAAGGTTTGGGTAAAGCTATGATCAGAGCTTCTGTAAAGAAGCCAGATACTATCCCTGTAGTACTGAAGGTAGTAAGCACGGTGAAATAAATGAGGATCAAGGTATATAGAAAATGAAAAATGTCATCAGGGATACCATCAGGTCCTGGGGAATTACGTCACTTTCAAGTTCTAATAGCTGCAAAAATGTCATCAATATAACTGAGTGAGTCCTGTGATGATTTGAGTGGTCCTGAGACGATGTATAAGTTTGTGATATTAAAGGAAGATTATATTAGGCTAGAATAGAGTCTATACTCTGGTTATCTATGGTGTCTGGTTTACTCTGTAACGAGGACTATAACTATAGAAATTCTTTAAGGATGTCCAATGTAGATAAGGCAAGTTTCCCATCCCTCCCATGAACATCTTGAATTTGAGTTCTGACATGGTTGGCAAAAAGGTAGTTTACTATTCATTTCCCAGATCTATTTTCATTAAAACAAAATTATGCTTTATTATTCGAAAGTTTCAGCTCACCGGACAGCTACCGGGGGACTCCAGCTCCCACTAGGCTCTGTGCCAGGAGGTGTAACGTACTCTACCAGCTGGCCTGCATGCTGCTATGTTTCTTAATGCAATTCAACTTCCACAGCATGGGACGCCAACTGGACTGGGTGGCTACTGAGGGGCTCCAGCTCCTACTAAGCTTTGTGCCTGTCGCTGCCAACGTGTTGTCCCATTCTGCTTGCCTGCCATCTTGCTTATTAGCACAAATCAACTCCATCTCCACCTGTCTGCGTCTGTGTGTGGCCAATCAAGGCTGGGCTGGGCCAACCCTCTTGGTTTCCTGCTGGGAAGCCATTGTACTGCCTACATTGATAAATACTCCATTACATCATGGGTTAGAGGAAATCCACAGCCCTAAGTGTGCCTAATGAGCTAAATAAGGAACACTCATTAACTGGTACCATTGCTAGTTTTTTTTACCACTGCTATGGGCACCATTAATACAGAAATTAAATGTGTGGAAGAGAGACTGGTGGCACTAAGAAAGCTTTAACATTGGTCTCAGCCAGAGATTCCTTCCCTGAAAACACATTCACCAATGCTAGTCCAATGAATTTTCAGGGGGACCGAACAGAGGGCAAGGTTTGGGTAGTAGATAAACCCTACATATACATGGGGAGTCTGGAAATAGTCCAGAAGAATGATGCACACTATGAGAAGGACCCCAACGTGTCACCACCGACCAAGAAACAAAAAAACAATGCACGACAGACAAAATTCGGTCTCAGGAACCTTCTATGGCCATGAGACACCCTAATAAAACAGCACATTGCGCATTCCTTGAGAAGAGCCCTCTGCCTCAGGGCTTGAGAAAGGGACACCCCTGCACCAAAATCAGGCATTGACAACTATAAGGGTGACCCCACTATGTTTTACCTAAGATACACGGAGAATGCGCTCACAAAACGATTTAGCCCAGCAGTCTCTGCAACTTAAGGTTATTGAAACGACACTAAAAGAGATCTCGGGAAACTCTTAAAACCAGCCAGCATGATAGAAATGTGTGCCCAGGAATGCCCCCCATTTCACAGAGCAAACCTATGCTAGAAGAGGCTCTGAAGGGGCAGCAAATGGGGCTGTAAGTGAACAGTCATTGCACAGTAGCACAACCAACAATCCTGCACTACCCCCACAGCCAGACGTTATCTCATTGTCCTCTTTGTTCCTAATATGAAACTTAATGAGCCTCTTGTCCCAACACAATCTATGATTTTACAGCTACCTCCGAGGCTCCTCCCTTTTTTGGTCATATTAAAAAATGTACCTGTGCTGTAGCCAGGTCAAACTGAAGATGAGCCTCAACTAAAAAATATGGCCACACATAGCTGTTTATCGTTGGGGAATTCCCATAATAACACCATATTCCAAGGCGTTATCACGGTGGGAGAGTCTCACAGTTAGATAACAGTATCAAGATGGAACAAGGAGATCGTATAGATATAAATGTCCGTGACGCACAATGACACTCAATGTAAAAACACAATGCTTGTACAGATATGTGGAAATGGTGCTTCACAGCCCGATTAGAATCAAGGGCTAACCAAATTGAATGATTCATCTATATTAATTAAAGTACAGTCAGTCATCACAACCCTTCGCAAAAGAGGGCCTGGCCTCCCAGGCATCCAGTTCTATCAGTGTCAAGGGACAATCAGGAAACCAGCGTATGAAAATCAAGAGAGATGATTACCAAGCTTGGACCAACCAGTCATGTGATCCACCAGAATCAGCATCCCATCATATTCCGTTTTTCAACTGAAAGAACAGCCAATCAGCATCAAAAAGACTAAATCATCCAGGCCTTCAGCTACATCGCAGTCAAGTGACCATCATGTTTAAGTTTTAATATTTTGCATATAGTTCCACATTACCAACAATATACACTTGAATAGCATGAAGGAATGTTGGAATAGCGCTAGAAATTTGCAGCACTAGAGTAACATAGCCAAGCAACATTCTATTATTTATACAAATGTAAAAACTCAATAAAAAGCCATCTTCTTTAATCCCTATCTCTATATTAACTCTTAGAAAGTGATGCCCTCCCTATTAAAAGTGTGGTTCACCTTAATATCACTGGGCATTGGATTATAGTTATGACATACAAAGATGGCAGCACTACTTCCTCTTGAAAGATTAGACAGTTTATCCTGCTGCTCAATAACAACCTCGTATCTTGGGATGGTGTGATAAAAGAAAATGATCAACTGATTTCCTGCGTAACTAAATCAAACAAGTGACCTTGCTACTCAGGAACAGGGCCTTTTTGCATGGATGATTTCATGAGAGAATATACTAAGCACATTCCCGATATAACAGTAATAATGCTTAGCAATTCTAGGCAACTCCTACAAAGCCAGACTAACTAAATTAGGAGCTTGAGAATAGAGCCAGTGTTCTACAGAGGGCCATTAGAAGTAAGATTTGGGCCAATAATAGGCATTTGGGATGTTCATCTTAGCTTAAAAGAGAGTACAAAATAAACTACACATGCATTTTTTAAATTATCCATACATAAAGCTTTGCAGGGGAGGCTTGTTGTGTTTGAAATTGAGGTAGAAAATCATTGATACTGATGATATAAAGAGCTTTTGGAAGGTGCTACCATTAGGGAGAGCTGACCTAAATCACAGTCATCCAGTAGATATTGTTCCTTCTCTCTATGAAAGCTACCTATGTGGAATGTATAATGAATGACAAGCTTCAAATTAACAATGTGACTGAAGTTTGTAGGTTGTCTGGTCAAAGGAACCATGGATGTGCTCAGTTGTTTGAAAATATGCCTTGTGTCACTAATAGCTTCCTTTTAAAAATGGGCCCAGACAGTTTAGATTGTGCTGTTGTGAGGAGATGTCCTTATTATTGGGCATCAGTATCAAATCCAATTTTTGAAGCATTGATTGCAAGCTTCTGTCTTCCCCTTGCTTGGGATGGCTGAAGTCTTACTGCTTTATTGAACAAACATAGGTAAATACACTAGATTGTCTGTCTGTATCAGGTGTGTGCATGCTACACAAATGTCAAACCTATTTGTTTTGTCAATGCTTATTTGTGTACTAAGGCAAGAAAAAGAGGTGCTTTTTTTTGTAGCATTCATTTTCCTTTTTTTTTTTTTTTTTTAGTAAAATAGAAATAATTTATCTGAAGAAATCAAGACCAAAAATGGTACAGATCCACTAAGCATACAACAAGATAATCTTTGGCAAAAGTATCCCCACAGTGCTTTGCAAATCAGGTGCACTACTTTTAGGAGGGTTACAGTAATGTCAGAGTACGGGACTAGAGACTACGAATGTGCACTGGGGAGAGGGCCGGTGACAGAGCACACAGGCCTGAGTAAGTCGTTACTGTGGGGGAAGTGCGGCCGTACTCGGCACTCACACAATTGGTGAGCAAACACACTCCTCCTAAGATGCCACTCTCATGAGATGGGACTCGGGGTCAGTAGGCACCATAGCTGTGGAGTGTTATGGGGCTCCCAAGAGGCACCATGCTGGCTACTGTGAATCTATGGCAGTACACACAACTCAGGTGAGCGACTCACAGGCTGTTGAGAGGCCTGCACTCGAAGAGGGTGATTGGGGGCAGTAGCCACAACTTTGGAAGAGTGGCAGGGCACTGCAGAGAAGCTCCACACTCACTAGCGATAATCTGTGATGACAGGCATAATTTCAGAAGAGCGGTGTAGGAGTTGCAGGGAAGCATCGCGCTCACTAGCAATAGTCCATGACAACAGGCACAACTTCAGTGGAGTGGCATGGGGCTGCAGGGAAGCACCGCACTCACTAGCGAGAGTCCATGGCTAAGTTTCACCTGGTCAGAGTGAAACTGCGGCTGATGAAGCATCGTTCAAGAGATCTCTGGGACCTCAGGGAAAAACAGGGGGCAAGCCAGCAAGACATTTGATAGCCCTTCTGATAGGAAGGCAGAGTCCTATTTGCAGAGTCAAAGAGCAGCAGGCTGCAGAGCAACAAGCAGCAGAGTAGTCCGTCCAGGAAAGCAGTCCAGTTGAGTCTTTTGGGCAGCCTAGCAATTCTTCTCATAGGGTCTTCGTTTCTGATCCAGTAGTGTCTGATTTGACGGGGTCAGTGCCCCAGTACTTATACCTAAATGTGCCTTTTAAAGGGGGAGACTTCCAAGAGTAGTTTTGGAATGAACCAGTTCCTCTTCAACCCAGTCCTGTCTGCCAGGTTATATGTGGGGGTCATCAGCCCCTTGTGTGTGGTCACGCCACTAACCTTTGAAATATAAGTGCGAGACTTCCACCCTTCTTGCCCAGGAAGACCCATCAGTATGCTGATGAATGCAGATGCAGCTGAGTGTCCTGTGTTTAGGCCTGGTTGGATGAAATGCACCAGGGGAGCTGCCACCCAGCACAGACCAGACGTGGACTGGAGACAGGCTGTAAGGCACATAGAGCAGTAAGAGCAAAGAAATGCTTATGTCAAATCCAACTTTACCAATAAAGAGGATTTATCATTACCATTCTAATGATATGAAACATAATGTAGCCACTCCTCTCTGATCAGGAATTACAGCTTAAAAGCAGTGGTTCCTAATTTGTGCATTGCGGCTCTCAGGTGCGCCGTCATAAGTAGCCAGTGGCGCCATGCACCAAACAAACAGTTTGGGAAGCATGATCTCTTTGTATTAAACACAGTTTCTTTACTACCTGAATTTTTACAATTTTGAGTGAAGCCATGTGTGCTGTTTGCTTAAACCTGTACATTGATATTTGTCGGTAGTTACAATACAGACAAGCAGATATGCAGTGCCTTTGTTTGTATTTTGAACTCCTGTTCTTTTTTGATAAAAGGTAATATTTTGAGAGGATTCTGCTGTCCTACACAGGTGGAATATTTATGTATGCACTAAGTGGAGTGCATTTATTTGGAATATTTTGAACCTACTACAGAGTTACCCGTGAATTGGAGAAGACCTTTATTTACGCTTCAAGGG
The DNA here is from genome assembly GCF_031143425.1 of Pleurodeles waltl. Taxonomy (NCBI): domain Eukaryota; kingdom Metazoa; phylum Chordata; class Amphibia; order Caudata; family Salamandridae; genus Pleurodeles; species Pleurodeles waltl. The sequence continues at coordinate 1,117,009,298 of NC_090448.1, read as the reverse complement.
TGATAGCAAACCTGTGGAAAGTGGCAGGTGGATCTAAAATGACTCAGGGGGTTAGAGCTGAGGAATATTGTTATAAACTTGGAAAAGGGCAGAAAGGAGGTTAATAAAGCAGACGCCATACTCGGAGGTGGGAGGGATCTCACACAAGCATCAGCCGCATTATTGTGAGCCATGAGGGCAGGGCCATGCTAAATTTAGATTCAAACAAAAAAGGATGAGATGAGCTTCATTTGTTCCGCACAGCCTCTTTATATACCGCCCTGAAAATCTATTAAACTGTGAGTGCAGCACTCGCACAGGCTAGTCTTGGAAATATTTATTCTTTTGCATATAGCACCCATTCTTCAATTGTGCTGCATCAGTGCGCTTCTAAGTCTTCTTTAATTACAGCAGAATTCTCAGTTCCCTGCCATTAAAAAATGTCTCAGTAGTACCACTATTCCACAGCCCAAGGTAAAGCCCCGGGTCACTCTAGTCAGAGGACAGAATCTTGCACACTGAAATGTCCATTTCATTGTGCTGTAGTTGCTGTGCAGTCCTTTTCTTTGGGGAAATAATACAGGTTGCAATGTAGGCATGGATCTTAAAACAGCATTAAATCAGGACACATCTCAACCACGGTTTCTGAAAGATGTGGGATGAAACAGCAGGCACCATAACAGTTCACTTCCCCGAGAAACATGTGTCTCTCCAATCAGTCGTTGACACTGCATGGAGCTCAGCAGTGGATAGGATTACAGTTATGATTATAATACTTCCATCAGCTTATTACAGTTACTTTCAGGGAGAAAAATGGAAGTACTCCAAAGGCCGGGCCTATGTCACTCCACCCGTCCCAAAAAAAAAAAACATAATTGGGAGCCATGGACAATGGCTAATTGGTCAACATTTGGGAACCACTGGCTTAAATGTATTTTAAGGAATTCCCAATGCTGGTCTATGAGAGAAGCACATTTATCAATATTGAAACATGACTTTGGGAGTTTTTCATTACCAGGGCGTGTAAAACTTGATATTACATGTCCTGACTTTCACATACACTGTACCCATGCCTGTGGGTCACATAGGGCCTACCTTAGGGGTGACCTACATGACATAAAAGGGGGGTTTGAGGCTTGGTAGAGGGTTCTCAATGCCAAGTCGAGGTGGCAGAGAAACTGCACACACAGGCCTTGCAATGGCAGGCCTCAGTCATGGTTAGGGGCTACTAATGTGAGTAGCAGAATCAGTGCTGCAGGCCCTCTAGTAGCATTTAATTTACAGGTCCTGGGCACACATAGGTGGTCATTCTGACCCCGGCGGTAAAATGCACTTACCGCCGGTCAGAAGACCGCCATAACACCGCCGCGGCCGCGGAAACCCGCCACGGTCATTCTGACCCGCAGAAGGCAAACCTCCGAAAATCCGACAGCCACAACCGACCGCCAGACCAGCGGTCGGCGGAAAGGTGGAGGTGACCAAACCTCCACCGCCACGCCAACAGAAATACGCCCATGCCATTACGACCCACGAATCCACGCGGCGGTCATTCAAACGCGGTATTCCATTGGCGGGACACACCGCCGCGGTCAGAATACACACAAACGAACAAAACTCAGCCACATTGGACGATTTGAATCCCACACACCTGATACACATACACACACCACTCCCACACACACAATACAATATAAAACACCCACCCACATCACCCACAAACCCCTACGCAAAAAAATTCTGAAAGAAGGCCAGAGCGAGACACCAGCATCCACAAACTAACAGACACAGCCACTCAACACCATCACCCACACACTATCCACACACAAAACAACACACACCACCACACTCAACACACTTAACTACACATACTCCACCCCACACATCATACACACCACCCCATGGCACCCCAAAGACAACCCCGCTTCACAGATGAAGAACTCAGGGTCATGGTGGAGGAAATCGTTCGGGTAGAGCCCCAGCTGTTCGGCACACAGATACAATACACCAGCATTGCCCGGAGGACGGAGCTATGGCAGAGGATTGTCGACAGGGTCAACGCAGTGGGACAGCACCCCAGAAATCGGGAAGACATCAGGAAGCGATGGAACGACCTACGGGGGAAGGTGCGTTCCATGGTATCCAGGCACAACATCGCCGTGCAGAAGACTGGCGGAGGACCCCCACCTCAACCCCCACAATTCACATCATGGGAGGAGGAAGTCTTGAACATCCTGCATCCTGACGGCCTCGCAGGAGTCGGCGGAGGAATGGATACTGGTAAGTTGAAGCTTCAATACTGCTTCCCCCCCACCTGCATGCCAAATCATACCCCAACCCTCACCCCCATCCTCGAACCCCACCCTCACCCCCACCCCCATCCTCACCCCCACCCTCACCCCCACCACCATCCTCACCCCCACCACCATCCTCACCCCCACCCCCAGCACACCTATTCCCCGCCAATGTCTCACCATCACAACCCACACATCCCAAAACCTAGGCCTGCATGCGTCCACTAAGCATGGACACCCATCACCAAAGCATGCCCAATGCATATACACATCCCCCCCACAAGCCACCCTCACCAAAGCCCCCACACACGAATGCCAGCACTTGGGGACACGAGAACCCATAGATACACCCATATGCCACACATTGAAACTATAACCATACCTCTATACCCCTGCAGGACCCGACCGTCAACACACCGCGGCGGAGGGGCCAGAATTCTCCACACCCCCCACCCAAGAGGCCGTCAGCGATGACAGCAGCTCTGTCGACCTGGACACCGATGACCAGCCCGGACCATCGGGGACCTCTGGACAGTCGGTTCCCCTCACACAGGCCCAGGCCACTACAGACCCAAACCCCTCTGGGAACACCAGCACAGCTCCCACCCAGCAGGCCCATGCCTCTGTCTCCAGGGCGCGTCAATCTGCGGTGTGTCTACCACTACAGGGCACCCAGGATAACCCACCACCCCAACAACAACAGGGACCTGGGGGCAGTGGTAGTGGGCACACCGGCCAGGGGGCAGAGGCCCAGGGAAACAGGGCAACTCGGAGGGCAGCTGTGCGACAGGGGGGGGAGGAGAGGCCCAGGGAACCCACTCTCCACGAGGTCCTCACCACCATCATGGGAGCATACAACCGCTCCCAGGAGACGATGGCGACGGTACTGGCCCGGTTCCAGGAGATCCAGGTACTGCAGGAGGAACACTATCGGGGGTACAGGGAGGACATCAGAGCCATCAACACCACCCTGGTTACCATGGTAGGGCTGCTGCAGGACCTCGTCAACACCAGGGCGGACACTCAACAACACCCAAGGGCCCCTGCCACTAGCCTGGACCAAGAACAGCCAACCACCTCCGCCGGCGCTAGTGGACAGGAGGCCCCCGCACAGCAGCAGCCCACCAGACCCCCACCTCCTGCAGGAGAAGAACCACCCCGCAAGAGGGCCCTGAGATCTCGCAAGAAGACAGAGTAGGATGTCAAGACCCCCGCCAGCAATGGATACCACCTGATGTCATCCCACTGTCCCACATTGTCACCCTGTCCATCCTTGAACTGCCCATGCTCCATCTCTCCACAGGCCTCTGGACAATGCACCTGTGTGACTGTTACTCTGGACTCTGCCATGGACATTCCTTCACCATAGCCCCCACCCACTTGAAACCACCCATCCCATTTTGAGCACTTAAATAAACACCTATTTTGCACCAAAATATCTGGAGTCTGGCTGTGATTTCAATATATTGTAATTGACATGACAGTGCAAATATGTCCTTGTACATGGTGAAGTCAACAAACAACTGCCACAAAGCTGTAGTCCATGGGGAAACGAAGCACAGGACTCGTAGTGGGGACCCCAGATCTGAAGTAGGGAGGGAAAAGCCAAAACTCAGTCATCATACACTGGGGCAAATAGACAGGCAGCAGAGATGCAGGAGAGTAGTTAACATTTACTAAATTATCTTTGAAATGTTACCTGTGTCCTATTGGAAGTACTGTTCAATGATTCTGTCCCTGTTGTCTGTTTCAGCCGCGTCGTCTTCCTCCTCGTCACTCTCCTCAGGTTCCACCGCTGCCACAACACCACCGTCTCGACCATCCTCCTGCAGGAAAGGCACCTGGCGGCGCAAAGCCAGGTTGTGAAGCATGCAGCAGGCCACGATGATGTGACACACCTTCTTAGGTGAGTACATTAGGGATCCACCTGTCATATGCAGGCACCTAAACCTGGCCTTTAGGAGGCCAAAGGTGCGTTCGATCACCCTCCTAGTACGCCCATGGGCCTCATTGTACCGTTCCTCTGCCCTGGTCCGGGGATTCCTTACTGGGGTCAGTAGCCACGACAGGTTGGGGTACCCAGAGTCCCCCACTAGCCATACACGGTGTCTCTGTAGCTGTTCCATCACGTAAGGGATGCTGCTATTCCTGAGGATGTAGGCGTCATGCACTGACCCTGGGAATTTGGCATTTACATGCGAGATGTACTGGTCAGCCAAACACACCACCTGGATGTTCATTGAATGGTAATTTTTTCTGTTCCTGTACACCTGCTCCCTGTCTCTTGGGGGAACCAAAGCCACATGGGTCCCATCAATGGCACCAATTACGTTGGGAATATGTCCAAGGGCGTAGAAATCACCCTTCACTGTAGCCAATTCGCCCACCTCAGGGAAAATGATGTAGCTCCTCACGGATTTCATCAGGGCAGACAACACTCTGGATAACACCTTCGAAAACATGGGCTGAGACATCCCAGAAGCAATTCCCACTGTTGTCTGAAATGACCCACTTGCCAAGAAATGGAGTACTGACATGACCTGCACCAGAGGGGGAATCCCTGTGGGTTGGCGGATGGGGGACATCAGGTCGGGCTCCAGCTGGGCACACAGTTCATGGATAGTGGCACGGTTAAGACGGTAGGTCAGGATAATGTGGCGTTCTTCCATTGTCGACAGGTCCACCAGCGGTCGGTACACGGGAGGATTCATCCGTCTCCTCGCCCAACCCAGCGGACGGTGCCTAGGAAGGACAACATGGAGCACACAGTCAAGCAACCCACAGGTACGTACTCACAGCTAGCACAGTAAACGATTCTCTATGCAGTGAATGGCGTGTCTGAGTGGCTATGCAAGGCCTAGGCCTGTGTGACGCAGTTGAAATTGAGCCATGTGGGCCCTGGAAATGGCGGCTGCCTGACCTGTGAAGTGTGACAATGGGATGTGAGGTCAATGCGCTGGCGTGGCACACCGCGGCGGGCGGCGGTCGAAGACCGCGGCGCGAAGCCGCATTGGTTAACATTGAAGCCTATGGGTTTCAGGAGCCAATGGCGAAGGGCGCCGGCGGTGGCGGGACGCACCGCCGCGGTACGCACCGCCGCGGACGTGACCGCCATTTTCTATCTACTTATCCACTTGCGACTTGAACTTTCACAGGAGAGGACCTATATTGCAAGTGTTGCTGTGACCTCGGTCTGGAAGGGACAATGGCTGCTGCGCCTGGGGAAAGGGCCCCTGCCTTCACTGGAGAGGAGTTGGAGAAACTTGTGGATGGGGTCCTCCCCCAGTATGCGCTACTCTACGGTCCTCCAGACCAACAAGTGAGTTTAATTCAATCTGGATTTGGGGCCACTGGCTGGCTTGGGGGCATGACGGGGGGCCTGGCGGGGATGGGGGGCATGTTGGGCCTGGCGGGGGGCATGGCGGGGGGCCTGGCGGGGATGGGGGGCATGTTGGGCCTGGCGGGGGGCATGGCGGGGGGCCTGGCGGGGATGGGGGGCATGTTGGGCCTGGCGGGGGGCATGGCGGGGGGCCTGGCGGGGATGGTTGGCATGTTGGGCCTGGCGGGGGGCATGGCGGGGGGCCTGGCGGGGATGGGGGGCATGTTGGGCCTGGCGGGGGGCATGGCGGGGGGCCTGGCGGGGATGGGGGGCATGTTGGGCCTGGCGGGGGGCATGGCGGGGGGCATGGCGGGGATGGGGGGCATGTTGGGCCTGGCGGGGGGCCTTGCGGGGATGGGGGGCGTTGGGCCACTGGCAAGGAAAATGCTGACAAACTTGAACGTAGTATTTCTCCCTCCCTGTACGTGTCACATAGGTCCGCGCCCATGAGAAGATCGGGATTTGGCGTGCCATCGCCAAGGAAGTCCGGACCCTGGGGGTCCACCATCGACGGGGCACCCACTGCCGCAAGAGGTGGGAGGACATCCGCCGCGGGACCAAGAAGACCGCCGAGTCTCTGCTGGGGATGGCCTCCCAACGTAGGCGGGGTGCCTGCCGTCAACTGAGCCCCCTGATGTTCCGGATCCTGGCGGTGGCCTACCCTGATTTGGATGGGCGCGTGAGGGCAGCACAGCAGACACAAGGGGGTGAGTACAAGCATTATCTACTCTGTTGTCGCGCAGTGGAGGTGTCTGGGTGGGGGAGGAGGGCTGTGGGTCCCCCTAGGCCAGGGCGATATCTGTAGGCTGGGCACCCCCGTAAGCCCCTGTGTCCCCAGCCACCACCCTCAGTAGTTTGTCAGTACAGCCATCCCTGGGCCGTGTCATCCATGGGTGCAGTTGTCAACTCTAGGCGTGTAGGGCATGTTCCACGGAATGCGTAGCGGACCCCAAGTGCGCAACTTAGTGCAGGGGCCATCTGTGTCTGTCATGTCCGCTAACTGTACCGGAGATCCATGTAATCAATATCCCTTTATTTCTCTCTCCCCCCCCCCTTTTTGTTTGTCTTTCTGTGCTTGTGTGCATCAGCATCATCAGGCGGAGGAGAAGTGGCATCGGGGCAGGAGGGAGCTGCATCTCACATGGCCCAGGAGGGCCATGCCACAGAGTCAGACTGGACCAGTGAGACGGAGGGCGAGGGGAGCTCCACGACGGGGACGACTGGACCCTGCAGCGACACGGACACGTCCTCGGAAGAAGGCTCCCTTGCGGGGGTGGCACCATCCGTGCCCCCCGCCATTACAGGTACAGCCGCCACCCAGCGCACCATCTCCGCCCTCCCAGCAGCCCCTCAGCGTTCGCCCCGTGCCCGCTCTGCCAGGAAGCCGGGCATCTCCTTCGCCCCAGGCACCTCAGGCCCTGCCCCTGTTACCCCCGCTGCCCTCAGTGAGGAGGTCATTGACCTCCTCCGAACGCTCATTGTTGGTCAGACTACCCTTTTGAATGCCATCCAGGGGGTGGAGAGGGAGGTTCATCGCAGCAATGCGTACCTGGAGGGCATTCATTCGGGTCAGGCTGCCCATCAGCGATCGTTCCAGGCTCTGGCCTCAGCACTGACGGCAGCCATTGTCCCTGTCTCCTGCCTCCCTCTACTAACTCCCTCCTCCCAGTCTCCTGTTCCTCTGCCTGTCCCACCCACACCATCAGACCAGCCTGCACACACCTCAACACCCAAGAGAAGCTCATCCAAACATAAGCACCACAGATCACGCAGACATTCACACACGCAACATTCCGATGCAGACATGCCAACAGTCACTACCACCTCTGTGACCCCCACCTCCTCGTCTCCCTCCTCCCTCCCTGTGACGTCTACACTCACACCTCCATTCACCTCACCATCAGCCAGTGTTTCCATCACCAGCACACCCTCCACTCCAGTCCGCACACGTGCAGTCACCACCCCCACTGCCATTTACACGTCCCCTGTGTCCTCTCCCACTGTGTCTGTCACCCCCTCTTCCACACCACACAAACGCAGCCACCCACCCACCCAACAGCCATCCACCTCACGACAGCCTATCCCTCCTGCACCTGCACCCAAAGACAGCAAACGTGACTCACCTACAACCACATCCTCTCCCTCCACTCCCATTCCCACTGTACCTACCACTCTCCATTGTCCCAAGAAGCTCTTCCTCGCCACTACTAACTTCTTTCCTGACCCTGAGCCCCCCCCTCCTTCTCGTCGGGGTAAGAAGAGCACCTCAGCCACCACCAGCCCTGCAGCCCCCTTGACAAGGGTGCAGGGGTATTGGAGCCCGCCAGCCCGCATGTCTGGATCTTCGCCCAGCAGCAAGGGGACAGCCAGCCCACCCCCTGGGAAGAGGAGCAGAAGGCGGAAGGGGCGCCGCAGGAGCCCGCCTTCTACATCCCCCCCGGACACCACCCAGAGACAGTCACCAGCCACAGCTCCAAAGGGAGGAAAGGGCCACAGGCCCACGACTAAGGAGGGCAGCAAGTCGGAGAGGTCAGGCAGCAGGCCTGCTGCCCAGGAGGAGCCCACAACCCCCATAGCCGCTGCCCCGGGAGGAACCGGCACAGCTGCCCCGGGAGAGCCCACCACCCCCATAGCCGCTGCCCAGGGAGGACCCAGCCCAGCTGGCCAGGAGGGCCCCACCACCCACAGCCCAGGTGGGCATTGAAGGAGCACCATCCCCGCTGCCCAGGAGGGCACCACCAGGCAATGAGCAGTTGGCCATAGACCGGCCGCCGTCTCCAGAACCGCTGAACTGGGCCCCGCCGTCTCCAGAACCGCTGAACTGGGCCCCGCCGTCTCAAGCACCGCTCCGCTGGGCCCCGCCGTCTCCAGAACCGCTGAAGTGGGCCCCGCCGTCTCAAGCACCGCTCCGCTGGGCCCCGCCGTCTCAAGAACCGCTGAACTGGGCCCTTCAAGGCAAGGAGCGCTGGACTGGGCCCCGCCGTCTCCAGAACCGCTGAACTGGGCCCCGCCGTCTCAAGAACCGCTGAACTGGGCCCTTCAAGGCAAGGAGCGCTGGACTGGGCCCCGCCGTCTCCAGAACCGCTGAACTGGGCCCCGCCGTCTCAAGAACCGCTCCGCTGGGCCCCGCCGTCTCAAGAACCGCTGAACTGGGCCCTTCAAGGCAAGGAGCGCTGAACTGGGCCCCGCCGTCTCAAGAACCGCTGAACTGGGCCCCGCCGTCTCATGAACCGCTGAACTGGGCCCCGCCGTCTCAAGCACCGCTCCGCTGGGCCCCGCCGTCTCAAGAACCGCTGAACTGGGCCCTTCAAGGCAAGGAGCGCTGAACTGGGCCCCGCCGTCTCAAGAACCGCTGAACTGGGCCCCGCCGTCTCAAGAACCGCTCCGCTGGGCCCCGCCGTCTCAAGAACCGCTGAACTGGGCCCTTCAAGGCAAGGAGCGCTGGACTGGGCCCCGCCGTCTCCAGAACCGCTGAACTGGGCCCCGCCGTCTCAAGAACCGCTCCGCTGGGCCCCGCCGTCTCAAGAACCGCTGAACTGGGCCCCGCCGTCTCAAGCACCGCTCCGCTGGGCCCCGCCGTCTCAAGAACCGCTGAACTGGGCCCTTCAAGGCAAGGAGCGCTGAACTGGGCCCTTCAAGGCAAGAACCGCTGGCCCTTTGGCAGACGTGGCAGGGCAGGATCTATCTCGGGCAGGGCTGCAGGATGTCCTCTGGCCAACTTGCCTCCTCCAGTGGCAGTGGGGTCTGTTATGGACTGTATGGACCGTGGCTTTGCACTCCCCAGGATGGCCCAGTGGGCAGGCCACCCACTGTATGGACTGTTTGGACTGTGGCTTTGCTCTCCCCAGGATGGCCCAGTGGGCAGGCCACCCACTGTATGGACTGTATGGACTGTGGCTTTGCTCTCCCCAGGATGGCCCAGTGGGCAGGCCACCCACTGTATGGACTGTATGGACAGTGGCTTTGCACTCCCCAGGATGGCCCAGTGGGCAGGCCACCCACTGTATGGACTGTATGGACTGTGGCTTTGCTCTCCCCAGGATGGCCCAGTGGGCAGGCCACCCACTGTATGGACTGTATGGACAGTGGCTTTGCACTCCCCAGGATAGCCCAGTGGGCAGGCCACCCACTGTATGGACTGTATGGACTGTGGCTTTGCACTCCCCAGAATGGCCCAGTGGGCAGGCCACCCACTGTATGGACTGTTTGGACTGTGGCTTTGCTCTCCCCAGGATGGCCCAGTGGGCAGGCCACCCACTGTATGGACTGTATGGACAGTGGCTTTGCACTCCCCAGGATGGCCCAGTGGGCAGGCCACCCACTGTATGGACTGTATGGACTGTGGCTTTGCACTCCCCAGAATGGCCCAGTGGGCAGGCCACCCACTGTATGGACTGTTTGGACTGTGGCTTTGCTCTCCCCAGGATGGCCCAGTGGGCAGGCCACCCACTGTATGGACTGTATGGACTGTGGCTTAGCACTCCCCAGGATGGCCCAGTGGTCATGGAGTCACCTCGTGGATCTGGCGTCGTGTACTCAAGTGGCTGAGGTGCCCCCCCTTCCCTTCCCCCTGAGGTGCCTGTCCTATTTTCTTTCTGATGCCCCTGCAGTGTTCTCTCCGTGGAGTTCTTGTCGTGGGACTGGGCCTTGCCCCTTTGCACAGGACCCCTGTGATCCACGGACAGTGGTTGGACTACATTTAGTAGCTGTGTATATTTTGTACATAGTTTATTTATTTATTGGGATTACTGGTGTACATATTTCAATATATCTGCCCGTTTATGATCTCTTATTTTGGTCTTTGCATTATTTCGGAGGGGGGTGGTTTGTGGGTTGTGACAGTGATCTGTGGGAATGCATTGATGTGTGTGTTGTAGTGGGTGTGGGTGGGTGGGTGTGTGCCGGTAATCTTTTCCCTCCCCTGTGTCGTAGGTGCAGTACTCACCGATGTCTTCCGCGCCGCCGGGCGTGCTCCTGGTATATGAGCAGGTATAGGAGTGCGGGGATGACCTGCAACTCTGGTTCCATACTGCCGGAATCTCGCGTGGAGTGCGTAGAGGTGAGCGTTTTCCCGTTCGTAGTCTGTTTCCGCCGTGTTCTTATCGGCGGTGCTCCCGCCCCGGAAAAGGTGGCGGATTGGTGGGTCGTGATAGGGTGGGCGGTACATTGTCTGCCGCCTGGCTGTTGGCGGGGACCGCCGCGCTGTTTGTTTGTACCGCCGTGGCGGGTGGAGTGTTAATACGGCGGGCTGTGTTGGCGGTTCCCGCCAGGGTCAGAATTGCATATTTTAGACCGCCGGCCTGTTGGTGGCTTGGCCGCCGCTTTATCACCGACCGCCAGGGTCAGAATGAGGGCCATAGTGCACTTTACTAGGGACTTATAGGTAAACTAAATATGCCAATTGGGGTAGGAGACAATGTTACCATGTTTAGGTTAGAGAGCACAGGCACTTTAAGACTGGCCAGCAAAAGCAAGATCAGGAAAATGGAGGGAGGCAGGCAAGAAAGTTGAGGGAAGACCACCTTAAAGCTGTCAGGTGTAACATGTGCCCCCCTGCCCCTTTCTCCCCCAGCTGAAAGTGGGAAGAGCTACCCAACCCCTTGGTAGCTCTCTTTACTAAGGTGGAAAAATCTGGAGAGACCATCAGCATTGATGTAGTCAGTCCCTGGATGATGCTTCACCATAAAATCCATTACCTGTAGAGAGATGGACCACCTCAAGAGTTCAGGATTTTCACCCATCACCTGCATAAGCCATCTGAGAGTTCGGTGGTCTATACGAACCAAAAAGTGAGTCCCAAACATGTATAGTCTCAGCTTCTTCAGTTCCCAGACCACAGCAAATGCTTTTCTTTCAATGACACTCCACCTCTATTACCATGGAAGTAAACTGCTAATGAAGGCTATATATTGTCTAGGCCCTCCTTGTTCAGCTGAGCTAAAACTGCCCATATGCCATGCTTTGAAGCATCTGTCTGCATGATTAATTCCCTGGAGTAATCAGGGGGCCTGAGCACAGGTGCTGTGCACACGGCTTCCTTGAGGGTATCAAAGGCTTTCTGACGAGCCTCTGTCCAGATCTTCAATCTAGTCTGCTTTTTTGAAGTTAGCTCATTTAAGGGGGCAACAATGGGGCCATAGCCCTTAACAAATCTCCTGTAGTAGCCAGCAAGGCCTAGAAAGTGTCTCACTTCTGTTTGGGTTTTAGGTGGTTTCCAGGCCATGATGATTTCAATCTGTTTGGCTCATGACATAGCCCTGGCAGGACATTTAGGGCAAGACAAGACCTTTGCCAGGCTTGCCGCCTACATTTACTGGCATTGAATGCAGATAGCCTCAGATATTCTGCAAGTCCTGTCTCACCTGCCAGGCCAGTGAGAAGGCAGGGAAGAAGCTGAAAGCTCCCTTGCTTCCACTTCCCATTATAGGTGCCCCCTTTGAAAGGGTGAGCATCAACGTCATTGGTCTCTTGGACCCCAAGACAGCCCTAGGCAACAGGTTTATCCTAGTCATGGTGGACCATGCCACACACTACCCAGAGCCAATCCCTCTGTGGACAATGACTGCACTTGTGGTGACCAGAACTCTGATGGGGCTCTCTACCCAGGTGGGGTTCCCCAAAGAGGTAGTGTGTAACAGAGGCACTAACTTCATGTTGGCGTACATGAAGTCCATGTGGGATGCATTTGTGCAATGTACAACTTCCCCACACCCTATCACCCCCAAACCAATGGTCTAGTTGAAATGTTCAGCAAGATCTTGAAGAGCATGATTTCAGGCCTTCCTGAGGCTATGAGGGGCACGTGGGATATCCTCTTGCCATGCCTTATCTTTGCCTACAGGGAGGTGCCACAGAAAGGAGTAGGCTTCAGTCCCTATGAACTGTTCTTGGTGGCACTGCATCCTCCAGTGGTTGAACCGTGCCAATACCCTGGCTATTGGACAGCTGACATGGACACGAGGAAAACCAGCCAGCCTGGGGCTGAAAAAGGACTAGGAGAAAGCCCCAGTTGAGGGACTTAAGGAACACCCTGGACTTCCCGCCAGAGTGCCCCCGTTGTCCTGCAATCAACTCTTAAACTGACTTACCTCCAGCTACAACAGGCATATTTGCGCACAGCTCCTGGCTCACCGATTCGCTCTGCACCCTGCCTCCCTGTGCCCTGCAACAAAGAACCTGCTGTGCCCCATGGTCCCTCACCCCTTGTGACCTCGACACTCCGAGGGGACCCCAAGGAACCACCTCTAAACTGCACAGACCTTTTCCAAAGGGTTCCCAGCAGTAGACCTGCACCAGCTCCAGAAACTTTTCACAGCTGCTCCCGCCTGAACTTCTCCAGTTGGCACAGTGTGCCCACCAATGACCTCGACCAGCCTGCAAAGGAAGAACTTGGTAAAGCAACTGTGTGATTGTATATGTATTTTTAAAGGTGACTTTCCATTGATTCCTATTGTGTGTAATTAAGCACATAAAGACTATTTTTATTAAACTTCACAAATCCATATCTCAAAAAGTACTTAACCAGTTTTGATAATCTTGGTCTTAAAAATTATATAAAAATCTAAAGTATTTTTGTAAATTGGTCTTGAGTTATTCGTTTGTGTGTGTGAGTTGCAAGATTGATACTGTGAGTTCAACAAATGCTTTGCACTTCTCCAAGATTGGCCTAACTGCTCAACCAAGCTACCTTAAAAATTAGAGCATTAGATTATCTAGTTTTTACCACTGTAAACCAACGTGTGGTTGCCTGGACCCACTGAAGATGTGCTTAGCTTTGCATACTACATAGAGGGCCAGACACCAACAGCCCTAATGAACACATTTGAAAAAAATCAATCCTTTTGTACTCTAGCTTCCATTTTAAGGTGTGTTTTCAGATCTCACTATGCAGTGCTTTTGAACCACTCACCAACTGATGTCTGCTGACAAATGGAGTGCTATTTAGTCCAATAGAGTCAGAAGGATATACACAAACAGCCAATAGAAAAACAGTGAGGCTAAAATACTCCTGTGGGCTAAACCAAGATGAACTCATCTTGACAATATCAATGATAGAAGAATGCCTTTTAAAATAATAATACAAAACAGTATGTTGCCATGAAGTGTGCAAGAGCTCTAAATTTAAAACCTAACAATGGAACTAAGGCCACCCCAAGAAACGTGTGCCTATTTGCTATGCTTTCCATTCCCAGCAAGGAACTTGCAAACGCTCTGTTTGTGCAAATTTGTAAATGAAGAACCGTTAAGGGGTTAACCCTTAGATCTTTTGAAAAGAGATTTTTAAACTCAAAAACTGTATTAGGGTCTCCAGTTTAGATGGGTTGACAATTGTGAAAAAGCCCATTGTTTAGTTGCTTTGTAGAATTTGAAAACATAGACTATGTTGTTTTCTGAGGATTGCTCAAGGCTGGCTTCAACTAGCTTTTTTCGATTTGCTTTTCATGAGCCTATTGGTGTTGCAATCCTTGACACATAATGTAGATATTCAACACTAAGGGTACACCATCAAGTGATGTAAAGGTTTGGAGAATGTTGCTGAGAATATTTAAGTATATGATACTTCAAGAACAGAGCTCTCAGGAGCACCCACTTGGTCGCTTCAAAAACACAGGTGCATATTTACGAACCCAGTGTACGCCACAGCGTCACTGTTTTTGATGCTCCGGCACACACCCTGAAGAACGCAACATCCATGGGTTTTGATGCATTCCCAGATTTACAAGAATGTGTAAATGTGGGAATGCGTCAAAACCTTCCACCATTTCAGGGGAGGTGTGACGAGGAGAAACACATTTATTTCTCCTTGTTTTTCCTCTATGTGTGCTTTATTATCCTCATTGTGCCTGCCCTGGGGAGGCGTATGATTTGGGTACTTCCCCAGGTCTATGTGATTAAGTAAAGCTAGGACAGCATCAAAATTCATGGATGTTGTTAGAGAAATCCCACCACAGCACCTATGGCACACCTCCCTGGCGCAGAATAAGGCAACGCAGTGTCTTACTCTATATCTATGGGGCCATTGAAAGCAATGCAAAGTGGCTTTGTGTAGCCTAATCGATATGGGTGAGAGGCTTGTGCCACTGGAGCATCAAAAAAAGTGACGCTCCGGCGGCACAATCCTCTCATAAATATACCCATAATTTTTTAAAGGGCCAGTTTCTCCTAATGCTGAGTGCATCAGAATTAACAGGCCACTCATATTGAGGACCATATTGAACAAAGTGCTGCTAACAGAACATGTAAAATTTCAGCTGCATCCGAGTCAAAGGCATAACAAAACTAGAGGGGGAGCCCCTGCAAAGAACATGGAGGGGGCTGTGGGGACCTTTGTTACGGTACTGATCCAGGTCTCATAGGAATCCACAGTTCACCTTAGGCAGTACACACCATCCCCTAACGTGCACAAAATGGTACGAATAACATGTTACAAAGCCACTTACACCAAAATCTTATTGGAAATAAAAATACATCATAGACTGTACATGCCAAATCTCCATGAGCAAATCATTGTACCAAAGGCATGCTACAAAGCGAGTTACACAACATCTAATTGGAACCAGCAACAAATCCTAATACAGACCATACCATCATAAGCACAACATTGTACCAAAGGCGTGTTACAAAGCCAATTACACACAAACTTCATCCAAACCAGTAATATATGTGCACAGGTGACGCCAAAGCCACATAGCTGCCTAAGAAGCCTGGCGAATCCAACAGCAGCCCACATTCCTCACACAAATATACCTCTGAGAAACAACAGAGAGTAGCCTTCAAACTTTCATGAATTATTCCTGGGATGCCGCTTTGCATTAACCGCTTGTGATTGATATGTATAGGTTCTATTGTAAAGCGCTCTGGTGCCTTTGGGCCAAGTCTGTGCTATATATATTTACAGAAAGAAATAATAAGTAAACAGCACCATCCTACAATAGGGCAACAGATCTGGTAAGTTAGCAAGTGATCTCAAAATACCAGTGGACCTACCGGTGCACAATGACACACTACAAAGCTCCATTGCAGAAACTGACTCACCTCCTGAGAAGTGTGGCTCAATGGTTAGAGCAGCAGACCCTGATGCAGAGGTCTGGTCTGGAACCAGTGTTCAATTCCTGTCTCGGCTGGTCTTGGGTTCAATTCCCTTGGATCTGATCATTCTTGCCTCCTTGCCAATCTAATCATGGGTTCCACTCTGTAACTCTGGGCAGTAGCTTGCTTAATCTCCACAAGGGCCCCAACACCGCTGGGATGCCTGGCTTCACCTTGGGGTGCCCAGGAGTGGGCACTTCACAGGGAAAGCCAGGAAGGGTTCCACAGTGGTATGCGTACAGCGCCAAGAAGCCCGACTTACAGTGTAAAAATGTGCTATACAAGTACGAAGTTTACAGTTTACTTTGTTAGTTTTCCGGATCGAAAGGACTGTATCTAAACAATTAATTCAACAGGGAGACCATTTCTGACCTCCATGGGCCTGCAGACTTCGATTCACATGAAAATGATACCTACACACCCAGCGCAATCGCACTACTACTATAAAAATAATCATAATATTACGTATCAATTTAAAACACATGTATTTCCTAGATTCACCTAATTTCTGGTCCAGTACTAAAGCATTGTCATGAACCCTCGCCTAATGGTGCCACCAGACCACGTCAACTTCCGTGAAGCATGAAAAAAGAAAAAAAGTGCCACCTTTTGTACCTCAGTGCTTCCTTCCACTCACTCCTCGGGTCTATTCATCCATTTACTCCTTCTTTCGACTCACTCATTCCCTTGTTCCTTCCATGCACTCCTTGGTTCCTCTTACCCCTTCCCTGTTCCTTCTGTGCCTCGCTGCTACTCTCTCAACCGGTCACCTCTTCCTTCAGTCACTCCTTCCCGCATCTCACTGCTTCCTTCCGCTCAGTCCTTGCCTTCATTCATCCCTTCTTCCTCCCTCTCACTACGCTCCTTCTTCTAGTCACTGATTCCTTCCTTTCGTTTCTTCGATTTTAACTTCCATTTAATGCTTCTGCCCTCTCACGTGTTATCGTTTTCCTTCCATTAACTCCTTTTTCATCTCACATCTTCCCTCCTCTCAATCTTTCTCTTTATTCAACTGCTCACTCCTTCCTTCCCTTTACTCGTTCCTTTCTTTCTTACACTTTCTTTCCTCTCGTTCCTTTCTTTGTTCACTCTTTTCTCTCGCCCCTTTCTCTCGATCCCTCCTTCCTCTCACTTCTCGTCTTACTACTTTCAATCACTGCTTCCTCTTCACACTCCTTCCCTTTGTTTTTCTTCCCTCCCTCACTTCTCCATTGCTCTTAATTCTTCCCTTCCTTCTTTTCCCTTATTCATTCCTCTCGTAGTTTTTTCCGTTTAATGCATGACCTCTACCTTTTCTTTTCATTAGCCTTCCTGCATCCCTTCTTTCCTCCATTCGCTCATTCTTTCACCTGTGCCCGTTTATGGCCGAGGAAGGTGATAGATCAAAGTACCACCAGATTACATTTTGCTAGATTTGCAGCTTTTATATTGCCGCAGATTTACTGGAAATGAATGCTCTTGCCAATTACTGTCTGGCTGAGATAACAGACAGCCTGTAGTGCATTCGCCTTGCATGTCAATGCCCTGTGGCTTCTTTCAATATGCCGCATGCGAAAAATACTGCCTAGATTGACAATTCCACTATATCAGACTGATGTTCACCTGAATTCGCTGAAAACAGTGAGTAGAAATGTGCAGAAATGTTTCGAAAATAACCGGTTAATTTATGTCCAGAATCTGTGCTTCAAACCCATTATATGAAATGGCATTTATATGGCATGGCAGACATTAGGGAAAACCTGCCTGACTCCTGAGAAAACGACAGGATCCCATCCCCGTTTAGCATTAAGGCCTAAACTTTTAACTTAACCCTTGTGTGTTCTTTGAGAGGGTAAAAACTTTCACATAAAAGCAGAATCACTGTTAACAAACATCGAAAAAGCCAGTATGTTTGGATTGTAAATTAAAAGTGCCTCTATGCTTTTGATTTGTTTGCTTGTGTGTGTGCCACATTGTGAATAGATGAATACAAAAATGAGTTTATGGGTGGATGAATAGACGCATTTATCCATGGACTCGATTATGCCTCACCCATGCCATTAATCACTCATTCTTCCACTCATACATTTATTTATCTACTAATTCACTCATTCTTGCATTCGACAATTCCTCCATCTACAATGTCACAGACAATGACACCTGATGAGTTTGACAAAGCTTGTTTATAATTTGTGTTTTCCTTAGTGTAGGAAATTACAGCTATAGATTTCCCCTCTTTACAATTGAGAATATGACAGATATGTACTTAGATGTGCTGACCGTGTTTGAGGAGGCAGGTTGCTTACCTGATGCTATACAGCAAAGGGAGTGAACACACCTCAGTGGGAAACATTGACTGACTTAGATCCATCCAGGCATCCATAATAGTTTTTAAAAGGACTCTCACCCACCATGGTTCTTTTCAGTGGCATGCTTCATCATGAAGTCCTTGCCCAGATACAAAGAGGTACTTGGGCGACCTCAACCTTGAAACATTCATGGGAGATTTGTTGTGCTTTTTTTCTGAGAGAGATCTTTAACTAAAAATGCCTTGGGGAGCCCTATATTCACTGATACTTATTTTATTCCTGGTCCTCCTGACAAGATTAAGAAGCAAAATGTGTACTCCTCTCTCTCATTCAGTCAATCATTGATTGGATTTGTATAGCACAGCACTGTCAGCCGTAAGGGTATCTGGGCACTGAGGGAGCCGAGTCTCTGTCGAAAAGCCACGTCTTGAATCTCCTTCTAAAGTCAGGCAGGGAGGGAACATTCAGAGGTGGAGGGGGCAGGTTGTTCCAAGGCATGGATGCTATGTGGGAGAAGGAGTGGCCTCCGCTGCAGCTGCGATAGATGCAGGGTGTGTGTGCGAGGTTTAGCGAGGCAGGGAGTAGTTGTCCAGTGAGGACGTGGAAGTTCAGATGATGTTAGATGGGGGACGGGCCTTTGTTGTGTAGAGTTTTGTATGCGAGTGTGAGGATCTTGAACTGGCATCTCTTCTAGATGGGAAACCAGTGTAGGTTTCTGAGGTGTGGAGTGATGCTTGCACACTTGGGAAGGTTTAGAATGAGTCTGGCTGGGGTATTCTGTAGAGGTTGGAATCTTTGGAGTAGCTGGGAAAATATAACCGTAAAGAGAGTGTTGTCATAGTTGAGGCCGCTGGTGATCAGAGCTTGCATGGTGGTTTTTCTGGTGCCGGTGGGGATCCATCTGAAAATGCGGCGGAGCATGTGGAGGATGTAGAAGCAGGAGGAGGAGACTGAGTTTACTTGTCGATTCATGGCCTATTGATGATGATGCTGAGGTTCCGTGTGTGGTTTGATGGAGAGGGTGTAGGTCCGAGTTCTGCTGGCCACGAGCTGTGGTCCCATATGGAGTGTTCTTCCCGAAGATCAAAACTTCCTTTTTTTTGGTGTTTAGTTTGCGGCAGCTGTTCCATCCATGATGCCACGTTGGTCATGGTGCTGAAGACGCTGGCTTTGTATTGAGGGGATCCTCGGTGAGGGTCAGCGTATGAGACTATGTTGAACCCACAGGATTTGATGATGTGTGTAGGGGGGTCATGTAGATGTTGAACAGGGTGGGGATGAGGGAAGATCCTTGGGGTACGCTGCAGGTGATGTTCTCTGTGCCAGTCAGCCAACAATGGATGTGTACTTCTACAGGCAAAGGCCTTTGATGGAGGACTAGATTGAACAGGTGGATGATGGCAGTGACAACCTAAGCAGGAGTCGGGTAGGCAGACCTTCCTACACAAAAGGATGTACTGCGTTGGAAGGCGCAGCACTGGGCCATCCATGGTCTACTTGTTGTAGCAAAAATGTGCCTAGAAATGGTAGGTTGGCTTTCTTCAGAACCAAGTAATAGGATCCCTTCAAACTTTTTATTAAGGGTATGTTTTAGTGCATGAACTCTATTCAGTGCACATTACTCACAATCATGCACTCTTTTTACCATTCCACAATTTTACTTACACCCCTGATGGGCTTCGTCAGTAAAGTTCCTATAGATTAGAGAAAAACATTATTGTTACAGTGACTATTTTTTGTTCTCTGTGATACATTCCGTGAACACTTCAACCGCTTCCATTTCATGCAGAGGAAACCATGCAAACAAACACATGCATTGAATATTACGGTGCTTAACAGATGCACCCAGTAAAATCATGAAGCTTACCTAAGTGCTATCTGCGCCAGTATTTGCAGATAACATTTTTTATTGTCAAAATGATGTTTATCCTTTTATTTTAAGACATTATTTATTTAGGAATACCTAAATAACTGTGTGAGCAACTTTGCTGTCTGTGAAAATGGTATCATTTTGGATGCTGAGGTTGGGCTGGGGTTGAGTTTACAATGTAGTCTATCGGGCTCATTCATTTCTCATCATAGATGGAAGCACTAATGGTGGTTATTCCATTGGTTGTCTCTTTCACAAGGACATATTTAGAACAGGTCAAGGAATATTAATTGGTGTTGATATGAAAGCTAATAACCTCTGGACAATGGTGTTAGTGCAGAGTGGGAGTGGGATGCATTTAGGCGGTCACCAATATTTGTGCCATGAGCAACAAACCTCATTTTATAGTACATAAAGTTGTGCTACAGTGGTGTAACCTATTATAAAATGCCATTCACAATGAGTAGAGATTTCCAATTCCACGCCTCCTATCATTTCTATGAGATCACCACACATACAAGTTTAGCTGCTTAGTAGCAGATGTGGGAGGTATCAGGACGAATGGTAGGAAAATGGAAGAAGTTTAGGGAAAAGTAAGGAGGTGTTCAAGAAGGGAGTTTAATCCTAAAAATATATATTGTCAGATAAATACATTATTATTTTAAGATGCAATAATTAACATGATTCAAAAATATAATTAAACGTTTAACCTTTTGTGAATATACACCTTTGGGTGGGGGGGGCTGTCTTTATCGGGCTTTCTATGTCATGGTCATGCACCTTCCCCTTAGAGGCACCTGTGAATGGAGTGCTTTCACCTGAGACCAGGTCTCAGTCTCTATGTATAAATAAGCTCCCCTACTGAACAACATTCCCTCTGCCCTTTTGGGTGCCACCCCTCTTACATGATGTATACTGGTATGTAACAATGCCCTGTCTTTTCACTCTCATCTCTGTCTCTGTCTCTGTCTCTCTCTCTCAATGTGCCCCTCTCCCACCAGTACTAGTTACTCTTCCTCCTTTTTCCCAAAGTCCCATTTTCTTTCTTGCTTATTTATAACCTCCCACTCGCCCACTGGGCCTAGTGTGGGCATCAGAACTCCACCTCCACCTGCTGGCTGGAACCATGTACGAGGAGGAGGACGGTGAATGTGCTCCTGAGGGCCGGCTCAGGTGCAAGACAGAGCAGTGCTGCACCTTCCACGTAGTGTGCTGTTGCACCTATGGGAGGCTCTGCCACTGTCTCTAGGACACTGAAGAGCAGCGTTACGTCGTGCTCACCTTGCCCTCCCTCAGGGACTTCAATTTTAACAGCACCCAGAGGCAGCAGGGCCCAGCGGTTGGCCGGACCTCCAGCACAGCCTCTGCTACTCTGACTCCCGCAGCGCAATGCAGGCTGGCACCTGCAGGTAAGCCTGGGAAACTTTGGGCAGCTTAGTGCCGCTTGTGGCTCATGAGGAGGGCACAGCTTTGGGCCCCCTGGTTGCAGTCCCCGGCTGTCCATGTGGATGGATCAGCTGTCTATCGTCCTCCTCAGGCAGTTGCCTGCTGAAGGCAATGACAGAAAAGTGAGCTGGCAGCTGTGCCACCTGTGGACGCTATTTCTTCTGCCCTGTCCAGGCCACTAAGGGTATTAGGGACTTGGGCTCCCATCAAGTGATTGCCTACCATATACCTTACAGTGGAACTTCTCCTCCCCTTAGATATTTGGATTGAGGGAGGTGCATGGGGCCAAGCGCACAATATATGGGTGGCACATTCTGCAGAAGCTAATATGTTGCCTGAGAAGACTGGATGTAACGAGAAACATGGGTGGCCCCCCCCACGAGGAGGAAGGGAGTCGCATGCTGTTGCGGGGAAAGGGCCAAGTCCATTGTGGTGGCTTATGGTGAGGGACATCGCCCTGGCATGTGGAGATCTCTGATGCTGCCACCCTCCTTTTTGGCTGAAGGTTGCTTGGCTGCTGAGACCCTGAGGAGAGGGCGGTTGTCTAGTAAACTAAGGGGCTCATTTACAAGAAAGTGTTGCAGCACGGCGCTGCGCCAAAATTGAAATATGGCGCATTCCTGTGTTTCCGCTACTGCTTGTGCTAAAATCAGGTGCCTACCGCCAACGAAGACACCATTGCACCATATGACTGATTGTTTATGTGTTTAAAGGTGTGCCTTCCTGCACCTAAACAATCAATAATGGTGATTTGTTACATCTATGTGTGTTGCAGAATGCAGCACACATAGAAGTAGTAAATCGTCCCTATTTAATGATTGTTTATTGTATTGTACTGTAATAGTATTTATATAGCGCTTACCACCCCTGACGAGGCATCGAATCGCTTTTCGGCGAGTAGCACGATACTCCGGAACCCAACAAGAATTAGTGATGGATTAGTATCGGGAAATATGAGTACAGTTTTAGTATTATTATGAGTTAATTTGAGCCGTGGATATTAGAGTTTGTTAGATTGACAGGAGTAATGGAGGGGTGGAGGAGGAAAGAAATCCAGAAGTGTTAATTGGGAGTACATCCCTCATTTACTCATCCCAGGGGCTTGGGATGAGTAAAGGAGGATGGAGGAGGGAAGATTCTGTGGAAGGGTTAGGGAGATCATAGTAGCAGGGTGAGATAAATGAGGGCAAATTTAGTAGGGTTGTTTGGGAGGTCATAGTACTAGAGTGAGGTTTTGTGAGTTAGATGTGGAAGTGGAGGGAAGAGCTTAGGCAGAGTTATTTAGGAGATGAAAGTAGTAGAATGGATTTGGGATGAGTCAAAATGGGGATGGTGGATAGATTGATAGAGACATGACATATGATGGTGGGTAGATAAGTGTGATAAGATGAGAGCAGGGATTCATAGATATCTAATATAACAACCCACCCAGGAGCCATGCAATGACCCACGAACATGCCAAGCACAGAAACAACATACACATATACATACACATATATATATATATATATATATACACACACACACATACCCACATGAATACACACACATATGCACACATATATGTACATACAATACATAATTAGAACCACGGGTAAATATACTTAGTCAAACAGGTTTAAAGAGTGTGTGTGTATTTTATCTTTATGACATAGTAGTGATACATATTTTCTAAAGAACTATACATAACTTGAAATAAACACGTAATCAGAAAAAATATTTATCAACATAGGCATATGCAGTCCGTAGTTGTATGAATATGGTGGTTATGAAGGAATTAGCCAACTCTTGAGTAGTGTTCTGAAGACAAGAAAGTTATCTGTGGCTCTTATAGTTGGGGGTAATGAATTCCATAGTTTGGCTGCTTGAACTGAGAAGGATGTACCACCTATAGTCTTTTTCTTGTATGGTGGTGTTCTAAGGCAGGGTGCCAATCTTAAGCGGAGGTTTCTTTGTTGGGTGTATTTGGTTATTTTGTTTCTGATAAAAAGTGGTCCTGTTCCATGTATAGCTTTGTGGATGATGCAAAGCAGCTTGAAAGTGCATCTTCTGGCAACAGGTAACCAGTGTTGTGCTCTCAAGGCAGGGGAGATGTGGGCTTGTGGCTTTACATGTAGTAGTAGCCTGGCTGCGGAGTTCTGGATACGTTGTAGTTTTTTCCTAATAGATAGAGATGATCCATGGTAGAGGCCATTGGCATAATCCAGTTTGGATAGTACAAGCGAGATAGTAGCTTGCACCTTGTGTGGAAATCCGAGGTGGGGGAAGATGCGTCGTAGAGTCTTCAAGGTAATGAAGCTTGTTCGTGCTAATTTGTCCACTTGGGCATTTATAGTTAACTTGGAATCCATGGTGATTCCAAGGTTTTTAACTTCCATGGATAATTGAGGAGGTGGTCCGTGATCGTCAGGCCAGATGCACAGAGGGTCATAACTTTTCCAGTCACGACATATGAGTATTTCTGTTTTGGAAGTATTTAGTTTGAGATGGCTCCAGGTCATCCACTGATCAACGGCTCTGAGGCAACAGAAGATTTTTGAGTTTTCAATGTTTTTGGGGCATTTTAATTTAACTAGTATTTGTGTGTCATCTGCATGGCTGTAGCATATGAGATGAAAATCATTGATCAGTTCTGGTAATGACATGTATGTATGTATTGAGTATTTATAAAGTGCATTCCGGCCCAAGGGCATCGAAGCGCTAACTGGGTGAGGCGGGGTAACTTAACCGGAAAACTCCCAAACTTATAGAGGAAACAGCCAGGTCTTGACCAATTTCCTAAATATTAAATAGTTATGTTCTTGCCTAATGTTCAATGGTAGAGAGTTCCAGATTTTAGCAGCCGCAATGGTAAATGCTCTGTCTCCCCACTTTACTTTCTTAGTGCGGGGTGTTTGAATTTGATAGGCACAGGCCGAGCGCAACTGCCGATTCGACCTGTGCCATTGCAGCTTGGTGGTTAATGCCTTAGGCCCAATCCCATGGACAGCCTTGTGGGTGATGCAGAGAGACTTAAAAGAGAGCCGCTGGATTACCGGAAGCCAGTGTAGATCTTTAAGGCACCTCTTAACAGAGGCCCCGCAAGGCAATTTTAATAAAAGCCTGGCAGCAGTGTTCTGTATCAACTGTAGTTTGAGCAAAGATTCTTTATCCAGATTGAGTAAAAGCGCATTTCCATAATCCAATCTGGAAATGACTAAAGCCAAAATGACAGTAGTTCTGCAGGCTTGTGGAATAAAAGGAAATATTTTTTTAAATTTCTTCATAGTCCACAGACAGGTCTTAATTATCAGATTGACCTGAGGTTTAAAAGACAGTTTCTCATCAAATACTACTCCTAAATGTTTTGAGGTAGACCGTGGAACAGGAAGCGTCCCACATTCTTCAGGCCACCAGCTAGAAGACCAATGTACCCTTCCAATTCCAAAGCACAAAATCTCAGTTTTTTCACAGTTGAGTTTCAACCAGTTGGTCTTCATCCAATGATTCACTGCTGTCATACAGGCGTTGAAGCAGATGGCCACTTCTTCAAGGTCTTTATCAATAGGGATGATGATTTGAGTATCGTCTGCATATGAAGTAGGAATAAAGCCAAAAGAGCGAACCAGCTCTGCCAGCGGTGCTACGTACACGTTGAATAGCGTCGGGCTTAAGGAGGAGCCCTGAGGGACCCCACACGGCAGGAGGTAGGCAGGGGATCTAAAGTCGCCACTACTAACTGTGGCCTACCTGTCAGATAGAAAAGATTCGATCAGTTTAAGAGCCTGGTCTCTAATACCTGCCTGATATAAACGGTCTAGCAGGATATGGGGAGCAATGGTGTCAAAATCTGCCGACAGGTCCAATAACTCCAGAAAGACCCCCTGCCCCTTATCCAACAGTCTGCGTATGGTGTCCGATGATGCAATGAGAGCTGATTCAGTGCTGTGGGATTTCCAAAAACCATGTTGCGAGCTGTCCAAGCCCTTAGAGGCAGACAGGAAATCAACCAATTCTTTATTAAGATGTTTTTCTAAGATTTTGGCCGCATAGGGGAGAAGGGCTATTGGGCGTAAGTTTGTCAAGTCATCGGGTTTGCCAGCTGCCTTCTTTTTTAATGGGATAATAGTGGTTTCTTTCCATACCCTGGGGTATAGGCCCGTTGCAAGCACTTCCTGAAAAATAGGGGCCAGCATAGAAACCACTAGCTCTGGTACTAATTAGAGGATAGCAGGGGGGCAGGGATCCATAGGGGAGCCAGATTTACCTTCCAAGAGCAGTTTACACAAAACCTCATGAGAGGGCATCTTAAACTTTGAGAGTAAGAGTGGCTTGTCTGGCACCCCGTTAGTTGTCACCCCCGGGTGAGGATGAATAGTTGACCGGGGGGGACGGGTTAGCTGGTTTCTTATCCAACCTAAAGCTGGAATGAATGTCAAGAACTTTACATTGAAAAAAATTGGCTACTTTATTACAGAAGTCTTGAGAATTTTCTACTTTGGGAGTGCCTAAGGGAGTGGTGAAAACATTAACGGTTCTAAATAGCTCTCTAGAAGAGTTGGCTGCTTCGCTAATTTTACGTGTAAAATAGTCCGATTTGGCTACCCGACAGGCTTCTTTGTAAGTGTTAAGTGCGAGCTTGAGATCCACCCTCTCGGCTTCACAAAGGCTGAGTTTCCAGCAGCGTTCCTTCTGCCGGTATTTCCTCTGTAAGATTTTGAGGGCTTGAGAGAACCAAGGTTGATTGGGTTTCTTCCTAGTACGGGAAGCAGAGATCCTCGCCGGTGCTAGCGTGTCCATTGCCTGTCTAATGCCCAGATTAAATCTAGCAAGCGGTGACAACATGGACACCTTTGGATCATTCCAGTTATTTATAAGTGTTACTTTCAGTGGTTCTGCTTCAATATTTCTCCAGGATCTTATCAGTTTTTTCTGGGGAATGGATATTATGGGCTGCTGCCTGGCCAGAAATTTAAACGTCAGGAGAGCATGATCCATCCACTCTAACGGGGTCGTTGAGAGACACAAATCTTCCTCGGGGTGGGTGAAAATCCCATCTAGGGTATGACCAGCTCTATGAGTGGCCATCCCATCTTTTAGGACCCAATCCAGAACCACCATAAGGTTGAGAAATTCCGCAACCAGCAAATCACGCGTATTATCAAAATGGATGTTAAAATCTCCCAAGATGATTGCTTTAGGGGCCATGATTAAAGGTTCCAATAATGAAGGCCATAACGAGAGGAATTTAGAAGCGGGGCCGGGGGGCCGGTAAATTAACAGGCCTTCCAAGACTAGAAATTTGTCCAGGAATAGTTTAAAGGCCATAGCTTCACAGACCTCTGGTATGTGACTAGCACTATTCCAGGTGCAAGTGAACTCAGACCTACAAATAATGGCCAAGCCTCCTCCTCTGCCTGTATTCCTGTCCACCATGTGAAAGGAGAAGCCGGTAGGGGTTGCCTCAATAAAATCAGGGTCCGAGTCAGGCCTCGCCCAAGTTTCTGTTAGGAAGAGACAGTCTATGTTGAGAGTAAGAATAAGTTCATTAATTTCAAATTTGTGTTTTGGGAGGGATCTAACATTTATAAGAGCGAAAGAGCCCACCGCTCTACCGTCCCTTACAATTCCACCTAAAACATGTTCAAAATTGTTCCCCCCTGCTCCACAAACTCCCTGGGTTTTCTGCTTTCCCATCAAAGATGGTATAGGCACCATCCAATTACACTGCGCACACCTCCAGGCGTAAGCAGTGTCAGGGATAAGAGTGTGGGTGCACCGGGGGCCTGCCAGCTTCTTGAGTTCTTCAATGGTATAACTAATTTTTCCAGAACAAGATGCAAGATTCCTGGCCCTCTGGCCCGTTCTGGCGCGGACGGGCGCAGACGGGCTTGCCTTTGGCGCGCCCGCTGCGCGGTCGTGTTTGAGCCGCCATTTAACCCCCCTTGATGGGACAAAACCACTAGACCGCAAACCGCGGTTTTGGCCCCGAAACCGGAAGTGGGCTCTAACCGGCCCAACTTCCTGAACCCAAAGTGGTCGGAGTCTCAGAGCACCATAAATTAAAAATATCCCTTTCTCAACCGAGTATCATTCAGGTAAGGAGGGGCGGTGATATCATGTAGATGTTGAAAAGCAAAGGTGAGATGATTGATCCTTGGGGGACCCCTGCTTTTGTGAGGTAGGGTTTGGACGAGAAGGGGGGGGTGAGTAGATTATATTAAATCTTTTTTTAAGATAAGAAGTGATCCAGTCAAGAGCAGTTCCTTGTATGCCGACTTCGTGGAGTCTTTGAATTAGGGTGTCATGGTCAACCGTATCAAAGGCAGCCGAGAGGTCCAAGAGAAGTAGTGCAGCAACTCCATTGCGGTCGACTGTGTTTTTAAGATCATCACAGATTGCTATGAGTGCCGATTCAGTGCCTCTTTCTGGGCGGAATCCAGTTTGGAAGTCTGAAAGTATAGAATTGTCTTCAATGAATTTTGACATCTGGGCGAATGATGCTCTTTCTATTAATTTGCCCAGGAAAGGTCCATTTGTGATTGGTCTGTAGTTGTTGGGGTCTTGCGGGTCTAGGTTTGTTTTCTTTAATAACGGTCATATGTATGCCTTTTTCAGGTCTACTAAAGTTCCAGTAGTTAAAGAGTTGTTGATGATTCTTCTTACAGGAGTGGCAGCAGAAGTAGATAGAAGAATGTTCTTGAAGATTTGTGGTGGACAAGGGTCTGAAGGGCAGCCAGAAGGCCTGCTTGCTTTGACCAAATCGATCAATTCACCTAGGGATATTTGTTGGAAGGACTGTAGAGGCTGGGTTGGTTTATTCTTAGAGGATATTTTAGGAAAGGGGTTGGTGCTGATGGTTTTCTTCTGTTTTAAATAGGAGTCCAATGTGCCTGCCTTTGATATGTAGTGAGTTGCCAATTTGTTTGTGAAATCTTGAGTAGTGGGATGACTTCCTTTCATGCATGTAGGTTTTCGAAATTCATTGAGAATTTTATAAAATTCCTTGGTTGTAGATTTAGCATTTTGAATTCTGTCTGAGTAGTACCTTGTTTTTTAGCTTTTTTGATTGATGATTTGTATATTCTGTTAAGTTGGTGTAGCTGCAGTTTGTCTTGACTGTTGTTTGTTTTGAGCCAGGCCCGCTGCAATTTTCTGATTTGTTGCTTTATCTTTTTAAGTTCTGTGTTTCTGCAAGGTGTTGGTTTTCTTTTGTCGTGTTTAGTTTTTCTGAGTGGTATTAGGGTATCAAAAGCTTCCTGTAGCCACTCATAAAGTTTTGGCACAGACTTAATTGTATCTAGATCTGTGTTGGCTGTTAGTTGTGTTTCTAAGTCATCCAAATTGAGTTTGCTCCATGGCCGATAGGTGCATGTATGTAAGTAGTTGAGGGGTCTGTTGATTTTTGGAGTTTTAGGTCAGAAAGTCATCAAATGGTGGTCTGACCAAGTGATTGGAGTGATGCTATGAACAGTAACTAGTTCAGGCTTAGCAAAAATGACATCTAGGATGTGTCCTGCGATGTGTGTGGGAGTGTGTACAATCTGATGTAGGTTCAATGCGACTAGGCCAGTGGTGATAGCTTTTGGATGGGGCATATTGGGTTTGTAAAACCAAATGTTTAGATCCCCAAGAATACATAGGTTGGAGTATAGTGTAATAAGGTTTGAGCATGTATCTAGAAAAGCATCTGGGAATGTGTAGTTGTTAGGTGGAGGTCTTTAAAGGAGGAGAAAGTTACAGGAGGAAGTTGGAGTGGGGTGGCATCTGGTGAGGAGGGCTTCACAACCTTACATGGAAATGTTGTCTGTTTTTCGGAGGTTTATTGCCTGTTTGAAAATAATAGCTAGTCCACCTCCTCTCTTGCCCATACGGTTTTGTGTGATGGTGTGATAGCCCGGACGAAGGGCTTTGTGCAACACTGGGGCCATATCATCTCCCAACCAGGATTCAGTTATGGATAGTTAGTCAGGTTGTGCGTCTGTGAGCAGGTCGTAGATGTGGTGCTTGTTTTTTGAGAGTGATTGAGCATTTATGAGCTGGCAGTTTAGAAAAGGTGTGTTAGTGGTAGTGTTGTTTTGTTTAGGAGAAGGGTTACTAGTATGATATGAGCTTGAAGCAGGAGTGTTGTTAGTTGTGATAACTGTGTGAGGCTCACCATAGTCTTGCTTTTCAATATAGTGTTCCTCTTCCAGCAGGTTAAGGAGGCATTTTGTTGGGTCTGTGTGTGTGGGTGGTGGACTTGGTGGCTGAGAGAGACATGAAGGGTGTACTGTTTTTTGTAGGGTAGACTTAATATGTAATAGACAAGGGGATGCGAGGTTGTTAAGAGTGGCATGTTGTTTATTTTGTTTGCATCTGTTTAGTGTGGATGGAGTATGGGTTAGGGGTGATGGAGGAGCATGTGGATCATGATGTAAGGCTCTAAATTGTGCAATGGAGCAGAGGCGAGTGAATGAAAGTTGCTGGGTTGGGGTGCTTATGGTAGGTGTTTGTGAAGAGTGAGAAAGTAGGGGTAAAGATAGGACGGGATTTGTATTCTTTGTGTAGTCCTGAGGGTGGGAGTGGGTGTGACGATAAGTATGTTGAGAGTTTGTGTTGATTTGATGTGCTGATGTATGTGGTCTGTATTGTTTTTGTGGAATAGTGAGAGGGGATATTGATGTAGTTGTTTTTAGTAAAGGATTTGTATGTGTTTTAGTGCTGGTAAGTGGAATTAGAGTGTTAGATGGGGTATTGATGTGTTTTGGAGATAAATGTACGAGGTGTGTAAGAGGCGATGGATGTGTGTCAGGGGAGTTAGTGTTAGTTGTGATGACTGGAAAAGGTAATATGTGTGGTGGAGTGAAGTGTGGGGATTGTATGGTTGAGTGTAATTGGTGAAGAGATGGGAAGGGTGTTTGTAGATGGTGTGTTGGAAGGCTGGGTTTGGGCATTGTTATGATGAAAGTTGGTCTGTGTGGAGCAAATAGAGGATAGTGTTTTTGGTTAGTATGAACAGGGAGTGTGTATCTGGAAGTCTGAGAGAAATGTATAGTG
The DNA here is from genome assembly GCF_031143425.1 of Pleurodeles waltl. NCBI lineage: Eukaryota > Metazoa > Chordata > Amphibia > Caudata > Salamandridae > Pleurodeles > Pleurodeles waltl. The sequence continues at coordinate 1,116,978,938 of NC_090448.1, read as the reverse complement.
TGGTTTTGTGTTGTGTGGGCGATGGCAGGTTATGCTAGTGGGAGTGGACAGAGTAGTGTTTGTTGTGAGAATGAAGGTGTTTGACAGTTGTTGTTGTTGAGGATATGTGTATATGTATTGTATAGGGATATTGTGTTGGGTGATGGGACATTGCAATCTGTCTGCGGTCAGTTTGTGATGCATGAGTTGGATGTTTTTGCAGATAATGTGTTTGCATATTGATGGATGTGTAGGGACTGTATTCATTCCTGCTCCATTGAGAAATGGGCAGCATTTCTGGGCCTAGTCCCTAGTCCCTACCTGTCCCGAACAGGCCCAAACAGGCAACTGCCCTTGTCCTCTCCACCCTTTGCCTCGACGCCTAGGCTGAGACGCCCTTAGTGCTAGGCTTAAACAGCCCTATTGGCCAATAGGAACCTGGTCCTAACCCTAACCAATTCAATTTGTAGCCCTGATTCAAACAACTAATGGGAGATCCAGCCCTAATCACCATTCATACACCTAATTCTGGCCACCAATCACAGCCCCAGCCCTAGAAACCAGCAACCAATCAGAATTCCAGCTCTATCCACCAATCACAGCCCTAGAACCAGCAACCAATCAGAATCTCAGCCCTATCCACCAATCACAGCCCTAGAACCAACAGCCAATCAGATTCTCAGCTCTATCCACCAATCACAGCCCTAGAACCAACAGCAAATCAGATTCTCAGCCCTTTCCACCAATCACAGCCCTAAAACCAACAGCCAGTCAGAATCTCAGCCCTATCCACCAATCACAGCCCTAGAACCAACAGCCAATCAGAATCTCAGCTCTATCCACCAATCACAGCCCTAGAACCAACAGCCAATCAGATTATCAGCCCTATCCACCAATCAATCACAGCCCCAGCCCTGGAACCAGCAACCAATGAAAAGACCAGCTCCCAACAACCTATCACAACAACATATGCAACAAACAATAGGAACTTATATAAGGAGCAAGTTAACTGAAGTCCAGTCCCTGTGGCCAGGGAGGAGGCAGCTGCTGCTCTATTCAGAATCTCCTTGGATACAGACAGGCTGAATCCGCACTTCCAAGCTAGCAGAGTCTACTTTCCAGGTAAGGAAGAGCTTGGTTTACAAAACAAAGACTGGAATACTGCTGGTCGCGTGCTCAGAAAAGTGGCTTTTTTAAAGGCAAAAAAACAGGGGGAGCAGACAGTTTCTAAACACATTTTAAATCACAGAAACAGATTAAACAGTCTTCTAAAAACACACTCTGCAAGATGTATGTAGCCTTTTTACTTAGAAAAGAGGTGGGTTGGGGGGGTTAGGAAGTCATTTGCCACAAACTAGCAAGGTAATTCACACAGTCACGGCAAAAAACGAAATAAAAAAAACACCAATTTAAATGGCCATGCTGTCTGAAACACAGAGAGTCCACAGTAAAACAGGCACAGGTAGCAGCAATAAACACTTTTGAACAAATAATACTATTTTCCCAGAAAAATCTGGGGGCTCCTTACCTAGGTCTTTTAGCAATCCTTGAACACTGGGCTGTATTAGGACACAGGGAAGATGCGGAGGCTCACAAAATGGAGGTGGCTGTCTTGGGCTTCCCTCCACAAACGTAAGGGGCCAGAGCAGGTGTGGGGGGGTGGGGTCAGGATTGCCATGGGCTCAGATAGCCAATCAACTAAGTCCAGTCCCTGGGGCCAGGGAGGAGGCAGCTGCTGCTCCATTCAGAATCTCCTTGGATACAGACAGGCTGAATCCACACTTCCAAGCTAGCAGAGTCTACTTTCCAGGTAAGGGAGAGCTTGGTTTAAAAAACAAAGACTGGAATACTGTTGGTCGCGCGCTCAGAAAAGTGGCTTTTTAAAAGGCTTTTTTAAAGGCAAAAAAACAGCAATCATTGATGGCGTTTTGCTCTTTCTTTGTGTGCTGCAGAATGCTGCACACATAGAAAAAGAAAAAGCAAGGAGAAATAAAAGTATTCCTTCTTGTTACTCCATGCTAATGACACCCTGATTTCTCAGGAATCTGGGCAGCATCAAAATGCAATGGGTGTTGTGGTGGAACGCCCACAGCAACACCCATTGCACATCTCTTTCAAGTGGAGTGATGCTTGTAAAGAGGGCGTATTTACAAGGTGGCTTTAAGCGATATAAAGTGGCTTAACAGCAATTTGTAAATATGGTGTGGAGTATTGTGGCACTGGAGCGCCGCTAAAAGTGACACTCCAGTGGCACAAGGAGTTTGTAAATAAGACCCTAAGTTCCTTGGCATATCTGAGAAACTGACTAACTGGCCCATTTTCTCAACCCTTTAAGAGTGGCTTCGGGGAGTCTGAGACTACTAACATTGGACCACTGGGTGTGGTGGATGGTGCAGACAGGAAGATGGTTAAACCAAAGATGCCTGGGCCCCCGCCCCTGCAGAAATCGATAGTGGCAATGTTGGGGGCCTGTTGGTGCAGCCAGACCCGGTCGGTCAACTAGAGGCTACGCTCGAGAAACACATCAACATGTTTGATAAGGTCCTAGCCATCCAGGAATCCAAGGCTGCCATGGAAACCCAGCTTGGAGCTATCCGGGTAGAGACAGACCTCTTGCAGGCTGAACACACCATGTTGGCAGCAAGAGTAGACGAGGTGGAATCGACACTCACCTTGATGCATCCCACCGTGGTGATGGCGCAGAACCAACTAAAGACCATGCAGGCTGAGGTCTGGGACCTCAAGCTACGAGCCGAGGATTCAGATTGGTGTTAGAGTTGCAATAATGTCTGCTTTTTGGGGTTCCCCAAGAAGGCAGAGGGCCCCAATATGGAACTATTCCTGGAGGAGTGGCTCACTCAAATGGTATTGGTTGGCAGAGTACCTACGTTCCTCTCAGTAAAGAGGGTGCACTGTATCCCTCGCTAGCCCTAGGAGCCACCCGATACCCGGTGATAGTATGATTGCACAGTTATAGAGACAGATATCTTCTCTTGCAACTGTTGGGCCCTTGTTCACATGGTGGCCACACCACTATGGTATAGTCAGACTACACTGCTGAGGTCCAGAGGCATAGTAATACATTTGGAGCTGTCAAATGCAACTGCAGAAGCTAGGACTAAAATATGCCTGTCTTTTCCCTGCAAAACTAAGGGACATATTTATACTCTGCACAGAATTAGCGTCATTTTTTTAAACTCTAATTCAATGCAAAACTAACTCCATATTTATACTTTGGCACTAGTCCTGTCTAGCGCCAAATTTATGGAGTTAAAGTTATGTTTTGGATGTGGAAACCTACCTTGCCTTCATGAGATGCAAGGTAGGCGTTCCCGTCCAGAAAATGACTCTATGGCCTTAATGCCATATTTATACTCCCGTGCAAAAATGGTGCTTGGGAGGGAGGAGTGGTCAGGAGCTTGCTTTGCCCCATTTTTTAATGCCTGGGTCAGGGCAGACGTTAGGGGACCTGTGGGCCTATTTCCATGGTGGAACACCATGAAATAAGCCCACAGGTTCCCTCCCCGGGCCGCAGGGACACCCCCACCTACACCAGAGGGACAGCGGAGGATGGGGGACCCCATCCCAGGTATGTACAGCTAAGTACAGGTGCGTATTTTATTTTTAAAAGTGCCATAGGGGGCCCTGAAATGGGTCCCCATACATGGCACAGGGTGCAATGGCCATGCCGATGGGACCCTGGTCCCCTGTGCTGGCCATTGGGATGGTGGGCATGACTCCTGTCTTTTTTAAGACAGGAGTCATGTGGTATGGATTGTTTTGCGTCAGAAAATGACTCTAGGCAGGTTGGAGTCATTTTTGTTTTACTCTACCCTGCCTAACGTCATTTTTTGGTGCAAAACCCCCTTTTTCCATACCGCCAGCCCCACCCGACTAATGTCATTTTTTTTACACTAGCCTACCCTTTGCACCATTCCATAAATATGGTGCCCCGGCTGGGGCAAAGAAATGGTGCAAGCCGGTGCTAAACTTTTGGTGCAAAATTGCATTTGTGCAGTTTTGCACCAAAAAGTATAAATCAGGGCCTAAGAGTGGTAGAGGCAGATACAACACACTTTTTGCCTCACCCGACGAGGCCTGGATTTGGCTGCATTTTAAGGTAGTTCAGGATTTGTCAGGGGTGGTAGGTGAAGGCCTGCAAGCATGGTCTGATAGGAGACCCAGATGCCGCCGATGGGCACACAGATCCCGCTCATGCCCCTCAGAGAAACAGGCTGCCAAACGGCGGTGGCGGAGGTCTCGCCTCACTGAGCCTCCAGGTTCCAAGAGCTGGTGCCTGACACTGATTTTGATTCGATGCCGGGAGCCCCTGGCTCCCTGGCCTCAGACGATGACTCTACTACTGCCTAAGTGAAATCACCTCGCAGATAGATGCCTGAAAGAGGTCCGTAAGTATACTGGTGAGTAACATGCATATAGCTGGTGGGAAAGGGGTCTGCTAAGTTGATTGATGTCATTCCTATGGATGGCTTGGGTCCATTATGCATGGGGGGTGCACCATGGAGTGCGGGGGAGACACAATGAGGGCCTGTACACATTGGAGCCACACTGAGCAGTTGTTTATTGGCCCAACCCTCCACGGATTTCAGCATGGACTGTTCAGCAGTAGAATTACATTGCAGATACGGCGGGGGTACGGAAAGGGAGCAAGGGGTCCCAACTGTTGTATAAGCATACTGTCAGATCTGAGGGGAAGGACGACTTGATCATGATATGGCTGCAGCCTACAATGCCTTGACATGGAATATAAGGGACATGGTAGCACCTATCCACTGACATCGAATATATGCATACCTCAGATATAGGCACATACACATCTCCTTCTTCCAAGAGACCCACCTAATGGCCATTGAGTTAGAAAAGGTCACCAGGCACTGGAGTGGGCAGGTTGTCGGCACCAAGTAATCTGCCTATGCGAGAGGGGTCCCGATTTGGATAGCACCGGGAGTCCCATTTGTACAGAGTGTCAGTGGACCCAGAGGGCCGGTTTATATCACTGGTGGGGGCCCTAGATGGAAGTCCACTGTTGGCGGTCTCACTCTGTGTACCTAACCTACACCAGGGAGATTTCCTGAGTTCTTTGTCCCCAGGCCTACTCAGAGATCCCCAAGCGCCTAATCTGTAGGTAGGGGGATTTTAACTACGTTCACAACACTGATCTTGATTGTTTGATTCCCCCCTGCCCATAACACAGGACCTAAAGGCAACCAAGTACTTCAGACATTGGACAGATATGACTTGACTCCATGATGTTTGATAGTTAGGACACCCGGACGATGTAGAATACTAATACTATGCACCGGGCCACCTGATACACACCAGACTGGATTATATCTTTTGTAATGCAGAGTTATGGCCCACAGTCCAAAGCTCGGAATACCTAGGTAGAACACTGTCGGACCATAGCCTCCTTATGATGTCCATGTGCTGGAGGATGATAGGGTGCCGATCCTGACCTGGCGTTTCCAGGGAAATGCCCTCTTAAATGCAGCATGTAGGGAGACCATCAGGGCTGACCTGCTACATTATTTTGCAGAGAACGAGGGCTCCACGAGATGTAGAAGAGTTGAGTGGGATCCTGTGAAAGTGGTCATGAGGACGTATTGCATTACAACTGCATGTTGCGTATGGGTGTCCCGTACTCGTAGCCTGCTGCCATTTGAGACACAGCTCCGAGCCACTGAGGTGGAAGCGGTGGCTTCAATTGCGGTGAGGGCATGTTTGAGAGACCTGAGAGGTCAACATAGAGAAGAGGTGTTCAGTCTGCAATAACTAGATTATAAGGTGTCCCAGGTGCGGCAGCATGCAGATGGGGACAAGGCAGGTTGCACGTTGATATGGTTGTCGCACTCTGAGGTCCTCAAAACCATCATAGGGGTGATCCGTAACCCCATGGGCGTGATAGTTAGCTCCTATGTGGAGATCTTTAATGTCTTCGCTCAGTACTATAAATTGCTCAAGTACCCTCCAACTGACCCACCCATGGGCTGCCTGTAGCGATATATTGCTGAGGCAACCCACCCCCGGTTAGACCCCCTGCAGATACATGAACTCGAGATGCTCCTACAACCTGCGAAGATACAGACAGATATTCATCAGATGGTCCGCATTAAAGTCCCAGGTACCAACAGATTTCCCGTGGAATATTATGCGCCTTTCAGGGCCACACTGGTGCCCAAACTGCTAGAAATATTCAAGAAGGCACAACAAAGGGGTCAGCTACCGGACACATTATCTGAAGCCCTCAAAGTAGTGCAGTCCAAGCCAGGCAGAGATCCCCTAGAGGTTAGTTCATATCATCCATTATCGATGTTAAACATCGATTATAAAATCCTAAGTAACGTCTTGGGAAATCTCTTGCTCCCAACTCTGCAGTTGCTGGTGCACCCCGACCAGTGAAAATGTATTTCTCATAGAGCCACTTTGGCAAACACCCGCAGGCTGTGTCATATTATGGATGCAGTTGCAGGGAAATGGGAGCTGCTGATGGAAGTCTCCCTAGACTTTCAGAAAAATGTTGACAACCTGGGGTGGTCATACTTACTGCTGGTCTTGGAAGCAATGGATATGTGGCCCGAGTTCCTTCAATGGTTGCAGGTATTGTATGTGGAACCGCGGGCGCAAGTCTGCACAGGTCTCCAAATATCACACCAATTTGTCATCATCAGGGGCACCCAGCAGGGCTGCTCCCTCTCTTCTGTTATTTTTGCCCTGGCTATAGAGCCACTGACTGCCCTCTTGTGAATGAAGGGTCCTGCCTGGGGTGTGTCGGTGGGCTCCGCGTGGCATATGGTGTCATTATACAGTGACAATGTCCTGTTGTCTCTGAGAGACCACAAGTGCAGCTTGTCAAATCTCTTTGTCCTCCTGGATCACTGTGGGGCCATGATAGGCCAATGGGTAAATTGGGGCAAGTCCTGTGTCTTCTCTCTGCTGAGAATGGACATGACCGAGATGGGGATACTGAAACCCACCTGGCTGCCATGGCAGTATGAGACATTGCGGTATCTGGGAGTGAGCGAATACCACTCAGACAGGGACCTCCTAGACAGTAATTATGGTAGTACGCTGGTGTCCTTGTGGGGTTCTGTCGGTTTCTGGACACAACTACCTCTATCACCCATGGGCCACACTTTCCATCGCAAAAATGCTAATACTCCCACAATTACTTTATTATTTTGCTGCAATACTTGTGATTCCTGACTTAATATGGGGTGGGGCATGAAAGCGGGTTGCCATACAGATGCTACAATGCCATCTGATGGGAGGGGGCCGAGTGGTCCCAGATCTTGAGATATGCTTTGTGGTGGCTCAGCTGTAATGGTCCATGTGCTAGCTAATAGGGGACAGGCTGGTAAATAGCAGGTTAGTTGCGGGGGAGCTTGGAGTAGTAGGATTGCTGGAGTGACTTCTGACGTGGGGTGGCCCATTCCTTGAGGTGGACAGACTGGCATAAACTGCTAAACTTTGCTGGTGTAGATATGTCCAGCTGAGGCACCAGACACCGCCATATGGCCCACAGCTGTCGCTTTGCAGTGTGCCTGGGAGGAGGGACTTACAGGAGACACAGGACCAGAGGCCTTTCGCAACAGGAAGGGGTGACATGCGTAATAGTCATATACACAGATGGGGAGCATCATCCAATTCCAGATTTACAGGAATTTTATGGTCTGGGAGCTGGTCAATTCTTGGCCTATAATGCCCTAGTTCTGGCGTTCAGAGACATATCGGAGGTGGGACAGCGCGCCCCAGCCCTTCACCATGGGTTGCAGTGAATATTGACACATGGACTGGGAGGAAGGGTTGTCATGATGCTGTATGCGCCGCTACAAGCTGCTAACTCGGATAACGCAAGTCTCTGGGATGCATGTTTGGGAATGGCTCTGTCACCCAAACAGTGGGAGATGGCGCTAGAACAGGTAAAACAGATGTCCCGTAATGGGCGCCTGAAATCTACCCAATTCTACCCAATTCATACCTACCTTAAGGCGCATCAGTAGCATAGGATGTACCCAGGAGTCATGGCAGGACACCAAGATGCGATCTCTTATCATATGGTTTGGGACTGCCCCCTGTTGGCACAGGTATGGGCGCAGGTCCTGGAGAATATATCAACTGGTGATAAACGTGCGACTCCCCCCCAATCTTATGCACTGTCTTCTCAGCATTACCAAGCACACAAAGTGCACTAAGCAGTGCCTGAAATGGACAGATTTGGCCATAGTCCTCTTTAAACGGCTTATAGCCATGGGTTGAAAGGCAGCGCAACCGTCCTCAATTGACAGTTGGTTATGAGTTGTCCTTAAGTGGACGATAACTGAGGTGGATGTGATGACTCGGGACTCTCACATTAGGGGAGGAGGAGGTGGGGCTACTGTGTGGGACACATACATAATCAAGCTACAAGAAGCAGTAGATGCCCTTGACAGACCACAGGCCCAGTGTACTACAGATGTCAGGCTCTGCTGCTGGACATATGGGCTGTCACACACTTTTAAGGTACACAACCTTTTTTTCTTCCTTCAGTGCCCTAGGGACTGACATACCGGTGAGGGACTTATCGCCTCCTAATTGGTTCCGAGAACCCCACACACACTAATAACAGCACTGCCCCCCTTATAGTCCATTTCCCTTTTGTGCCCTTCTCCCTGCACTCTGATTTCCTCCCCATTTAGTCCTGCATAGATTAAGATAAATGGATGTATGGATCGCCCTAAGACCTTGGGTTCCCAGAAGGTTTGTTGAAATGGTTTTTATTGAGCATTTTGTTTCTGATCACTTTCTGCAATACAGATGTAATCGGTGAGATACACACCGAAGGTCCAATTACAATGAATGAGGATTACCATTGACGAACCAGTGTTTTGAGTGCCAACTTCCCACTGGGAAACTTACAGTGCATAATGTGATATTTAGTCAAAAATGGGGGAACTGCTCCTTTTGAGGTAACCGTTGAACCATTCATTGATGTAATTGCTATGATGAAAATGCCAAGAAAGAAATATTTTTAAAAAAGGAAGCAAATGTATTGACCCACTAATCTTCCTACGTAATGCCTTTAAGTACACCCTTGGAATCTCAAGTACAAATGTCTATAAAAACGGTAGCTTTTTGGTCAAATTACTGTAGCGAATATCCTTTAAATTCCCAATTTAAATAAAATAAGTATCAGGGGAGACTTCATGAACCCATTTTATGAGATGCTAATTCATGGCCTTGCTTTGGACCTACCAATTTAGTCAAAGGTTACAGATGCAAAGGATTCTTGTAGAGAATATGTCTGTCTGCCTGCTTGGGAAAAGTCTCGAACCTGATCCTGTTCACTCTTCTCTTTTGGTCTCTAAATAACTGCTCAGAAGGCATGGGAAGGTGGTCCCTTGCTAAGCCCACAATAATAAAGGGGATTCAAACTATCTGAAGGAGACTACCTGCAGTGGCTGCTTGTAGCTACTATGGCTCTTCTTTCCCTGTTGTTGGGTTAAATGTAGAAGATCCAACAGAGCCAGAGAGAGCTGTGCCTTTCTAGAGTAAACCCATCAAGACCAGGTGGTGACTGGACTTTTAAATGGAGTCGTGTTTGGAAGTAGTCAAAGCCTTTTCTCATGTAAACCCATGGCTTAATGTCTAACGAAATGCCTTCATATAGGAGGTCTGCGGCACCATAGAAGTCACAATCTTCACAACCTAGATCTAGGCATTCTAAATATTATTAATCATTCACTGCCTTGAAAACAGTGACATTTGCTCTTGCAAGTGACTAAAACTATGTTTTAGATGCAAATTTCTATAAGATATACAGTTTTAGAACTTTTCTGTGAGGTCATTCCTCTTTTAGAGAATCTGATAATTAATTCCATGCTGCCCCTTACTTGCCTTTCTTCAGGGGATTATCTGGATACCTGAGGTACTTAAATTAGAATCTGTTTTGAATGTAAAAAATGTTTTGAATTTCTCCTCTCTACATAATATTTACTATTTCTGTGCCAGTTTAATAATGAAGATGTTTTGATCTTAACTAGATTGATTAACTATCTCATGTTTATTGTCTATGTGTTTGTGGGTGTTCAGCCAGAGCTCATATCAAGACTGAGGCCAATCTCCCCCATAGTTATCAATTCAGTTTACTTCGCAGACTATTTTACATTATAATCCCAGATAATCAAAACTACCAAGGCGTTTGTTTTTTTACTAAAAATAAAAGCTACAAAGATCATTTCTGTTTGCACCAAGGTGTAAACAGTTTGAAAAAAGTCCCATAATTTAGAGGCACATGCAAAAGCATAGAGAAAACAGTTTAGATTTTTATTTTTCTCCTACTTTCTAATTCCAGACAATATGGGGGTCATTCCGACCCCGGCGGGCGGCAGAAGCCGCCCGCCTGGCGGGAACCGCCAGAAGACCGTCATTCTGACTTTACCGCTGGGCCGGCGGGCGACCGCCAGAAGGCCGCCCGCCGGCCCAGCGGGAAAGCCCCTTCAACAATGAACGGAGTTGAAGGGGTGCGACGGGTGCAGTGGCACCCGTCGCGATTTTCAGTGTCTGCAAAGCAGACACTGAAAATCTTTATGGGGCCCTGTTAGGGGGCCCCTACACTGCCCATGCCAGTGGCATGGGCAGTGCAGGGGCCCCCAGGGGCCCCACAACACCCGTTCCCGCCATCCTGTTCCTGGCGGTAAGAACCGCCAGGAACAGGATGGCGGGAAGCAGCGCCTCCATGGAGGATTCCTATGGCCAGGGGAAAACCGGCGGGAAACCGCCGGTTTCCCTTTTCTGACCGCGGCTTTACCGCCGCGGTCAGAATTGGCCAGGAAGCACCGCCAGCCTGTTGGCGGTGCTTCCGCGGTCGTTGGCCCTGGCGGTCGATGACCGCCAGGGTCAGAATGACCCCCTATGTGCCTACAGACAGACCAAGCAACATAAACAACAGAGATGGGTGGGATGTTGAATTAATCCCAGCCACTGGTAAATTACCTGTGGCAGCATCCCAGCCAATCCTTATTTTGCACACTATGCCATCTCAATTTGGACCGAGCCATTTGCAATTCTGTCTTGACCGTGTTCCAATACGAACAGTCTAGTCCATACTTCCAGGTCAGATCCTCCCTGAACCGGAACACAAGCAATTCAAGACTGGTTTCCCCCTCATAGGTCAGTTATGTGTAGCTTGGTTCCAGTGGAAAAATGAGCATGGGACCCATTTCTAGGCATACCCAACTAATTTTGTTGCACTGAAGTATACAAAAAATGATGGCTGGAATGCTTTAATTAGTCTCAGCCACTGATAATTACAAGGGATGTGCGTAACACGTGTAATTTGATGTATCGTAATTACAAGAAATTACAGCAAAATTACAAGATATTATATTGAATTACACAACAAGCATTATTCAGCATTTAGCACTAGTTTCTACATTCCAAATGGACTTGAAGATGCATTTTGCACTAAGAAAATAATGCCAAATGCATCAGAACACTAACAGCAACATTAAGTAGTTTATCACACTAGCTGAGTTTGTTGTTCTTGTGCTCCTGTGGTAGGATTTTTCTACTGAATTACTCATAATTATGAGAACAGGTGTAACTGCATAGCTTTCAGTAATTTTGTGTCAAACAAGTAACACAAAATTACAGAAAATTCTCTAATTACTCCAGCATAATTGAACTTTGTCCAGGGCTAGTAATTATTTTTGGCCGCATCCAAGTCCATTGTTATTTTGCACACTATGCCACCTCAGTTTGGACCAAGTCCTATGCAAATCTGTATTGACCCCAATCTAAAAAGAGCAGTTGAGCCCGAACTGCCAGGCCAGGTCCTCCTTGAAATATAACACAAGCAAGTCACAACCAGTATTGTTCTGATTTGGGGCTCTTAAGTCAGGTGTAGCTTAGTTTCAGTAGCACAGTCAGCATGGGACTCACGTCTGGACATACCAGTCACACATACAGCATAGGACTGAAGTATATAAAAAGTGATGAGTAGAACGTTTGAATTAATTTCAACCACTGATAATTATTTGGAGCCGCATCCAACTGCATCATTATTTTGCACACAATGCCATCTGAGTTTGGATCCAGCCACATGCAAATCAGTCTTGACCCTGCTCCACTAGGAGCAGTCCAGCACAAACCACAGGCCAGGTTTGCCCTGACCCAGAACACAAGCAACCCAAGACTGGTCTTGCCCTGAATGATCAGTCAAGAGTAGCTTGGTTCCAGTGGCACACTGAGGATAGGGAGCCATGTCTGGGAATACCCAGAGTGTTTAATGTGTCACACTGAAGTATATTAGAGTATAGTAAAATACCACTGGAACCAAGCTGCACCTGATTGAAGAGATCCAATCATGTCAAAACCAGTATTGTGTTGCTTGTTTTCCCAGCTTTGACTATGGTTAGGTCTAATCTGAAGTGTGCAAAAGAGTGATGGGTTGGAATGCTATTCTGAGTGCTTGGGCAGTGGCTAGACAAAGTGCAAGCATTCCTCCCATCACCTATTTGTGTGTTTGAAAAATCAAGCAGTGGCAAAGCGAATCGTAGGTCTAAGTCACCTTCTTCTGTAGCATCTGGCTTTCCTGGATCCAAGCAGTACGTTTGCTTTTAGGGGATGGAACAGATGTCTGTAATGATAACCTACCAGTGACTGGCAGTTTTCTAAGACTATGGCAGAGAAAATCTCATTCAATTTCCACCTATCACTTTTAATACTTCTTGTACAAAAATAAAGGTACTTTATTTTAGTGACACAATACAAAAATGTACTAGAGAGGCAACCCTCTAACCACTGCCAAGGCCTCCCTATCTAGGGCTAGCTGTTGCAGCCTCAGCTTGGCCTCCTCCAGTCTCAGTTGCCTGAGTTCCCTGCCTAGGGAATCTCCTCCTTGAGTTAAACAGTGGGTCCCCTCAGATACCAAGGAGATGTGAGAGTGAGCAGAGGAGGATCTATTTCTACCCTTTGACACCTTCTCAACCAGCCCTCTAGGGACAGAGGTGGACCTACTGGTGTGACCTCCCTCCTTTACACTGCTAACAGTGCTCCTAACAGGACTGTGGGCTGCCTAGAGTTTCTTTGATCCTCCCTGGGTTCTTCTTGACCCACCTGAGTAGCTAAACTTTATTTTTCTAACAGTGGGGGGGAGGTGGTTCAGAGTCTACTTCATCCTCCTCCTCCTCCTCCTGGCTACTAGCATGTTCCTGGTCATCCTGGAGGAGCAGCCCTAGATGCAGGGTCTTCTTAGGATATCTCCCATTCTTCAGCTTTCTCTCACCACACATCTCCTCAAGCTCTTGGAAGGTCAGGTTCTTACAGGGAGAATCCATGGCCTGAGAGGTGTGCTCTGCTGAAGACATGTCTAGCTAGAGTGGTGTAGGATTTCTAACCACTCTAAGTCTCCCCAAAGAAGTTTGAAACTAGGACTATGCTAGACCCCTTGTTTACCCAAACCCAAGAGACCACTTCCCTGATTCTAGGTACAGTGGGTACCCCGGGCTAGTAAGTGGTCTTTCTGTGGAAAGAACCAAGTGAGAGCGCAGTAAGGCAATTGCAAGTGCTTATCCCACCACTACACCTCCAATGTAGAAAGCTGGGCTGGTGTGTGGTGGGTACCTAAGGTACTTACACCTTATACCAGGTATCCCCTATTAGTGTAGTGTAGTCATTGTCTAGAAGACAGGCTCTCTAGAGGTAGCTGTGGATGAGTAACCAACTCTTATCTCGGAAACATGGAAAGCTCATGCAATACCACTACAGTCACACAGCACTCACACACATGAAAACACTCAGTGTTACAAAAATGAAGGTACTTTTAGTGACAAAATATCAACAAGTACTAGAGAGGCAATCCTCCAATAGGAGGTAAGTAACACACCAAATATATACACTAGTTACCAGAAAGAGGCATAGAAAGAGATAGAAAACAATGCAAATGCAGTTAGACAATAGTGACCTTAGGGGGAGCTCAAACCATATACATAAAAATGGAATGCAAACAAAAGACCCCCACCTAGGTAAGTGGAATGTGTAGAGGGAAGCTGCGGGTACCAGGAAACCCCAAAGGTAAGTACCACAGTGCCCCATACCGACCAGGAGAAAAGGAGTGAGTTATTGTATTGTAGTGTATTGTATTTTCCCCAAACCACCCAAAAGGAAGAAAAAGAAGAAAATGCAACACCCAGACAAGACTGCAAAAAACCAGCGGTTTCCTCCAATTGGTAAAAACAATGGTCCTCATTACTGCTTCGGCTGTCTTTTTTAAAGACGGCCGAAGCCCCTGCAGCCAGCATACTGCCAGTGCTGGAGGTATGCTGGCCACCATATTAGGAGTTTTCGACTAGGCCAGCAGGTGAAAACAGCATTTCCGCCCGCTGGCCCAGTGGAAAACTTACCACAAGAAATTGATGCCGGCTTATAATCGAGCCGTCGGCAATGTTGTGGTGCGTTGGGTGCGACATCACCCATCGCACATTTCACTGCCCCTAATTCGAAAAAGTGAAATGCACAACTTGGCTGTCCATGGGGGTCACTGCACTGCCAGCCTTTGTCCAAGTGCGCCCCTTTTATGCCAGCCTTTGTATGGCAGTGAGACTCGTAATCCCCAGGGCAGTACTGCCCTGGTGGATTTCGACTGCTGAGACTGCCAGGCTGTTGACAGGCAGCAACTAGGTAGTGCCAGCGGTCGGACAGTGGCCCATCTGCCACGGTGTTACTAGGGCGGTCGGACCTCCCTGTCTGTGGCGGTCCGACCGACATCGCGAGTGTTGTGCTCTTGAGACCACCACATTCATAAAGAGGGCCTTTGTGTTGCACTGCTCACACTTCAATTTAGCATCTGTAGCATGAGCAGTGCAGAAAAATCACTGTGAACAGCACCATTTGGTGCGCAAGAGCGTGCAGCTATTTGAGTTAATTTCTGCCGCTCAAGTAGAAAATCCATACCAGCGGCAGCAAATATACTTGATAAGCAGCCCTCAGACCGACCCGCCTGCGATCCCCTGTTCTAGAAAAATACACTGGTATAAAAGTATCAAAAGTGATATTTCGAGTAAAACACAACCAAAAGGTTCAAAAGTTTCTTTAACTTTACAAAACTCGGGCATGTTCCTACAGACGTGTCTACAGAAATGAGGACATGACAGCGCGCAGTGCAGTTACCAGGTCATGTTTTCCAGAGGAGTGGAACTCTTGTTCTTCTTTAAACAAAGGGAACCTATGACAAAATATATTCTTCCGTCCCCGCCACCACGGCTGGCTCGCAAAGATAAAAGAAGTTTATTTTCTACTGGTCTGAGGGACTAAGGCAGGGGACACCCTGAGTCAATAGCTGAACGGAGATGAGAACAAGTTGTACAGAACATTATGCGACAACTTCGAATTCAGCCGCCATGCCTGTTACTTTCTAGCTACTTTGGATTCATTAAACTATTTGTTACATTTATGTAGCATTTGATTTATAAAGTGCTGCAGTTTTGGTCTTCTGATTTGCAAAGCCATCAAATTGTACAAGGCGGGTTGTTGACATTCTGATTTTTTTTTTAAGATAATGGGACCATATAAATATTACAGATTGCCAATTTTAGAGAAGGGTTGACTGTTTCAGTGAAACATGTTTATTTCCCTAAGCATCACTTGTACCTCTAAATTTTTTTTCCCAGATTTATCAGACTTCTATCTATCAGACAGTTCATGCAAGTTGTTCATGGAATGTGTGCATGTGGGTAGATTTCTGACTGGAAAAGAACATCAGCAATTCTAGGACAGGAAGTACTCCTGATTGTGAGATTTTCGAAAAAAACACATGTAAATATGTGTTTCTGCACTTATTCCTATCTGCACTGATTCTCCCACTCTTTACCCAGTAATTCACTCAATGGTTTTGTCTGCTGTAAGAATGCGGATTATTCATTGGGGTAGATTGTAGGTCCTGTAAAAGGTTTCAGTAATTTAAACCTGAGCTCAACAGGTGGCAGCTGTGTTACTTAGAGAAAATATGTACAATATTTAGAAGTATCAAAACCATTAAAACGTTAAAAACACAACACAATACAAAATCACATTCTAATTTATAAAGAGAGATAAATTTAATAAGGAAAATCACACCAAAATCACAAAAAATCAATATGAGAAATGCATTTTTGAGTAGAAATAGCTCCAAAACGCACAAAGCACCAATGATAGACTTTGGAAATGCCAGGCAGTGACCTACACATAATTTGAGGCCAACTGCAATGGAGCCCTGGTTGGATACACCAACTGGTTTGAACTGGGCAAAAAATGTAGGAGTGAATAGTTTAGAAAGCTTTCTTAGAACCACTTCAGGAGGAACCTTCTTTTAAAATATAAAGGTTTTGATATTCCCTATAAATTCCAATGCAGATTTGGGCTTTGTCACTTTTTGAGATGAATAATCCTCCCTGAGCGGACTGCTGCAGAAACTGTAGCTGCCGCCTTGGATTCAAATGCCTTAGAAGGCTGGTCCTGTTGGAGTTCTGGAGCTTAGGGGGTTTCTTGGTGAAAATCTTCTAAGTCCCAGTGCAGAATGGAACTTAGTCATTTTTTCAGACCTGGTGGGAGCCTTGGGTGGAATAAAGCAGAAATTCAATCCTATGCTGTGGAACTGCTGATCAGATACTTTTTTCCCATGCGTCCCCATGGACCTTGTTAGATTTACTCAAAACTATATTTCCTTGAAGTTGACAGCTCCACCAGGGGCTATCACGACGTTGTGATCAACAAAACCAACAGTTCAGGCCGGCCATGGCATTGCTGGCCAGCTATGGTGTCGGGAAGACCCGCAAACAGTACCTTGGATTTGCAGGGCGTCATGATCCTCGTGGTGGGCTGTGATGTGAAGCGGGGTGGTGCGATGTGCGGTGTCCACATGTCACAGTGCAGGCAGCGTCTTCGTCGTACCTGAAGCGCTGTCGTCGATAGGCCCAAGCCAGCGGTGCGGGATGGGATGGTGCTTTGTGACCCTCACGAGTGGTGTCCACAGGCCACGGTGCAGGCAGGATGCCTGGTGACGACACAGGAGTCAATGGTGCTGGCGTCAGTGGACTGGTGCTGCGGTGCGGGATGGGACGGTGCTTTGTGTACCTCACGAGTGGTCCACAGGCCACGGTGCAGGCAGCGGCGCCATTGTCAGCAGGAGTGGCGGCGTCGGGGATGCCCAGGCTGCGGTGTGAGCAGGCGATGCTGTAGTGCGGGGCCCACAGGTTGCGATGCGAGCAGCGGCTCGGTGAAATTGTCCGATGACGGCGTCGGGGAGACCAGGGTCACGGTGCGAAGCGGGGCAATGTGACTCCGTGTGGCGTCGGCAGGTCACGGTGCAGGCCAGCGGCGTCGTTGGCAGCGTCGCAGTGTGTTCTCCTCTTGAACAGCACAAAACATTTCCCAGTGCTGCAGGTCGAGGAAACTGAAGTCTTTGGTGTCCCTGAGACTTCCAACAGGAGGCAAGCTCTACTCCAAGCCATTGGAGAATTTTCTCAAGCAGGACACACAGCAAAGTTCACCCTTTGCACTCTTTTCAGGCAGAAGCAGCAACTGCAGGCCAGTCCAGCAAAGCAACACAGCAAAGGGACAGGACTCCTCCTTCAGCTCTCCAGCTCTTCTCCTGGGCAGAGGTTCCTCTTGATTCCAGAAAGATTCTAAAAGTCTGAGGTTTTGGGTCTTCTTCTTATACCCAGTTCTGCCTTTGAAGTTGGCAAACTTCAAAGCAAAGTCTCAAGTGTTTGCAAGATCCTTCCTTGTCCAGTCCAGGCCCCAGACGCACACCAGTGGGTCGGAGACTGTATTGTGTGAGGGCAGGCACAGTCCTTTCAGGTGTGAACAACCACTCCTCCCTCCTCTCTAGCTCAGATGGCTCATAAGGCTATGCAGGCTACATGAAATCAAAAAAGATTACACACGGTTCCACCTAATACTGAGGGTTTCTTTCAAGAAAATAGTTCAGCAAGTCAATGAAAAGCGAACTTTATCGAAGCAAGAGCCCTCACTCACCATCCGGTGACATGCTTCATCATAGGGCCAGCTCCTCGTCAGGCCGGCACTGCAATGCCTGACGGGCCCCGCAAGGGGGCTCTTTGCCGGAGATCTTTTAAGAATCGATTGTGGCCGGTCGAGAAAGAAGTGAAGTGAAGGATTGGTAAACAGGAAAAAATTAAAAATGTCTAGAGGTAAAAATTAATAATTTTAATACTCATGACTCTACCTCTGACAAGATTAAAATCAAATAAAGCTGGGAATTAGTGGAATAATGTCCATATTTCCCATGAAAGCTAGGTAGGTATAAACGTCAAAAGACGGAGCACACAGGGTCCCCTGTGTCACTCTATATAGTTGGTCAACATGTTTCTCGCTTATTACCAAGGAATTACCTTATGCGATTCGTCAGGACCTAGTAACATACCTAATCCTTTAAATTGTGAAATTGTCACATATGAAAGTCAAAAAACCTAAAGAAATGTAGAAGGAAAGAAACCACAATTAGCATTGCATATGGTTAAACAGATAACAATACAAATGGTGTGCAACCCCAAATTGAAGTGCAAATTCACTCTAGTGCCAAGTGGTATATGAGTGATTAAGATAAATACAAGTGCACAAGCCAATTTGGGCAGAGAAACATTCAAATAGCTTACCCTCCAAAAATTAATGGTAGGGCCACGTCGGGGAAGGCCAGGCTAGAAAAATCAATTCTGATCTACATATACGCAGATAAGGGGACATAAAAAATACTTTCATTGAGAGAATCAGTAATTCATAAGATTGTTAGTGTAACATTTATAGAAATAATTAAAGTAATTTATCCGATTGAGAACCTATGATATCCCAGCAGGACATTAAGCCTGCAGAGGCAGGGAACTAACTTTGACATGGCCAGCAAAAATAAAATAAATGGCTTAAAATTAGTAGGTTAATGTTAGAGTAGGTATGGGCACAATCATTAATACATCTAGACTCTTAGCAAGGGGCAATGTGACCGCTGGACCCAGCACATGTATAAAAATAGAGATAGAAATACGCGTGTAAAAGTAAAAACGCGTGTCAATGTGCTGCCGAAATGAAGGAAGTGCGCGACTGCTACGTGTCGCTCCTTCAAGTGTCTACGAGCGCGGAATGAAGAAATCATTAAAGGTCAAAACAGAGGGGCGCGTGTAAATTAGGAACGCGTATCAATTTCGGCAAAAATATGCCGAAATGAAGGAAGCGCGCGGCTGTGACGCGTCGCTCCTAAATGTGTCAGCGTGCGCGGGCTGAGGAAAAGAAGATAACCTCAGAGCCTGGCGTCACGGATATCTGTACTAATGTATAGGTTAACGGTTTAGGGAAAACCGGCAATAACGACTTGGTGCTGAAAAAGCCGAGATCGCGGTGATGCCGGTTACTAAGACACAAAACTAGCACTCTTCGAAGATGGCACTTACTTTCAATGTACACGGGCACTGCCGGTAAACCTGCGCCAGGTTCTGCACCCCGGAATCATGGAGTCTCTGTCACCACGGGGTTTAAGAACAGTAAGGGAGAGCAGGGAAAAGAGAAAAGGGACTAAACAAGGGCAGCAAGGTGGCAGCCATCTTAGCATGTAAATACATGAACTAGAAGGCTAAAGGTGTCGGCCATTATTGAAGTATGCCAATAATCAAGTGAACAAATCTAAGCCCTATCATGAAAGTCAAAAAATAAAAATTTAAAGATGTAAATATTTATATATCTATATATATATAGCGAACAATGTCGCAGTTAAGTGTAGGGAAGCAATATTCAGTATTATTAAAGGAACTCCTAAGTAATGGATCATGTCCTGAACAACTCGAGGTTTGGTCATTGTGATGAAAAGGAGTAAGGTGGTTAATGGATAAAGTTAGTCCATTGAATATCATCATTTAGACCAGCTATATGTGTCTTAAGTCTGAAGACCCACCGTTGTTCCTTTTCAAAGAGCTTCTTTGTGCTGTCAATGTTGTCTCTCATAGTTTCCAGAACAAACCATTTAATATCGTTAGGGGTGTGCTTTTTTTCGATAAAATGGTTGGTCAGTTTTGTGGATGATCTCTTACACCTAATGGTGCTCCGGTGTTCGTTAATACGAATTTTCACCATTCTAGTCGTCATGCCGATGTATTTCAGATTACACGGACAGGTAATCATATAAATACAGTTCTTAGTCCGACAGTTGGTATGGGATCTTAGTTGCCAAGTTTTTAGTTCCCCTATGTCCACTTCTTGAATGTTATAAGTCAGAGGGCACACATAACAAGAGCCGCAGGGATAATGTCCCTTTACTCTCAGCCATTGACTAGGGCCCAGGTGGTCAGGGGGCCGAACCACTGCGGGTCTTGTGTGTACCACCAAGTCCTTAATATTGGGAGTTCTTTTGAAGGCGAATAAGGGACGTTCTAGTGTAGCACCCGCACTGGTGAGAATGGGCCAGAGCCTACGGACAATGCCCTTTATTTGGTTACTGAGGGGAGTGAATGTAGTAACACAGGTTAATCTAGTTTGTTGGGAACGAGTGTTATTAATCAATAATGTATCTCTGGGGATATTACCAGCCCTCTTTCTTGCTCGTCAAATATTCAGTGGGGGGTAGTTCCGGTCACTCAGTTTACGACATAGAGTATTGGCTTGTGTATGAAAGTCATTCTTATCAGAGCAATTACGTCGTATCCTCAAAAATTGGCCAAAGGGTAAATTATCTCGTAGGGCTTTTGGATGGTGGCTGTTGTAAAGTAAAAGACTATTGCGGTCCGTAGGCTTTTGGTATATAGATGAATTGAGGAGGCCATCCTTAAGTGTGATTCGTAAGTCCAAAAAGGAGACTTCCTTGTTGGAGACAGTAGAGCTAAAACGCAGATGGGTATCCAAGGTATTAACCCAATGGGTGAAGGCTATTGCGTGGTCCATCTCGCCCTTCCAAATTACCAAGATATCATCTATATATCGGCGCCACAATTTAATGTTGGAAAAGAATGGTTGATCAGGAGTCAAGATGTGGCGTTGTTCAAAGGTAAACATGTAAAGGCAAGCCAAACTTGGCGCAAATGTGCTACCCATCGATGTACCTTGTATCTGATGGAAGAGACTATTCTCAAATTGGAAGAAGTTCTCTTGAAGGGCCACACCAGCACATTGCATGATGAAGCTCACTGGAGTGTTGTAAGTCCAATTGTCTGTCAGAAGCATTTCCTCTACAGCGGCAAGGGTAGCCTCTTGTGGAATGTTGGTGTAGAGAGCCTCTACATCTAGACATATCAGTATATCAGTGGTGCCTGCCTCATTTATGTCGTTCAATAGAACCAGAGTATCTTTTGTGTCCTTTAAAAAGGTGGATGTTCTCCGAACGATAGGTTGCAGGAAGAAGTCACAAAATTTGGACAGAGGCTCCAGTAACGAGCCAATGCCGGACACTATAGGACGTCCAGGAGGAGGGAGACCTTTATGGATTTTTGGAAGACAGTAGAAGTATGGAATTCTGGGACTCTTAGTATCAAGAAATTCCGCTTCTTGTTGAGTGATCCAACCGGATGCTTCTGCTTCCACAATCATGCCACGAATTTTACGTTGTAAACGTGAGGTAGGATCAGTAGAAATAGGATGATAGTAAGATGTATCACTAAGTAATCTTCTGCATTCCTGTTGGTAGTAGGTAGTGTCCATAACCACAATGGCACCACCTTTATCTGCTGGTTTCAGCACGATATTTGGATTGGAAGACAGAGAGTTAATAGCCACCCGTTCTGATTTAGAGATGTTCTGAAAAACTTTAGGGGAGTTAAGCTGTTGAATTTCATGACGAACCGCCTTTTCGAAGGTAAGTACTTCCAGTGGGACCGAGGTGGTGGGGGGCATGAAAGTGGATGGATTCCTTAAATTGGTGTCGCCCCTTGTCTCCACACTTGGACGGTCTTTAAAGAAAAAATGCAGTCTGACTTTACGGAACAAGGCTGCCATCTCACAATGTAGTCTGAATTGATCCTCCCTTGGAGTGGGAACGAAGCCTAAACCTTTCTCCAGGACTGCCAGTTCCGATGAGGTCAGGACGGAACTTGAAAGGTTGACCACTAGGGTCTCTTTTGGCTTGTCGCACTGCGGCTTCTGGTGATCATCTGGGGCTCTTCCTGTGCCCAATGAACATTTCTGCCTCTCCTTCTGTTTCTTCCTCTGCCTCTGCCCCGGCCTCTTCCTAAAAAAGGATTGAAGTTATATTGGGGCTGTGGTTGAAAGTACGGCATAGGTTGCCAATGTGGTATTGGCTGATAAGGGAAAGGAGAGTTGAACTGGGCAGGTGGAGCATAACGATTCCGATTCGGTCTCTGTCCCTCATCTCCGCTCCAGTCATCCGAGCTGGAGCTGTTCTGTGGAAAGCGGGGTCTCCGTTGTGAGGTATCTGAATCATCTGAGGTCTCAGAAGAACCCTCACATTGATAGTCGTCTTTAGTATAAGGATATACTCTCTCTCTGCTAAACCGTTTGATGTCTTTCTGTAATTTGTTAATCTTCTGGCGTGTAAGGTATTCCTTGGACTCATTAAGTTCCAAGTTAATCTCGGCTAGGCGAGACTTAAATTGCGCAAGTTGAACCGTCGTTTTCATGGCTGCTTCAGTAATGGAGATCTGGATGGTAATAGAGTCCGCCAAACGTTTAGACGTATTGATGATAAGAATCAACCAGTCACGAGTGCATTTCCACGATATCTGTGACCAGTCAAGGCGGAATTGAAGATCTTGAAGAAAGATCCTCGGCACATTGGTGACAATAAGGCCATTTGGAGATATATTGGCCCTGAGATATTCAGTCATAATGGTGCTGTGTAAAATGGTCTTAATGAGTTCCTTTTTAAGAGCTGATAATTTACTCCAGTCCTCTTTGGTACCGCTCGTGGGACCACTGCTGTCATCCCCTAGGATAGAGGGGGTTTGTAGGATAGCCTGGACCATGCTATCATCAAAGCTAAGACCCTGGAGGTCCGACATCTTCCACCACCAGATATAGTTTATCGGGGTGTTGAGGAAAAAGAAAAGAAGGAATGGAGACACCCCGTAGCCAAAGGCTACTCTAAATCATCAAAAAAGCAACAAAGGAGGGGCATGAAAAATGGGATATTCGGAGAGTGACTCCTGGTCCCGTGTGTAAGGATCCCAATAGACAAGAAATCAAAAAAGATTACACACGGTTCCACCTAATACTGAGGGTTTCTTTCAAGAAAATAGTTCAGCAAGTCAATGAAAAGCGAACTTTATCGAAGCAAGAGCCCTCACTCACCATCCGGTGACATGCTTCATCATAGGGCCAGCTCCTCGTCAGGCCGGCACTGCAATGCCTGACGGCCCCGCAAGGGGGCTCTTTGCCGGAGATCTCTTAAGAATCGATTGTGGCCGGTCGAGAAAGAAGTGAAGTGAAGGATTGGTAAACAGGAAAAAATTAAAAATGTCTAGAGGTAAAAATTAATAATTTTAATACTCATGACTCTACCTCTGACAAGATTAAAATCAAATAAAGCTGGGAATTAGTGGAATAATGTCCATAATTCCCATGAAAGCTAGGTAGGTATAAACGTCAAAAGACGGAGCACACAGGGTCCCCTGTGTCACTCTATATAGTTGGTCAACATGTTTCTCGCTTATTACCAAGGAATTACCTTATGCGATTCGTCAGGACCTAGTAACATACCTAATCCTTTAAATTGTGAAATTGTCACATATGAAAGTCAAAAAACCTAAAGAAATGTAGAAGGAAAGAAACCACAATTAGCATTGCATATGCTTAAACAGATAACAATACAAATGGTGTGCAACCCCAAATTGAAGTGCAAATTCACTCTAGTGCCAAGTGGTATATGAGTGATTAAGATAAATACAAGTGCACAAGCCAATTTGGGCAGAGAAACATTCAAATAGCTTACCCTCCAAAAATTAATGGTAGGGCCACGTCGGGAAAGGCCAGGCTAGAAAAATCAATTCTGATCTACATATACGCAGATAAGGGGACATAAAAAATACTTTCATTGAGAGAATCAGTAATTCATAAGATTGTTAGTGTAACATTTATAGAAATAATTAAAGTAATTTATCCGATTGAGAACCTATGATATCCCAGCAGGACATTAAGCCTGCAGAGGCAGGGAACTAACTTTGACATGGCCAGCAAAAATAAAATAAATGGCTTAAAATTAGTAGGTTAATGTTAGAGTAGGTATGGGCACAATCATTAATACATCTAGACTCTTAGCAAGGGGCAATGTGACCGCTGGACCCAGCACATGTATAAAAATAGAGATAGAAATACGCGTGTAAAAGTAAAAACGCGTGTCAATGTGCTGCCGAAATGAAGGAAGTGCGCGACTGCTACGTGTCGCTCCTTCAAGTGTCTACGAGCGCGGAATGAAGAAATCATTAAAGGTCAAAACAGAGGGGCGCGTGTAAATTAGGAACGTGTATCAATTTCGGCAAAAATATGCCGAAATGAAGGAAGCGCGCGGCTGTGACGCGTCGCTCCTAAATGTGTCAGCGTGCGCGGGCTGAGGAAAAGAAGATAACCTCAGAGCCTGGCGTCACGGATATCTGTACTAATGTATAGGTTAACGGTTTAGGGAAAACCGGCAATAACGACTTGGTGCTGAAAAAGCCGAGATCGCGGTGATGCCGGTTACTAAGACACAAAACTAGCACTCTTCGAAAATGGCACTTACTTTCAATGTATACGGGCACTGCCGGTAAACCTGCGCCAGGTTCTGCACCCCGGAATCATGGAGTCTCTGTCACCACGGGGTTTAAGAACAGTAAGGGAGAGCAGGGAAAAGAGAAAAGGGACTAAACAAGGGCAGCAAGGTGGCAGCCATCTTAGCATGTAAATACATGAACTAGAAGGCTAAAGGTGTCGGCCATTATTGAAGTATGCCAATAATCAAGTGAACAAATCTAAGCCCTATCATGAAAGTCAAAAAATAAAAATTTAAAGATGTAAATATATATATATCTATATATATATAGCGAACAATGTCGCAGTTAAGTGTAGGGAAGCAATATTCAGTATTATTAAAGGAACTCCTAAGTAATGGATCATGTCCTGAACAACTCGAGGTTTGGTCATTGTGATGAAAAGGAGTAAGGTGGTTAATGGATAAAGTTAGTCCATTGAATATCATCATTTAGACCAGCTATATGTGTCTTAAGTCTGAAGACCCACCGTTGTTCCTTTTCAAAGAGCTTCTTTGTGCTGTCAATGTTGTCTCTCATAGTTTCCTGAACAAACCATTTAATATCGTTAGGGGTGTGCTTTTTTTCGATAAAATGGTTGGTCAGTTTTGTGGATGATCTCTTACACCTAATGGTGCTCCGGTGTTCGTTAATACGAATTTTCACCATTCTAGTCGTCATGCCGATGTATTTCAGATTACACGGACAGGTAATCATATAAATACAGTTCTTAGTCCGACAGTTGGTATGGGATCTTAGTTGCCAAGTTTTTAGTTCCCCTATGTCCACTTCTTGAATGTTATAAGTCAGAGGGCACACATTACAAGAGCCGCAGGGATAATGTCCCTTTACTCTCAGCCATTGACTAGGGCCCAGGTGGTCAGGGGGCCGAACCACTGCGGGTCTTGTGTGTACCACCAAGTCCTTAATATTGGGAGTTCTTTTGAAGGCGAATAAGGGACGTTCTAGTGTAGCACCCGCACTGGTGAGAATGGGCCAGAGCCTACGGACAATGCCCTTTATTTGGTTACTGAGGGGAGTGAATGTAGTAACACAGGTTAATCTAGTTTGTTGGGAACGAGTGTTATTAATCAATAATGTATCTCTGGGGATATTACCAGCCCTCTTTCTTGCTCGTCGAATATTCAGTGGGGGGTAGTTCCGGTCACTCAGTTTACGACATAGAGTATTGGCTTGTGTATGAAAGTCATTCTTATCAGAGCAATTACGTCGTATCCTCAAAAATTGGCCAAAGGGTAAATTATCTCGTAGGGCTTTTGGATGGTGGCTGTTGTAAAGTAAAAGACTATTGCGGTCCGTAGGCTTTTGGTAAATAGATGAATTGAGGAGGCCATCCTTAAGTGTGATTCGTAAGTCCAAAAAGGAGACTTCCTTGTTGGAGACAGTAGAGCTAAAACGCAGATGGGTATCAAAGGTATTAACCCAATGGGTGAAGGCTATTGCGTGGTCCATCTCGCCCTTCCAAATTACCAAGATATCATCTATATATTGGCGCCACAATTTAATGTTGGAAAAGAATGGTTGATCAGGAGTCAATTTGTGGCTTTGTTCAAAGGTAAACATGTAAAGGCAAGCCAAACTTGGCGCAAATGTGCTACCCATCGATGTACCTTGTATCTGATGGAAGAGACTATTCTCAAATTGGAAGAAGTTCTCTTGAAGGGCCACACCAGCACATTGCATGATGAAGCTCACTGGAGTGTTGTAAGTCCAATTGTCTGTCAGAAGCATTTCCTCTACAGCGGCAAGGGTAGCCTCTTGTGGAATGTTGGTGTAGAGAGCCTCTACATCTAGACATATCAGTATATCAGTGGTGCCTGCCTCATTTATGTCGTTCAATAGAACCAGAGTATCTTTTGTGTCCTTTAAAAAGGTGGATGTTCTCCGAACGATAGGTTGCAGGAAGAAGTCACAAAATTTGGACAGATGCTCCAGTAACGAGCCAATGCCGGACACTATAGGACGTCCAGGAGGAGGGAGACCTTTATGGATTTTTGGAAGACAGTAGAAGTATGGAATTCTGGGACTCTTAGTATCAAGAAATTCCGCTTCTTGTTGAGTGATCCAACCGGATGCTTCTGCTTCCACAATCATGCCACGAATTTTACGTTGTAAACATGAGGTAGGATCAGTAGAAATAGGATGATAGTAAGATGTATCACTAAGTAATCTTCTGCATTCCTGTTGGTAGTAGGTAGTGTCCATAACCACAATGGCACAACCTTTATCTGCTGGTTTCAGCACGATATTTGGATTGGAAGACAGAGAGTTAATAGCCACCCGTTCTGATTTAGAGATGTTCTGAAAAACTTTAGAGGGGTTAAGCTGTTGAATTTCATGACGAACCGCCTTTTCGAAGGTAAGTACTTCCAGTGGGACCGAGGTGGTGGGGGGCATGAAAGTGGATGGATTCCTTAAATTGGTGTCGCCCATTGTCTCCACACTTGGACGGTCTTTAAAGAAAAAATGCAGTCTGACTTTACGGAACAAGGCTGCCATCTCACAATGTAGTCTGAATTGATCCTCCCTTGGAGTGGGAACAAAGCCTAAACCTTTCTCCAGGACTGCCAGTTCCGATGAGGTCAGGACGGAACTTGAAAGGTTGACCACTAGGGTCTCTTTTGGCTTGTCGCACTGCGGCTTCTGGTGATCATCTGGGGCTCTTCCTGTGCCCAATGAACATTTCTGCCTCTCCTTCTGTTTCTTCCTCTGCCTCTGCCCCGGCCTCTTCCTAAAAAAGGATTGAAGTTATATTGGGGCTGTGGTTGAAAGTACGGCATAGGCATAGGTTGCCAATGTGGTATTGGCTGATAAGGGAAAGGAGAGTTGAACTGGGCAGGTGGAGCATAACGATTCCGATTCGGTCTCTGTCCCTCATCTCCGCTCCAGTCATCCGAGCTGGAGCTGTTCTGTGGAAAGCGGGGTCTCCGTTGTGAGGTATCTGAATCATCTGAGGTCTCAGAAGAACCCTCACATTGATAGTCGTCTTTAGTATAAGGATATACTCTCTCTCTGCTAAACCGTTTGATGTCTTTCTGTAATTTGTTAATCTTCTGGCGTGTAAGGTATTCCTTGGACTCATTAAGTTCCAAGTTAATCTCGGCTAGGCGAGACTTAAATTGCGCAAGTTGAACCGTCGTTTTCATGGCTGCTTCAGTAATGGAGATCTGGATGGTAATAGAGTCCGCCAAACGTTTAGAGGTATTGATGATAAGAATCAACCAGTCACGAGTGCATTTCCATGATACCTGTGACCAGTCAAGGCGGAATTGAAGATCTTGAAGAAAGATTCTCGGCACATTGGTGACAATAAGGCCATTTGGAGATATATTGGCCCTGAGATATTCAGTCATAATGGTGCCGTGTAAAATGGTCTTAATGAGTTCCTTTTTAAGAGCTGATAATTTACTCCAGTCCTCTTTGGTACCGCTCGTGGGACCACTGCTGTCATCCCCTAGGATAGAGGGGGTTTGTAGGATAGCCTGGACCATGCTATCATCAAAGCTAAGACCCTGGAGGTCCGACATCTTCCACCACCAGATATAGTTTATCGGGGTGTTGAGGAAAAAGAAAAGAAGGAATGGAGACGCCCCGTAGCCAAAGGCTTCTCTAAATCATCAAAAAAGCAACAAAGGAGGGGCATGAAAAATGGGATATTCGGAGAGTGACTCCTGGTCCCATGTGTAAGGATCCCAATAGTCAAGAAATCAAAAAAGATTACACACGGTTCCACCTAATACTGAGGGTTTCTTTCAAGAAAATAGTTCAGCAAGTCAATGAAAAGCGAACTTTATCGAAGCAAGAGCCCTCACTCACCATCCGGTGACATGCTTCATCATAGGGACAGCTCCTCGTCAGGCCGGCACTGCAATGCCTGACGGGCCCCGCAAGGGGGCTCTTTGCCAGAGATCTTTTAAGAATCGATTGTGGCCGGTCGAGAAAGAAGTGAAGTGAAGGATTGGTAAACAGGAAAAAATTAAAAATGTCTAGAGGTAAAAATTAATAATTTTAATACTCATGACTCTACCTCTGACAAGATTAAAATCAAATAAAGCTGGGAATTAGTGGAATAATGTCCATATTTCCCATGAAAGCTAGGTAGGTATAAACGTCAAAAGACGGAGCACACAGGGTCCCCTGTGTCACTCTATATAGTTGGTCAACATGTTTCTCGCTTATTACCAAGGAATTACCTTATGCGATTCGTCAGGACCTAGTAACATACCTAATCCTTTAAATTGTGAAATTGTCACATATGAAAGTCAAAAAACCTAAAGAAATGTAGAAGGAAAGAAACCACAATTAGCATTGCATATGCTTAAACAGATAACAATACAAATGGTGTGCAACCCCAAATTGAAGTGCAAATTCACTCTAGTGCCAAGTGGTATATGAGTGATTAAGATAAATACAAGTGCACAAGCCAATTTGGGCAGAGAAACATTCAAATAGCTTACCCTCCAAAAATTAATGGTAGGGCCACGTCGGGGAAGGCCAGGCTAGAAAAATCAATTCTGATCTACATATACGCAGATAAGGGGACAAAAAAAATACTTTCATTGAGAGAATCAGTAATTCATAAGATTGTTAGTGTAAGATTTATAGAAATAATTAAAGTAATTTATCCGATTGAGAACCTATGATATCCCAGCAGGACATTAATCCTGCAGAGGCAGGGAACTAACTTTGACATGGCCAGCAAAAATAAAATAAATGGTTTAAAATTAGTAGGTTAATGTTAGAGTAGGTATGGGCACAATCATTAATACATCTAGACTCTTAGCAAGGGGCAATGTGACCGCTGGACCCAGCACATGTATAAAAATAGAGATAGAAATACGCGTGTAAAAGTAAAAACGCGTGTCAATGTGCTGCCGAAATGAAGGAAGCGCGCGACTGCTACGTGTCGCTCCTTCAAGTGTCTACGAGCGCGGAATGAAGAAATCATTAAAGGTCAAAACAGAGGGGCGCGTGTAAATTAGGAACGCGTATCAATTTCGGCAAAAATATGCCGAAATGAAGGAAGCGCGCGGCTGTGACGCGTCGCTCCTAAATGTGTCAGCGTGCGCGGGCTGAGGAAAAGAAGATAACCTCAGAGCCTGGCGTCACGGATATCTGTACTAATGTATAGGTTAACGGTTTAGGGAAAACCGGCAATAACGACTTGGTGCTGAAAAAGCCGAGATCGCGGTGATGCCGGTTACTAAGACACAAAACTAGCACTCTTCGAAGATGGCACTTACTTTCAATGTACACGGGCACTGCCGGTAAACCTGCGCCAGGTTCTGCACCCCGGAATCATGGAGTCTCTGTCACCACGGGGTTTAAGAACAGTAAGGGAGAGCAGGGAAAAGAGAAAAGGGACTAAACAAGGGCAGCAAGGTGGCAGCCATCTTAGCATGTAAATACATGAACTAGAAGGCTAAAGGTGTCGGCCATTATTGAAGTATGCCAATAATCAAGTGAACACATCTAAGCCCTATCATGAAAGTCAAAAAATAAAAATTTAAAGATGTAAATATATATATATCTATATATATATAGCGAACAATGTCGCAGTTAAGTGTAGGGAAGCAATATTCAGTATTATTAAAGGAACTCCTAAGTAATGGATCATGTCCTGAACAACTCGAGGTTTGGTCATTGTGATGAAAAGGAGTAAGGTGGTTAATGGATAAAGTTAGTCCATTGAATATCATCATTTAGACCAGCTATATGTGTCTTAAGTCTGAAGACCCACCGTTGTTCCTTTTCAAAGAGCTTCTTTGTGCTGTCAATGTTGTCTCTCATAGTTTCCAGAACAAACCATTTAATATCGTTAGGGGTGTGCTTTTTTTCGATAAAATGGTTGGTCAGTTTTGTGGATGATCTCTTACACCTAATGCTGCTCCGGTGTTCGTTAATACGAATTTTCACCATTCTAGTCGTCATGCCGATGTATTTCAGATTACACGGACAGGTAATCATATACAGTTCTTAGTCCGACAGTTGGTATGGGATCTTAGTTGCCAAGTTTTTAGTTCCCCTATGTCCACTTCTTGAATGTTATAAGTCAGAGGGCACACATTACAAGAGCCGCAGGGATAATGTCCCTTTACTCTCAGCCATTGACTAGGGCCAAGGTGGTCAGGGGGCCGAACCACTGCGGGTCTTGTGTGTACCACCAAGTCCTTAATATTGGGAGTTCTTTTGAAGGCGAATAAGGGACGTTCTAGTGTAGCACCCGCACTGGTGAGAATGGGCCAGAGCCTACGGACAATGCCCTTTATTTGGTTACTGAGGGGAGTGAATGTAGTAACACAGGTTAATCTAGTTTGTTGGGAACGAGTGTTATTAATCAATAATGTATCTCTGGGGATATTACCAGCCCTCTTTCTTGCTCGTCGAATATTCAGTGGGGGGTAGTTCCGGTCACTCAGTTTACGACATAGAGTATTGGCTTGTGTATGAAAGTCATTCTTATCAGAGCAATTACGTCGTATCCTCAAAAATTGGCCAAAGGGTAAATTATCTCGTAGGGCTTTTGGATGGTGGCTGTTGTAAAGTAAAAGACTATTGCGGTCCGTAGGCTTTTGGTATATAGATGAATTGAGGAGGCCATCCTTAAGTGTGATTCGTAAGTCCAAAAAGGAGACTTCCTTGTTGGAGACAGTAGAGCTAAAACGCAGATGGGTATCCAAGGTATTAACCCAATGGGTGAAGGCTATTGCGTGGTCCATCTCGCCCTTCCAAATTACCAAGATATCATCTATATATCGGCGCCACAATTTAATGTTGGAAAAGAATGGTTGATCAGGAGTCAAGATGTGGCGTTGTTCAAAGGTAAACATGTAAAGGCAAGCCAAACTTGGCGCAAATGTGCTACCCATCGATGTACCTTGTAACTGATGGAAGAGACTATTCTCAAATTGGAAGAAGTTCTCTTGAAGGGCCTCACCAGCACATTGCATGATGAAGCTCACTGGAGTGTTGTAAGTCCAATTGTCTGTCAGAAGCATTTCCTCTACAGCGGCAAGGGTAGCCTCTTGTGGAATGTTGGTGTAGAGAGCCTCTACATCTAGACATATCAGTATATCAGTGGTGCCTGCCTCATTTATGTCGTTCAATAGAACCAGAGTATCTTTTGTGTCCTTTAAAAAGGTGGATGTTCTCCGAACGATAGGTTGCAGGAAGAAGTCACAAAATTTGGACAGAGGCTCCAGTAACGAGCCAATGCCGGACACTATAGGACGTCCTGGAGGAGGGAGACCTTTATGGATTTTTGGAAGACAGTAGAAGTATGGAATTCTGGGACTCTTAGTATCAAGAAATTCCGCTTCTTGTTGAGTGATCCAACCGGATGCTTCTGCTTCCACAATCATGCCACGAATTTTACGTTGTAAACGTGAGGTAGGATCAGTGGAAATAGGATGATAGTAAGATGTATCACTAAGTAATCTTCTGCATTCCTGTTGGTAGTAGGTAGTGTCCATAACCACAATGGCACCACCTTTATCTGCTGGTTTCAGCACGATATTTGGATTGGAAGACAGAGAGTTAATAGCCACCCGTTCTGATTTAGAGATGTTCTGAAAAACTTTAGGGGAGTTAAGCTGTTGAATTTCATGACGAACCGCCTTTTCGAAGGTAAGTACTTCCAGTGGGACCGAGGTGGTGGGGGGCATGAAAGTAGATGGATTCCTTAAATTGGTGTCGCCCCTTGTCTCCACACTTGGACGGTCTTTAAAGAAAAAATGCAGTCTGACTTTACGGAACAAGGCTGCCATCTCACAATGTAGTCTGAATTGATCCTCCCTTGGAGTGGGAACAAAGCCTAAACCTTTCTCCAGGACTGCCAGTTCCGATGAGGTCAGGACGGAACTTGAAAGGTTGACCACTAGGGTCTCTTTTGGCTTGTCGCACTGCGGCTTCTGGTGATCATCTGGGGCTCTTCCTGTGGTCAATGAACATTTCTGCCTCTCCTTCTGTTTCTTCCTCTGCCTCTGCCCCGGCCTCTTCCTAAAAAAGGATTGAAGTTATATTGGGGCTGTGGTTGAAAGTACGGCATAGGCATAGGTTGCCAATGTGGTATTGGCTGATAAGGGAAAGGAGAGTTGAACTGGGCAGGTGGAGCATAACGATTCCGATTCGGTCTCTGTCCCTCATCTCCGCTCCAGTCATCCGAGCTGGAGCTGTTCTGTGGAAAGCGGGGTCTCCGTTGTGAGGTATCTGAATCATCTGAGGTCTCAGAAGAACCCTCACATTGATAGTCATCTTTAGTATAAGGATATACTCTCTCTCTGCTAAACCGTTTGATGTCTTTCAGTAATTTGTTAATCTTCTGGCGTGTAAGGTATTCCTTGGACTCATTAAGTTCCAAGTTAATCTCGGCTAGGCGAGACTTAAATTGCGCAAGTTGAACCGTCGTTTTCATGGCTGCTTCAGTAATGGAGATCTGGATGGTAATAGAGTCCGCCAAACGTTTAGAGGTATTGATGATAAGAATCAACCAGTCACGAGTGCATTTCCACGATATCTGTGACCAGTCAAGGCGGAATTGAAGATCTTGAAGAAAGATCCTCAGCACATTGGTGACAATAAGGCCATTTGGAGATATATTGGCCCTGAGATATTCAGTCATAATGGTGCCGTGTAAAATGGTCTTAATGAGTTCCTTTTTAAGAGCTGATAATTTACTCCAGTCCTCTTTGGTACCGCTCGTGGGACCACTGCTGTCATCCCCTAGGATAGAGGGGGTTTGTAGGATAGCCTGGACCATGCTATCATCAAAGCTAAGACCCTGGAGGTCCGACATCTTCCACCACCAGATATAGTTTATCGGGGTGTTGAGGAAAAAGAAAAGAAGGAATGGAGACGCCCGTAGCCAAAGGCTACTCTAAATCATCAAAAAAGCAACAAAGGAGGGGCATGAAAAATGGGATATTCGGAGAGTGACTCCTGGTCCCGTGTGTAAGTATCCCAATAGACAAGAAATCAAAAAAGATTACACACGGTTCCACCTAATACTGAGGGTTTCTTTCAAGAAAATAGTTCAGCAAGTCAATGAAAAGCAAACTTTATCGAAGCAAGAGCCCTCACTCACCATCCGGTGACATGCTTCATCATAGGGCCAGCTCCTCGTCAGGCCGGCACTGCAATGCCTGACGGGCCCCGCAAGGGGGCTCTTTGCCGGAGATCTTTTAAGAATGGATTGTGGCCGGTCGAGAAAGAAGTGAAGTGAAGGATTGGTAAACAGGAAAAAATTAAAAATGTCTAGAGGTAAAAATTAATAATTTTAATACTCATGACTCTACCTCTGACAAGATTAAAATCAAATAAAGCTGGGAATTAGTGGAATAATGTCCATAATTCCCATGAAAGCTAGGTAGGTATAAACGTCAAAAGACGGAGCACACAGGGTCCCCTGTGTCACTATATAGTTGGTCAACATGTTTCTCGCTTATTACCAAGGAATTACCTTATGCGATTCGTCAGGACCTAGTAACATACCTAATCCTTTAAATTGTGAAATTGTCACATATGAAAGTCAAAAAACCTAAAGAAATGTAGAAGGAAAGAAACCACAATTAGCATTGCATATGCTTAAACAGATAACAATACAAATGGTGTGCAACCCCAAATTGAAGTGCAAATTCACTCTAGTGCCAAGTGGTATATGAGTGATTAAGATAAATACAAGTGCACAAGCCAATTTGGGCAGAGAAACATTCAAATAGCTTACCCTCCAAAAATTAATGGTAGGGCCACGTCGGGGAAGGCCAGGCTAGAAAAATCAATTCTGATCTACATATACGCAGATAAGGGGACATAAAAAATACTTTCATTGAGAGAATCAGTAATTCATAAGATTGTTAGTGTAACATTTATAGAAATAATTAAAGTAATTTATCCGATTGAGAACCTATGATATCCCAGCAGGACATTAAGCCTGCAGAGGCAGGGAACTAACTTTGACATGGCCAGCAAAAATAAAATAAATGGCTTAAAATTAGTAGGTTAATGTTAGAGTAGGTATGGGCACAATCATTAATACATCTAGACTCTTAGCAAGGGGCAATGTGACCGCTGGACCCAGCACATGTATAAAAATAGAGATAGAAATACGCGTGTAAAAGTAAAAACGCGTGTCAATGTGCTGCCGAAATGAAGGAAGCGCGCGACTGCTACGTGTCGCTCCTTCAAGTGTCTACGAGCGCGGAATGAAGAAATCATTAAAGGTCAAAACAGAGGGGTGCGTGTAAATTAGGAACGCGTATCAATTTCGGCAAAAATATGCCGAAATGAAGGAAGCGCGCGGCTGTGACGCGTCGCTCCTAAATGTGTCAGCGTGCGCGGGCTGAGGAAAAGAAGATAACCTCAGAGCCTGGCGTCACGGATATCTGTACTAATGTATAGGTTAACGGTTTAGGGAAAACCGGCAATAACGACTTGGTGCTGAAAAAGCCGAGATCGCGGTGATGCCGGTTACTAAGACACAAAACTAGCACTCTTCGAAGATGGCACTTACTTTCAATGTACACGGGCACTGCCGGTAAACCTGCGCCAGGTTCTGCACCCCGGAATCATGGAGTCTCTGTCACCACGGGGTTTAAGAACAGTAAGGGAGAGCAGGGAAAAGAGAAAAGGGACTAAACAAGGGCAGCAAGGTGGCAGCCATCTTAGCATGTAAATACATGAACTAGAAGGCTAAAGGTGTCGGCCATTATTGAAGTATGCCAATAATCAAGTGAACAAATCTAAGCCCTATCATGAAAGTCAAAAAATAAAAATTTAAAGATGTAAATATATATATATCTATATATATATAGCGAACAATGTCGCAGTTAAGTGTAGGGAAGCAATATTCAGTATTATTAAAGGAACTCCTAAGTAATGGATCATGTCCTGAACAACTCGAGGTTTGGTCATTGTGATGAAAAGGAGTAAGGTGGTTAATGGATAAAGTTAGTCCATTGAATATCATCATTTAGACCAGCTATATGTGTCTTAAGTCTGAAGACCCACCGTTGTTCCTTTTCAAAGAGCTTCTTTGTGCTGTCAATGTTGTCTCTCATAGTTTCCAGAACAAACCATTTAATATCGTTAGGGGTGTGCTTTTTTTCGATAAAATGGTTGGTCAGTTTTGTGGATGATCTCTTACACCTAATGGTGCTCCGGTGTTCGTTAATACGAATTTTCACCATTCTAGTCGTCATGCCGATGTATTTCAGATTACACGGACAGGTAATCATATAAATACAGTTCTTAGTCCGACAGTTGGTATGGGATCTTAGTTGCCAAGTTTTTAGTTCCCCTATCTCCACTTCTTGAATGTTATAATGTAAAATTCGTGGCATGATTGTGGAAGCAGAAGCATCCGGTTGGATCACTCAACAAGAAGCGGAATTTCTTGATACTAAGAGTCCCAGAATTCCATACTTCTACTGTCTTCCAAAAATCCATAAAGGTCTCCCTCCTCCTGGACGTCCTATAGTGTCCGGCATTGGCTCGTTACTGGAGCCTCTGTCCAAATTTTGTGACTTCTTCCTGCAACCTATCGTTCGGAGAACATCCACCTTTTTAAAGGACACAAAAGATACTCTGGTTCTATTGAACGACATAAATGAGGCAGGCACCACTGATATACTGATATGTCTAGATGTAGAGGCTCTCTACACCAACATTCCACAAGAGGCTACCCTTGCCGCTGTAGAGGAAATGCTTCTGACAGACAATTGGACTTACAACACTCCAGTGAGCTTCATCATGCAATGTGCTGGTGTGGCCCTTCAAGAGAACTTCTTCCAATTTGAGAATAGTCTCTTCCATCAGATACAAGGTACATCGATGGGTAGCACATTTGCGCCAAGTTTGGCTTGCCTTTACATGTTTACCTTTGAACAACGCCACATCTTGACTCCTGATCAACCATTCTTTTCCAACATTAAATTGTGGCGCCGATATATAGATGATATCTTGGTAATTTGGAAGGGCGAGATGGACCACGCAATAGCCTTCACCCATTGGGTTAATACCTTGGATACCCATCTGCGTTTTAGCTCTACTGTCTCCAACAAGGAAGTCTCCTTTTTGGACTTACGAATCACACTTAAGGATGGCCTCCTCAATTCATCTATATACCAAAAGCCTACGGACCGCAATAGTCTTTTACTTTACAACAGCCACCATCCAAAAGCCCTACGAGATAATTTACCCTTTGGCCAATTTTTGAGGATACGACGTAATTGCTCTGATAAGAATGACTTTCATACACAAGCCAATACTCTATGTCGTAAACTGAGTGACCGGAACTACCCCCCACTGAATATTCGACGAGCAAGAAAGAGGGCTGGTAATATCCCCAGAGATACATTATTGATTAATAACACTCGTTCCCAACAAACTAGATTAACCTGTGTTACTACATTCACTCCCCTCAGTAACCAAATAAAGGGCATTGTCCGTAGGCTCTGGCCCATTCTCACCAGTGCGGGTGCTACACTAGAACGTCCCTTATTCGCCTTCAAAAGAACTCCCAATATTAAGGACTTGGTGGTACACACAAGACCCGCAGTGGTTCGGCCCCCTGACCACCTGGGCCCTAGTCAATGGCTGAGAGTAAAGGGACATTATCCCTGCGGCTCTTGTAATGTGTGCCCTCTGACTTATAACATTCAAGAAGTGGACATAGGGGAACTAAAAACTTGGCAACTAAGATCCCATACCAACTGTCGGACTAAGAACTGTATTTATATGATTACCTGTCCGTGTAATCTGAAATACATCGGCATGACGACTAGAATGGTGAAAATTCGTATTAACGAACACCGGAGCACCATTAGGTGTAAGAGATCATCCACAAAACTGACCAACCATTTTATCGAAAAAAAGCACACCCCTAACAATATTAAATGGTTTGTTCTGGAAACTATGAGAGACAACATTGACAGCACAAAGAAGCTCTTTGAAAAGGAACAACGGTGGGTCTTCAGACTTAAGACACATATAGCTGGTCTAAATGATGATATTCAATGGACTAACTTTATCCATTAACCACCTTACTCCTTTTCATCACAATGACCAAACCTCGAGTTGTTCAGGACATGATCCATTACTTAGGAGTTCCTTTAATAATACTGAATATTGCTTCCCTACACTTAACTGCGACATTGTTCGCTATATATATATAGATATATATATATATATATATATATTTACATCTTTACATTTTTATTTTTTGACTTTCATGATAGGGCTTAGATTTGTTCACTTGATTATTGGCATACTTCAATAATGGCCGACACCTTTAGCCTTCTAGTTCATGTATTTACATGCTAAGATGGCTGCCACCTTGCTGCCCTTGTTTAGTCCCTTTTCTCTTTTCCCTGCTCTCCCTTACTGTTCTTAAACCCCGTGGTGACAGAGACTCCATGATTCCGGGGTGCAGAACCTGGCGCAGGTTTACCGGCAGTGCCCGTGTACATTGAAAGTAAGTGCCATCTTCGAAGAGTGCTAGTTTTGTGTCTTAGTAACCGGCATCACGGCGATCTCGGCTTTTTCAGCACCAAGTCGTTATTGCCGGTTTTCCCTAAACCGTTAACCTATACATTAGTACAGATATCCGTGACGCCAGGCTCTGAGGTTATCTTCTTTTCCTCAGCCCGCGCACGCTGACACATTTAGGAGCGACGCGTCACAGCCGCGCGCTTCCTTCATTTCGGCAGCACATTGACACGCTTTTTTACTTTTACACGCGTATTTCTATCTCTATTTTGATACATGTGCTGGGTCCAGCGGTCACATTGCCCCTTGCTAAGAGTCTAGATGTATTAATGATTGTGCCCATACCTACTCTAACCTTAACCTACTAATTTTAAGCCATTTATTTTATTTTTGCTGGCCATGTCAAAGTTAGTTCCCTGCCTCTGCAGGCTTAATGTCCTGCTGGGATATCATAGGTTCTCAATCGGATAAATTACTTTAATTATTTCTATAAATGTTACACTAACAATCTTATGAATTACTGATTCTCTCAATGAAAGTATTTTTTATGTCCCCTTATCTGCGTATATGTAGATCAGAATTGATTTTTCTAGCCTGGCCTTCCCCGACGTGGCCCTACCATTAATTTTTGGAGGGTAAGCTATTTGAATGTTTCTCTGCCCAAATTGGCTTGTGCACTTGTATTTATCTTAATCACTCATATACCACTTGGCACTAGAGTGAATTTGCACTTCAATTTGGGGTTGCACACCATTTGTATTGTTATCTGTTTAAGCATATGCAATGCTAATTGTGGTTTCTTTCCTTCTACATTTCTTTAGGTTTTTTGACTTTCATATGTGACAATTTCACAATTTAAAGGATTAGGTATGTTACTAGGTCCTGACGAATCGCATAAGGTAATTCCTTGGTAATAAGCAAGAAACATGTTGACCAACTATATAGAGTGACACAGGGGACCCTGTGTGCTCCGTCTTTTGACGTTTATACCTACCTAGCTTTCATGGGAATTATGGACATTATTCCACTAATTCCCAGCTTTATTTGATTTTAATCTTGTCAGAGGTAGAGTCATGAGTATTAAAATTATTAATTTTTACCTCTAGACATTTTTAATTTTTTCCTGTTTACCAATCCTTCACTTCACTTCTTTCTCGACCGGCCACAATCGATTCTTAAAAGATCTCCGGCAAAGAGCCCCCTTGCGGGGCCCGTCAGGCATTGCAGTGCCGGCCTGACGAGGAGCTGGCCCTATGATGAAGCATGTCACCGGATGGTGAGTGAGGGCTCTTGCTTCGATAAAGTTCGCTTTTCATTGACTTGCTGAACTATTTTCTTGAAAGAAACCCTCAGTATTAGGTGGAACCGTGTGTAATCTTTTTTGATTTCTTGTCTATTGGGATCCTTACACACGGGACCAGGAGTCACTCTCCGAATATCCCATTTTTCATGCCCCTCCTTTGTTGCTTTTTTTTATGCAGGCTATATCCCAGCCATCTTTTGTGTCACTGTCTAGAGAGATGCAAAACAGCCCCACTGTCAAACTGACCCAGACAGACAATCCCCAAACAGTCAGAGTCACAGAATAGATTAAGCAAGAAAATGCCTATTTTCTTAAAGTGTCATTTTCAAACTAATAATCTAAAAACCAACTTCACTAAAAGATGTATTTTTATATTGTGAGCTTAGACACCCTAAACTCCACATTCTTATCTGCTCTCAAAGAGAATCTGCGCTTTCAGGATATTTAAAGGCAGCCCCCATGTTAACCTATGGGAGAGATAGGCCTTGCACAGTGAAAACAGAATTTGGCAGTATTTCACTGTTAGGACACATAAAACACACTAGTATATGTCCTACCTTAAACATTCACTGCACCTTGCCCCTGGGGCTACCTAGGGCCTAACTTAAGGGTGCCTTACATGTAGTAAAAGGGAAGGTTGAGGCCTGGCAAGTGGGTACACTTGCCAAGTGGAATTTGCAGTTTGAAACTGCACACTCACACACACTACAATGGCAGGTCTGAGTCATGTTTACAGGGATACTAATGTGGGTGGCACAACCAGTGCTGCAGGCCCACTAGTAGCATTTGATTCACAGGCCCTGGGCACCTCCAGGGTACGTTACTAGGGACTTATTAGTAAATCAAATATGCCAGTCATGGATAAACCAATCACCAGTACACTTTACACAGAGAGCATAGGAACTTTAGCACTGGTTAGCAGTGGTAAAGTGCCCAGAGTCCTAACGCCAACAAAAAGAGGTCAGAAAAAATAGGACGAAGGAGGCAAAATGACTGGGGATGACCCTGCAAAAAGGGCCATTTCCAACAGACCTCTAGAGGAAAGGTTTTGAAAAGTTCCCAAACTTTTGTTTGGTGCCCAAACAACCAGAGAAATGTCATTCTCAGGCCCCAAAACCTCCACGGAAGCATATAGAGACTCTCAGAGTACCAGCCAGAAACCGACAGCAGGCTCCACTCTAGGTTCAATTGCTAATGGTGAGCTGGGCACTTTACGAAACATGCCTATTGTAAGTTGTTATGTCCTTGTAACCATGCAGGAAGTCAGCCAACTGACATGTGTGGTCCACCTCTTTCTCCTGGGTACAAGTGGGGGCAGATCCAGCCCTTCATATCCTCTCACTGATCTCAAACTGCAGGTGCACTCCTTCCTCAGTTTTCCCAAAGGGCCAGAAGGTAAAGTATTCTATGGAGGTGCCACATTTATGCCTTGCACCAGCTAGTAGCTAGGAGTGACTCTTGGGCACTCCACAACCAATTGGGCAAAAGATCTGGGGGTTACTGTCCACTTTATAAGCAGTTCCCATTTAGCCTAATACAAATAATCCCACAGTGCCCTTACTCCCTAAATCCAAGTTGGGTAGACCCTTCTCCACTTGTTCAGAGCCTGTGTATCCAATCCGAGGTTTGGCCAAGATAATGAGCAGTCCCCTCCTTCGTGGGCACTCAAATCTGGTTATGGGGGCAGATTCCCTCCCATTGGATTTGATGCCAGCCTGACTAGGGGGAAAAAGCTGGGTCCTTCTACAATGTCACCTAACATTTAATTGTGACAAACCAGGTGCCTTTGAAGTAAATTAAGTTCCTGGTCCGACCACAACTGATCTTCCTGCAAAGGAAACATCTCCCCACTCCCCGTTATTGTCCCTGCTCTGGGATCAACGTTCAATACTTTTTTAATTCCTCATTTAGACCAATTACAGGCTTCTGTCATACTACACAGGGTACGTCTTTCACTTGTCACCCTAATGGATGCCACGATATGTGCTGCAGTCTACAGGTGACACTGAAGTTTTGCTGCCTTCAGTGTAGTGCTGCACTATATACAGTGGAATTTGCAAAAGAGTTAAATATGCCGACTGGGGATAAGCCGATTTTACATGTTTAAGGGATCAGGGCACATGCATGGGCACTGGACAGCAGTGCTCCACTGTGCAGAGTTTAAAAATCAGCAATACAAGTCATAAACAAATAGTGGCAACTAGGCAAAAGGAACATTTTCTCAAGTCTCTGGGTGAAATACTCCAGCTTGTAAACCTGATGGCACCAGTAAGTTCCAATACTAACCGCATCAAGAATATTATATCTCTCAGAATCTCAGAAGGAGGATCTTTGTGGGTAATAAAAGCATATGAGCACCACACTGCCCCTCAACACAGTACTGTTACAGTAATGTGCTCTGAAGTACATGGATCACTATTGGAAGCCAGGCAAGTTCTATATGTTGATTTCTGATTCTCACGACATGAGCCTATCTGAGTCTACATGAGCCTACCTGGGTTTACAGTGAAGGCAGTGTGAAACTGCAGGACCAGGATAGACTTGCCTGGCACACATATCACATCATCTCCCTTTGTCCCACTGTAGATGCACCTGTCTCGTCTTTTGCTGTAAATTCATCTGTGCTGTGGTAGAATCATGCACATTTCAAGCCTTCTGTAAGGGTCTGGTTTATACATTGTTAGATCTGTCAACCTTAGTGTGGTCTTCCCCCAAAAATGTTGCCTTCCTCCTCCATTTTTCTGACCTCATTTTTGCTGGTATTATTACTCTGCAACTTAACACTGCTAACCAGTAGTAAAGTGCTTGTGTGTGCTCTTCTAAACATGTAATATTGACTTTTACACAATTGGCTTATTTATAAGCACCTGATAAAGTGATCTATATGTGCCCAGGGTCTGTAAATTTAAATGCTGCTAGTGGACCTGTAGCACAGATTGTGTCTCAGGTCTTCCACTGCAGAGCTTGTGTGGGCAGGTTTAAACTGCCATTTCAATACATATGTCACCCCTAGGGTATGCCCTGGACAGTCCAGAGGGCAGAGTGCAATGTATTTTAAACCTAAGCAATGTACTTTTAGGTTTTACTTGTCCTGGTGGTGAAAAACACTGAAAAGCGTTTTTCATTACTGCAAGGCCTATCCCTCCAATAGGAAACCACTGGAGTTGCCTTATTACATTCTATAAGTGTAATACCCAAATGTGAAGAGATAACCCCTTCAAGTTTAGTGTCTCTGGAATCATAATAAAAAATCCTAACTTATGAATATATATATGCTTTTTTATAGTAGTAAACTGGAAAAAAACAAAGAAAATATGATAATGTAAAACTTATTTTTTAATAATAGTGATTTATTATATATGTATATATAAACATACACACATTAAAATATTTGAGATGTACTTATTTTAAACTATATCTATATATTTATATATATATATATATATATATATATATATATATATATATATATTTTTTTTAAATATACATATATAAAAAAAACAAAGCCGACTACACACCAGGGAAAATTGAAATATAACTAGAAGAGTGGTTTGCCCACGCATCAAGCCATGCCCCACCCCATAACAGGCCCAGCAGTCAACTCATTATATTTTTTTCTCAAAAATTATATATGGTGTAGGTGCAGCCTGCTCAAGCCTGGGGCCTAAGTACTTGCACCTCTAAAGCCCCACCAGTCTTCATAGCCCTCCTGAGCGGCAAAGTGGGATGAGGGTTACCTAGGCATGTTTTTTTATAAAAAGAAAAATAAGGCAGGGGCCAACCTGCATCAGGATGCAATCCCAATGCTTAATCTGAGCTCCTAGTCAAGTAGGAGGCTTGAGGTGGATTCCAGTCTATGCGGCATTGGTATTTGATGTGCTGGTGACAGCTGCAGGTTTCTGAGCAGAGCTTTATGCACCACCACTTATTCTTCATTAAATTACTAAGCACTGCATACCCCTAAAAACCCCAGTAGTCTTTCTGACCCCCGGGAAGATAACAGGAGAATTACTGTCCGAGAGTATGCTAGGGCCCTCATTTATCGGTTTTGTCTCAGGGCAGTGCAGCAGATCATCTTTCTGCACTGCCCTGTGCCAAAAGGAAAGGGCAGGAATGTGCCTTATCTTTAGCGTACAGCTCATTCCTGTACTTTCCCCCCATGCTGTCCCACAATGGGCTGCCCAGAGCCAACTCAATCACCCTTGCACCATGGTGCAAGGTTGTCTGCATTGCATGCAGGATTGTTTTTATGCAGGAGGGGGCACCTTCCTGCACAAAACCAATCCTGGGAGGCACTTTCCTCTTTCTATGTGTTCTGTGGAATGCAGCAGACAAAGAAATATGAAAAAACTAGGAGAAATGAAGATATTTTTCCTTGATACGCCTCTGTGGTGGAGGCGTAAGGTTTTACCTCATCCACAGGTTTATAATGGAGGAAAAGCTAGACCATCCTAACATCAGATCACATTTTCACCTCTAAAGCCTCAACAGTCTTCCTTCCCTCTGGAGTCTAGAGTGTCCACAGTCCCATGGGAACTGAGAGGAAATTTGGATACATCTGGCAGTTATTTTGACATATGGGCTGGCAGAAGGGGATGATTATATCAATTTCTCCCCATTTAC
The DNA here is from genome assembly GCF_031143425.1 of Pleurodeles waltl. Taxonomy (NCBI): domain Eukaryota; kingdom Metazoa; phylum Chordata; class Amphibia; order Caudata; family Salamandridae; genus Pleurodeles; species Pleurodeles waltl. The sequence goes on along the minus strand of NC_090448.1, from coordinate 1,116,934,820 downwards.
CATAGTGAATGGCTGCCCTACTCGCCCTACTCGGTTTACGGGTCAGAGAGCAACTATGGTACTCTACAACCATTGGGCATTTCTGAAACCTCAAGACTCAGGTGAATCCATGGTGGTGGTGTTTGAATGGATTCCACTAGGTTTTCTTACCCAGAATGCCATGCAAACATCAAACTTTGGCAGTGTAAGTATGGGAACACTAGGTAGTAGGGATTGTATAGATTCCTGCAGATTTAGGAACTTTCTGTGACAGAAATATGAGGAAAATGTGTGATATTAGTAAAAGTATAAGGTTTGCATAGCATTCTGGATATGAAAACATGATCAGATCCATACTAGTCACACAATCCTGGACTTCCCTGGGTTTCTAGCTTTCGTATATGTCTGAGTTTAATCAATTTTAATTGGGTGGTGGCAGAGTACAGAGCGAAATACTGCTGCTAACCACATTACCAAAATAGTAAATTTTAAACATTTTATGTCTCCATTTGCTTTTTCTGGCCTTTTTCTGGCCTTTCATGTGGCAGCCAATAGGCTCAACCAGACAAGTGGGTTACTGTTTTCATCACGTGAAGTGTAGGAATACAGAATAGTTCAATATTTGTTATTATCAATGGAATTTCTCACATTCCAGTGTACAAGAAAGAACACATTTTTCAAAATGCTCTCTGAATCACATGATAGTAATGGTAACTCCTAATTCAAAATTGCACTGATAACCATTATTCTGAAACCCGGTATCTTGGACACATTTAAAATAAATACACAGATTATCTTCATATTGACTTTTCATTCATATATATGTGTATATTTATATATAGATATATATATGATATATATATAAATATATCTAGATGTATAAATATGTGTATGTGGGGGGATGGTGACTACGTAATTGATAAACTAATATAAGCTTCAGCTCAGATTGTGTGGCTATGGGTATCACGTGTTTGTAGACAACCAACATTCATACATAGCCCTGTGATCAGAAGGGTCTGATAGATGTAAGGATTTGCTAGTTTTGTAAATCAGCCACTGGGACAAAAAATTATAGATGAAAATGTTGTCACTTATTTTTTTCTTTATTTTTGATTTCAACAGATTGTTTCTTTTAGAAAACAATGAGCAATCAACAAAAAAAGGTGCACTGCTGAATTCCAAATTCTGCCTATAGTATCCGTGGGTGTCAATCACACCTGTTTTCACCAGAAACTGCAAGAATTAGGAAAATTAACTTCTGCTTATAAATATTGTTGTAAAAAACGTTTTTTTTTTTACAACTCAGCCATTTTCTTAAAAGCTGTAAGATAGTAATCTAAGTGCAGCAGAACATTTATTGATGCCATAATATATATACATTGTCTCATATATCACTTTTTCCCCATTTATTAAAAAAAACTTCCAAATGTTTTTAAGTTTAGTTTACTTTTCTCAGGGAATCCACGAATCCTTTAGAATAGCCAACATGTGGGAAAAACACTAATGTGACCTGGATACCTTTTGTGCAAAAATGGTTTAAAGGCATAAGGGCGAACTACTTCAAACATAACAAAAAGTGATCTGCAGACAAGGGGGGAGGATGGGAGTTGATGCATCAGAAACCTAGAGGTTAATAAAGAGAATGTTTAACAAATATTTTTGCATGGTCTTGGGGCCATATTATACATTTTACCCTGGGGCCCAACGGGTGTTAAATATCCGTTTTAGGCACCTGAGACATTATGGTATTACAGAAGGGCCGGCTGCAAATGCTTGTGCCTCCCTTTCTGTAATACACATGTAGTGCCAGCTCTATTATTAGAGGGCATTCCCTCAGTTGCATTTGGGTGTGGCCGATGAAAATGAGGAAATCACTTTGCTTTTGGGCCTTTGTCGTATTATAGACATGGGTGCAGAGGCAAACATGCCCTTAGGAAGTGCATTGAAAGTGTGACTCAAAAAGGTGGTCATCTGTTGGAGAGAAAGTGTGTCCTATGGACCACCCTCAGACATGTCCCTAAAAGTAGGTGCAGTCACTCACTGCACCTGCCTGAAAGGGGATCTCTTTCCCATCTTCAAAATGCAAGTGGCATGCTACCTGCACTATGAAACACAGAGTGGCTTAGATGCAGCCACTCCATATTTCACTTGAATGTGCTTCTCTGGGGGCAGCATGAGTTGGTGGCTGCCCTGGGTGCAGTGCATTCTTTCTAATATGGCACACGGTCCCTGATCTACCCAGTGCACCTTTTGAAAGGCATGTTGTGGCACAAACAGTGAAAGTGCACCGTACAAATTATATGTAAAAAATATGATGTATTTTTTCATATGGTGCACAGGTCACCTAATGCCATGGTTCTCATATAAAGCTGCTTAAGAAAAATGCTGCCATGGGGGGCATGTCCAAAATGGTGACCAGAGCGGCAACTTAAATCAGAGCTCCGTGCTCTGCCGTGGCACATATCCTGCTCTGCGAAGCCTGCTGCGCCTTCCTGCCTGCTCATGCATGTCACGACCCCGCCGGAAGATCGAGGACCCGACAAGTCACAACGTTGTACGCCGCGGAGTGCGTTGGGAACCAGGTGCCCGTTGGCTGTTGGTACGGGCCCGGGTGTGTCTTCGCTGTGAGATTCATCGGCCTGCTCTGCCACGCTCCAGCCACCCCTGACCTTGCGGATTGCTGTAGGGGGAGCCGAGTAGGAAAACAAGACAGCGGCACCATCATCTGCGCACCTGGACCCAGGGGCCCCACTGAGATGCAGCCTGTTGGCCTCCATGAGGTCTCTGGCACCTGGAGGGAGTTCAGGTACCGCCGCAGGTCCCAAGAGGTGGGTGGCAGTGGGGCTCCCTTAAAGTATCAGAGCTCGCTGCTCCTACATCTGTGTCCAGTTTAGGGGCGTTTGTGATCCTGGGTGCTCTTATGACAACAAATATGCCACACAGTAATGTGGCGTGATGGAGCAGTGTGGCCCCTAGATACATGATAGCTCATCACCTGGGGTGCCTACAGCCTGCTTGCCTGTGCTGTTGTACCCCCTGCAGCACTGATGTGGGCAAACTATAAGGAGCCAATCTGAAGGACCTGGGAGTTGCCTGACAGCTCTAGCCTACTTCCGGGCTGCGCAACTTGGTTGCCTCCAGCCCACATCCCCGAATCTTAGAGTGCGGTGGACGAAAGTCAGATCGGAGGAGCCCTGAACGCTCGTGCAGGGTCTGATCACGCTGCTTTCCCCTGAGGGTGGCCATTATCCTGAACCCTGGGGATAATCGCTCCAGCTTGTCCGTCTCCGAGTCACCTGCTGGGGGAGGCCCCCACTACCAATCAATCAGATGGGCAAACTGAAAGTGTCCAGAGCTCCTGCTGCGGAGATGACAACCCCAAACACTCCTGAGATACCAGACGGGACAACACATGCCTTGCAACAAATGGAAGCCACCCTTCGGAATCACTCCTCTCAGTTTGACAAAATGTTGCAGGCCATATTAGACACTAAAATATCACTAGAATAAAAAATTGATGCCGTCACACAGGATGTTAATTTACTACAAGCAGACCACCATAAACTGGCTGAAAGGGTCAGAGAAGCAGATCAGACATAGCAGCATGTCGCCCAACAATCCAGGACCAGCAGGACCACATGCGACAACTGAATACAGAGGTGACTTCACTACAGCTCAGAGCCGAAGATGCGGAAGGGAGATCAAGGCGCAATAATATCCGGTTGGTGGGGTTTCCAGAGCGAGTGGAGGGGCCTGACGTCAAACTGTTCTTGAAAAAATGGATCACGGAAACGGTCCTGCTAGATAAATTGCTGAAGTTCTTCTCTATAGAAAGGGCCCACAGAGTCCCGGGCAGACCGCCTCCACCGGGTGACCACCTGAGACCATTGATAACTCGCCTCCTTAATTATCGCGACAGGGACCTGGTGCTACAACTCTCACGGTCACATGGTCCATGGAAATTCGAAGGAACGAACATTACTGCCTACCACGATTTCACGGCGGATGTCCCAAAAAAACACAGTTCCTTCTTTGCAGCGAAACAGCGTCTCAGTGAACAAAACTTCAAATACGCCCTTCTATACCCAGCGAAACTGCGAGTACAAGATGGTGTAAAAACTCACATATTCACAACCCCTGAAGACGACTGGACTTGGCTCCATGCCAAGGGGCTGGCCGAGCTGCCGCATAAGGAAGACACTAGGGAGCAAGGGCTGATTCCCAAGAGGAAACGTAAACGCCACACAGGGTCGGGAACCAAGCCCACACCAGCACAAGTAGAGGAAGAACGATCCTGTGCACTTCTCGAGATCACACAGCTCACCTCCAACCCATTTGCGACATTGAGGGAGTCCCCGGGCTCAGACTCTGAACGAAGAGATCACAGTGACTCTGGGAGCTCTAACCTAGGGCCACCACTTACTCCGTGATCAGCTGATGAACTTTGAGAACACATGCTCTTGTTTCAGCTCCAAGTTTGCCGGTGTATGTCTGTTCAACCTCACGGAAGAAAAGTATGGACCCTCAGTTTGCCTGCATTGACATAAACCCTAGGGGAATGCAGATCCCCACAGGTTGATGGTGCTTTGTAAGTGTTTTGCCACGGACACCACCACATTATTTTATAAGGGATGCTCTGCGGCCTGAGGCACATCCCCGGTAGCTGGCTGGTATGACCCGGGCTCCATAAATAAACATGGAGTGGCGGGAGGGCTAACCTCATTATTCGATGGGCTGAGTGATTGGGCCAGCATGCAGGGCACCCATTCCCCCGAGCTACACCACATGGACCAGTTGACCCTTATGCCTGTTTCCAGGCCACAATGTTATAGTTCAATGTTGTTTTTGAAGTACTCTTTAGGGCACTTGTTAGGCCGTCCTTTGGTCTTTTCTCAATCTGTTGCTTTTACTCTGTTACTTCAGCCACTTATTGCATGTGAAATGAGAGAGGGGAGAGACGGAGGACACACGTTGTGGTGTAACGCATCATGTAGAGTGCTCTTCATCATCATTAGAATAGAGAGGGGGAGGGAGCAGGTGAAACTAGGAGACCTTTGGACCCCTATACACACATGGCTACACCAGCACAAACATTTACGACACGTTACTATGTGATGACATGGAAGGTGCGGCGTATGGCAACACCACGTAAGAGACATCGTATTCACACATATCTGAAACACCGTCAGGTACACATAGCCATGCTGCAGGAAAAACACATATCGAAGGCCACCCTCAGGAAACTGCGCTCCAACTGGAAGGGGCAAATACTCAGCACCGCAACATCCTCCTTTGCATGGGGCGTGATAATATGGGTGGCACCTGGAGTACCCTATGTGGCCGACCGTACACAGGTAGATCCTAATGGTCGTTATATCATAATTGAGGGCCATCTAAATGGTGCACCTCTGACACTTGTAGGATTATACGTGCCCAATGTCAATCAGGGAAGCTTCCTAAACACACTAACACCTGGTATGTTTCGCGATCCAGCTGGGGACAGTTTACGGAGAGGTGCCTTCAACTGTGTATCTGATATCATACTGGATCGTTCCTTCCCTCCGCTGCCAAGCGTGCTTAGTTGATATACAACTCAAGAGTTTACAGCCTGGAGGTCAGAAAGCAGATTATATGACTTATGGTGGTAGGGATACCCAATGGGACGTGGATACCTCCTTCTATTCCCCGGTCCACGACCTACACACTAGAATAGATTTATTGCTGTCACAGGCAGCCATGATTCAGAGAGTACACTGCTCTGCTTATGTGGCTTGCACCTTGTCTGATCTCTGCCCCTTGAGGGTGAACCTATGCTGGGGCCGACCGATTTCGAAAATACCGACTTGGCGCTTGCGTGTGGAGATGTTGGGGGACCCCCCTTTCGTGGGGAACTAGTGGAATGCATATCCACATACTTTGCACAGAATAATAACTCAACGCCCCGCCAGGCCATTGCATGAGATGCACACAAGGTAGTGGTGCGTGGACACTGCATAGCTGCCTCCTTGGGCATTAGGCAGATATTGCTCTGCAAGGTGTCTGCACTGGAGGTTAAGCTGCACGATAAGTAGGTGGAAGTAGCCAGCAGAAAAGATGACCCTGTGGGTCTCCGTGATATCCGAACTGCATACAGGGAAGCAGATAATTGGCTGGGCACATATGACTACAGGCACTATATGACAAGACAGTACGCAGAGGGAGACAGATTGGGCCGTCTACTGGCATGGCTGTTACGGGGTACGACACAACGCTCCCCCATTGGGGCAATCAGACTGGACTCGGGAACAATGGTTAATACACAGGGGCCCATAAACACTGCCTTTCACACCTCCTATCAATCACTATGCACTGCTACCCCACCACCCACACCGGGGCAAATGTCTGCCTTTATGGAAATGCTACCCCTTCAACGTTTACAACCAGGGCAGACACAGGCACTGGATGAACCCATTAGTATAGAGGAGATCTGAACCGATTTAACACAAATGGCCTGTAACAAAGCCCCGGGCACAGACGGCCTACCTGTCAAATATTATGCAGCAAATGCAACCCACCTTTTGCAGCCCATGCTTGCTGTGTTCAATGAGGCGCATGCACTGGGCCGCCTACCGGAGTCGATGCATGAGGCCCTCATAGTAGTTTTACCGAAGACTGCCTGCGACCCTCTGGATGTGCGTTCCTATCGCCCACTCTCCCTACTAAATATAGATTGCAAAATTCTGGGGAACATACTGGCTAACAGACTTGTTCCCTTAATCCTTCATCTGATACATGAGGACCAGTCTGGCTTCATCCCTGGACGGAGCACCTTCCTGAATATCAGGAGACTGCTTCATCTCCTCCATAGCTCCACAGGGACAAACTGCCACAATGTGGCCATATCCCTAGACATCGAAAAAGCATTTGATACCCTAAATTGGAACTTTCTCACCACAATCTTACATAAGATGGGCTTCGGTTCAGGGTACATATCCTGGATCACCGCTCTATACGGTAACCTGATGGCTTGAGTCAAGACAGGGCAAATTATATCGGACAGATTTTCTATACACCAGGGTACCAGGCAGGGGTGCCCGCTCTCTCTTTTACTGTTCGCAATAGCGATGGAACCCCTGGCAGCCCGGTTGAGTCAGAGTGCACGTCGATGGGGCATATCGGAACCTCATGCATTTCATATTATCTCCTTACACGAGGACGATAGTTAACATATTGCAGGACCACGCAACCTCAGTCCCTGCGGTTATGTCCTTGTTGGACTCCTTTGCCGCAATCTCCGGGATGAGAGTTAACTGGACTAAGGGCCATATGTACGAACACATTTTCCCATAGACACAGAGGGGGTCATACTGACCCTGGCGGTCATTGACCGCCAGGGTCAACGACCGCAAGAGCACCGCCAACAGGCTGGCGGTGCTCTCAAGGGCATTCTGACCGCAGCGGTTTGGCCGCGGTCAGAAAGGGAAAACCGGCGGTTTTCCGCTGCCCTAAGGAATCCGCCATGGGGATTCCGACACCCCATACCGCCATCCTGTTCCTGGCGGTTCGGCCGCCAGGAACAGGATGGCGGTATGGGGTGTCGTGGGGCCCCCGTAAGAGGGCCCCACAAAGAATTTCAGTGTCTGCTTAGCAGACACTGAAATTCGCAACGGGTGCAACTGCACCCGTCGCACCCTTCCCACTCTGCCGGCTCCATTCGGAGCCGGCTTCCTCGTGGGAAGGGGTTTCCCGCTGGGCTGGCGGGCGGCCTTCTGGCGGTCGCCCGCCAGCCCAGCGGGAAACACAGAATCACTGCGGCGGTCTTCGGACCGCGGAGCGGTGTTCTGGAGGGGGAACTCTGGGGGGCGGCCTCCGCCGCCCGCCAGAGTTAGAATGACCCCCAGAATGGGTAAAACCCTTTGCTACATCTGCCCTAAGTCCTGTATATTCCCATTATCACCTGTCCCAATGGATAGACACCCTACTCTTCCTGACTATAACCTACAGTGGTGCCACACCACCTTTAAATACTTAGGGATACAAATATATACACGCCATTAAAGACCTGAAGGAGGACAACATTGATCAGGCTATCCGCTCTATACGCGGCTTGATCGCATTCTAGGGTTCGTTACCACTGTCACCCATGGGCAGAGTAGCCATAGCCAAAATGCTGATCCTCCCTAGATTATTATACTACTTTGCAGCATTGCCCATTGTACTTCCTCGTTCATTTTTTAAAACGCTGCAGAGCTTATTAACTGATCTCCTATGGGGGAAGGACAGATGAGGCGTGGCGTTAGCCATGATGCAGTGTATACAGGACAGTGGTGGCCTGAGTGTGCCAAATCTTGAACTCTATTATGCTGCTGCACAGCTGCGATGGCCCCTCCAATGGCTGTTAGACAGTCAGACTGCGGAACAAAGTGTTATACACGTTCCCTGGCACGGATACCAATGTACACTTGGTTAGTTGATAGGTCACGGCCCCATCTTAGTGGCAACATCGTAATGGATGCGGCCAAAACATGCTGGTTGAGATACATACACGGCAACCACCCCAACATACCTTACCCACCGCTGACCTTAATATCCAATCTATCTAAGGCCCGCTCTGTGCTCGAGCATCACAGTATTGTTCCGTGGAGGGTGGCCAACCTTGAGAGGGCGGTGGACTTCTTCTCAACAAACACACTACTAACGTTTGATGAACTGAAGGACAAAATGGACCTACACGCAGGTGCTTTTTTGACATACTGCGCAATCAGACACCTAATACAGGATACATGGAACATGGGGGACACGGAACCACAATCTTCCCAGCCACTCACACTGATAATATCCACGACTGAAACCAAATATGTGATACTTAGGCTGTACAGTGCCCAGTTGACTGCAGCTTGCCTGAGCTTAGAGTCTGCTCGAGCTCGGTGGGATGGCGTACTCATGACCACCTTGTCACAGATGGCCTGGACCGCAGCGCTTTCTACCGTTAAACACGTTTCAAGCAACCCTAAGTTTCACTACACCCAATTAAATTATTTACAACAATCCTACCTCTCTCTATTACGAATTAAGCACATGTTTCCCAAGACAGATCCTACATGCTCCTGATGTGCAGCACCAGAAGTAAACTTTTATCATATGGTATGGGACTACCCACCACTGTTGCTTGGCAACAAATAATCAAATCTACGTCTGAAATAACTGATCACGCTCTAGTGCCCAGCCCGGATTCCTGTCTATTAGGACTGCACCGACGTGCTAAAGGCGACAAGCAAATACACAGATTCATTGACCTTGCATTTATCATATTGAAGCACCTAATTACCACACATTGGAAGGTGCCCTACGCCCCAACTCACGTTAAATGGCTAAGAGACTTCATACAATGGTCTCAGGCGGAGATGCGGACGCAGCGCCAATTGCAGTCCAAAGGCTTAACAAGAGGGAGTTGCAAAATGTGGGACACATTCATTGTAAAGTTGGAGGCCAAAAACAACACGTTCCCCCTGAGCACACAAGCGTAACCAAACCATATCCTGTATATAATATAGTGATTCGGTTGTTCAAGTAAACACGATCCCTTACCCGAATATCTCAAGGACCCCCTGCTACTAGCAGGATAACCCACTGGACAAGATCTAGATTCCCGGGACACCATTGCACACGGTCCCCATGAATAACAAGATATACAGTGTGCTTCCCAGATTTATGCCTCCCAATAGGTAAGAGATTATGCATCTCACAATACGCTGCTGATTTACACATTCACCTCTTCCCAATCACATAATCCTGTATCTATGCGACAATTCACTGATGGTAATACCTTCTCTTAATACAGTAGTCTAACCACTGCGGCATTGTTCAATTGTATTGTCTATTGTATGTTTTTCCCTATCAATGCCTATGTTTTGGCATGTCACTATATGGATGCATTAAAACAAGATTTACAAAAAAAAGAAAAATGCTGCCATGGCAGGGTTTCACCTCCGTTGCTCACAAATGTCAGCTTAGAAGCAATGATATGATATCCTCAGCCTCTGCACTTCACTTTCTTGTAGCCAGGCCATACTAATACTGCCATGCTCGGCAACTCTTTGCCTGAATTATTACATGTTTTTCTGCTCTTTGTTGAAAGAGTTTTTAATATAATGTTTTAACATTAGGTGCTCTCTATTGTTATATTCTTTATTCTTTATTCTGCCTGTCTTCAGTCTGCTTCTGTTGGGCATTTTAGTTCATCCTAAAATGACCCCAGACCTGGACAAGTTATATACCTGTTTTGACTTGAAACTGACCCTGGCTTACCTTTTCTCTCTGACTATTTTGGAGCTTTGTTTGAAAGGGTTGTTCCCTCCATTTCTTTCTCCTGTGATTCTCCTTCATTTCATTGATTTGAAGTTTCATTTGATAAATCTCCCTCAATGGATTACAACTTTGTCTGCTGAAGGAGTACTTCTTGTTGACATCAAGCCTTTTCTTTTATTATTGGAACCCTCAAAGTCAATAACATGCATATGCTGAACTAATCACTGGTGAACTACTGATGGTAAAAAACTTCACACTTGTGTAGCGCACTACTCACCCGTTAGGGTCTCAAGGAACTGTACGCATACCACTGTGGAACCACTCCTGGCTTTTCCCTTTGAGGCACCCACTCCAGGGCAACCCCCAGGCATCCAAGCACTCTCAGGGATGTTGTGGAGATTAAGCAAGCTATCGCCCAGAGTTACAGAGTAGGACCCATTAAATAGATTAGGCACCATGGCAAGAAATATCTGGTCCAAGGGAATTGAGCCCAATACGCACCGAGGCGGGAATTGAACCCTGGTCCCGTGCCAGACTTCTACATCAGGGTCTGCCACTCTAACCATTGTGCCACACTTCTCCACTGGCTGCTGGTTCTTGTTGGACCTGGCCCTTTTTAGGGAGACTCACCCCAGATTTTTTGCCTCTTGTTGCTGAATCCATTTTTGCTGGTGTTAGGACTCTGCGTACTATATCCCTGCTAAACAGTTCTATGGGGAAAAAAAATTGGACTACACCTAATTGGCATATCTAATTTACCTTTAAGTTCCTAGTGAAGCATATTAAATGTATCCAAGTCCTGAAAATTAAAGGCTACTAGTCAGTCTGCAGCACTCATTATGCCATCCACTAAAGTAGTCTTTTAAAACGTCTCAGGCCTGTCACTGCAGCCTGTAATGCGGTTGCCATTTTGACCTTGCAAAATAAACCGTTATAATACTTACAAGCACCCCTAAGGTAGGTCCTAAAGGCACATAGGGCAGGGTGCATTGACTTTTAAAAGTAAGACATGAGTACCTACATTTTAGTCCCATTGACTGACACTAGGCTACCTTATTACATTTAATAATTTTTACCTTTGGATTTGGAACGAGTTGAGAGTTGCTGTTTACACTCAAATGAATTGTAATTTAAAACCCCCTTTTAAAGTTGGATTTTAAGTTACAATTCCGAAAATACTACTCTAAGAAAGGTTTGACTTTTCCACCATTTGTGCCAGTGTCCTGGGTTACATATCTGTGACTGGCTGTGCTGTTGACCCCTCCTCCCTCCCTTACACCATTTTTGCATGGGAGTATAAATATGGCGTTAAGGCCATAGAGTCATTTTTTGCACGTGAATGCCTACCTTGCATCTCATTAAGGCAAGGTAGGTCTCCACTTCCAAAAAATGACTTTAACTCCATAAATTTGGCGCTATCCGGGTCTAGCACCAAAGCATAAATATCCCCTTCTGTGCCGCGGACGTAGTGGTTACGTCCTGCGGCACAGTGCTCCTGTGCCGAGGACGTAACCATTCCGTCCTCGGCACAGAGCCCAAAGGGAGCGCTAGCGCTCCCTCTGTGGGGTTACCCCCCAAGGCGGGGATGGAAAGGGAAGACCTTCCCCTTCCATCCCCCACCCCGCCATACCCCCCCATAATGACGTCAGCACGCAATCGCGCACTGACATCATTACCCATTACCCACTGCCTGTTGCACTGCAAGCCATTTGCTTCCAGTGCGGCGAAGAGAGAAACAGGTAAGTTTCTCCTCCGGCGGGTAAAGGGTTTGGGCCAAAGAGGCACCAGGGGAATGGAAAGGCTTTTCCTTTCCCCCGGTGTCTCTTTGAGCATTCCTGCTGCCCGATCGCATTGCGATCGGGCAGCAGGAATGCCCACTAAACGGCAGGGATTTTTTTTTGTTTTTTTGTTTTTTAAATGTGTACGTGTTTGGGAGCAGCCCCTTGGGCAAGGGTCGCTCCCATTTGGGGGCATGTCTATGTTGGCCATTTCTGCCCCCCTTGGGGGCAGATCGGCCTATTATTTTTAGGCCGATCTGCCCCCCTTGGGGGCAGAATCCACTACACGTCAGTTTTTTTTTTTTTTTTTGTATTTTAGTGTTTTACATGTTTGGGAGCGGCCCCTTGGGCAAGGGTCACTCCCTTCTGGGGGCATGTTTATTGTGGCCATTTCTGACCCCCTTGGGGGCAGATCGGCCTATTATTTTTAATAATAGGGGGGCAGAATCCACTAGACGCCAGGGATTTTTTTTTTTTTTGTGATAAAATGTTTACATGTTTGGGATCGGCCCCTTGGGCAAGGGTCGCTCCTTTTTGGGGGCATGTTTATTGTGGCCATTTAGATCGGCCTATTATTTTTAGGCCGATCTGCCCCCATGGGGGGCAGAATCCACTAGACACCAGTGATTTTTTTTTTTTGTTGTGATAAAATGTTTACTTGTTTGGGAGCGGCCCCTTGGGCAAGGGTCGCTCCCTTCTGGGGGCATGCTTATTGTGGCCATTTCTGCCCCCCAAGTGGGGCAGAAACCACTTAGATACCATGGATAGTGTGTGTGTGTGTTAGTGGAGGAGGGCAACCCCTTGGGCAAGGGTCGCCCCCCTTTGGGGGCACGTGTACCAAGGCCATTTCTGCCCCCCTTGGGGACAGATCAGCCTATTATTTTTAGGCTGATCTGCCCCCAAGTGGGACAGAAACCACTAGAACGCCAGGGATTTTTTTAAATATGTTTATTTATGTAGGGGGCATTGAACTGTTGGACATTTCTGCTCCGCTTGGGGGCAGATGTGCCTACTTTTTTAGGTCCATCGGCACCAGGGATAGTGTGTGTGGTTTGTTTTTTGTTTGGGGGTGGGCCCTTGGGCAAGGGTCGCTCCCCCTGGTGACACACTACTAAAGGTATTTTCTGCCCTCCTTGGGGCAGATAGGCCTATTTTTTAGTAGGCCCATCTGCCCATATGGCAGAATCCACTTAGGCACCAATTTCTAAATGCTTGATTGTGGGATGTTTGTCTACTGCCAAAGTATTTGCATTTGTGATAATTTTTTTCCTCCTTTTTGGTTCTAGTTCAAAGCTTTTGCTTTCTTTGCTGTGGCTCCTTGCGGTTTTGGCGGTGGTTGACCTGCGGTTTGCATAGTTGCATGTTTTAGGTAAGTAAAAACAATTTACTCTAAAGGAGTATTGTTGCCATGCATGAATGACATGTTTGTAGGTGGTGTACTAAATGCAGGTTTGTGTGAAATTGTCCTTAGATTTGTGCACAATGATATTTGTGTTGTCTTATTTCTAATTTGCTTTTCTTTCTTTCTTTTTAGTGGGATATCATTGGTGATTGTTGTCAACTACTCTGTTGTGTCTGTGCAGAGTAGTTGCTGGTGATTCAAGCTTTTTCAGGTAAGTGAGCGGTATAGTTTTTGAGTTTATAACTCTTACTAATAAAGCTACACTGTATTACTTATCTTACACAGTGCTGGTTGTTGGTGGTGCATTTGTCCAGTTAATTTTCGTAGGAAAGATCATGGCTACCCGCAGGATGACCGCTCAGCAGGTGGTTGGTATGCTTTTTGAGTCATTGTCTGATCATGATTATGAGACGGACTCTGCATCTGAGGCAGAGGAGGAAGTGAGGGATTCTGGCAGTGAAGTTTCTGTCGGAGAGGACTCTTCTGATGAGGAAGCCAAACTCAGTGCAGATGAAGGGCCTGTTTCAGAGGAGGACACTGATGTGCCATTAGTGCAGCAACCTGGGGCTGAAAGGTTTCCCGTTAGAAGACCTGAACTCTGGGTTGCCCCAAACATGGAGCAGCCAGAGTTGCCTGCCTTTACTGGTCTCCCGGGGTGTAGAGTCAATACTGAGAACTTTTTGCCTGTCAATTTCTTTGAGTTATTTGTGGATGATGCGTTTTTGGAAGAGATTGTTGAGCAGACTAATTTGTATGCAGAGCAGTATTTGAGGGACAACGCTGATAGACTTAGGCCGCACTCTAGAGCTGCCCAGTGGATTCCCACAAATTTGGAGGAGATGAAAAGGTTTTTAGGTTTAACTCTTTTGATGGGGTTGATAAGGAAGCCGTCACTGGCTTCTTATTGGTCTACTAGTCCCTTGATGGCAACAGTTATATTTCCTGCAACAATGAGTCGTAATCGGTATTTGCTTCTTCTTAGGATGTTGCATTTTATTGACAATGCATTAGCCTTGCCACGAGATCACCCTGATTCTGACCGTCTTTTTAAGATTAGGCCTGTCCTTGATCATTTTGTAGATCGGTTTTCAGAGGTCTATGTTCCAGGCAAAGAAATAGCTGTGGACGAGTCTTTGGTCCTCTTCAAGGGTTGTTTGTTTTTTAGGCAGTACATTCCTAGCAAGAGGGCACAATGTGGAATTAAATTGTATATGCTGTCTGAAGGTAGTACAGGATATGTGTATAATTTCCGTGTCTACACTGGTAGGGATTCCAGTATTGACCCCCCTGGTTGTCCTCCCACTTTTGGAGTTACTAAGAAAATTGTGTGGGAACTTGGTAGACGACTGTTCAACAAAGGTCACCATTTGTATGTAGATAACTTTTACACTGGAGTGCAGTTGTTCAAGGAATTGTTTAGAGTGGACACTGTTGCTTGTGGCACAATTCGTTGTAACCGGAAAGGCTATCCAAGGGAGCTTGTCTGTAAAAAACTTCAGAGGGGACAGTGCAGTGCCTTGCGGAATGATGAGCTGCTAGCTTTGAAGTTTTCAGACAGGAGGAATGTCTACATGCTAAGTACCATCCATGATGAGAGTACTTCCCTGTGACTGTTTGGGGCCAGGTTGCTGAAGTGCGCAAACCTGTGTGCATTTTAGATTATAATAAGCACATGGGAGGTGTAGATAGAATTGATCAAAGGTTGGAACCTTATACTGCTATTTGTAAGTCTTACGTTTGGTATAAGAAGTTAGCAATTCACCTCTTCCACTTAGCAACTTTTAATGCTTTTATTGTGTTTAAGGATAGGTCTCCAGAGTCAAAGATGACATTTGTGAAATTTCAGGTGTCAGTGATAGAGAGCCTTATTGTGGTAGTACAGGCCAGAGTTGCTAGAGAAGCAGTGGTGGAGGATGTGGCTAGATTGAAAGATCGCCACTTTTCTGAGCACATTCCTCCCACACCCAGCTAAGAAATGTAGAGTGTGTTTTCGAAGAGGTATCCGGAGGGAGACTCGAATGTACTGCCCAGATTGTCCTTCAAAGCCTGGGCTGTGTGTGGGTGGTTGTTTTAAGAATTACCACACCCAGAAGAATTACTGGGAACAACCATGAGTGTAAACTCATGTCTGTTTTGTATTTTCATGTGTTCAGTTTCATGGTTAGCATTTCTGCTAGAACCATGCTACCATGCTAGAGTTAGAGCTTTTGTGTTTGTAGTTTTGTAATTATTTCTAATTAGTTAGGGGTTTCTTTGTTTAAAAAAAAAAAAAAGTGATGCTATTGTGTGTGGAGTGGGGCTTGGCTGAGGGTGTACATATTGACTTGCTGTTGGCTACTGCAACACACTGCCAGCCAAACACCAGTCCACACACTCCCATCAGCTGGTGTGATTGTTGCATCAGGCATGTGGGCGTATGTAAGTGATGGGCCCTTGAGTGGCGCTGTCTGTCGATGCGAGTGTTGTAATGTGCTGGGCCCGTGGCTGGCAGCGTGAATGGTCTTGTGCATGTCATGTATGAAAGGTGTGTGAATGGACTGTAAAGCGGTTGGTGCCTTGCCGTGGCTTTACAGCTCACGAGCTGTGAGTCATTGGTTCCGTTTTTTGGCATTTCAGTTATTAACAGTGCATTTCATTGTTGTGAAATCTCTTGTTAATAAAATTTGATCCACTGAACCATCACTCACCTTCGTGCCAAATCCAACCAGTATGTGTGGTAAAAATGACAAAACCTGCTCCGCTGTAATCAGTGGTGGCAGCACACCTGTGACACGCTAGGTGCCTCGGGTGGGACCCCGATCATGAAGTATGCCACCAACTTGGTTGGTGGGTGAGGGGTCTTTTTCACATAACCTAAGTGCGTTTCTTTTCACAGTTTTAGTGTTTGGCATATCACAGACGTATGTGGACACATCAAAATGATATATTTCAAAACTACCTGTGTTTGGGGGGAAGGGGGCACCTATGTTTTTGGTCCTGGGTGCGGCCTTCATCTAGGGAAACCTACCAAACCCAGACATTGTTTAAAACTAGACACCCCAAGGAGTCCAGGGAGGTGTGGCTTGCGTGGATCCCCCAACATTTTCTTACCCAGACTCCTCTGCAAACTTCACAATTTGCTTAAAAAAGCATATTTTCCTGACTTTCGTTTGTACGATCACCGCTCCAGCAAAAAATTCCTAATCCCCAGCGTTCCCCTCAGTCTCCCTAGTAAAATAACACCTCACTTGTGTGGGTCCCCAAAGCAGAGTCAGCCTAAAGTTGTATAAAAGAAGAACATGTCCTTATCAACTTGCTGTGCTATCCCCTCTATCTCTACAAGTTTTTGGCCTTATTCTGTTGCAGGCACCTGGCCCACCCACACAAGTGAGGAATCATTTTTATCGGGAGACTTGGGGGAACGATGGGTGGAAGGAAATTTGTGGCTCCTCTCAGATTCCAGAACTTTCTGTCATCAAAATATGAGGAAAATGTGGTTTTTGAGCCAAATGTTGAGGTTTGCAAAGGATTCTGGGTAACAGAACCTGGTCAGAGCCCCACAAGTCACCCCATCTTGGATTCCCCTAGGTCTCTAGTTTTAAAAAATGCACAGGTTTGGTAGGTTTCCCTAGGTGCCGGCTGAGCTAGAGGCCAAAATCTACAGGTAGGCACTTTGCTAAAAAACACCTTTATTTTCTTTCAAAAAATGGGATGTGTCCACGTTGTGTTTTGGGGTATTTCCTGTCGCGGGCGCTAGGCCTACCCACACAAGTGAGGTATAATTTTTATCGGGAGACTTGGGGGAACGCAGGTTGGAAGGAAATTTGTGGCTCCTCTCAGATTCCAGAACTTTCTGTCACCGAAATGTGAGGAAAATGTGTTTTTTAATCCAAATTATGAGGTTTGCAAAGGATTCTTGGTAACAGAACCTGGTCAGAGCCCCACAAGTCACCCCATCTTGGATTCCCCTAGGTCTCTAGTTTTCAAAAATGCACAGGTTTGGTAGGTTTCCCTAGGTGCCGGCTGAGCTAGAGGCCAAAATCTAAAGGTAGGCACTTTGCAAAAAAACACCTCTGTTTTCTGTCAAAAAATGGGATGTGTCCACGTTGTGTTTTGGGGCATTTCCTGTTGCGGGCGCTAGGCCTACCCACATAAGTGAGGTATCATTTTTATCGGGAGACTTGGGGGAACGCAGGTTGGAAGGAAATTTGTGGCTCCTCTCAGATTCCAGAACTTTCTGTCACCGAAATGTGAGAAAAATGTGTTTTTTAATCCAAATTTTGAGGTTTGCAAAGGATTCTGGGTAACAGAACCTGGTCAGAGCCCCACAAGTCACCCCATCTTGGATTCCCCTAGGTCACTAGTTTTCAAAAATGCACAGGTTTGGTAGGTTTCCCTAGGTGCCGGCTGAGCTAGAGGCCAAAACCTACAGGTAGGCACTTTGCAAAAAATACCTCTGTTTTCTGTCAAAAAATGGGATGTGTCCACGTTGTGTTTTGGGGCATTTCCTGTTGCGGGCGCTAGGCCTACCCACACAAGTGAGGTATCATTTTTATCGGGAGACTTGGGGGAATGCTGGGTGGAAGGAAATTTGTGGCTCCTCTCAGATTCCAGAACTTTCTGTCACCGAAATGTGAGGAAAATGTGTTTTTTAATCCAAATTATGAGGTTTGCAAAGGATTCTTGGTAACAGAAACTGGTCAGAGCCCCACAAGTCACCCCATCTTGGATTCCCCTAGGTCACTAGTTTTAAAAAATGCACAGGTTTGGTAGGTTTCCCTAGGTGCCGGCTGAGCTAGAGGCCAAAATCTAAAGGTAGGCACTTTGCAAAAAAACACCTCTGTTTTCTGTCAAAAAATGGGATGTGTCCACGTTGTGTTTTGGGGCATTTCCTGTCGCGGGCGCTAGGCCTACCCACACAAGTGAGGTATCATTTTTATCGGGAGACTTGGGGGAACGCTGGGTGGAAGGAAATTTGTGGCTACTCTCAGATTCCAGAACTTTCTGTCATCGAAATGTGAGGAAAATTTGTTTTTTTAGCCAAATTTTACGGTTTGCAAAGGATTCTGGGTAACAGAACCTGGTCAGAGCCCCACAAGTCACCCCATCTTGGATTCCCCTAGGTCTCTAGTTTTAAAAAATGCACAGGTTTGGTAGGTTTCCCTAGGTGCCGGCTGAGCTAGAGGCCAAAACCTACAGGTAGGCACTTTGCAAAAAATACCTCTGTTTTCTGTCAAAAAATGGGATGTGTCCACGTTGTGTTTTGGGGCATTTCCTGTTGCGGGCGCTAGGCCTACCCACACAAGTGAGGTATCATTTTTATCGGGAGACTTGGGGGAACGCAGGTTGGAAGGAAATTTGTGGCTCCTCTCAGATTCCAGAACTTTCTGTCACCGAAATTTGAGGAAAATATGTTTTTTAATCCAAATTATGAGGTTTGCAAAGGATTCTTGGTAACAGAACCTGGTCAGAGCCCCACAAGTCACCCCATCTTGGATTCCCCTAGGTCTCTAGTTTTCAAAAATGCACAGGTTTGGTAGGTTTCCCTAGGTGCCGGCTGAGCTAGAGGCCAAAATCTAAAGGTAGGCACTTTGCAAAAAAACACCTCTGTTTTCTGTCAAAAAATGGGATGTGTCCACGTTGTGTTTTGGGGCATTTCCTGTCGCGGGCGCTAGGCCTACCCACATAAGTGAGGTATCATTTTTATCGGGAGACTTGGGGGAACGCAGGTTGGAAGGAAATTTGTGGCTCCTCTCAGATTCCAGAACTTTCTGTCACCGAAATGTGAGAAAAATGTGTTTTTTAATCCAAATTTTGAGGTTTGCAAAGGATTCTGGGTAACAGAACCTGGTCAGAGCCCCACAAGTCACCCCATCTTGGATTCCCCTAGGTCACTAGTTTTCAAAAATGCACAGGTTTGGTAGGTTTCCCTAGGTGCCGGCTGAGCTAGAGGCCAAAACCTACAGGTAGGCACTTTGCAAAAAATACCTCTGTTTTCTGTCAAAAAATGGGATGTGTCCACGTTGTGTTTTGGGGCATTTCCTGTTGCGGGCGCTAGGCCTACCCACACAAGTGAGGTATCATTTTTATCGGGAGACTTGGGGGAATGCTGGGTGGAAGGAAATTTGTGGCTCCTCTCAGATTCCAGAACTTTCTGTCACCGAAATGTGAGGAAAATGTGTTTTTTAATCCAAATTATGAGGTTTGCAAAGGATTCTTGGTAACAGAACCTGGTCAGAGCCCCACAAGTCACCCCATCTTGGATTCCCCTAGGTCACTAGTTTTCAAAAATGCACAGGTTTGGTAGGTTTCCCTAGGTGCCGGCTGAGCTAGAGGCCAAAATCGAAAGGTAGGCACTTTGCAAAAAAACACCTCTGTTTTCTGTCAAAAAATGGGATGTGTCCACGTTGTGTTTTGGGGCATTTCCTGTCGCGGGCGCTAGGCCTACCCACACAAGTGAGGTATCATTTTTATCAGGAGACTTGGGGGAACGCTGGGTGGAAGGAAATTTGTGGCTACTCTCAGATTCCAGAACTTTCTGTCATCGAAATGTGAGGAAAATTTGTTTTTTTAGCCAAATTTTAAGGTTTGCAAAGGATTCTGGGTAACAGAACCTGGTCAGAGCCCCACAAGTCACCCCATCTCGGATTCCCCTAGGTCCTTAGTTTTCAAAGATGCACAGTTTTGGTAGGTTTCCCTAGGTGCCGGCTGAGCTAGAGGCGAAAATCTACAGTTAGGCACTTTGCAAAAAACACCTCTGTTTTCTGTCAACAAATGGGATGTGTCCACGTTGTGTTTTGGGGCATTTCCTGTCGCGGGCGCTAGGCCTACCCACACAAGTGAGGTATCATTTTTATCTGGAGACTTGGGGGAACGCTGGGTGGAAGGAAATTTGTGGCTCCTCTCAGATTCCAGAACTTTCTGTCATCGAAATGTGAGGAAAATTTGTTTTTTTAGCCAAATTTTGAGGTTTGCAAAAGATTCCGGGTAACAGAACCTGGTCAGAGCCCCACAAGTCACCCCATCTCGGATTCCCCTAGGTTTCTAGTTTTCAAAAATGCACAGGTTTGGTAGGTTTCCCTAGGTGCCGGCTGAGCTAGAGGCCAAAATCTACAGGTAGGCCCTTTGCAAAAAACACCTCTGTTTTCTGTCAAAAAATGGGATGTGTCCACATTGTGTTTTGGGGCATTTCCTGTCGCGGGCGCTAGGCCTACCCACACAAGTGAGGAATCATTTTTATCGGGAGACTTGGGGGAACATAGAATAACAAAACAAGTGTTATTGCCCCTTGTCTTTCTCTACATTTTTTCCTTCCAAATATAAGAGAGTGTGTAAAAAAGACATCTATTCGAGAAATGCCCTGTAATTCACATGCTAGTATGGGCACCCCGGAATTCAGAGATGTGCAAATAACCACTGCTCCTCAACATCTTATCTTGTGCCCATTTTGGAAATACAAAGGTTTTCTTGATAGCTATTTTTTACTCTTTATATTTCAGCAAATGAATTGCTGTATTCCCGGTATAGAATGAAAACCCACTGCAGGGTGCAGCTCATTTATTTGCTCTGGGTACCTAGAGTTCTTTATGAACCTACAAGCCCTATATATCCCCGCAACCAGAAGAGTCCAGCAGACGTAACAGTATATTGCTTTCAAAAATCTGACATTGCAGGAAAAAGTTACAGAGTAAAACGTAGAGAAAAATTGCAGTTTTTTTCACCTCAATTGCTATAAAAAAAAATTCTGTTGTTATTTTCTGTAGGAAACCCTTGTAGTATCTACACAAATTACCCCTTGCTGAATTCAGAAGTTTGTCTACTTTTCTGAAATGTTTCGGTTTCTGGAATCCAGCATTGGTTTCATGCCCATTTCTGTCACTGACTGGAAGTAGGCTGAAAGCACAAAAAATCATAAAAATGGGGTAAGTCCCAGTAAAATGCCAAAATTGTGTTGAAAAATTGGGTTTTCTGATTCAAGTATGCCTGTTCCTGAAAGCTGGGAAGCTGGTGATTTTAGCACTGTGAACTCTTTGTTGATGCCATTTTTAGGGAAAGAACCACAAGCCTTCTTCTGCAGCCCCTTTTTCCCATTTTTTTTAAAAAACGAAATTTTCACTGTATTTTGGTTAATTTCTTGGTCTCCTTCTGGGGAACCCACAAAGTCTGGGTACCTCTAGAATTCCTAGGATGTTGGAAAAGAAGGACGCAGATTTGGCATGGGTAGCTTATGTGAACAAAAAGTTATGAGGACATAAGCGCGAACTGCCCCAAATAGCTCAAAAAAGGCTCGGCACAGGAGGGGGAAAAGGCCTGGCAGCGAAGGGGTTAAGGAGTTAGTTTTGCACTGAATTAGGGTAAAAAAAATGACACTAATTCTCTGCAAACAGAGTATAAACATGCCCCTATGTTCACTAAAAAATTTAGGAATTATTACCTCCAGTTCTACTGAGTTAATGTTTTTAGTTCTGGTATCATTTTATGTATTCATATTTACTTGAATTCCCTACATTGGTTTTATATTTTTCTTGCGTTGTGTTTCCACTTTATTAAGTCTACTAGCAGGTTAAGCACAGATTAATTTAATTACTTTTATGGGTCACCCTAAAAATTTGGAGTGTGTAGTAAACTGAGCCCACCCCTGTTCAGCACGCTAGCACCTCCAATCCTAGGACACATCACATTACACATTTCCAGTCCCGCCCACTCTAAGAATATTTTCAGCCAGGGCATTAGTTGAAAAAATGCGACCTGGAAGTGCTGAAATCACAGACAGATGCCTGTAAACTCTATGGGATGCCTTGCTCTGCTCTTCTTGTTTAGCTTGTACCTGGCTCGCAATGTTAGCTGTTGTCTCAGTCTCGAGACTCTCTGACGACAGAAAAGAAATCCTGGCTAAACCAGCACAGTCCTCCCGGCTGTATCTTTAACATACGATGCTCGGTGCTGCACGTACGTTTTAAGTGCCAGAAAATTGATCTGAACTGAATTGCTTTGATTCGAAAGTAATTTATTGAAACAGGAGAATTTTGATTCACCGTGCGTTTATTTAATGGTGTATTTTCAGACAAAGTGTACAGTGAATCTTGTTTCGAGAAACTTGTCCAGTTATTGTATATGACAAGTTTTTTATGTAGCGCTATACATCGCACTTCTAACCGCTGGTGTGTAGTGTATTTGCTGGGCATGCAAATGCAAAATATTGGTTGGACATAGTTTTAATGTCGAATTGACTGTTGTAGTTCTACGGGTTGTGATGGACTTGGCACCGGGAGCCGAAGAATTTAGCCAAGGAACTAAAGCCAAAAATAAATATATGATTTCTCGTTCCAATTCACTTTTAACAATCCTTACTCAGCTTAATGTTACTAAATGTCCCTGTTTGCTTTATATTTCTGGATTGTTAATGTGGCACACTGTACTGCACCAGTACCATGGCTCTTAGCAAAACTGACAGAATATGTAAACGTTTATACTGACTTTCAGCAGAAACCTTTGCATTTGTGTTGCTCGCAGAGCCTCGAATCTTAAGTAATTAAGCACATTGCCATGGACGGGGTTGCTCAGAATCATTTCGATGGCACGAATCTTGACAGTACAGAGGTGGCCTGTGAGGCAATGTTCATTTGCTTTAGCATGGTACGCATACACTGTTCTGGAAGGGGAGGACGAGAGGGGTGGCCTCTGTCAACTTCAGGGAAACCTGGGAGCAGCTGCTGCCGACATCACTTTAAAGCAGTGCAGGCAAAGTTGAAGGAGAAAGGGAGGCGGATGAGTTTTTTTTTAGGCTTTACCACAGGCATGTTTTATGTAAACTTACAAAGTCACTGTGACTCTGCCCGATCGCGGAACTCCGTGGACTCCTGCAGAGTTTTTCAGTGGCTCCGCGGAATTTCGTGGAGCGAAAGTCCACGAGCTCCGCCCAGGCTTTAGTTGTTGCCTGAGTGGGGCTTTCACCCACTTCAGCCAATAGCCTTATTTCTTACAGTACTTGTGAGCCTTTACCACTGAATTTGATACTGAACGCTGTGTACTTTCCTTAGAAAAGACCTATACTCATCTTTCTCCTTGATATATCCCAGTGGAATGTACATCTCACAACTCTTGCAAAATTCGTGACATTTGGATCCTGATCTCACCAGGTTCCAGTTGCCTTAACTGTTTGTCTTGTGTATTTCAATAAAACAGTTTCCTCATCATTGTAAATGTTATTATGATGCTTACAGAATGACAGACCATGCAGATAAAAATAACATCCAAAGGTACCAGACAACATTCTGTAGTGAGACTGTAAACACGAGTTGTGGGATACCCAATTGTCTTATCAAGGCTATGATATAAATATGTGATTATACATCCATATTAGCCACTGATCTGTTAAAGTGTTATGTACATTTTGCTTCTCTACTCTACAGAACACAGCATGGGACAGTGAGGCAGTCTACATCAGCAAATGGATCCTTACCAAGTCAATGATGGTATTTTGCTTGTGCACATGTGCATATCCATCTAATAAAATAGACCACGTATGCGACAGGGCTGGTAGACCAATCTCTGCTTTCATTTCATGTTTCTTGAATGTATTTTTCTAATGGGTAATTTTATGCAAACATATACATGATACTTTGTATGGCACCATTACTATTTAGTATCACTTTTACACTTCCAGTGTCTATGGCATATGGAAAATAGGAAATTAGGAAACATAAGGCCCTTGAGCCACTTAGCGCCACATTTGAGGCAAAATGTTTGCCGCAAATGTGACGCTAACGGGCCACTACCATAGCGCCATATTTACAAGGTGGCACAAACTAGATTTGAGCCACCTTGTAAATCCTTTGCACTACATCATGCATAATATATGAATGATGTATGCAAAGAGGGCATTCCCTCGTTAGAGGGTCGCTAAAATTGGCACAATACCATTTTGTGATTTCTAGCGTTATTTTTAATGCCTGTTTAAAGCAGGTGTTAAAATGAAGCTCCCATTGATTTCAATTGGCCTTCTAACACTATACTGGATTAGCAATATATTTTTGCTAAGGTGAGAAACTAGTAGTGGGTGGTAACTACTGTTTTGCAAATTGTAAACTGCTGTGCACAAAATGTTCCTAGTGCTCCTGTACAAGTTATGATTTTGTAAAATGGTGCACCAAATTGTTTGTTGGTTAGTTCTCTAATGGGAGATGCTCTCCAAATAGAAAATATACTCTTAAATTTCAACTGAATAAACACAAAAAAGTTAAAAACTACTCTACAGACTGGATAGCCATTGTTGGATAGCATTCTATAATATGTAAGAGTATTTTCTTTAGCACTTTCTATCCCTGTTGAGGCAATGACGTGCTTTTCATATGCATTGCACATTACTATGTCGCAGCCCAATTTTAGTGATTACTGAAGTGTAAGTGTTGTAGTTAGTCATGCTGTTTAATTTGGTGCCATGCAATTTTGAATTATTCTTCTCATACAGATTAGTACAAAATTGTGCCAAATCCAAATGTGATGCTGATTTCATGCTTTTGACTCAAAATGATGATTGACACCATTAGTAAAGTTGCCATGCATATGGATAATAGACTATGGGTTGTAGTCAAGCATGTGGACAATTATGTTTGGGAAATGCTTTGTTCGATATAATAACAAAATATGTGGTTTTACTTCAGTGAGTATGAATGATTGTGTTTTTTTGGCCAGTATATCTGTGATTTAGGGAGAAATCGTTTATGCGTACACTGTAGTAAAATCATATTCTGGCAGGGCTTCATTTGTAACTGACATGCATGGTGTAAAATTGTGCAATAAAATTGTGCAATAATAATTTGACTTTTTCACAAATGGCTGTAAGATGTTTTTAATAGAAGCAGCCAGTAGTACATTGTGGGATATCAATAAATTTCCTTTTGTCATTTCTGCTAAAGCAGGTGTTCTTATAAAAATATGAATGAGTATTCATGTGTTCTGAGTAACAGATTTGCATAAAAAATGTAATAATATAGAGAAAAATAATACACACATTTGAAAATGTGATCAAGATGAGTGGTCACCAATGTTCACGAAGTGTACTTCTTAATGGCTTATTAGTATGAAATGTTGAGCATATGTTTGATTAATGTAGTAATACATTATATTAAAGGTTATGCATTATGTAATAGCTTTATAAATTGTAGGTCTTAACTTAGCAGACGTCTTGCCATAAGTTGCACGGCCTCATGTCAAGCTGCATTTCTTGCACGTTTAATAAAATGGCTATCTTAGAGAGTCGAACTGTGATTATCCACCACACTGACCAAAGGTGCTTGTAGCTAAAAGTCTTTCTCATTAGAACCGCTTACTAGAAGATGTTGTTCCTGTTGAATGCAACAGAGTAAATGTTACATGTGTAAGACTGACCTTCCCAGAGGAAAAACAATAGAGACACTGACTGGAGTTTAAGCTGCAAAACAAGAGGAGCCAATCATCGACATGTAAACTGTGCACTAGCAGAAGTTATAGATTTGATGTTTTAGTTTTATTGGAAAAAGTGTGAACATGGGATCCCTTGATTAATAGGGACTTGGGAAATAGTTTTAGGAAATTTAACTTAACGGGACTCCACTGGGAAGAGGTTGCTATTGCGCTTTTGCTTTTGCCACTGTGCTTACTTTAATGCTTAAAGACTTTCCGAACTTTAATGCTGAATCCTGAATCCTTGCTGTCCAGACTGATGTCCTGAGGACGAAGACTGACACTGCTTGCTGATCCATACTAAGGATAGATATTATGAATTAGAATGTCAATTATATTGTCTATTTGCTTTTCTTTCTAGGTACCAACCGCGCTATTTTGATAGAGCCATAGTTAGATGTTTTTCTAAATTTGTGTTGACTAAAATTGTTTTGCATGAAGCCCAACATGCAAATTCTAATCAGGTGTTAGTGAAGGTTCTCACTAATGAAATTCGATATAGGGAATAACAACTGATGTCATTCTTTGTTGAAGATATATGTATGTGACAATGTTTGCGCAGTTATTCTTGCTATTAATTTGCATTGTGATATTAGAATGTGCAGTAGCTCAACCCTTTATTACATTGCGTTTCTTTCGCAGATTCTGACAGCCAGTGTTGTTTTTGTATGTTCATCATTTGATATTGAGATTAACATATGCGACATTAGCATTGTTAAAATAGGGAAATACACATTCTAACTTTTACATAGACGTGTAGTTATTCATGACTGCGAGTTCATGGTGTGTCAATTACTGGCTCCTATTGAATACTAATGTCATTGATTATTGTTGAAAATTGACAAATTGGTTATTGACCAGTGTTGATATTGGGTCTTTGTGGTGGGAACATCTCAAGCGTTGGTCAAAAGGTTCATCAACCTATTTGCGTCCTCTTGTAAGTTTACTTATTAAGGTCTGAAGTGTTAACATTCCCCTGTGCCTGTTGTTGCATGATTAGAATCATTTCCAAGTTTTCTTCTCTGATTGATTTTGTCTTTGAGAATCTTGTATGTTTGATGCGGGGGCATTGTTATTAGCACTTAGTTGTGTGTTGAGTATTTTACTTGTAATAGATAGAATTCTATGGTTCCTATCATGTTGATGGGATAGTTGAGGGAGTATTATCATCCTTCTGAATTCTAGACAGTGCTTACTTTTGCATGGTATAGCATGTATAGGCAGGGGTATTGCTCTTTTTTTTAAAAAGCCACGCCATCCTCAGCGGGTAGGGCAACAGTGGGACTATGTACCTGGGTAAAAATGACAGAGGTGGGTGGAGTAAAGGAGATATATGTAGATTCTCTCGACATTTTGGCTATAGTTATACAGCCAAATTTAGGCATCCCTGTCCTGTGTATAAATATCTATAATAATAGAACGGTCCCTCCTAATCAACGGTCAGCCACCATAGAAATCTTGAATACTATAATTTTAGATCTACACCTCAAATATCACATTATTATAGCAGGGGATTTTATTGCACCAATTGAACTTAATTCAAAAGCACCTTGATTAAGGCGTTAAGAACAAAAGATAGGGAAGATATCGTTAAGGCAAGACGAAATTATGGGGGTCATTCCGACTCCCGCCGGCGGCGGTAACCGCATGCCCGGCGGGAGCCGCCGAATGACCGCACCGCGGTCAAATGACCGCGGCGGCCATTCTGGCTTTCCCGCTGGGCTGGCGGGCGACCGCCAGAAGGCCGCCCGCCGGCCCAGCGGGAAAGCGCCTTCAACGAGGAAGCCGGCTCCGAATGGAGCCGGCGGAGTTGAAGGCGTGCGACGGGTGCAGTGGCACCCGTCGCGATTTTCAGTGTCTGCTTGGCAGACACTGAAAATCAATGTGGGGCCCTGTTAGGGGGCCCCTGCAGTGCCCATGCCATTGGCACTGCAGGGGCCCCCAGGGGCCCCACGACACCCGTTACCGCCATCCTGTTCCTGGCGGTGAAAACCGCCAGGAACAGGATGGCAGTAGGGGGGTCGGAATCCCCATGGCGGCGCTGCTTGCAGCGCCGCCGTGGAGGATTCCCTGGGGCAGCGGGAAACCAGCGGGAAACCGGCGGGACACCGCCGGTTTCCCGTTTCTGACCGCGGCTGTACCGCCACGGTCAGAATGCCCATGGAAGCACCGCCAGCCTGTTGGCGGTGCTTCCGCGGTCGTTGGCCCTGGCGGTCGGTGACCGCCAGGGTCAGAATGAACCCCTATGTCTCCACATGTAAGACGTGCAAACTTAAGCATGAAGAGGGACTATGGAGTGAATTGGCCGAGGCTGCAAGGGCCCACGATTCTAAACATTTCTGGCTTCTGGTTGCTCGCAGCGACCAAAATCAAGCACTCAAGCCAGAGTGCCATATTGCCCCTGAAATTTGGTTTTCTCACTTTAAGGAGCTGTATGGCTCCACATCTGACTGTGACGCCATTAGCTCTGGAGAGATGTCACTATTACAATCATCAGTGATTTCTTTGCCCCCCCCCTCATTAAAAGAAACCGAGATGGCAATCATCGCTCAAAAAGCAGGGAAGGCCCCAGGGCCTGACGGGATCCCTTCAGACATGTATAAAGCGGACTTGAACAACTGGATCCCATACGTAAATAGGATTAACAGGTCTTATCCTGAATCATGGAAGGAGGCAATTATTGTGCCAATATATAAGAAAGGGGAGAGAGGTTCACCAGGGAATTACAGACCCATCAGCCTCTTAGATAATTTACAAAAAATATTCTGTTATCAGCCATTAAGCAGGCTGAAAAAATGGATAGCGGATAACCAAGTACTAAGCCAATAATGAATACAATAAACTACTATCCATGCACTATATTTCACAACTATAATCTGCTGTGCCTGCTTCTAATATCTATTACTAAATTTTGTTCTTTAAAATCCCAAGTCTAAAGTGCCAGATAGATTCAAAAATGTTTGCCAAAGAACACGCAATTTGTACAGATGAATCTGACTTGAGTACTCTCAGAGCAGGTAAGCAGTTCCTAAAGCCCATTTGTTTGCATAGGGGGATAATCCAAAGAGCCCTCTGGTTGCGGTATGCAGGACATTGGAAAAGAACATGGGTCACAGTTTCTTCATTCTCACAGCCCATCAGACATGACTAGGACCTATTGTTTGTAATGGACCATTTGTAGGTTAGCGTCCTTCAAGATCTGTGTAGCATTTTTAGGAATAGAGGAAGGGTCCTTCCACTAGGTCCCCAAACCAAGATGAAAAAAGGACCATTCTACATAAGCACACCACTTAACTCTAGTAGTAAAGTTGGTACCCACCAAATTGGTCAGCCCAAGTCTATATGGAATGAGAGCGTCTAGTGACCATAGACGAATCCAGAACAATAATGGTCTTAGGGCGGCAATCTGATTAATTGGGAGAAGATTTAGATCCATTCGGATAGGAAAGGATGGGGTACTTGAAGGAACTCTTAACAACATCTTTAAAAACAAGTTTTCCACCTTTGACATGTCCTCCAGAATGCAGTGGCCCCATAACTCAGCTCCATATAGAGCCCCCCCCCAGCTTGAGATTTGTATATTTCAAGGGCAGGTGTCTAAGCAAATCTGGGGGATCAAGCTGCAAATCTCACAATACCGCCCGCCCTTTGTTTCAGGCACATTATTGATTTCTGGAGGTGGGCATGCCATTTGTGTGAGTCTTCTAATTTAAGACGTAAAGAATCAAAAGTGCCCACTCTTTCCAATATGGCACCCTCTAAGTGAATAGGTCTCCTCTTCTTATGCTTTTTATCTCCAAACACAATATATATTTAGTTTTTAATGAGTTAATTTCCAAACCATGGTCTTTGCAGAAGTCCATAAACCTCGCAAGCAAATTTGACAGTCCTATAGCTGTTTGGGATATTAGCAAAGTGTCATCAGCAAATAGGAGGCATGAAATCTTTTGCCCTCCCAACTTGGAGGCATCACTAGAGCATTGCAAAAGATAGGGGATACATGCATTGATGAATAGAAGGAACAGTGTGGGCGCAAGTACACAGCCCTGTCTCACGCCACGATTTGTGGGAAAGTTCACCTTCCGGTCCCCATCCAATTCTGGCACAGTTGACAGTATGAAGATCTCTGATTATGTTTAACATAGAACAGGGAACCCCTACACTGCTTATAACTTCCCACAATTTATGGCATGGGACAAGGTCAAAAGCAGATTTCAGGTCTACAAATGCCACAAAAAGATGGCCTGAATCCACATCAACAGTTTTCCATTTTATGGTAATGAAGCAGAAGACCTGATCGATTGTGCTGACCTTGTCTCTGAGCCCCGCCTGGATGTCATATGCCCCTTTTTATATTTCATATGTATGACCATTTTTAGCTATTGTATCGTGCTGTTTTAAATTTGCTGATTTTAGAGCATGACTTTATATTTTAATATTTATATTCCTATTCTTATCTCCTTGATTGTTTTGTATTGTACTTTTATGGTATATCTTTACCAAAATAAAGTGATGATGATGAAGCATTGGTGTCCAAAGTCTGTCCATGGAGACCACCATACCTTTTCACCAGTACTTCCGGTGTTGGCATGGTTCACTTCCACCACTGCCCACTTCATGTATGGATAGAATGCAAAGCCTTCAGCACTCTTGCGACCCTTCTGGCTGTGGCCCATTTGGGTAAGGAGTAGCTAGGGTGTAAATTAGGGTTTATTTTCATGTGTTCAACTTGAATGTGTTTTTTTGCTATTCACACAAGAGTATGACCCCATACATGGCTGACTAAAAATAGTCAAAACGGTATGACAGACTCATGCCAAGTAAACTCTGCAAAAATCTAGCATACTAAATCAATGACAGCTGATGTTTTCTTTTAGTGGTGTAATACGAGACCTGGGTTGCAGCTGGAAAATCACAGCTGCCTTTCTCGAAGGAGGTTCCTGGGGTTCTCCTCATATAATTATGTTAGAACAGGGGGCAACTGCTTCACTTAATAGCACATTTCACAAAGCAATCGGTTAAAATGCTGTAGGTTCTGAAGGCACCTTTGTAGGTATACTCATGAAATATTTCCACTCTTCATGGTGCTCCCAGAGGCATATTTGCAGAAATGAATAACATCCAATGCATGCTCTATTGTGATGGATTTTGATACTGTAATTGTATATGTTAGAATGGGTTGTAAGTGGGACAAAAGAAAATAGGTTGAAAATTCCCAGCATTTGATTCTCAGCAATGATATGCATAGGTTTTCCCACTATATATCAAGGTTCCTGTTGTTGTCTCAAGCTTGTACTGTTTGAACAGCATAGTTTATTCTATTTATGGGTACATGCTAATGCTGCTCTATTTATATTGATATTGATTGCTAAATTTGCCAAATAATGTATATATACATGAGTTTTTTCTCTCTCTCACACACACACACAGCTTCACCATGTACTGTCTAGCTGATAGACAGGTTCAAAAATAAAGCCCAAAATAATTTGCACAGGCATATGGTAAACCCCCTATGCATATAATGTTACAGAGACACAAATAAGGGAAGGTACAAAAGGGTGAACACTTGGGCCTACTGGTGAAAGGAAAAACTAGTGTTGGGGTTAATAAATGACAATAAGTTGTCATAAAGAAAGATATGCGGCTTACAAGTCAAGCCAGCAAATTTCTTCAGCTCCCCCCCTTGTCCATCTGGTATTTTGTTTTGTTTTGTTGTTGTTCCTACAATAAAACACACTCTTTAGGAGGATTACTCTCCAGTCTCCACCAACCACCATAAGCACATGTAAAAAAAAAAAAAACGTAATACATAAAATATTCTAAAAAATTACTTACCAAAGTATGTCTTTGAACGAGTTACTAAAAAATGAACAATTGAAATAGTCAGAAATTCAATTCAATATATATTCGAGAAGGGTGGCTAAAATAGCCACGAGTGGATTGGAGAAATAGAAGTCCCTGGGTCAAATGGTGAATTTAACTCCAGCGTAAGCTCTTCCCTTAATGACAATGATTGACTATCTACTGAAATGGCCACAGAGGGTGGGGGTCAATTGCCAGTTACACTATTGGCTAAGGGAAGAAGGGAGGCAATCTCGAGATGTATAAGCAATAGTTCTAATCTGTCTATCATCATGGAATTTGGGTGGGGGAGCAGCAAGGTGGTAGACCCTGAATGGGCTACTTATATTAACCAACATGACATCTGTCTATTCCAGGACACTTGGGCAATAGACCCGGTATTTCTGGATGGGTGCCTAGCATACAATGTGCAGGCCCAGTCTGCTGGGGAAAGTGGTCGGGCTAAGGGAGGCCTTCTAATACTGTTAAGCAAGAAATTGAAATGCACTCATTCGATTTAAAACATAAACTCACCAGATTTATTAGGTGTGCAGCTTATTTTTTCAGAGGGATGTAAGCTTGCATAATTCATGTTTATGCTAGATTAGTATTGCGCAGAATTGAGTCTCAGACCCTTATACAGCTCAATGAACTTGTAGAATCATGGCATCAATGATTTTAAATAGTGGTTGTGGGTGACTTTAATTGTTCATTTGAACGCTCCACATATAGTAGTGATTTAACTGATTCTGAAGATAAATTCTGAGGAAATTCTCGGCTGCAAGGGTAGACAGCATTCTTTTGTGCTGCTCTCCAGATGACAGAGCTGTGTTCAAGGCGCTCTGATTCATACAATGCTCCAACTGTTAAATGTGGGAAGTATTCTAGCATCATTGATTACATATTATTAGATATTAGGTTGTGGCCAGTGCTAGAAGATATGAGGGGTGATATTCGCTAAGATAGCAACTGCAATTCTCTAATTCTCACTCTCTCTGGTGATGTATTTCTGAGAACTGGGAGCAAATGCCACACTGCGCTACCAGAGCCAATTTTGGCTAATAACTACAGGCGGGTTACATAGCCGAAAGTGATGTCTATCCTGTATTTGTATAAGGAGATCTATAGTCTGTTTGTTGAAGCTCAATAAAATATGAAAAATGTGAGGTAAGAAATATTCTGATTCTTGCTATTCATGAGTCCCTTGCTTCCAAATTACAGGATATCTTTTACAGAAAAGTGACTAACAGGCGGGATGACATTCCTAATTCTAAGAAGTGGTGCAATGTTGAATGTTAAAAGGCCAAATCACTCCCAAAGTCAGCTTTTTTGAGTCATTCCCAGAGGGTGATTAAAAAGGCCAGAATGAGGTATAAAAAGACTGGTTCAGGCCAAGAGATCTTGGGAGGACATTATTTGGCAGAATTTGCTGGAGGCATCTAGATTAAATGACAATAGAATCTTTTGGAAGAAATTATCTCATGGCACCTGTGACAGCGGGAAATCTTTCCAAAGTCACATTCAGCCTGAGAGCTGAGTTAGTCATTTTACTAACTTGTATGCCTCATCTATTGATACTCACGGGTCCAGCCTCTGCTCACTGTGGTTGACCAAATCTAATACTCTGACAGGGGAAACTGGGATCAGAAGTAACAACTCAGAAAAACCAATTGATTTATCTTTGTGAGAAACAAAATGTAGCAATAGCAACACTGAAATCTTCTAAAGCCCCGGCCCTGATAAAATAGCAGGAGACTTACATAAAGCTGAGTTGACAATTTGGGTCTGTTACATCAACACAGTATCTAATGCTATTGCAGCAGGTGGCCCAATTCCTGATACATGGAAGGGGGCCGAAATAATACAAGTTTTCAAGAAAGGCGACGTGAGCACCCCCTAAAATTATATACAACCTTATCAACAATCTACAAAACATTTTTGCAAGACAGGTTCTCAATAGGCTTTTAGACGGGGTTGGCACTTACGATGTACTGACCTCTCTTCAAGCTGGTTTTCGGCCCAAAGTTAGCACTTCAGACCAAGTTTTTTGCTTGGCACTTCTGTATTGGAAGTGTGTGTTTCTTGCCAAGAAGGAATTATATGTGATTTAATGGATCTTAAGTACGTGTTTGATTTGGTTTCTAGAGAGAAATTGTGGGAGGTCTTAGTCAATATAGGCATTCCTAGAAATTTAATACATCTTATAGGGTGATTACATGAGAGCACCTACGGCAGGGTTAGATGGGGTAATCAGGGTGAACTTACTGACCGTATTCCCATAAAACGTGGTGTTTCGGTAGGACTGTGTTTTGGCACCCACATATTGACATTATATATAAATGATGTGGTTCAAGTTCTGTGATCTTGCCAGAATTATGCTCCTATCTTGAATGCCCAAGAAGTTCCTATTTTACTTTTTGTAGACAACTCTCTCTTAATTTCCAATACCCCAATAGGACTAAATACCCTTATTGATAGGTTGTTAGCTTTTTGTAAAGCTTGTGATTTTGAATTAAATGTTAACAAAACTAAATTGATGGTGTTTAGCCCTAGGCTGATCAAGAGTTGTACAACTCTAGTAGACGGTATGGAAAAGGATAGGCTCCATAGACTATCTTGGCGTAAGAGTGTCGGACAACTTAGGTTGGGAAGATCAAATAGCCAAGAGCTCTCTTCTTACTCAGCAAAGGTCAAGTGCCATTCTCTGCTTTTACAAGAGGACCCTCTCAAGAGCAGTATCTCCGGCTCTTAAAATATATCATGTAAAAGCGCAGAATGCAGCTCTTCATGGAGCTGAAATGTGGGGCTCTCAAAAACCCCACAAGTTGACTGTTGCTGAAAATGATTTTGTTAGGCCATTACTCACATGCCCAGCTAGTACTCCTCTGACTCCCATCTATTTTGACTTGGGTCTATATAGTATTTCTGACCTGATAGCACTAAAACCCTTGACCTGTTGGGTTAGGCTCTGGAGTACTCCTGAACTACATATATACAGGAATGAGCTTTCTGATCTTTTAGAAAGGCCTAATGCATCTTCCATTCCATGGGTCAAGCATGTTTTTACTTGGTTTTGTAAGTTAGGCATACGGAGATACTTGGAGAATCCCAGTACGCTAAGAAAAGTGCAGCTACACTCTTTAAGATTGTGTTATTGGGCATTTGTTAGAAAGAGCTATCTTCTTGACAGTACCCATGGACGTCTGACCAATCAATTCTTTGAAATTAAGTGGTGTGAGAAAGTAGCCTCTTTCTAGCCTTGTTACCCCCACTTTTGGCCTGTTTGTGAGTATATGTCAGTGTGTTTTCACTGTCTCACTGGGATCCTGCTAGCCAGGACCCAGTGCTCATAGTGAAAACCCTATGTTTTCAGTATGTTTGTTATGTGTCACTGGGACCCTGCTAGCCAGGACTCCAGTGCTCATAAGTTTGTGGCCTATATGTATGGGTTCCCTGTGTGATGCCTAACTGTCTCACTGAGGCTCTGCTAACCAGAACCTCAGTGGTTATGCTCTCTCTTTACAATTTGTCACTAACAGGCTAGTGACCAATTTTACCAATTCACATTGGCATACTGGAACACCCTTATAATTCCCTAGTATATGGTACTGAGGTACCCAGGGTATTGGGGTTCCAGGAGATCCCTATGGGCTGCAGCATTTCTTTTGCCACCCATAGGGAGCTCTGACAATTCTTACACAGGCCTGCCACTGCAGCCTGAATGAAATAATGCCCACATTATTTCACAGCCATTTTACACTGCACATAAGTAACTTATAAGTCACCTATATGTCTAACCTTCACCTGGTGAAGGTTGGGTGCAAGGTTACTTGGTGTGTGGGCACCCTGGCACTAGACAATGTGCCCCCACATCGTTCAGGGCAAATTCCCCGTACTTTGTGAGTGCGGGGACACCATTTCACTTGTGCACTATACATAGGTCACTACCTATGTATAGCGTCACAATGGTAACTCCAAACATGGCCATGTAACATGTCTAGGATCATGGAATTGTCACCCCAATGCCATTCTGGCATTGGGGAGACAATTCCATGATCCCCTGCGTCTCTAGCACAGACCCGGGTACTGCCAAACTGCCTTTCCCGGGGTTTCACTGCAGTTGCTGCTGCTGCCAACCCCTCAGACAGGTTTCTGCCCTCCTGGGGTCCAGCCAGGCTTGGCCCAGGAAGGCAGAACAAAGGACTTCCTCAGAGAGAGGGTGGTACACCCTCTCCCTTTGGAAAAAGGTGTCAGGGCTGGGGAGGAGTAGCCTCCCCCAGCCTCTGGAAATGCTTTGATGGGCACAGATGGTGCCCTTCTCTGCATAAGCCAGTCTACACCGGTTCATGGATCCTCGAGCCCTGCTCTGGCACGAAACTGGATAAAGGAAAGGGGAGTGACCACTCCCCTGACCTGCACCTCCCAGGGGAGGTGCCCAGAGCTCCTCCAGCGTGCCCCAGACCTCTGCCATCTTGGATTCAGAGGTGTGCTGGCACACTGGACTGCTCTGAGTGGCCAGGGCCAGCAGGTGACGTCAGAGACTCCTTCTGATAGGCTCTTACCTGTGTTACTAGCCTATCCTCCTTCCTAGGTAGCCAAACCTCCTTTTCTGGCTATTTAGGGTCTCTGCTTTGGGGAATTCTTCAGATAACGAATGCAAGTGCTCATCAGAGTTCCTCTGCATCTCTCTCTTCACCTTCTGCCAAAGGATCGACCGCTGACTGCTCAGGACGCCTGCAAAACCGCAACAAAGTAGCAAAGACGACTACTGCAACCTTGTATCGCTGATCCTGTCGCCTTCTCAACTGTTTCCTGGTGGTGCATGCTCTGGGGGTAGCCTGCCTCCTTTCTGCACCAGGAGCTCTGAAGACATCTCCCGTGGGATGACGGAATCCTCCCCCTGCAACCGCAGGCAACAAAAGACTGTATCACCGGTCCTCTGGGTCCCCTCTCAGCACGGCGAGCGTGGTCCCTGGAACTCAGCAACTCTGTCCAAGTGACTCCCAGAGTCCAGTGACTCTTCAGTCCAAGTTTGGTGGAGGTAAGTCCATGCCTCCCCACGCTAGACTGCATTGCTGGGTACCGCGTGATTTGCAGCTGCTCCGGCTCCTGTGCACTCTTCCCGGATTTCCTTTGTGCACAGCCAAGCCTGGGTCCCCGACACTCTAACCTGCAGTGCACAACCTTCTGAGTTGTCCTCCGGCGTCGTGGGACTCCCTTTTGTGTCTTCGGGTGAGCTCCGGTTCACTCCTCTTCCAAGTGCCTGTTCTGGTACTTCTGCGGGTGCTGCCTGCTTCTGTGAGGGCTCCCTGACTTGCTGGGTGCTCCCTCTGTCTCCTCATCCAAGTGGCGACATCCTGGTTCCTCCTGGGCCACAGCAGCATCCAAAAATCCGAACCGCAACCCTTGCAGCTAGCAAGGCTTGTTTGCGGTCTTTCTGCATGGAAACACCTCTGCAAGCTTCTTCACGACGTGGGACATCCGTCCTCCAAAGGGAAAGTTTCTAGCCCTCTTCGTTCTTGCAGAATCCACAGCTTCTACCATCCAGTGGCAGCTTCTTTGCACCCTCAGCTGGCATTTCCTGGGTATCTGCCCACTCTCGACTTTGTCGCGACCCTTGGACTTGGTTCCCTTGTTCCACAGGTACTCTCGTCCGGAAATCCACTTTGGTTGCTTAGCTGGTGTTGGTCTTCCTTGCAGAATTCCCCTATCACGACTTCTGTGCTCTCTGGGGAATGTAGGTGCCCTTTACACCTACTTTTCAGGGTCTTGGGGTGGGCTATTTTTCTAACCCTCACTGTTTTCTTACAGTCCCAGCAACCCTCTACAAGCTCACATAGGTTTGGGGTCCATTCGTGGTTCGCATTCCACTTTTGGAGTATATGGTTTGTGTTGCCCCTATTCCTATGTGCTCCTATTGCAATCTACTGTAACTTTACATTGCTTGCATTACTTCCTTTTGCCATTACTGCATATTTTTGGTATTGTGTACATATATCTTGTGTATATTTGGCATCCTCATACTGAGGGTACTCACTGAGATACTTTTGGCATATTGTCATAAAAATAAAGTACCTTTATTTTTAGTATATCTGTGTATTGTGTTTTCTTATGATATTGTGCATATGACACCAGTGGTATAGTAGGAGCTTTGCATGTCTCCTAGTTCAGCCTAAGCTGCTTTGCCATAGCTACCTTCTATCAGTCTAAGCTGCTAGAAACACCTCTTCTACACTAATAAGGGATAACTGGACCTGGCACCAGGTGTAAGTACCTCTGGTACCCACTACAAGCCAGGCCAGCCTCCTACAAGTGGTATCCTTACTTTGAACCTTTTTTGACACTATTTCTGAACCTCTTGCCAAGAGTCTTTATATCCGCTTCTGATATGATTGTCTGCCACTGAATCTTTTTACCAGTAGCTGGAAGAAAGATTTAGCTTCCAACTTGTGTCCAGAGTGTAGTCTAGCCTCGAGTCGGTTAAACATATACTGTTCTTCTGCCCAACTTGTGCCGCTGTCCAGCGAAAGTGGATTCATCCTATTTGTCTCAATATGGGCACTAGGTAGTATGCCACTGCCCTTAGAATCTTAAAATGCGATACTTTCGACGTAATCGTTGAGGCAGTTAGTACGTTTTTAGTTGCTGTATGGCATGCGCGCAATCGATTTTTAAAGGATGGCTAAAGCAGTTATGTCTAGAACATAGTATTTAACAGACTATTTAGGAATGATAGGATTTGATTAACTATTTATGAACTTAGGATGGGACCTTACGGGCTAGTCTTTTATCATGTTTTTATTGTAGTACTAATGTGATAATGAGTGGAAGCTTTTAGGGTAATTTGATGTCATTAAAGATATTTGATTGTTCTTTTATTTCATGATATTCATTTATTACGATGGTTTTAGATTTGCATGTTCTATGCTGTTTTTATTATTTATGTAAGCTTTGTTGGTTTGATAAGTGAATAAATCTTTTAGTAAGATAAATGACGATGGGAAGACAGAAGAGAGATTACCCATGTTATATACATGTATGTACGTACGTATGCTGATTTAACACTGAAAGAAATAAAAAGAAAACTAAAATGCCCAAAAATTAAAATGGAAAAATCATAATGACAGGGCCAAAAATTTGAAACATTAAAGAAATATCCTAAAGACTAAAAGAAGATAAACATGTGAAATAGTATGTTCTATATGGAGTCTATGTAGAGTTACTTGGAAAAAAATGAAAAAAGGTACAATAAACAAAAACAATAGGGAGCTTATTAAAAAAATATATTTTTTAGCTGGCCTGTCGGCTGCCAATCCAGTAGGAGGATGTTCCCCAATCCCCCAGCAGAGGACCTCCTGCCATACTTAAATACCCCTCAAGGCAGGTATGGATCTCTGTACCTTCATGTGAGCAATGGTGATGGCAGCCGGGCTGAATGCCTGACGCTTTGCTCAAAAGGCTTCATGTTTAATGCACCCACATGAAAAAGTTTTATGTTTTAAGCAACAAACTTCTAAAGGAAGAGTTTAATATTGATAAACAAAAAAACGAATGACTGTTTTGTTGAGAGGTTTCTTCAAATGCATCGGGGGTTATTTCATTGTTCCCTGTTTGGTACTGCAAGGGTTTTTCTGGCAATTTATAACAAGAAAAAAATACATCATGCATTTGTCACTATCACACTTGCGCTTCCGTTGTCTTTGCCTATGTTGCAATGGTACATTTTGCTGTTCCTTTTACATTGTTTCCGCATCATTACTTCTGCACCTGTCTAAATACCTGGAGACATTCTGGAAAAAAACAGAAGTTGCCAAGTGTTTCACCGTGACAGAGCTAGGAGGTAAGAGAAATGGATGACTAAGAACTATACAATCTAGAAAAAATAAACATGGCTTACCACTATGTTTCAAGGGCTCATCCGCTGCACGGTATATCTCTCTTAAATCAGCGTTAGTTCTTGGTTTTGCTCATCTTGAAAGGTGGGTAAAAGAGGACACTGGTTAGTAGTGCCTACCACAGAAAGAACATGTAAAAATATCATTCACACAAACCTACTGGTTCAGTAAATGTACATACATCTAGCTTCCCTGTCAGCATTTATCCTACTAGGTGTTCTTTGTGGTACAAATACCTACAAACAGTATTCCACCTCCCTCCTTCATATGTTTTAATTTGCAAATTAAAGCTGTCAGAGTAAATGTATCCACAAATTAATCAAAAGTGTACTTTCATGGTGCACCTGTGCATGAGGAGATGAGTTATGAGAGAGCCATTGTCCAATCACCTATCATCCCTGGGACATTTCCTATTCTGTGATCCCTTTCTGTGCATCAGCTGTGCCACTACACATCCAAGAAATTTCCTTTCCAAACAAAAAAAGAATTTCTGGCATCCAGTCTGGCCATATGTGACATCATCTCCTGTCCGGTCATTACATGTATATTCTTAAATACAAATATCTGACATGAGAGAGCCTGCATCCTCTGCTGACGCCATCCCAATGGGCCTTTGGACGATTCCCCTCTTTTCCACTAGACTGACTTGGTAGTAGTAGCACTCAGTTTGCAAGCACAGAGCAAGCTTTTGCAATATTCTCTTATCAACTTTGAATTGGCTGCTCCCAAACCCATGGCTGACAGCAGAAATGACAGTTAATAGCGCAAGAGCACCTTTATTCCACTACTTCCTTTACCTCTGTAGAGCACTTTACTTTGTTCCATCAACCAATCAAAAAATTTATTTAATTTGCAAAAAAACATAAAAACATGATTAAATACATTAAAAACAGCAATGCATATGTACAGGTTGAAAATGTATAATAACTAATGCATATTATTAATAACCTGTAACTGCACTTCAAACCTCGTGGGGACCTAAAATCATCTAGTTTACTTTCACTACACTCCTCTGATGGTGTTGTCTTTCAACTCTCAAATATTTGCCCAATTATCAAACTTCTCAAAGATTGAGGAACACAGCATGATCTTACGTCTTAAGAACTGGGTTGCCCTTGAGCCTATCTTGCTTAAACAGGCAGTAATTCCTGGCCATTCTGCTTGCCCTCTGCACGATGTCTTATCCACCTATAGCTCTCAAGATATGGCTGTTAGACAAAGGTACTGGGCCGTATTTGTACTCTGCCAAGATGCAGGATTGGCGCAAACTCTAGCAAGATCCTGTGTTCACTGCTGCATCTCACAAGATCTCATTCTTTTTTTGTATACCTTGGAAAATTTTACGCACCTCCCGCATATTTTTTAATTTGCTATGTGCAAGGCCTGAACAAACATTTGCCATAGTGAGAACAGTGCTTAAGTCCACGGTCACTTCTGCATATTTCACTAAAATGAGGCAATGACAAATTCCTCTATTATTATTTGATATCCCCAGATCCCAATGGGACAGTGGCCTAAAGTCATTTCTCTGTTTCATTAGCTTAGTATACCTTGAAAGGAATTGAATATGAATGTGTGCCCTTTCAGAACCTTTGGTTTTTTAGCACATTTATGTGAAAATTGTGTTCTTTAATACAAAGTTTGCTCCAATTTTTTTTTATTTTCTTGATGCGAGAACCTCACTTTCAAAGATCATGTCACCACCCTACATAGGTGGTTTCTAAAATGGCCATTTGTCTGTGTTGTGTTATACTAATCATGCAGTTATTACAGAACAGCAGTAATGTCAGTTGTTGCAATGTCTTCAGGGTTAAGTTCATATGATACAACTTCCCGGTGACACTTAAGGTCAAAGCTGATATGATATCATTTCCTGTGGTAGCATTAGGGTTACTTTTGCTACACTTGGCATTTTGATGAATGGATGTCCATGGACAAAGAGGAAGAGCTTAATGAGAGTTGTAGAATTTAACATATGCAATATAAAGCACATGAATGTTTCTCGCCAATGCGAAGATATCAAGCATCAAAGAAAATTATATGCCTCACTATCTCAACATTGTTTTTGCATAGTCAACCCCCCAAAAAATGATAGGTCACCTGACCATAAAGCCAGACTGAGTGCTGTTTTCCCACAGAGAAACATCATACCTCTGGAAATAGGAGGGTCCCTTGAGTCTTGAAAATGAGAGAGCTAAGAAGGGAGAGGCCATTACTGCCTGACCCACATCCAGAACATGAGGCATGCAGGCCCCAATCAAAGCCTGGCACTGTGTCAGACTCAACCTGTAAGACGTCCAACATCTGTGACATTTTATCTACACCACATAAGACAGAGGAAACAGTGTAGGGCTAGTTGAAGGCCTATGATGGGCATTACTGCAGAAAACTGGGCTTAATCCAACACTGATGATTGTTCTGGTCTAAAAAAGGATCCATGCATTGGTCCAACAAGGATAACTAAAGTCACTGTGTGTCAGGGGAAAAAGAGTTCTAGGCCTAGGAAAGGTCATTAAAGAGGAATTCAAACCAGATATTGAAGGCCTGAAAGCCATTACTAGACAACTAGCAACTAGACATTACCAGACTAAAAGTGGAGTTGACAGTGGCAGTCAGAGTTTTATGTGTCTCGCTGAATGAGGAATCTTTGACCCAGAGACATAGAGAGAGACATCTTCTAGGCCCACTAGAGTGTTTTGACAGATCTGTTGACCAGCTGGCTAATGTCAATGGAGTTTTGCTCTACAGGACTGTAAAACCTTTGGTGCACACGGAAACCTTAAGTGGTGATGTGGCAAGAATGTAGGGGCATGTCACAAGTGCATATGAGTTCGTACAAATTGCTCAGGTGAGAACCAAGGAGCATGCAAAAGCAACACAGAGTAAGGAGGCCTCCAGCCTTAGCATCTTATCTGTTGCAGAACCTCTTTGCATTTTGCACATCTGCACCAGTGAAAGAGAGGGAAAAGGGACTGTTAAAGGAAGTACAATTAAAAGGCTACCATAGGCAGAAGGATGAAGAGACATAGGCAGTCAATGTGAAAATGAGCTAATCATCAACATCATAAATGTTGTTTTAGACTATAGTCCATAAAATATGCCACACTTAAAATTAGGAACATAAAAATTTAAATCTACACCATAAAATCCCTTATATTTAGTAACATAATACACCAGTCCAAAGTAAAATATTATGCATTACACAAGGGGCCAAAATTATTTATGATGTTGCAGCTGTTAGCCTACATAAAACGCCAACTTCCCCAATCCCTCATTAAAAATTTTCCATGTCTTCCGACTTGCTAGCAGAAAAAACACTTATTACACATCCAAAATTTGCATATGTGAAAGACGTTTAAAGGCTTCCCAACAATGTGATAGTCCATATCTCATTAAAACTGGCTTCATGAATTTTCTATCCTCTCCAATGAAGAATAAACGATCCAACAACAAATGTGCATCATTAGATTACCTTTACATTCCACAATCTCATAATCCCTCTTTTATCTTTAGTCTCTTAGCCATCTCAGTCCTTATGTACATAGGGTTACCCCGAATCAGAACTTTAACAGTTCTTGCCTCATAACGGGATTTGTTAGTTCTG
The DNA here is from genome assembly GCF_031143425.1 of Pleurodeles waltl. Classification (NCBI taxonomy): domain Eukaryota; kingdom Metazoa; phylum Chordata; class Amphibia; order Caudata; family Salamandridae; genus Pleurodeles; species Pleurodeles waltl. The sequence continues at coordinate 1,116,891,611 of NC_090448.1, read as the reverse complement.
ATATATACAGAAAAAAGCCTATTATTTTGCCATGAATCCCAGGAGAGTGGTGTGATTTCCTTGTGAAAATGTACTTAAAATCAGTTAGGATTAGAGTATCACAACTGGAAGAGCCTAGTGAATTGCACTCTTTAAACGATGACAAGGTCTTTGTTAGGCTCGCAGCCCAGTTTCTCTCACTCCGTGGGATCTCATTTTTACACAGCTGGCAAAATCTCAAGACCACTCTCTCAGAGAGGAGAGGCCTTGAAGTAATTCCTAATTCCAGTCTTAGTTCCTGTATTATTATCAGCATGGGCATATTCGTGGCCTTTTTCAAGCCCTGCCCTGCAATTCCTTCCCAACTATACTGTACATCCCACTTAGATATAATATTTCAGCACCATACAGCCATTTTGTCTGCACCATATCCCTAAATGCAGCCGTAGCTGGCTTCAGGTCTGGTCCACCATACTCATTTCTAAATTTATTTAACCCCAATACGGGAGGCATATCATTTGTTTTCATCATTTCGAAGTGTACTTTCCACTTTAAATTGGATGAGACATGCATACACAATTTCTTCTTTCTGATTCTTAGTCAAAAACCATTTGGACTCTTCTGACCAAATGCTAAAATGATAATTATTTTCCATATTAACCACCAGAATATTTGACTCACAGTACCTTTGAAAGGCATCTAGTTTGTGTTCGAGCCCAATTTGGGCCATATTCATGATGACTAATTCATCCGCATAAAGTAGACTTGATATATGTTGCCCCCTTATCTCAGGAGAAAACGTGGTGGATCCCTTTAAAGTTTCTGAAATGTCTCTTAAATATAATTCGAACAGTGTCAGCGCCAACAAACAACCCTGCGGCAATCCATTTTGATCCAGTCAGATAGACCCCCATCCTTGTCTAATTCCACCTGCACCCAATTCTCCTGATGGAGGTCCTTGAGTGTACAATAGACACCACTGGAAATGGGTAGGTTACAAAAAAGTGAAGGAGAGTAGATTTTAAATAAATTCCCTTTCTCGCGATAGCTCATAAACTGAAACAATGATTTATAGTGGAATGACCAGCTTAAAAGCCACCTGGTTCCATGGGTATTAGTCCTTCCTCATATGCCCACTCTTTTAGTCTTTTTCAAATGTACGGGCACAAAACATTCTCTCTTGCATTGATAAGACTTATCAAACTATTACTTTTAGAATTTAATTCGAGGCCCTTTTTGTGTTTGGATTTTCAAGTAGCTCCCTTTCAACTTTCTGGTATGAACTTGTTGTTCCTTCTACCCATTATAATATTACCGAAATCTCACTCCAACAATCTACATTCATATTTACCATTACGGCTGGTAGATTGCCTGGTCCTGCAGCTCTTGATAGGGATAATTTCTTTTAATAAACCTTTTATATTTTTAATAGTTATGCTACTTAGTACCTTATATCTACCACATAATCCCATATTTTTGCTAGCCTTACAGAAACGATTCTTGTCAGCCCACCTGAAGGACACCCTTGTACATTTTCTGGAGCTTCTGTAGAAATTTGTAAATAATGTTCAAGTTTCATCTCCTCACCACATAACCATGTTTCTTGCATGTGTATCAATTCATACTGTTCTAATATTGTATCTAAGTTTCTTTTTTTTCTTTTTTTTTTCTTTTTTTTTATAGTCCTCATCTCACCAGCCCATGCCAATAGCGGGAGAATCCAAATATGCTACCGGTATCCAGCCCCTTAGTATCAGCGGGCCATTCCACCCAGCGCACTTTTCAGTGGATCTCCTTATCTCCTTGGCAGGTCGTCCCTTCCTTTGCCAAAAATCCCGATTGGCCAATAGGGCCCGGTACATCCATGAGGGGGGCAGGTATAATCATCGGACCTCTTTAAACATTTAAATAGTATTTTGCCATTCATTTTCCCATCCCACCCACAAAACATCTCTTTTACTGATCGGCCCAGCTCTATCCAATTTATACAATCTATCTATTGATATCAGCCACTCCTGTACTGTAGGAGGTTGTGCACTTATCCATTTATAACAAATTTGTCGCCTGGCGGTAAGCATCAAAAGGAATAATAAACGTTGCTGAGATTGATCTCTCATCTCACAGACGCCAAATAACACTAAGCCAAGATTCAAAATTATTTCTTCCCCAAATATCCTATTTAAGACAGTCTGCACATCTGTCCAATATTTCGCTAATCCTGGACAGTCCCAAAACATGTGCACATCATCCGCCTCAGTGCCTTCACATCGTGGGCATTTCCTCTGGGTTCCACTTATCCGAGATAGTCTCGCTGGAGTCCAATACACTCTGTGCAATGTAAACAGATGATTCTTCCTTATTGGCCCAGATTTCGCCGTATTCCAGAGGATATACCATGATTTTTGCCACGTCGCAATTATGTTTATATTTGGGAACACCTCTCCCCATTTCTGGCATGGAAGAGGAGGGTCCTCCTCAACTGCCTCCAACAATGCTTTGTTCCAAACCGCCACTTCTTTCGGTATAGATCTTTGATTTAGTTTCTCCTCCCAGCTGGATCTACCAATTTCTCCTTTGTGTAAAGATTTGATCCAACTGACCAGCTGGTAGTATTTAAATTTAGAAATGTTTTCTCCCACTCTCTCCAAAAATGTGGCCCATGGTACCAAATTCACACCCTCTATAATTTGTCCCCATTGTATTATCCCGCTAACTTTTAGTGGATTTGAAAGTTTATCGCACAGACATACCGGAGTGCCTGGTGAATCCCATATTGGAGCAGAGCCTGAGTAATAAGCTATCTGCAATAAATTGCGGATCTGTATACAAATTTTACATGCCTGCCACAAAATCTTGAGTCTAACTTTTTTGAAATATTTTGGGTGGCCAAATTTGTATGGAAAAAACTCCGCTCCATCCCCCATGTATGCTGTCAATGCTGCCCACATTGGTGTATAGTCTGATTTTTTGTTTAAGAGAATTCTACTATTCTTAAATTGAAAAGCCAAATAGTACTTATAGAGGTCAGGTGTTCCTAGCCCCCCGTTCCTTTCTCTTGCATAACTTTTTCCACGAGATTCTTATTCCCTTTTGTGCCCAAACAAACGAAGACATATCTCCTTGTAGTTTTATAAACCACTTACTCTTAAATTCCAACGGAATAGTATTGAATAAAAATGTGAATTTTGGCAAAATAATCATTTTCAGAATATTAGATCTACCTATTAGGGACAGCGGGAGAGCCGTCCATGATCTTAGAAGTCTCTTGGCCTCTAAATATGTTTTCTCAAAGTTTACCCTTGCCACGTCTTCCAATTCTTTTGTGATCAAAACTCCTAAATACCTAATTTCCTGTTTAATTAACGGAGATTCATATGCCATATTCCAACACATAATCTCTGTTTTTTCAGCGTTAACTTTATATCCCGACATTCTACCAAAATCTTCTATCACCAATTTTATTGAAGGAAGTGACAGAGAGAGATCCCTAGTATAGATCATAAGATCATCCGCATATAGTGCGACCTTCTTTTCCCAACTCCTACTCTGAAAGGAGAGGATTTCCCTATTATTTCTAATCCGTGTCGCAAGTGGCTCAATATATAGATCAAATAACAGAGGAGACAAAGGACAGCCCTGCCGCGTCCCTCTGAAAATAGCTACTTCTTGCGAAAGCACATCATTAATCAGAATTCTCGCTGTTGGTGACCTATATAGTTCATTAACTGCTCTGATAAAAATAATCCCTAATCCAAACTTTTCAATAACCACCTGCAAAAATATCCAGTTTACTTGATCAAATGCCTTGGCTGCATCAAAGGTTATTATTGCAAGAGGAAGCCTCTCTACCGAAGCCAGATCAATTGCCGCCAATAAATCATGCACTAACTCCTGTAGCTGTCTATCCTTAATAAACCCTTTCTGATCTTGGTGGACCAGTCCCGGTAAAACCTTCCCCAACCTTTTAGACAACAGACTTGTATAAATTTTATAGTCAGAGTTGAGTAATGAAATAGGTCGATAAGAAGAGCACTGTGTTGGGTCCTTATGAGGCTTCAAGATCAAACAGATTACTGTTTCCCTCCAGGAGCTAGGTGCTTGACCCCCCTCTAAAAGCATATGATTAAATAATTTCAATAGAACCGGAATTAATTCTCCCCTCAGTGCCAGATATAACTCGTTCGGGAGATCATCTGGGCCTGACGCTTTACTTCTCTTCAAGCCCTTGAAAATGTCCATTAATTCTGACCCAGTTACTTCTCCTTCTAAAATGTGCAACCCTGAGCTCTCCAGGCGAGGCAAACTGACCGTAGCCAAGAAATCTCTAACCTGCTCCTCAGAATGCTGCAGCTCATCTGCATACAAATCTTGAAAAAAGGAGAGAAAGGCAGCTTCTATTTCTGTACCTTTTACACAAAGCTGACCCGTGATGTTAGACCTGATTGACGCAATATATTTCTTTGAATGGTCAGATTTTACCTTTCAAGCCAGTAACTTACTACATCCTTCCCCGTACTCGTAGTGGGCATACTGACTAGTTTCCCATTTCTTTCTTTCTCGGACTTCCAGTAAATGCTCTAGTTTCAAATGGGCTTCCTCATGTTGTCGTTCTAGCAACCTTAATTGATTCCCGTTCCCCATTCCCTGTGCGGCTTGTATAGAGTCCTGCAGCATCGCTATGCTGGTCTCAAGACTCTGTATTTTCTCTCTCTCCTCCCTACGCTTAAATATGGCCAAATTAATCAGCCTCCCCCTTATATCGGCTTTATATGCATCCCAGACTATTTGCAAGCTAGCAGATCCCTGATTCACTTCAAAAAAGTCTATTGTGTCCTTTCTTAGTATCTCAATAATTAGATCGTCCAGTAATAATAAACGACTTATTGTACCTCGAAACCTAGGAATTTGTGCCGTGAAGGAAAGATACAACTTAACAGCTGCATGATCTGATAAATGTAGCGGGACATGTACTATTGAATCCACATTTCCCATCAAGTTATTCTGTACTAGGAAAAAATCTATTCTAGATCTATGCCCATATTTCTTATTATGAAAAGTAAATCTAGGTCCTACCCCCCCCTTAACCTGCCACACATCAACCAGTCCCAGATCAATCATAGCCTGCTTAACCCGTAACCTACATCTAGGGGAATTAGCCGTTCCTCGGGGAGTGGACTTATCCAAGGCCAAATTCAGTAATATATTGAAATCCCCACCTAGTACAATCGGGTACTTGGATTTCAGAAGAAGGTTATATAGTTCTAAAAACGGGGTGGCATCATCTATATTGGGTCCATAATAACCTGCGAACGTGAGCCATACTCCAAAAAAAACGGCCTCCGCCACCACCCATCTACCCTTTAAATCAACATGTACCTCGCCAATAACTAATCCCTTCGCTATTCTTTCTTTAAAAAGAATAGCAATGCCCTTAACTGGGCACGACTGCTTAGTCACTATTCCCCTAGATATCCATCTTGTATTCTTGAACACGTTTTCCCATTCGTCTTGTAAAAGGTGCGTCTCTTGTAATATAATCACCTCCTCCTCTGCCTGCCTAAGAAATTCCAAGATCTTCCTTCTTCTGCCATTGACCCTAAGCCCGTTGATATTCCATGACATTATTTTTAGTGACAGGCCTAGCTGCTTACCCATCCTATCTTAAAAAAAAAAAAAAGATTACCTGGATCTCCCCTTTCTTAACATGTTGAAAACCCATCTTGAGGACTTTTATTTTATTTTTAACCCTTTTTCCCCTTGTGCCCCCACACCCCAACCCACCAAATCTCCAAACCCCTCCAAAACCCTCTACACCCTTTATACCCCTATCTCCTCCACCCATGGGAACCCTCCCTGCTTTTACTAGGACAGCCATTGCTTGCCCCTTTAAGCCCTCCGCACCCCCCACACCGGGAGTTCTTCAATCACGTCAATACTATTGCACTATCGCGACTTTATCTGTTCTATAAAGGCCTTAACCTCCTCAGGGTCTCTTATGTTATGCATTTTATTCTGCCACATAATCCGCAGAGCCGCCGGAAACCTTAACTGTACCGTTGCTCCTAAAGAGCAGAGCTCTTGCATTAATTTGCCCAGCTCCCACTGTCTATCCAAAGTCACTCTGGAGACATCTGATCGAATTCTAAAAGACCAATTATCCTTAGTGAATTTCCCACCCTTCAGAGCCTTATTCAGAATTTTCTCTTTTATAGAATAGGTGGCAAAGTTCACTAATATTCTTCTAGGGGATTTCCTTCCTGGATTTTCTTTGAATGGATCACGGTGTATCCTTTGAATATCCTCCTCCAGCTTCAGATGTGCTGAACCTGGCATCGCCTCTTTTATCAATGATACTAGATAACCCTTGAGGTCTACTCCTTCCACCCCCTCCGGAACTCCAAGAACTCTAATGTTATTTCTTCTCATATTATTTTCCAGAAACTCCAGTTTATCCTGCATAGCCCTCTCCCCCCGTTTAAGATTCGCAATATCTTGAGAGTTGGCCAACACCTGATTTTTCTGCAACTCCATAGCCTTTTCCACCATGCCGACCCGATCTGTTAGCTGATTGATCTTAGTCTCTAAAATCACACACGCTTCTTGTATCTTAGCCTGGTTATTTTCAGAAGTCTCAAACCTCTCACGAATCTCCTTTTAAGGGAGAGCAGGAGCTCATATACTCCCCCATCCCAAGGCTCCTGTAAGGCTGAAGCGCTAGGTCCTGGATAATCTTCTTTGCCCCCTAACGAGCCCCCCCCTACTGCAGTTAGCTGATTCATCTGCGCCTCCCACTGCAGCGGGGAACCCTGCTCTACAACAGTTGGGCCCTCTGGGGCCATGTGTGATTCCGTAGACGCAAAAGGAGTCTTACTTGTTTCCTCCATACCTGACTGGAAGTATTTAGAGATTGATCCTGGGGTATCCCTTTTTCCTCCTGGACCCCCTTTCGTGTTAATCTCCTCCTCACCCCGGCTCTCTTTTACTCTAAATTGTCCTCTCCTTTTTGTCGAACATATATTGTCAGTAGTTATAGCGCACTCCGAACCTCGAGATCCTGCTTTTCCTTTCCGTATCACTCCCGACTTGCCGATCCCCCCCTGAGGACCTTTTACAAGGTGCTTAACCGGTGACATCAATGCTGAAGTAGTTATCACCCCTCCTTGGTTCTTTATTTCTGCAAAGTCTGCTCCAGAGAGTGATCCTGGGCCTCGAAGACTGCACCGAGCAGTGTAGCGTCTCCCCTGGCGCACACCCCTTATGGCTTCACTCCATACACCTGAGGTTAAACAAGACCTCCTGCACTTCTCTCCATATAAACTGCTCCTTACGTTGTTCCCTGCCGCCTCCGCGGCCTGCGTTGAGTTGTGTGCCAGGTCTAATTATGATAAGAAGCCCTCCCCCTCTGTTATCTAACAAACAGGAAGGGGGGGAGCTGAGAGGCAGACTCAAAAAAAAATATTATATATTTTTTTTTCTTCTCTTCTTTTTTTTTTTTGCCCAGACACTACTCCAACACTACTCCCTCTAGCCCTCAAACCACCTAAATCCACCAATTAGCCTTGGGGGGGGGAGAAAATCCCAGTCTATGGCTCCTAGGCAGGAGTCTTACCTTCTGGATATCTCCATACCTCCAGAAGTGGCTTTTCCATCAAGCTCCTTTGTCCACAAGCCGGTTCAGCCGGTTTTAGCCCCCAAGCGGTCTCTCCGAGGGGCTAAATTCCTCACAGACACGGACCTCCGACAGAGGTAAATAATATCTTATTTCGGCGCTTCCCCATACTCGGAGAAACGCCGACACAGGAGCTGCCGCGCGCGCGTCCAGCAGCTCCCACCTCCTTCCTCGTACTGCGTTGCGTTGCCTTGGCAACCCCCGGTGCGGCTCGGAGGACTCGCGGCTCAGCTCCTAGCTGGCCGCCATGTTCCCCATTGTATCTAAGTTTACTGTGTTCCAGAGTCGTTGTAACCCATGTACATTCCAGTCTATTATTCTAAAATCATGTAGATCATAAAGATCATGTGGGTCATGTGGTAAGGACACCTTCTCCTAATCTATGTTACTCAGATCACCGCTGCATACTCAATTTGTTCATATTCTGACACCTCAAATTGGTCTCCATGAGTAGTTTGTTTGGTTCTATTATTATGTATCCTTTTGTATAGCTTTTCCTTCCCTTCTATAGTCTTACTTGTACCTTGTTTAACCGGCTGTACATTTTTATCTTGTTCTAATGACAGTCCCGGCTGGCACTGAAGAAAAGCTCCTTGCTGTGGTATCTGTATTTCTTGCTATGGGATAATTCTGATCCCCTTCTCATCCAATTATCTTTCCCCTTTGGCTGTAAAATATTTTACTAACTTGAAGTAACATACCATCTTTGTAATTTCCTTCCTATCCTTCTTTATAACGAATCCAATGCAACTTATATCTTCTGATGCAATCACTACCAGGTTTCTACAGTCTACTCTTATTTAAAGGTTTCAAATTGTTTCATTTTTTCACTTTAATTAATGTATTCATAAGCAGAGAAAGCTACTCGCCCTCTTATTTTGGACAAGCATTTTGATTTATCCGCTGCTTGGGATTCACTGACTGATTTTGTAATTCCGAATCCACAGACCCCTCTGATTTCAACTACTGCATATCTGTCTTCTTTCTTTCTTCTGTTCTTCTTCTCCCCATATACTAATACCTCTAATATCTTTATCCATTTGTAAAACTAGTGCCCTCCTCTGCTTATCCTCGGTTGGTAATTTATTTCCCTGTATAACTTTCTCTTGTTGAGCTCTAACTTCAACATTTAAGCTTTTCTGTACATGAGCCTGACCTATCACTGTTTTCATTTGGTCACATATTTTATGTTTTCCTACTCTCTGAGTCATACCTTGGTTCCTTTTCAGTTTCATTTTCCTTTTCCATTTATGTCCCAATGTATGTGACTAACCTATTGTATAGAAAAGGTAGTCTCCTCTCTTCGTCACCAACATTGGATGATGTGACACAAAAACTGTAGTAATCTCACTTTACTTGTTTGTATGGGTTACAGAGTCAACCTAAAGTGGCCTTACCACAGTTGGCATTAATTCATGTATTTTTCTTTTAGTTCTGCCACTATTGCCTGTAAGACCTTTTCTTGATTTTTGATTGTCTCATTATTCAATACTACAGATTCTAATATCCCATGTACAGTTTTCTGCATTGCAGTGGCTTAGGTTTTCCAGTAAAGCATTTAGAAATTCACTACCTAGTATGTCATATGAATAAATCTGCGACCTCCCTACACCATCCACTCCACCCATCCATTCCTATTTCTCTTCCTTTTTTTTTTACCTCCAGTTTACTTAACATTCAATTGTTCAGTACTACCATCGATCAATAGACTATTTTCCTTTATCTCATCCTTTATATTTGGAATCCCTTGGGATTGGTAAAATGCCTGAAGCATATGAGTCTTCACTGGTCTGTAGTTCACTGTTTAACAATACAGATGCTTCATGTAAAGAGAACTTATCCACACTAAAGTCACCCATCTTGGACGTTCTCCATCCCTTGTTTTCTTAAAGTGTCTCCCTACAAATTGCCTTACTGATGTTGCAAAGTCTGTTAATGGAGGGAGTAATTTAGACCCATCGGTCTCTCCTGGGTCAGTAATGGGGATTGGAGTGGTGTTTTTTCTTTTTTTTCACTCCCTAATTTCCTCCCTATTGGTGACAAGTTGGATAAGTCTTCATGCCTCCTAATTTCTGCTGTAGTCATTTATTTCATAATTCCCCCCTTTTTTCCTAGATAGAATCTCTTTCCTAATGGGTATTCTTTGTTGGCTACCTACTTATTTGTTGTTTAACTTAACCTCAAACATTTTAAATCTGTAGCACTACTAAAATTATACCCCACAACCCATTCACATCAAATGCTATCTCTATGACCACAAGAGGTTCCAAAGATATATTTAAGTTCTTCACACTTTTCCAGCACAGTCAGGTGATTAATGTTATCCCCCTGATCTCTTCCAAAGGATTTCCTTCTGTATTATTTTCCAAATAGGCAATTCTGCCTCTAAATGTTTTGGGTATGCTTAAAATGCATCCTTTATTTTTTGTGCACTGCTCAAGTTTGATCACTTTTAATTAAAGTCCTCAATACACTGCCTTGAATTCAGCAACTCCATCCAGCAAATTCCAATGCCTAAGGTACGTAATAAGCTGCCTTACACTACATCCCTATCCATCATGCTGTTAACACCACCACCTACCCAATGGACGTACATACTCCAAATCACACTGTTGTTGCCTGCCAGGTTTGTGAGCTCACCATCCAACTACTGAGATTCTCAGGCAATTTTTCCTGAACAGACCACCTGAAAGCAAAACGATTTTGAATTGAAACTCCCCACTCAGCCACCAGCATAACCACTCAGCTTTCCAAGGGCCAGCACAGAGGCAGCGTTGTTACTCACCTGCGTGCCTCTTGGCCACTGGAGCTCATCCACCCCATCAAGGTAAAAAAGTTTAATCTTGGCTTCTGGCAGCCATGTTGCAGAAATGCGATGATTCTTGAGAACACGAGGCCTCGATCAGGCAGTAAGTTGTGTTCGACGGGCCAAAGCACAGTAACTACAAAGGAGGGAGGAGCAGTCATCTTGCTTCATCAGGCCAATATCCAGCCAGGCCTAAGCAAAGTACTCTCACAAAACCCATCAATACAATACAGGCCAAGCTTGGCTAGTGTGTTTCTTAAAATTCAAGCCTATGATAAATAGATATTTAGGTTAGTACCTAATACTGTGTACATGTCTCACTTTTGTATGCTCGATATGTACATCAATGACCTTAGAAGTGTTTGTTTGTTATGTCTGTCATAGGTGCTCTTACATCAGCAATACTCCTAGCATCTAGATTTGTAGCTCTTGTTAGGTGAGTTGGGATCTCAATTATTAGACTAATTGTTGTTTGGGTCTATGGTGAGACCTCTCCATATTGCAATGTTGTGATAACACAAAATGCAATGATCTTGCAAAAGGTCTCAGATGTATATTGCAAAGCTCCTTTTGTATAGTTCTCTGAAACTTCCTTTGAGGAGTCTGAATGTACACTCCACCACAGAGCATGTCCTTTTGTGAGCAACATTGTACCTGAAATATCATGGGAACTGCTAGGAGAACATGCAACAAGATCTGTTATCAGCACTATGAATTCCACACCACCTCACATACGGTCAATATTGCCTTTTTTTGTTGCAGAATAAGTGCTCACTGGTTGATGGTGAAAATATTGGTAAGAGTATTCCATCTGCACACTCAATGATTTGAGGAAAGTATACAATGGGATAAAAACACAATTGCTTGGGTATTTGGGAAGGGCAATGGGGGGTGTATTCAACTTAGCTGAGCATTCTAGAATGTCCAGAACACATAGGAGATTGCACTCTGTCTGCCACTGCAACTGTACCTTGGTGACTTCCCAATGCCAGAAGGTGTAAGGAGCATATAACGTGGACATGGTTATAGATTGCCTGGCAGCAGTAGGTATTCTTGGCCGATACTGGTTTCAGCTCCTCTATCAGTTCTTACATCACCTGCCTGCTAAAGCTGTATATTTCCTCCTCGCTTTGCTCTGTGGGAAAATGTGACACACTGTCTTCCTCCCCCTTTCAATTGTTGGAGTTCGCAATATTCATTCTTTACACAATTGCATAGACAGGTAGCATTTTGAAAGGAAATGTTGCCTTCTGGTTCTCTGCTTAAAAGTTCCACCTGCTTACTACCTTCATCCACTTGGTGGTAAGCTACATGCACAAATCACTCATTTCGTCACTATTCACAATTTTCAAATGTTTTCTACATATTATTTGTGAATATTCTAATTTGGGGATCACTATTTCAGCTTGGAATCAGCATGCATTTTATTTTAGGTGCTTTTTTTCCAAACATAAGACTTCCACACTTTTTTACAACACGTTCGAGTTTTCTCATAAATTTGCAACTAATATAAAAAGCTATTTCAAAATAGAATAATTATCTCAATTTTGAAGATGTTCGGTGAATGTAGATGTATGCATGTCAAGGTGTTCCATGTTTCTCATATGGATGGAAGCTTCCTAACCTTTAGGTATCTGCTCGAAGAAACTGAAGATCAAGAAATCATATCAAGATACCTTTATCAGGCTGTGACAACAATTATACTTGTATTAATAGCACAAACAATATCAAGCAAATAAATACTGGCCAAAATCAAATTACCAAAAAACACAAAGGTGTAAAAAACATTACTTCACAAACAGAATAGTTTTTTTTCAAATAATGTGAGTTTAGACTTGGAAAAGGTTTGTTTCAAATCCATATGTTAGGGTTGCAATTACATAATATGCAACTTATTTGCCTAAACCTGCAGAAATTTGAGGCATGTTAAAAGAGGCTTGATTAATTGATTTAAAAAATCTACATATAACTATGTCCTCAGATGATGCAAAATTATGAATAGACTTGAACTTCTGTACAGTCATCCCTAAAGTTTTGCCTTCACTCCTCCTGCTTTTCAGAAACAGTTTTTGTTGGCAGTTGTACTCAGTGCATTTTATCACTGCTAAGCAATGCTAAAGTACTTGTGCCTATCTACCTAAAACATGGTGAAATCGGCCTATACCTAATTGGCATATTAAGTCCCTAGTAGATAGTCCTACCTATACCTAGGGCCTGTAAATTAAATGCAACTAGTAGGCCTTCAGCACACATTGTGCCACCCTCTAAAGTAGCCTTTTAAAACATGCCTCAGGCATTCCATCACAGTCTATAGTGCAGTTGTAAACTGTCTTTGTGAACTGGCAAAATAAACCTATTGTCAGGCTTAAACTTTTGTTTTTAACATTTATATGTTACCCCTAAAGTAGGCCGTAAAGGCTCATAAGGCAGAGTGCATTGTATTGAAAATGTATGTGTGTTTACATTTTACATGTCCTGGTAGTGAAAAACTCCTAAAGTAATTTTTCACTACTATACGGCCTATATTTCCCATTGGGTTACATTATTTCATGTAATAAGCGATAACCTTTAAGTGGAACTAGGTAGAAATGTCATGTTTGGACTCCAATTAACTTTAATTTAAAATCATCTCTAATGGTATGGCCAGATTTTAAGGCACAGTTCTGAAAATGTCACATTTAAAAAGTTGCCATTTTCCTGCCCTAACCATATATTTTGCTTTCACCAGCATCCTAGGTCACATGACAGTGAATGGCTCTGCTGTTCGGGTTTGTGTTTTTCTGCCAAACAGTGAGACAAAGATTACTGGGTGTAAGCAGATGGACCATACTGCCTGGATTGCTGGCAGCGTTGCTGTTCCCTGTCCCACTTACATTTCAAAAGGTTACTCCCAGAGCACACACAAAAGAGCCTGACACTAGTTTGTTACCCCAGACTTCTTGGAGTCTTGACCTGGTAAGGGAAGAACTTTCCAGAGCCAGATGTGGGGGTAGCCTAGAAAATACCCTCACTTCAAAGGTTGGTACCAGGTATATATATTAGACCTTCAGAACACTTCTTCAGTACACTCATGGGCCTGTGGAAGACTTCAGTAGGACTGCCTGGGACCCGAGAGGACACCTTTGGTCCCCAGAAGACTGACCTGATGGCACCAGAGGACAAGATGCCACCAGAAGACAGCTCAGCTGCTTGAGATCTGCTTTGTGTCATGACTCCATTTTGTGCCTTATTGCGGTGGGTTTTATTCACCATGCTCATGTCACCCTTTCCTTGTGGCACTTCCCTCCTCCGAGTACTTCAAGTCTTGTTTTCATGGTGGTCCCCACCAGTCTCGATCCATCCATGATTTCCTTCCCAGGAGCCTGAAACACTGATTCTCCTGTTCTGTTGCTATGCAAGTTTAGGCTAGACGGCACCTGCAGATGTCACGTTGTATTGCTTTACTGCAGACTAAGAAGAGATACACAAATACTGAGAGGAATTTTTGGCATGTAATGCTCTCAGTCCGAGAAACACATTTATCAAGGCACTTTGCAAGGTTTAAATAGAAAGGTCAATGGTGTACAACCCGAATGCACATTTGAAGAAAATCACTGCGGTGAAATAAAAGTGTAATTCCAACAATGCACAACTCTTCGTCTGAGTAATACATTTACTAAAGTAGTTTTTAAGGTTCGAAAAGAGGAGTTATGCAGGTCAAATGCAGCAATACAAATACACCTCCAAAAATAAACACAGCAATAGAATAATAATGTTCATAAAACCAAACAATAAAAATACACTACTTTAATCATGGATTATACATCTGCATATACAGTGATCATATATTCATGCTCAATGCAAAGCTAGAAATAATAATCAAAAAGAATTCATCACCATAGGGCTCGTTTGCTTCATTTCTTTGCCAGCAACAGGTCGTGAACCTGGTTGAGCGTGAAGAGAGAACTACACTCAAGGAGAATGGTGAGCACAGGCGTCCCTGTCTTAACCAGAGCTCAATCTGTTCACGCCAGCCTGGTCTCCTCCTATTATATAATTTAAACAAGCAGGAGAGGAGAATTCCAGAAATCTACCACCCTCCCCCCATTTGATGAGTTGTTGCTCAAACGCTGGCTACCTCAGGTGAATTTCAAAAAAGAATGTTGGCCACATCCCAAGGTACGTTCTCAAAACCAAGCTGCTCCTTGCTGTGCCATAAACATTCTCCTGGTACATCCTTATCTTATTTTCGCTCCCCCCTATTATGTCCTAGCCCTTGGTGAGAAGAGAACATGTAGAGTCAAAACATACATGAAAAACACATTGCATAACTTGTGCGCTGAAAAATACCTGCACATTCTGCACCTCTAACAAGGCAGGGGTGAAACCTATGTTAAGTACAAAATGGAGTCAGTGGTCAAGATGGAGCAGTGGTTAAAAACAGATATCATTACATACGTCTATCTAGGATAGTCACGTTTCCACCATCAACAACTGAATTGTACCATAATGCACTTGGGGTTCCGTTGTAGTCGTTTATTGTTATCAATTACTATCTGCTCCTGCCTCCCACTAGGCCTCATATCCAACGTATGTAACACATGATTTTCTCCAGTTTCTTTGGAAGATTCCACACTTTCACATGAGACACGTGCCTTTCTTGAACACTCTTAAATTTCTGTATATATAATCCCGTAAAACTTGCATCAGGGCTTGGCCTCGTGCCCATACCCTTCCTGCTGAACAACGTCCCTGCGCTGACGTCCAGAATAACCCGGATCTTCCTGCATTCCAGTTCAGTGCAAGATTCATCCCTGCACTTATCTCCCGAGTCTCCCGGACCTTCAGCACTCGGGCCCTGCATGAGCCTCATCCCTGCACTCATCTCTTGAGTCACCCAGAAACTCCCATCGCTCTAGTTTTCCATGCCTTCCTGATGACATCAAGATCCTGGCTTATGGGACGGTTCCAGTATCTCTCTTCATGAGCTACAATTCTGCCTCTTTTTGAACTTCTTCCACCGACCTGCCTGCCATCTTCAAATTCCAGTTAAAGTACTAGACAAGGCTAAGTACTTTCTTTACCGGTTAGTGCGCACTAATCCTTAGTAGTAGTTGCAGGGCTCTCTGTCAACCTCTTCCAGACTCTAAACTTTGCTCCAGCTTCTTTTCTGAAATCTTCCTTCACCACTCCTTGATTGTCCTGACCTTCTCTCCAAACCTTGGTGCTTGAACTGTGCGGACTAGTGTCTCGTTGGCTCTTATTGTACCAATGAGGCTGCTGGATTTGAGTCGCAGCATCACCTGAATTGTGGCGAACTGAGTTCAGTTCCACACCATGTAACAACTGTCAGCCTAATCCTTTTCTGGCCAGTCAGCAGCACCTATCTATGCCCAAGAGCAAGGGTGATGTTACACAACCTGGGGTATTACATTGTGATTTCTCAGGAAAATCGTGGTGGATCAGATCTCATCCTTTTCTCTCACACATGCAAAGACAAACAGAAGTAGGGAATGGTTCAATAAGATTTTTTGAATCAGCTGTGTCCTAGATAAAATAACATGAAATGCAATTATAAGGATGATAAAACATACTAGAAGCAAAATGGTAACAACAAAAGTGAAACACAAGAAAAGTCTTGCCATACTGTCACCGTGGAAGATGTGTGATTCCCACATACGCCACTAATGTTCTATGAGCCCTAATCCACCTCTTCAATACCCCCAGGGAAGACATCATCCCCCATACCTGATTATGACAGTAATGAAGGAGCCTGTGGTCTATTGAGACACCATCCCCATTTAGGCAAGGGAATCGCCAGTCTCACCAAACAGCTGTAATGAAGTCAGACAGCATGCAGTAGCGGTCATCTGGCTGGAATCTTTCTCTAACGTGCAGGGGACAGAGAGAAGTTTTTATAATAAAACAGCTGGAGTTCTGAGAAAAGTGCCCGCACCTACAAATGTGTATGTTTATGTGAAATGTTAGAGACAGGGTATACCACTTGTGCAGGTAATCCTATCGTGTTGCAGCCGTGGAGAAAGCACAGAGTGAAATAAAGCTGTGCAATGAAATGTAAATGCTTTCCTAAGCAAAAGGACAGCAGGAACAAAGAAAATAAAACATCACCGACATTAATAAAATGGCTCTAGAGGCTGAATTCTGAATACATCTTGTAACTTCTACCCATGTACTGAGTGGTACCTTGTTTTCTAATATACCTTGGGAGTGCCCCGAACTCCAACCTAAGCACCAAGTGTAGCCTTGTTTTCTAACATGCCTTGGGAGTGCACCTGGCTCCAACCTGTGCACCAAGCATATCCTTGTTTCTAGCATACCTTGGGAGTGTCCCCGATTCCAATCTATGTTTCAAGTTCAACCTTAAGAAGGTCAATAACTCCATCCTTGTGCTGAGAGTAACCTTGTTGTGAGTATTAGCTTATTTTGAGTATAACTTTGCTTCACGTATAACCTTGTTTCACGTATAACCTTGTTTCGATTGTAGACTGTGTGCTAAGTTCAACCTTGAGAGTGTCACTAACTCCAACCTTGTACCGAGTATAACCTTCCGAATATAGCCTTGGTCCAAGCATAACCTATGTACTGAGTGTAACCTATTTTCGAGAGTAACCAAGCATACTTTGAGAGTTTGTGTGAATTCCAACCTATGTACCTGGAGCAACCTAGATTCTAATATCCCCTGGGAGTGTTTCCAACTCCCATGTACCGAGTATAAGCTTTTGAGTGCCAGTAACTCCAATCTATGTTACAAGGTTTTACCCCAGGAGTGCCATAGACTCTAATCAGTATTTCGAGTTTTTCCTCGAGAGTCTTATCCGAGTACCTGGTTCTTCTGCTCTTATGCTGTGATCATAAAGAAACCTGTAAGTGTTGACTATTGAAGCACTGCATTGTAAGTTGTGTAGAGGTTTGTTGATATATCAATGGTAATTGGCTCTTTTGTTATTTACAGTGTTTACGTCTTCACAAAAACAAAAGGTGTTGGTCCTGTAAACGTCCAACTTTGCATACCCTGAAGGCCCCATGAGTGACAATTCTGTTACGCATACTAGTACAGCTGCTGAGCAGAACGTGTACTGCAAGTGTTTTTTTTCTTACTTTGTCCCTTCCCTCTGTTGCTCGAATGTGAATTTACATTAAAAACAAAAGACAAGAGGTGTCTGGCAAAACATGAACAGTTCGCTTATTTAAACATTATGGTGGTCATTCTGACCCTGGCGGTCTTTGACCGCCAGGGCGGAGGACCGCGGGAGCACCGCCGACAGGCCGGCGGTGCTCCAATGGGGATTCCGACCGCGGCGGTAAAGCCGCGGTCGGACCGGCACCACTGGCGGGGTCCCGCCAGTGTACCGCGGCCCCATTGAATCCTCCGCGGTGGCGCAGCTTGCTGCACCGCCGCGGGGATTCCGACCCCACCTACCGCCATCCAGATCCCGGCGGTCGGACCGCCGAGATCCGGATGGTGGTAGGGGGGGTCGCGGGGCCCCTGGGGGCCCCTGCAGTGCCCATGCCACTGGCATGGGCATTGCAGGGGCCCCCGTAAGAGGGCCCCTACATGTATTTCACTGTCTGCTGCGCAGACAGTGAAATACGCGACGGGTGCAACTGCACCCGTCGCACAGCTTCCACTCCGCCGGCTCGATTCCGAGCCGGCTTCATCGTGGAAGCCTCTTTCCCGCTGGGCTGGCTGGCGGTCTGAAGGCGACCGCCCGCCAGCCCAGCGGGAAAGTCAGAATTACCGCCGCGGTCTTTCGACTGCGGAACGGTAACCTGACGGCGGGACTTTGGCGGGCGGCCTCCGCCGCCCGCCAAGGTCAGAATGAGGGCCTATGACCGGGAGAGCACCTACAGAACCGGGGTCTGAGGACTGTCATTCAATGCATATCAGTTAGGAGTGGTGTTTTATATTTCTCTGCGTAACTTAAGATAACTAAAACATTCCTTTCTTGGTTAAGAATGCAAACAGTTGTCATGGAGTCATAAATAAGGTCCTTACAACAAATGTAGGTGGGCTTGGACCTTGCATGGGCACAATGTTGCCCAGAGAGTACGTGTCCAGATGTCCGGCCTGTGGTGGGCATGGTTGCTGCGTGTTGTGGTGCGTGCTGTGTTCTGATCGGTTAAGTGTTCTGAACTACATGTGGCGTCTATCTTAATGGACTTCTTGGGAATGCACCCACCCCTCTGGCCGTGTGTGTTTTTTTGGTGCCAGTCTACTGAGATCATTGTGGTGTTGCTGCACCTCGCTGTGGGATTTTCTGTTTGCGCGTCTGTCTGCCAGCAACATGCCACCCCACCTGTGCCTTGTGAGGTAGTAACCTCAGGCCTAAGTCCAAAGCCTGTCTGACCATGTACCTTCCTGCGGAGGTTGATAGAGAGTTCACAACAGGGGAATCTAATAATAGTGATGCAACTTCATTCTTTTATGTAAATACATCGCTGTGTGCATCGACATTGATTATTCCAATATTAAAACCTGTTCCCCCCTCTGGAAGCCAATGGGTCTAGGCGTTCCATTTCCTGGGTCTGCGTCTTCCTGAGGGGGAGCGGAGGTCCAGCATCAGCCCCACTGTTTACCCCGTGGCTGGAAGCAAGAGAGTGTGTGGCACTTTGCCCCACAGAGGACTGCTCTGCTGCTTGAGGCCTACCTTGCTACCTTGTTGCTTGAATCCAGCACTACCAATGTGACTACAAGGGCTCATTAGCTGGCCTCTTGTGTGATGTACAGGGACATAGCAAGCTATAGTCCTCTGCTGGAGTGAGTCTTATCTCCCCAAGTAGTGCCCCCACCCATGGCCTGGACCCTTGGAATTGGTTTTGAAGGTGCTGCTCTTGTCTAACCCTAAAATATGAGACTTAAAATAAATCCACCCAAGGTACATCGTCGGTCTGTCTGACTTCATGGTAGCTCATGCTACGTTCTTCTCCACAGCAGCAAATCATAGTTAGCTGGACCTCTCGCCATAGATATCCAGCCTCATGGAGCCTTTGTTTGCTACAGTTTTGTTCCACTGTTGGGTTTTGACTTCCAAAAAAACGTCAAAGTTAGAACATAAAAATCATCACCGCAACTGTATCCATTGATTCCCCAATGAGGACACATCCTCCTCCACAGCCTTCTGCCTTGCCCCAAAGAACTTTACCTTCTGAGGAAATTTCTGCAAAAGTCCAAATGTAAGCCGAGACCAGGCCCAATCCACCTTCTGCATCTGACCCATGCTCTATTGCGGCCAGCCTTAACTTTTTACTTTGCCGCAATCTTCTGCGACCAGAAAACTATGAATTTTGAAGAAAATATCCTCAGAAGGTAAAGTTCAGTGGGGCAAGGCAGAAGGCAGTGGAGGAGGAGGTGACCTCCTTACCAGCGTCTGTTTCCCCCCCAGCTCCTCCTGCTGCTGCTGCCTCTGCCTCAGGGCAGGGAACAAACTGAGAGTCTGCTTGACTCTCAGTTCGAGGCCCTCCTCCACCCGAAGGCTCCTGTCTGTGCCTCATCCCTGGTGGCCTAGTGGCCCTCTACAAGTAAGTAACTTCCAGCTATCTCTGTCTTTCCTTACTCCTGCTTTTTACTTCTGCCTTTTACCTCTTTTTTTACTTTGTTTTTTTTCTTTTTTCTGTCTCTTCTCTTACTTTTCTGTCTTCCTGTTCCCCTCTGCCTCCCGCACCACTGCTGCCCCTGCAGCCCCACCCCCTGCCCCCGTAAAATGATTTTCCTGCCCTCCCGCCTCCCAGCTGACCGGACCCCCCTACCTCCCTCCCCTTCTTAATGGCGGCCACAGTGCAGCCGCGCAGCGGATGCCCGCAGCGGACGTGCCAAAGGCAAGCCCGTCTGCACCTGGACTACAGCCAGCACCAGAAAACCTAGATCTCTGACGAGCCATTCCGTGGCCACCCTTCATTATGACACCAAGACCCTCCCCATCTTAGAAACTGCTGTACGGCATATCCTAATGTTGTGTAGACATTTTAAGTATAGCTCCACGCACGTTAGTTTAACATACTAGGCCGCTGTGCACTTTGCCCTAGATATATTTTATTCAGCTTCGCACTGTTATTTTACAATAACCAGTTTTTACGGTCTTGTTTTAATTTCTTCTATCACACTGTTTAGCTTAGTTCAGCACTGTGTTCTCAAATAATGCATTCTTGATCGCCCTGTGCTTCAGTCAAGGCTACAGTCTGGTACATTGCCGGTAAACGTGGTAGAAGTTTAGTCTCCAGCATTCGTAGAAAATACACATCCTTACGTAGGGACATTTTCTTAGAACATCTGCGTGTTAGTTATAAAAACACTCTCTAGTCCTAGTACACTTCAAGAGGGAGATTCCAGCCAGGGAACCACAACTGTATGCTGAATGCCCCGTTGCAGATGCTGATGCAGATTACAGGCCTTTGCTCAGGTATGAGGGTTGATGTCCTCCTTGGGAAACCTGAAAGGCAGGCTTAGAGCTTAACATGCTGTGCTCAAAATATAACTTAGAGAGAGAATAATCTAGCGGCACTATGATAGTCTTATTCTTGTGCTTCACTCTCATTGTTACTATTTTAATATTACTGTGTTGTGTAGTTCTGGTTATTGCAGCTCATACTTTGCTATCCAAAATGCAGTTGTTTTATTAAACCAATCTTTAAAACTTACACTGCCTTTAGCGTCATTTATATATGAGACCGTACTGTGAATGAGAGAACCGGTTGTGACCTGAGTGACCACGACTTCCCTGAGAAGTATTGATATGTCATGCGCTCGGCTGCCCAATTGTCTCTGCCATTTGGGGGAGATGAGGCACTGCTAGTTAGCCGGACCAAAACCCGGATTTGGAGCGACAAGTGTCATCCACCCTGGGTCAGACTCAGTCCCCCACACTGTGGACGATCTTGCTACTCAAAATCCAGTAGTCTCATTAAAATAATGAGAGCCTACGCGACACTAAGGACAACCACGGACCTTTTTTCTGCTGGAACTGCAACCTCAGTTTCAGCCACAACAAACAACCGAAACAACCCAAACCTGAAACCACCGACGCCTGCCACAACCTCATCAACTGCCGCCTTCCGAATATACGCTCCCTCCACAAGCACACCACCGAACTCTGGGACCTGATCGACTCCATCCGTCCGACAACATTTTCCTAACCGAGACCTGGACTAACCATACTTCCAGACCGGACATCGCCATCAGAATTATGGTCGGCTACAACTTCCTAAAGAAGGACCAACCCACCCATCCAGGCAGAGGACTAGCCATCGTACACAAGTTCTCACTCTGCATGACAGTTGTTAGACTTGGCATCCTTGGCATGGTCTCCCCTAACTTTTTGCCTCTGCTTCCCAGGTTGTTTCTGTGTGCTGGACTCTGTTTTTGCTGTTTTGTTTGCACTGGACACTTTACCACTGCTGACCAGTGCTAAAATGTAAGTGTTCCCTGTATAAATTATATGTGTACATTGGCTTATCCATGATTGGCATATTTGATTTACTAGTAAGTCCCTAGTAAAGTGCACTGGAGGTGCCTAGGGCCTGTAAATCAAATGCTACTAGTGGGCCTGCAGCACTGGTTGTGCCACCCACACCCCTAAGGTAGGCTTTAGGTAGCCCCATGGGCAGGGTGCAGTGTATGTTAAAGGTGGGCCATGTACAGATGTGTGTTACATGTCCTAACAATCAATCAGAGATTTGTAAAGCGTGGCTAGTCACCTGTGAGGGTTTCAAGGCGCCCATGCTAAATTCAATCTTCACTGTTGCAAGGCCTATCTCTCTCATAGGTTAAAATGGGGGCTGCCTTTAAATATTATTAAAGTGCAGATTCCCTTTGGAAGCAGATAGAACTATGGAGCTTAGGGTCTCCGAACTCCCAATTTAAAAATACATCTTTTAGTAAAGTTTGTTTTTAGATTGTCTGTTTGAAAATTCCACTTTTAGAAAGTAGGCATTTTCTTGCTTAAATCATTCTGTGGCTCTGTCTGTTTGTGAATTGCCTGTCTGGGTCAGTTTGACCGTTGAGCTGTTTGCACCTCTCCTCTAGACAGTGAAACAAAGGTGGTTGTGGTGTAGCCTCCATATCCTGATGAGCCATCTGGGAAGGAGGGGAGGGGAGGGGAAGAGTGGTCACTTTCGCCTGAAAGGGCTGCGCCTGCATTCACACAATGCAGTCTCCAACCCCCTGGTGTGTGTCTGGGGCCTGGCCTACTTCAAATGCAGAAAGGGGTATAAGTAGTGGACCCAAAACCCCTGAATATATGAGTACTTCTGGAATCAAGAGGAACCTCTGCCAAGGAGAAGAGCTGGCGAGCAGAAGGAGGAGTACACCACCTTTGCCTGTGACTGTACTTTGCTGAGTTTGCCTGCAGTAGCTGCTTCTGCCTGAGAGAGGACAAAGACTGACTTTTGTGTGACTTTCCACTGGTGAAGAATCACCAAGGGCTTGAACTGAGCTTGCCTCTTGTTGTTGAAGTATCAGGGACATCAAAGACTTCTCTCTGCCAGCACCTGGACTCTCTGCTGAGACTCCTGAACTGCCAGGACCACCTAACCTGTCTCTGGAGCCTTGAAAAGTGAAGCTGGTGGAAAAGGACAAAATCCACGTATAGACCCCAATGCAGGAAAACTTTTGACACACCATTCGCAACGCAGCTGATAAATGCCACACCACCGGCCTCGTGGCTAAAATCGACACTCCACCTGCATCGCAGCTGGAGAAACGACACACAACACCTGCTAGCGGCAGCTGTTAATGATGCAAGTCCCACGCAGCGCGGTTTCCTGTCACTGTGCGACTGGATTTCGAATGCAACATCACTGGGCATGAAAAATCAATGCAAAGCCTGCCCGTCTGGGAATCAACGCATTGCTCTCTTGTGGGAGAGAAGAAACGCTGCACGCCGACCCTACCGGAGAAGGAATGACGCATGGTCTTGCTTGCAAGTGAGAAACCGATGCATCGCGCTGGACTTTTTCGACGCACGCTCGCCCTTTTGGCTTTATTTGTGACGCTAACAAGGTACTTTGTGTAACACCAGCATTCTCACTGTTTGCTAAGAATTAAGATTATTCTTCTTTTTAAAATTCATAACTTGACTTGGGTATGTTGGATTTTTGTTGTTTTGGTCTTGTGTGATTCCAGATAAATATGACATATTTTTCTAAACTGGTTTGGTGTCCATTTTGTAGTGCTTTCACTGTATTACTCTGCGTGTTGGTACAAATACTTTACACATTTCTTCTGAAGTTAAGCCTGCCTACTCGTGCCAAGCTACCAAGGGGGTGAGTGGGGGTTGACTAAGGGTGATTCTCCTTTATCCTGACTAGATTGAGGATCCTTGCTTGAACAGGGGGTAACTTGGCTGCCAACCAAAGACCCCATTTCACGGTCAACACGGAGGAACACTGCACCACAATGGAACACCAACACTTCCTGATCCACGCCGCTCACAACTCTTCCCTCCATGGCATCGTAGTCTACAGACCACCTGGCCCCCTCCCAAGCCTCCATTGACGCCATTGTGGACATCACCAGCTCCCACGCCCTGGCGTCCACTGAATATCTCCTCCTGGGTGAATTGAATTTCCACCTCGAGAACTGCAAAGACTGAAACACCTCTTCCCTACTCGAAAACATCGCCACCCTCGGCCTCAAGCAACTGATCACTGTGCCTGCACATGCTGCAGGACACACACTATAGAAAAGTATCATCTTTTTGGCATGTTACCCCTAATTTCTGCCTGATGTCAGTGCATTTAGCTGTTTTCACTGGGATTCAGCTAACCAGAACCCCAGTGATTATGCTCTCTCTCCTCTAAATTTTGTCACTGCATACTGGTAGCTCAGTATTTCACCCAAAATTGGCATACTGGTCACCCCTTATAGGTCCCTAGTATATGGTGCCTAGGTACCCAGGGCATTGTTTGTGATGTCTGTGGGTGTGGTGATTGGGGTGGATGTCTATGGATCTTCTGTGGTGCTGTCTATGGGTGAGATAAGTGTAGTGGCTGGATCTGTGAATGTTGGTGTAGTGTCTGCAGGTGTGTCCATGACTGTTGATGTGTTGATGTGTGTGCAGGTGTATGTTGTTTGTGTGCATGCTGGTGGTGTGTCTTGTGGTGCTTGTGTTTGTCTGAGCTACCCTTGAATATTGAGTGGATGGATGCTTGTCTGTCTATGTTCTTTGGCTGGGCCAGGGAAGAGGGGTTTGGGATTGGGAAGAGGAAGGTGGAGGGGGGACAAAAGACAGAGGGTGACTGGCTGCCGTCAGTGTGGAGGCCAGAGCATGAAAGGATCTCTGTAGGCCAGCTGGTGCACCAATAATGCCCTCCAGGAACGCATTGCTCTGTTGTATCTGAGTTGTCTACCCCTACTCCACACCTGCTCAGTCCATCACCAGTAGTCATGTTCCATGAAAGTAAACTCATCTCACTTCAAATACGACACAGCATGCAGGTTTCCAATCACATGCCTAACTTATCATTCTGTACACAACTTACACAATGGCAAACACCTCAGATGAATACACTACTTATGGCAATCCTATACTGTGTGCATCACAAAATGACATAGCAGGTCATTAAAATATCTGTCTAAATACTAGGAAAAGATTAATTAGGGGTTTCTGCACCCACTAATCTGATTAATTGTCACATCTACAACATCTACAACAATTTTATGCAATAGGGGCCTACTTAGCACACAGGATACATCTGCAGACAACCACAGGGAGCATAATTACACCAACAATTCAAAGGAGTCCAGACAATGTCATGAAAGGCTCATAGAAGTCCACCATACAAGCTGAATGTAAACCTCTACATGACAACATCTGAACACCTACATCACTAGCAACTGTCCAGACATGAGATTCCTACTACCTTAGTCCAGAACTAACACTTACACAACTGATTACTAATGTACCCATGAATGACACATACACCTAGAGTCAAGAAAATTGAATGACAACATATCCCACAACACCAACAGGTGTATGTGAAATGGAACACATGCTACACCTTTAAGTCAGGCAGAAATTATCAGAACCGTAACCAAAACCGTCCAAACAGCCTCACATTTGCTAAAATAAAACTGGGAAAAAAGAGATTTCAACATCAAATCAGGCACAAAATATCAATTGACACATGGTGTAGGCAGCAAATAGCATATGTTGTACCAGTAGAGGTATGGTATTGCCCTATGTAGCATGGACAATATACATGGGCTAAGGGATCAGCAGCCTAGCCACTTACCTGCTCACCACCAAATACATTAGGATTAAAGGGATTTGTACACATGCCTATGTAATACCAGGAAATGTCAATGTATTATTGTCACCATGAATTTCATATTATAGGATGTCCACCCTGATCAAACTTCACGTTTTCCAATGTATGCATGTGATAGGACACCTCCTCAATACTCAATCAGGAGTGTAGCAAGTTGGCCATACCAATAACCTGATTGGGATGGCAGCTTCACATGAATTGTCCAACTATTGCAGGACACAGGATTACTTGGCCCTGTTACTCATCTGTCAGACCCAATGTTGCACACAGAGCAGATCCAGTGGAATATGAGAGGCCAGAGACCAAAGAGCTATACAACTTACCATTTTGGTAAATGGACTTGGGAACACTAGGTGGGAAGGATGACACAGCAGGTTATAAATATGTATGGCTGACGAGAGTCACACATATGGCTCAGTTACATGTGCATCTCCACATGCAGTCATACTATTTGGTAGACAAAGGTGATTACATGTTCCCATGCACAATACTATGGCCACATCTGTGTTTGTATGTTGGCAACTGTAGTACCATGTCTTCCTAGTAGTCACCATACCTGTAGCACTTACCACATCATCAGAGCTGCAATACTTAGTCATCATACACTAAACTTTCAGCAGCAAGTTCATGGGTTTTGGCAATACTTACACCCTTGTGGTGGCTGCTGTGCTGCCTTCAAATGCCCATCCACCTCAGGGTAGGCCACCACCAAAATGCAGGCCATTAAGGGGGTCAAGGTCTGATGGGTACCCCTCCCTCATTGGGAGGACATCCCTCAGCTGAGCTTTTGAGGTCTTCCCGGCCCAGCATCTCAGGTCCACCCACCAGTTCCTATAGTGGGTGCTCTGCCGGCAATAGCTCCCCAGGGTCTGCACTTTCTTGGCGATGGCACACCAAATTCCCTTCTTCTGATGGGTGTTGACCTGCATGGATGACACAGTCAAAAGGGCAAAGTAATGTTCACATGCACCATACCAGTAGTAGTGGACAGTACACTTAGATGACAGCAAGTAGGCAAACATCCTCATCCTCTCAACTCACACTCATTTACAAATTATCATCTGCATACATCAACACCTTCACTACTTTACATTTCAGGTACACCATCATACACCACACCTATCACACATTTGTATTGCATTGGACTTACCTGCTCCTTTGGTATACCATATAGCGGTTCATACAGGGATAGGACCTCCTCCATGAGCTTATCTAGCTCTTCAGGGGTGAAGGCAGGGGCCCTATCACCTGCAGGACGTGGCATGATAGCTCCCAGAGGCAGTATACAGCAGCTCAGGTAGTTAAGGTCTTGCTGGCAGCAGTGTCAGGAGTCAAGTGAGCAATACTGCAGAAGATGGCGGTCATGTCTGCCACATGCATGACCATCAACACCGGCAGACATTGCTATTGGCTCAAGTCCGCAAAAGGCAGCAATGCCTTCTGATGCAATTCCCACTGCGGTTGTGACCGCCTACTGCCATGATGACTTCTGCTGGCGAACTTAGTTCACTTCCAAATGTCCAGTACAATAGGTCAGGCGGCTGCCATTTTAAGCACATTTCATGTATTCATAATCTGCGCCATTAACTATACCCAATATTGTACACTAAAACTGTAAGTACTGCCTTTATGTTTAGTAGTCCATTTGTGCCTCTGTGCAGTAAATGCTGTGTTACTGGAGGCCATGTGGTGAAAGCAATGTACACCTACTTGCATTTTCCTATGTGCTTTGAAAACGTATATCATGTGCAACAGTATGTGTAAGACATGTCAAATCAGATGGACTTGCAACCATGTACAGTAACAGATTTATCTGTATTTGTGCAGTTCATTAGTTATTTGAGGGAATGTGCACCAAGGAGGAGGTCAACGGGTCATACTTATGTGTTGTACTGTAGATATCAGAGTTTGTAACCGACCTCAACAGCAGATTTGTGTGAGTTGTTTATCTGACTTTACAAAATGACTGTATGCTGCATGTCACATACTATGTTGACATTTTTTCACATAGTTTTCCTACCATGAGGAGAGAATGACAAACAGCAGTATACTGTCCACTAGTAGACCTGGACACCGTGGAGGAGGGACATTGTATACAGACATATCGGCTGAATCGTCATACTATCATGGATCATCGTGATCAATTGGAGCCAGATCTGATGCCTGCCATTGGCAATCCCTATAGCATACCTCCCATCATTCAAGTCTTGTCAGTGCTACACTTCCTGGCCACTGGGTCCTTTCAGAATACAGTGGCCCTAACTGCAGGAATGTCTCAGCCCATATTCAGTCTAGTTTTGAGGGATGTACTGTGTGCCTTGTTGAAACACCTGGACAGCTACATCAGGTTTCCCCAACGTGCAGATTTGGCCTATGTGGAGGCAGAGTTTTATGCTATGGGACACATTCCACATGTGGTTGGAGCCATAGATGGCACCCATGTAGCCTTGGTTCCCCCCACAGTGCCAATGAAGAGGTGTATAGGAACAGGAAAAACTACCACTCCATAAACGTTCAGGTGCTGTGTCTGGCAGAACAGTACATTTCACAAGTCAGTGCTAAGTATCCAGGATCAGTCCATGTTTCCTTCATCATGGGGAACAGCAATATCCCACTGCTGATGACATGACTCCACACAGAGTGGGCCTGGCTGGTTGGTAAGTTACAACTGAAATGTGTATTTGCAATGTATGTCTCCTGACATCACAATGTTGCATGTCCCACATATATGTGTGTGTTGTTCTACCAATTTGTTCACAGGTGACTCTGGCTATCGAAACCATCCTTGGTTGTTAACACTAGTGAGGTACCCAACCACGCCAGGGGAAGTCTGCTACAGTGAGGCCCACTGGAGGACAAGGCATGTAGTTGAGTGGACTTTTGGGCTTCTGAAGGCAAGATTTAGGTGATTGGACAGATCAGAAGGAGCCTTCCTCTACTCACCCCCAAGGTATGTCATATAATAGTTGCCTGCTGCATGCTCCACAATCTTGCCCTGAGACAACAGATACCGGAAGAAGAAGTAGGTGACTCTAGGGCAGATCTCAGCAATCAGTACTTCAACTGACTAAAAGGTATGTGAAGTAGACATAATGTTGTGGTTCCAATTTGCAACCTGAAGTAGATGGGTAGCATGTCACCTTCTCTTTTGCAACATCTGTGGGGTTGTAGATAGCACCAATGCCTATGAGTAAGTTGTGCATGCAAACTGAAAATATGTATTGTGTACAGAACAGAGTGGTATACAATATCATGTATTGTTATAGCAGATGCAAAGTTACACTTGTGGACATGACTTCTCTGATCTGAGGAGTATATTCTGCTATGTTCCATCCCTCTTCTCAATCAATCAAAGATTTGCCTAGATCTTGTTTGGCTCATCAACCTTGGCATA
The DNA here is from genome assembly GCF_031143425.1 of Pleurodeles waltl. NCBI lineage: Eukaryota > Metazoa > Chordata > Amphibia > Caudata > Salamandridae > Pleurodeles > Pleurodeles waltl. The sequence goes on along the minus strand of NC_090448.1, from coordinate 1,116,862,499 downwards.
TGACAGGCAGTGACAGAAGCAGATGGGAGTTGCAGACAGACATGAGAAGTGGACATGGCTGATGTCAGGTACTATGAGGCTTGATTATGTGGAGTGTGACTAACATTATTAGGACACTGGTGTGGACAAGTGTTTTCCCGTAAAGGTCACCTGTAGGGTACAGGAGGTTGTCAAATGCTGTCATTTGTGTCTGGATATGTGTCTGGCTCATGTGTAAATGTAGGACCATTGCTCTCCCATCACAATGGTAACTGTCATATGTATTCTACCTTGAATGTAGCTGTCAGTGTGTTACTACTTTGCAGACCAATGGGCATGTCACAGGGGATTGACATGGGTGAGTGACAAGCCTACACGTATGTGACCAATGTAAGTGAAAGTTTCCAGGAATGGATAGATCAGTACTGATCTCTATCTGTACCGTGGGATGTATATTTGAAACCTACGGTATGGGTATATGATAAAGCTTTACCAGGTGATACCAAGAACCAATCTGTGTGCCTACTGCCTTGTTGGTAGAGTTACAGGACCCTAACTTCTGTATTGTGTAGTTTAGCAATGTGTTACTCCTTAGCAGACAACCTGATGCTACTCTGAGTCATGGTCTTTGTGCTGTTAGCATATCCATCACTGATTGTGGGTAGTTTACTACCTATTTGGAATCTGTCCTGTGACAAACCTATTGTAATGAGTCTCCTACTGATGGAGTCCACGTATGAGTTCAATTACAATGGGTGTACACTAAAGAGGGACATTAGATAACTTTTTTAAATAGTTTTATATTTTTTCTAAATATTTTCTACATTTTAAATATTCCATACAATTATAACAATTTCATAAAAAAATAGTATATGTTTAACTTAAACATCTAATTAAATCCAAATATAATACTTTGTAAAGATTATGAAAAACATGTATTTTTTTTATGTACATTTTCATGTCCTAAAAATAACATAAAAATATATCTAAATTATATCAAATATAAAAATAAAATAAATATTTAATATAGCAAAATACATTAAGAACTAATTAGCATATCTTAGAATTGTTAACTAATTTATTAAAAATTAAAAATTTAGAACCTAAAACATTTATACATTTTTTTAAACTCTCGCCACCTTTACCCCCAAGTATCCCAACATTCCACTATTAAAAAAGTTGCAATAATTAATAAAAACACATTGAAACAATTAATATGACAAATTTAAACAATTCAATAAATAAAATAAGCATCTATAATAAAAAAAAATATAAACACAGATTTAGAAAACAGGCAATACATTACATACTATTTATCTATAAAAACGAAATTATGTTCAATGTCATATATTACACTGATATTTTTTACAATGATATTATAAATAACACTAAAAATGATATTATTTACTTTTATATTCCTTACCACGGGTTATGTGAAGTCTTGATATTCTTGACACAATATTTCCGCAGCACAATATTTTTTTATCTAATATTTTGTAAAAAAACCTTTAACTACATGTCTCATAATATACTATTATGCTACTTTTTGACTAACTGAGGGAACAACTGTTTAATGTATGCTACAGTTCAATGCGGACCTGGACATAGATGTGAGGTCTGAGATGTGACAATAGTAAAGAATTCACACTTAATTTGTGAGGTTCCAGGTACTGAGCTATCAATGTTTCGAACCCCATAACAGCTTCAGGCTCCAGGGTGGTCTCAACCATGGTCTCTTGTGCAGTGGACACTTGGGGGGCCACAACTAAAGTTATCCGGGATTCCAACAGTCTCATTGCCACCTTTTCTTTAGTATGTGACCTGAAGTTATACCACGTCTTATGGACCTCATCTATGGAGTGGTGGGTGACTTCAACAGAATTACTTTTTGTTTGCATTTCTTGCCTGATCTTTTTCTTTTGAGAGTCTGGGACTGTCATGGATGCCCTTCCAATCTGTACCTCATGGTTCTCACAGCACTCTTCCTTCAGGCACAATCTCCAACTCCCTTTCAGAAAATTTAAATTTTCATTTTCTGCATCCTTTTCTCCACTTTGTCTGGCCGTTGTTGCAGGTGGACCTTCTTTGGGGTTTGTATACTTGTCATTTAAGTGGCAGCTGAATTCCATTTCACCTCAACATTCACTCAGGTTGGCCTCCAAGCAGGTCTTGTGAGGCACCTATTGTTTCGGAGGTGATTACCCATGACCAGGAAGCGTGTTTTCTCTATTTGCAGTCACATTCACAATTTGCGACTCCAGTGGCAATTTCGGAAATCACTAATAGCAATTTCCAAAATTATGATGGACTTAGTAATGACTCGCAATCTGTGTGCTCAAATTGTACTTACAGAAAAAATTGTGATTTCGTATTTGCAATTCATAGAGTTTTGCAATTAGGAAGTTTCAAATCTTTATGTTTGTATGTCTATTCCTAAGCCCCTTTTCCGTTATAAATATGAAACGGATAAAAAATTTCTTTTTACTCGGAAGGTATTAGGAAACATATGGAAAAAAACAAAAAGAAAAGAATTAAACCTGAAAACAGTAGGTTAAATGAAAAAAGGCAGGCTGTGTTAGTCTCTTTAAACTGCAAACTAGATAAGAGGATATGGAGCAGCTATGTTGAGTAGAGTGAGTGGCTGCACAAAAGAGGGAACAAACGTTCGTAAAGCCAATAGGTCTTTCTTTAATGTGCTAACCTTTGCATAAACACAAATGCACACAGACTATTTTAGTTGATTCACTGTTTGTGCCTCTTGGGAAACTGACCTATTATTTATTCCCCAAGCTTGCAGAGCCGCCTGCCACCAGCACCATGCATGAACGCAACTTTTGGAAATAAAGTCCATGGCACAGAAGTAGGAGGTACAGAAATAAACAGAGTGCACTGTCATTAAAGCCAGGCCTATTGGCTTTACTCATGCTTGTTTTGTTTAACATTGTCTACATTCTGCAGAAGTTTAGCAAAGTATTAGTGACAGTGATGAGGCAAGGCCAAATCAAACAATCACATACTTCTGTCTGAACATGGACTTCATCTCCCACCTACCCTTATCCTTGATCAAAGCGGTGGCAGCCAGTTAACATCTTCTCTTCTCAATAATAAAGCAATGGATCCTAAGGGCCTAGTACATATTTATTGACAAGAATGAAATCCAAAGCAGTAAGGGGGTCATTCTGACCTTGGCGGACGGCAGAGGCCGTCCGCCAAGGTACCGCCGTCAGAACACCGCGGTCGAAAGACCGCGGCGGTGATTCTGACATTTGCCCTGGGCTGGCGGGCGGCCGCCAAAAGACCGCCCGCCAGCCCAGGGCAAATCAACCTTCCCACTAGGATGTCGGCTCAGAATTGAGCCGGCGGAGTGGGAAGGTGCGACGGGTGCAGTTGCACCCGTTGCGTATTTCAGTGTCTGCTGGGCAGACACTGAAATACTTTTTGGGGCCCTCTTACGGGGTTCCCTGCCGTGCCCATGCCATTGGCATGGGCACGGCAGGGGCCCCCAGGGGCCCCGCGGCACCCCCTACCGCCATCCTGTTCATGGCGGGAGAGCCGCCATGAACAGGAAGCGGTAGGGGGTGTCAGAATCCCCATGGCGGCGGAGCGCGCTCCGCCGCCATGGAGGATTCAGACGGGCAGCGGAAAGTCGGCGGTACACTGCCGACTTTCCGTTTCTGGCTGCGGCTGAACCGCCGCGGTCAGAATGCCCAGCGGTGCACCGCCAGCCTGTTGGCGGTGCTACCGCCGACCTCCGCCATGGCGGTAATTACCGCCATGGTCAGAATGACCCCTAACTGTCTTGTAATTACTGATCGTTTAACTATTTAGGTTATAAGCGTTGTTTTACCTAGGCCCTCAAAATAAGGCTCTATTTTAGGCAAATCTCAGGCTAGCATTAAATGGTCCTCTTGCCACCTGCAAGCATTGAATGTATTTAGCTGTGCACTGGACAGATGACAGAGAAAAACCCAAACTCCCACAGTATGTCGCTTTCACAGTAGGGAAGATAAAAAGCCCTGGAGCAGGGAAATTGTATACCGATACTTGTATCTCCCAGGAAAACCGCAACCTCAAAATAGCCATTTATTTGTTTTTGCCTACATGCCAAGCTTTCCAAACACCAATCCTGATCCTCCCCTGAGCAATACTGTAAAGATCATATTTGTACCTTTAGTAGAAAATTGAGGCATTCTGACACAACGTCTGATAAGTGCCTATGACTAATCATTAAATTGGCATCTTCGTGTGAGTTCACCTCAGAGGTTAGCTGTCTGCAGAAAAATAGAGGGGGGAACAGTATCCCAAATGCAGCTGTCATGGTGTCCTTTGAATCATTAACTAGCAAATGTATCGATTTGCAATACAGGATGCAGTCTTTCTTTCATGCATGTGATTTTGGAGGAGAACCAGTTACCGCTTCAGCCCATACCATAATAAGGCCTCTGGGTTGGGCAGAGGCGTCTTGAGAATCGTTGGGCCCCCTTCTCAGGTCAGCTGAACAGGCTTTGTGTTGTGCAAGACTGAATTCTGATGTAGCAGACTGGCAAGCTACACAGGTCCAGTGAAATGTGGGAGGCATAGCTTGCCCATCCCAACTTGTAATTTTTAAGTTGAGTTGCACGAGAGGGTTTCCATATTTCCTAGAGAGGCTAAAGCTGGGCACCAGCAAAAAGACAATTTTGACACACTCTATGAGTGGTCAGTTGTAATTATGACAATGGTGAATGATTATATGTGTCCGTCTCAGTTTGGTAGACTACGCAGTCTGTGAATTGGAGGACTACTCTGTGTAGTCTTGGCTTAGACGCAAGTTGTTTCTTCTGAATCTCCAAATATCACGTCTGTCAGATAACATACACCTATATTGCTTTGAAACATTTGGGCAACATTAAAGTGAAGACACATGTTCATTGTTATAAGGAAATGATTTAGCCATCTTGCTCATCCGCCTACTTTTATTTAGCCTGCTGTAGAACTCCACTTTCACAGTACGCATTGTAGAGAGGACATGTTCTATTTATAACAAGTACTATGTTTGACCAGATCTCCGTGATCTTTAATTAAGGTGAGCTTTAATTGTCACTTATTCATGTGGTAGAAATTAGGGTTAGCTGCCCACTTTCTGTACAATTACTAGGTTGTCCAACCATGATCTAGTTTGGTATCATTATTCATGTCCTGGAACAAGCAAAATAGAGGCCCTTAGAACTGAAGCACTTACCTGCAGAGTGCTGGGGACCGGTCTGTGAATAGCACTTGATGGCAATGGGGGTGAGAGGGGAAAATCAGTGACAGGGCAGTCTCCAATCGCCTTATGTGTGTTTGTCCTGTCTAGATTTCTCTTCCCCTGTGCACCATTTGCTGCTGCAGCACAGGCTATCATGAGGTAACACATTTAGGTGGAGTAAAGGGGAGTTTGCTGGAGGGCTGTTCCTTTGGAAGATGCAATACTGAATAAGTATAATTGCAGTTTGACTGGTGCTCGGCATCAGAGTGTACCTCAAATGCCACTCTGATGTCAAGGACGAAAATCAGGCTTGCTACTAAAAAAAGGGTAAGGGGTGAGGTGAGGGGCGGTAATATTAAGGATTATTATGGTTAGTTCAATTTCATTATAATATAGCGCATTTTGAGTAATTATTTGGAAGGTTATGGTAACACCTGATAGATTTCAAGCTCACTGTGAGTTGACAAAGAGTTTGAAAAGGAAGCTGATCTCTGGATAAGCACCTGAATGTCTAAAAGGTATCCAGGAGAGACCGCTAGAATGGTGGTTTAGGTTCCCCTCTTCAGAGGGAAGGGGAAGTTCAGAATAAGTTCTCCAAAACAGAGTTTTGAGGACAGGGATTCTCAGACCACTTCTAAGCAGAATAAAACTTTGGGTGGGAAGATACTCAGGATGCCATATCATCAGGCCCAGTGTTATGACTGTCTACAGACAAGACACAAGAAGGGAAAACACTGTATGTATCCTGAAGTCACCTTCAGGTGGGCGCTCCAGAAAGGTGACTAGTGTAGCCCTAGGGGTAAATTTTTCCATAGGAGGAGAAAGTAGAACTTATTACATAGCTGGAGGTGGAAGGTAGGCTGATGATATGATGATAACTGAGGGTGGTAGACATCACTTACAGGAAGTCACAATGAATGGGTCCCCTTTCATTGCTCTGCAGCATACCTGCACCATCCAAAGCATGGTGATAGCAAAGCTAGTTTCTCCAGAAAAGTATCTGCCAGCATAGGTCTGTAGGTTAACGCAGGCCCATGGGCAGGATAATGTCCACCCTCAGGCCATGGTATGGGAAGGGTTACTTATTGTCAGTCCCTAGATGCCCATGTCTGCATCCTTGGCAGTTAGCTCCCACAGTTGAGAAAAATCCAGTGGTTACTGCCCAGGGTGTCCTGAAAGCACAGATTTCTAGGGGCACCGCCCCTATACAGAGAGTGCAGGGGACCTGATGAAAAGTGAAGGGTGGGAGGTGGAGGCCATCTACACTGGGAGGACCTAAGTGTCAAGGTTACCCATTCTGAGAGGAGAAAAACCCAAGACTGACATTAGTGAGGCAACTTGTGACCTGGAAGTGCTGTCTGTGCTGTCTCAGAGTCAGTGACAGGAGCCCTAGGACAGGTACACTCCCTACATGACACTGACACTGTAGCCTGAGTGTAACAGTGCAAACCATGCACTGTGACTCGCTAAAATCACTCCTTTTGAAGGTAAAACATCCCTTTTAAAAATGAGTAAGTCACCACTATGTGAGCCTTCTAGTCCGCTAGGTTGGTTGCATCGAATTTTAAAATGGGGGCATGAAGAAAATTAACACTAGCTGTCCTTTGTAGAAAAACAGAGTACAGATAAAAATACTAATAATGTATCTCGGCAATGGGACCAGGTAGAAGAATATTTACACCTCTATTCTAAATAGTTATTAAAGATCAAAATTAATGGTGAAGTTGGATTTTTAATAAATATTAATGAGAATTTTCCTTTTTTTTAACCTTTAGGAAAAAACTTTTAGAAACCTTTCCCTGCCTGAACTGTCAGAAGGCTAATTATGTTAAGTCTCTGCCAACTCCTGGGTGTCAAGAAAGGTGTGAAATGCATCCCAAGAGCAAACAATATACTGACCTGAAGAAGCAGACAGGACTCCTCCGAACTGCACTGAATATTTAGGTTGTGAGCATCCTTTTTGAAACTACAGTGCCAGGTTGACAAGTCTGTTGACCCTCTTGTAACACTTGCAGCATTCTTGTAAAGGATGGAACAAGACAATTCTCAAGGATTCCCTGTCTGGTTGCTGAAGGAGCCTGTTTTAGTCTTACCAGATGTCTGTCACTGAGGTAGGCCTGGTTACAGTGCCTAACTAAACTGTATTTTAATGTTAGATGTGGGGGAATGCTCATATTACCATAGTACACTCCCACACACCCCCAGCCCTCAAAGCATATGTTTAATGTGACCAAAGACTTTGCCATTTTGAAAATGCCCTGACACTGAGTTTTGGGCCTGCTAGCATTAAAGCAAACAGGAACTGCTGCAAATGTGGGTAGGGTTACCCATGGGAACTTTTATCACATTGGTAGGGCGTGCCCAGGAGTCACTCCCACACACTGGTTAGTGCCAGGTACACATGTGGCACCTCCAGAAATCCACTGCCAAAGAGTTTCTAGAACTGCGAAAGATCAGAAGAAGACTGGACCAGCTGGACATGAGAGGAGCCCTGAAGCATGGGAGCTGCTCCCTCTTGTAACCAAAACAAAGATGTGGTCTCCAAGGGTCAGGTGGCTGACTTCCTGTGTAGCTACAGAGAGACAATATGCTGCAAAAGGATTTTTCCTTGAACTATTCAGCTGACTAATCGGAATCCAGCTGACCAGTGGCAATTAGACCTGGACTGGACCCTGTTGTTTGCCTCTGCCTGACGCCCTCTAAGTCTCTAAAGGCCTCGTCTGAGGTCCTGGAGGCTTTCAAATTATACTCCTGTGGTCAACTGGGACTTAAAAGGCTAAAGGCCTGGATTAGAATTTGACAGGTAAATTACTCCATCTCAACGGTGACTGATATACTGTCCGTACAAATCTAAATCTCATAGGATAGAATGGAATTTACATTTTGGCAGATGGGATAACCATCACCGTTGTGATGGAGTAACCCAGCCGCTGAGTTTTAAATTAGGCCATAAGGGCTTGATTATGATCTTGGTAGACAGGGTTACTCCGTCACAATCGTGATGGATATCCTATCCCCCAAATTACAATTACAATATATCCTATGGAACTTTTAAAATGGTGGACGGAATATTCGCCACGTTTGTGACAGCATATTCCATCTGCCAAGATGGTAATCAGTTCCTAAGTCAGATCATAAATTATTTGACCAGGGTGAACCTGGTTGGTGTATCTGACCTGTGCTCCATCAAGGTCAGCCTCTAATTGTGCCTTGGTCCTGGACTACTGCAGCCACTGATTTACTAGTAATGGTGCTATCTGCTCTTGGTGCTATTTCTACTTAAAACTTTAAAAATCCTTATCTCCCTTTCCCTTTACTGAATTTTGTCATGTGCTATTTTCTTTATTACATTTCACTTTATTCTTCCACTTTGGTTTAGGATTGATATTGCTTTACATTTTGAGTTTACTACTATTTTTGTGGCGCATAAATATTTTACACATGGCCTTAAGTTTAACCTGTGGAGGAGGTGGAGCTCAGGTTAATTTAATGTCTTTGAGGGTTCATCCTAGCAAGTGTTTTATCTTTATTCCTGGAGGTGGGCAGTCACCTCCCCAGATAATAATCTAATTTCTTCCACGTACAGAAAGGTTCTAGTAGCACAGGGCTGGCATGGTTATTTCCCATTCTGAGGGCAAAATTTCATAATGGATGGATGTAGATGTAGGAGGGGGATACTGACCGCAAACAGAAATTTCAGACCTCTGGCATTTTCACACTTAAATCCAGCCAACTCTTAATCAGTGTTTTAATCTTACATTCTTATCTGGTTGATAAAATGAGCATAATTTGTGTCATAGTGACATCATCCACTGTTTCAAGAGGCAAATTTACAGTGTGTGATATGTGTTAACTATAATACTGTTGCTATAACGATGACCTTCACATTCTCCCCCAAAAGGTAACTACATTTTTGAAGGATGTACCGAAAAAAAACTAATGTCTGGTTTGAATAATTTTGCAAGATGGCTCAACATCTTTGTTACTGTTTCAAAAGTGCTTGGGCACATGATATCCTAAATACAGTCCACCCTCTGTCACCTCGGATGTCCTCAGTTTTAGATGTTTAATCTGAAAGAAGTACCATTATTTTAAATCATCAGTTTGTTTTGAAAAGACACTTGTGCTCACTTGCTCTAAAATGACTAGTAACATTTTTCGAGACAAATTCCCTTGGTTTGTGTTATAAGCCTCTAATGAGGTCCTACATGCGCCCACAACAGACACCACCTGCAGGGCTCGTTTTAGGGCTTGTGGCGCCCTGTGCGACAGCCTTTTTTTGCATCCCCACCCCATGACCACCTTCTCAGATTCGCTCACTACCACCTAGCAAATCTACCCTTCATTTCTTCGTAGCTCCCCTTTCACATACATATTTGTTTCAAAGCGCTTGTAAAGGCTGGCTTCAGTAAGCCACTCAGCTATCCACATAAAATATAGTTCTATTCTTTGCAGCAGGCATATTAACCATCTATGCTACTTTATGGCGAGTCAAAGCTTCTGCTGGACAAAACTCCCATCTCTCCCCTAGCAGGAACATTAATCACAAGAAGCATCTTGACATTTTAATTGTTTTCTGAAGGCTGGACGCACAAGGAACTTTTGAACAGGTGCTTTTCAATCGCAAGTTTTGAAAGTCGATGCTAAACCCAGCACCCCTGCAATCCAGGTCGCCCTAAAGCCGGCCCTGACCCTGGTGTTCTTGTGCACGTGGCACCGGCGTGAAGCAGCACGGGTCAACATGAGGCGACAAGAGTCAGCGAAAGTCACCCTAAATCAGCGTGAGGCAGCATTGAACAAGCCCTTCTCAGGGCCATAGTAAACATTACACAGCTGCTAAACATCAGCAAAGCATTTAATGTGGCACTTCAGTAAATGTTCAGTGTGCTCATTAAGGACACATTGACATTCCTGCAGTCAGGTGGCAGACACTGTTGTAAATGGTGTCTCTCTTAATGTTATAACCTTTGGGAGACTAATTGCGTTAACTTGCGTTTCGTGACGAGCCTTTCCACTTAAAGCAGACGGAAGTATACAGGCTTAATAGTAGTTTATAAGCAGAAATGTTCGTCGCTAAAAGCATTGCTGGCACTATAGACCTTTTGGCCTAAATATAATCTTTCAAAGGGAGAACGAGTGCTTATTTGGCAGTCTAAAAACGCTCATATTTATTTTCTATGTAGAGCTTTCTGATGTTGTCTTACACGTTCTAGAGCTGTAAAGTCTGCTTCCTGTGAGCCTGATAATATCTTAGAAATGCTATTTGCCTAATTGTAAGGATTTGAAACTTGGCGTTCGTTTCAAATGTTAACACCATTAAGTTATATGCTAATGATCAGAAACCTTAGCGTGGCCTTTCAATGTAGAAAAAGGACCATTTTGCTTAGACCTGCATCTGTAACAATCAGCAACAATGGGCATTCTAGAATGTTCGTTTCTTTGATGATATCAGGGTTTTTTTAAATCTACTGTGACATCATTCCCTGGCTGCACCCTTCAAGGACTTTGGCGTTTGGCAGACAATGTACCAGTTTTAAATGCATTGGAGTACTCTTCCTGCCAGACCCTCTATCAACTTGCCTCATTTAGAGATGGGTAGACTTTATCCATTCCATCAACAGAGCTGACAAACCAACAGCGGTAGGTATTATCGGAGGAAGGACATTCTACCACCCGCCTCACTTAGGGTGAAGAGAGTAATGCATTTTTTTCCGGTTCATCACAGCTCAGCTGGAGGTGAGGGACAGGAAAAATATATAAAGTTTGGTGGACAACCACCAACACAGGCAGCAGCCGTTGACCATACTTTATGTACACTGAAAGAACTGCTGTGGCAACAGTTCCTTTCAATGTATAGAGAAGGCCATGTCATAGACATAAACAGTACACATCATTGTAGGTACATAAAGCCAATATGATGTAGTATTTCAGTATACAATGAAACAAGTGTGCAACCAATGTAACCGCTAAACTTCAAACATGTTAAAGATGTATTAAGGTCACAGGTCCCCTTGGTTTGTTCAATTTCTGTCACACAGTAGATATCATTTAACTCAAAAGTGTCAGATTCCCTGTGTAATGCATATGTCTATATCATCAACACATCATGTTAGAATACACACACATGCATTCTCAAGTCCCAAACATAAAAATATATATACTTTTAGTGTAACTAGCGAGTACCAGGATGAATGCTTGCCCCAAAAACAACATATCCATCACAAGTGTACAACAATAATGTATGCACCATAGAAATATATAAAAGTTACAACCTGTGCATGTCACTGTCAGAAATGAGAATAACTGCATGTCACACACATTGGCATAAGTAACATCATCAGCATCCAATTACTAATAATCTAAAATCAATGCCAGGACAAAGGTATGGAAAATAAATGAATTGGGTCTCTCAATTATGGTGGTGTCAGCACTGGAACCACGTTGGCCAGCTGCTTCCCTGCCAACGTGGCCAATGTCTCCTCTGCCTGCCCGTGATGATGCTGAAAAGACAGATACAACAGTTTGAGTATACCTGTGCAAATAGGACTGTACAAGAACTTTGCTCACAAAACATTTGTAAAGTCTGCATATTTAACCAGCTTCAAGGCTCTCAAACATGGCTTCTTTATTATTAGTATCTCATGCATGTAGGGAAAATTTTCTTAAACCATTTGCTCACAGTTTTGAAATTCTCCATGCTAGCTCCTATATCATGTATGCCCTTGTCTCTTATCCACTTTTATTTCTATGCATGAACTGCGCCAAACCTCTGATTTCAAGAGGTTTGTTGTTTAGAATACTGAACTTTATGACCCCAACAATTACAGTAACTATCAATGTATTTATTCAGTGTGTTTACAAGGTCAAATATTTTGCATCATTTACATTCACCAAACACTTAAATATGGATCAATGTGTGTCTACAAATACCGCAATGTTGTACCAATAACTCCATCCAATAGTCAATGTCCTGACATTAAGGTCAGGCATCCGCCACTTTAGGATGTGAAGCAGTGTATTTTCAAATTGTTTGTGCATCGCCAACACTCGAAAAGGTGGCTAGTTTGTTTACTAATGTCAGATACATTAAACACTGTTTTTGCAAATGAGTGACACATTAAAAAGTGTACCCTTACTGTGCTTAACCTGTTCTGTGCCTTGGACGAGGTCACCTCGTCCAAGGCTACAGTTCCCCTGTGCCTTGGACGAGGTCACCTCGTCCAAGGCACACCGGAACTTGGGGGAGCGCTAGCTCCCCCAAGGCGGGGATGGAAGGGGAAGACCTTCCCCTTCCACCCCCGACCCCCCCCGGCAATCTGATGACGTCAGCGCGTGCACAGCGCGCCTATGTCATCAGGTGTTGCCGGACGCGGTGGAAGCCATTTGCTTCCAGCGCGTCGAGGAGGAAAGGACCCAAAAGGTGAGTCCATTCCGTTTTTTTTTTTTTTTGGGGGGGGAAACAGACACGGGGGGAAAGGAAAGGCTTTTTCCTTTCCCCGTGTGCCTGTTTTCACAAGATTCCTGCTCCACTAGACACCAGGGATTTTCTTGCCTATGTTTCTTTTGGGGGCGACCCCTTGGGCAAGGGTCGCCCCCCCCGGGGGTCATTTTTTTTTAGTGTTTGCCCCCCCCCCTAGGGGCAGATCGCCTTTTTTTTGTCGGATCTGCCCCCGGGGGGGGGAGGGGGGCGAAATCCACTAGACACCAGGGATTTATTTTTAGTGTAAAGTTTCTTTTGGGGGCGACCCCTTGGGCAAGGGTTGCCCCACTGGGGGGCTATTTTTTTTAGTATTTCGCCCCCCCCCCCTGGGGGGGCAGATCGCCGATTTTTTGGCGGATCTGCCCCCAGGGGGGACGAAATCCACTAGACACCAGGGATTTTGTTTTTATTGTGTTTTTTGGGGGCAACCCCTTGGGCAAGGGTCGCTTCCCTGGGGGGCTATATTTTTTTTTCTGTTTCGGCCCCCCCGATGGCAGACCAGCCCTTTTTTTGGACGATCTGGCCCCCGGGGGGTGGAAGCACACTAGGCGCCAGGGATTGTGTGGTGTGTGTGTGTGGTGTGTGTTGGGGGCACCCCTTGGGCAACGGTCGCCCCCCTAAAGTGGGGAAAGTTCGTATTGGCCATCTCTGCCCCCTTTGGGGGCAGATGGGCCTATTTTTGTAGGCCCATCTGCCCCCAAGGAGGGCAGAAACCACCAATATGCCAGGGATTTTTTTTTTTGTTTTGTTTTGTGCTGGGGGTGGGTCGCCCCCTAAAGGGGGCACAGAGGTGTTGCCCATTTCTGCCCCCCTTAGGGGCAGATTGGCCAATTTTTTTATGCCCATCTACCCCCGAGGGGGGCAGGATCCACTTAGGTACCAGGGACAACTTCTAAGTTCTTGGTGGTGGGGTGTTTGTCAACTGGCGAAGTATTTGTATTTGTGATTATAACAATTTATTTCTTATTTTTCTTCTAGTTCAACGCTTTTGCTTCCTTTGCTGTGGATCCTTGCGGTTTTGGCAGTAGTTGTCCTGCGATTTGCATAGTTGCATGTTTTAGGTAAGTGAAAGCAATTTACTCCAAAGGAGTATTGTTGACATGCATGAATTACATGTTTGTAGGTGGTGTACTAAATGCAGTATTGTGTGTTTGACATTGTCCTTAGATTTGAGCACAGTGATGTTTGTGTTGTCATATGTCTAATTAGCTTTTTTCTTTTTTCTTTTTAGTGGGATATCATTGGTGATTGCTGTGTCTGTGCAGAGTAGTTGCTTGGTGAGTAGCTTTTTCAGGCAAGTGAGTGGTATAGTTTTTTGTAGTACATAACTCTTTGTTATAAAGCTACACTTTGTTTATTACTTATTTTAGTGCTAGTTGTTGTTGGCAATCCATTTGTTGTTAGTGAGGATCATGGCTAGCCGAAAAGTGACCGCTCAGCAGGTTGTTCGCATGCTCTTTGAGTCGTCTTCAGACCATGATTACGACACTGACTCTGCATCTGAGGCAGAGGAGGAAGCAGGAGATTCTGGAAGTGAGTTTTCTGTCCTAGAGTATTCTTCTGATGAGGAAGCTACTCTCAGTGCAGATGAAGGGCCTGTGTTAGAGGAGGACATTGATGTGCCAAGAGTGCAGCAGCCTGGGGCTGAAGGGTTTCACATTAGAAGACCTGACACCTGGATTGCCCCAAATATGGAGCAGCCACAGTTACCAGCATTTACTGGTCTCCCAGGGTGTAGAGTTAATACGGAAAACTTTTTGCCTGTCCATTTCTTTCACTTTTTTATGGACGATGTATTTTTGGAAGAGATTGAGGAGCAGACAAATGTGTATGCAGAGCAATATTTGCGGGACAACGCTGCCAGACTTAAGCCTCAGTCTAGAGCTACTCAGTGGGTTCCCACATATCTGGAAGAGATGAAAAAGTTTTTAGGTTTGTCTTTTTTGATGGGGTTGATCAGGAAGCCGTCACTGGCTTCTTATTGGTCTACTAGTCATTTGATGGCAACTGCTATATTTCCTGCAACTATGACACGTAATCGGTATTTGCTTCTTCTTCGTATGCTGCATTTTGTAGACAATGCTTTAGCCTTGCCACGAGATCACCCTGATTGTGACCGTCTTTTTAAGATTAGGCCTGTCCTTGATCATTTTGTGGATCGGTTTTCAGAGGTCTATGTTCCAGGCAAAGAGATAAGTGTGGACGAGTCTTTGGTCCTTTTCAAGGGGCGTTTAGTTTTTAAGCAGTACATTCCTAGTAAGAGGGCACGGTATGGGATTAAATTGTATCTGCTGTCAGAAAGCAGTACAGGATATGTGTATAATTTCCAGGTCTACACTGGTAGGGATTCCAGTATTGACCCTCCTGGTTGTCTGGCCACTTTTGGAGTTAGCGAAAACATTGTGTGGGAACTTGCTAGACGGCTGTTTAACAAAGGTCACAATTTGTACGTATATAATTTCTACACTGGAGTGCAGTTGTTCAAGGAGTTGTTTAGAGTGGACACTGTGGCTTGTGGCACAATCCGTTCTAACCGGAAAGGCTATCCAAGGGAGCTTGTCTGTAAAAAACTTGAGAGAGGACAGTGCAGTGCCTTGTGGAATAATGAGCTTCTAGCTCTGAAATTTTCAGACAGGAGGGATGTTGTACATGCTATCGACCATCCATGATGAGAGTACTTCCCCTGTGGCTGCTTGGGGTCAGGTTGCGGAAGTGCGCAAACCTGCGTGCATTTTGGACTACAATAGGCACATGGGTGGTGTTGATAGAGTAGATCAGAGGATGGAACCTTACACTGCTCTTCGTAAGTCTTATGTGTGGTATAAAAAGTTAGCCCTACATTTATTTCATTTGGCAACTTTTAATGCCTTTATTGTATACAAGGATTGTTCACCTGAGTCAAGGATGACATTTGTTAAATTTCAGGAGTCGGTCATAGAAAGCCTTATTGTGGTGGAACCGGCAAGAGTTCCTAGAGTAGAAGTGGTGGAGGATGTGGCTAGATTGAAAGATCGGCACTTTCCAGATCACATTCCTCCCACTCCCAAAAAAGACTTGCCCACAAAGAAATGTAGAGTATGTGCCCGGAGATTAATCCGGAGGGAGAGCCGATGTACTGCCCCGAATGCCCTTCAAAGCCTGGGCTGTGTGTGCCCAGCTGTTATAGAAGTTACCATACCAAAAAAAAATTCTGGGAAATACCGTGAGCGTAAGCTGTCTGTTTTATATTTTCATATGTTTCACGGTTGGCATCTCTGTCGTATTTAGTTAGAGCTTTTGTGTTTGTAGTTTTGTGCTTATTTTATAATTAGTGGTTTCTTTGTTGTTTATAAACAAAAAAAGTGATGGCGGTGTGCGTGGGGTGGCGCTTGGCTGGCAGTGTGCGTGGGGTGGCGCTTGGCTGGCGGTGTGCGTGGGGTGGCGCTTGGCTGGCGGTGTGCGTGGGGTGGCGCTTGGTTGGTGGTGTGCGCGGGGTGGCGCTTGGCTGGCGGTGTGCGTGGGGTGGCGGTTGGCTGGCGGTGTGCGTGGGGTGGCACTTGGAAAGCGGTGTGCTTGGGGTGGCGCTTGGCTGGCGGTGTGCGTGGTGTGGCGCTTGGCTGGCGGTGTGCGTGGAGTGGCGCTTAGCTGGCGGTGTGCGTGGGGTGGCGCTTGGCTGGTGGTGTGCGTGGGGTGGCGCTTGGCTGGCGGTGTGCTTGGGGTGACGCTTGGCTGGAGGTGACAGACAAACGCCAATCCACACTCCCATCAGCTGGTGTGATTCTTGTATCAGGCATGTGGGCATATGTAAGTGATGGGCCCTTGAGTGGCGCGGTCTGTCGATGTGAGTGTTGTAATGTGCTGGGCCCGTGGCTGGCGGTGTGAATGGTCTTGTGCGTGTCATGTATGAAAGGTGTGTGAATGGACTGTAAAGCGGTTGGTGCCTTATCGAGGCTTTACAGCTCACGAGCTATGAGTCATTGGTTCAGTTTTTTGCCTTTCAGTTATTAACAGTGCATTTCATTTTTGTGAAATCTCTTGTTAATAAAATTTGATCCACTGAACCATCACTCACCCTTGTGCTAAATCTAACCAGTATGTGTGGTAAAAATGACAAAACCTGCTCTGCTGTAATCAGGCGTCGCAGCACACCTGTGACACGCTAGGTGCCTCGGGTGGGACCCCGATGATGAAGCATGCCACCAACTTGGTTGGTGGGTGAGGGGTCTTTTTCACATAACCTAAGTGTGTTTCTTTTCACAATTTTAGTGTTTGGCACATCACGGACGTATGTGCACACATCAAAATGATATATTACAAAAATACCTGTGTTTGGGGGGGAGGGCCCACCTATGTTTTTGGTCCTGGGTGCGGCCTTCATCTAGGGAAACCTACAAAACCCAGACATTTTTTAAAACTAGACACCCCAAGGAGTCCAGGGAGATCTGGCTTGCGTTGCTCCCCCAACATTTTCTTACCCAGACTCCTCTGTAAACCTCAAAATTTGCATAAAAAAGCATATTTTCCTGACTTTTCTTAGTAGGATCACCACTCCTGCACAAAATTCCTACTCCCCAGTTTTCCCCTCAGTCTCCAAAGTAAAATGACACCTCACTTATGTGGGTCCCCAAAGCAGAGTCCGTCTAAAGATGTATAAAAGAATATGTCCTTATAAACTCGCTGTGCTATCCCCTCTATCTCTACAGGTTTTGGGCCTTATTCTGTTGCAGGCACCTGGCCCACCCACACAAGTGAGGTATCATTTTTATCGGGAGACTTGGGGGAACGCTGGGTGGAAAGAAATTTGTGGCTCCTCTCAGATTCCAGAACTTTCTGCCACAGAAATGTGAGGAACATGTGTTTTTTTGGCCAAATTGTGAGGTTTGCAAAGGATTCTGGGTAACAGAACCTGGTCAGAGCCCCACAAGTCACCCCATCTTGGATTCCCCTAGGTCTCTAGTTTTCAAAAATGCACAGGTTTGGTAGGTTTCCCTAGGTGTCGGCTGAGCTACAGGCCAAAATCCACAGGTAGGCACTGTTTTCTTTAAAAAAATGGGATGTGTCCACGTTGCGCTTTGGGGCGTTTCCTGTCGCGGGCGCTAGGCCTACCCACACAAGTGAGGTATCATTTTTATCGGGAGACTTGGGGGAACGCTGGGTGGAAGGAAATTTGTGGCTCCTCTCAGATTCCAGAACTTTCTGCCACAGAAATGTGAGGAACATGTGTTTTTTTAGCCAAATTTTGATGTTTGCAAAGGATTCTGGGTAACAGAACCTGGTCAGAGCCCCACAAGTCACCCCATCCTGGATTCCCCTGGGTCTCTAGTTTTCAGAAATGCACAGGTTTGGTAGGTTTCCCCAGGTGCCGGCTGAGCTAAAGGCCAAAATCTACAGGTAGGCACTTTGCAAAAAAACACCTCTGTTTTCTTTCAAAAAATTGGATGTGTCCACGTTGCGCTTTGGGGCGTTTCCTGACGCGGGCGCTAGGCCTACCCACACAAGTGAGGTATCATTTTTATCGGGAGACTTGGGGGAACGCTGGGTGGAAGGAAATTTGTGGCTCCTCTCAGATTCCAGAACTTTCTGCCACAGAAATGTGAAGAACATGTGTTTTTTTATCCACATTTTGAGGTTTGCAAAGGATTCTGGGAAACAGAACCTGGTCAGAGCCCCACAAGTCACCCCATCTTGGATTCCCCTAGGTCTCCCGTTTTCAGAAGTGCACAGGTTTGGTAGGTTTCCCCAGGTGCCGGCTGAGCTAGAGGCCAAAATCTACAGGTAGGCACTTTGCAAAAAACACCTCTGTTTTCTTTCCAAAAATTGGATGTGTCCACGTTGCGCTTTGGGGCGTTTCCTGTCGCGGGCGCTAGGCCTACCCACACAAGTGAGGTATCATTTTTATCGGGAGACTTGGGGGAACGCTGGGTGGAAGGAAATTTGTGGCTCCTCTCAGATTCCAGAACTTTCTGCCACAGAAATGTGAGGAACATGTGTTTTTTTAGCCAAATTTTGAGGTTTGCAAAGGATTCTGGGTAACAGAACCTGGTCAGAGCCCCACAAGTCACCCCATCTTGGATTCCCCTAGGTCTCTAGTTTTCAGAAATGCACAAGTTTGGTAGGTTTCCCTAGGTGCCGGCTGAGCTAGAGGCCAAAATCTATAGGTAGGCACTGCAAAAAACACCTCTGTTTTCTTTAAAGAAATTGGATGTGTCCACGTTGCGCTTTGGGGCGTTTCCTGTCGCGGGCGCTATGCCTACCCACACAAGTGAGGTATCATTTTTATCGGGAGACTTGGGGGAACGCTGGGTGGAAGGAAATTTGTGGCTCCTCTCAGATTCCAGAACTTTCTGCCACAGAAATGTGAGGAACATGTGTTTTTTTAGCCAAATTTTGAGGTTTGCAAAGGATTCTGGGTAACAGAACCTGGTCAGAGCCCCACAAGTCACCCCATCTTGGATTCCCCTAGGTCTCTAGTTTTCAGAAATGCACAGGTTTGGTAGGTTTCCTTAGGTGCCGGCTGATCTAAAGGCCAAAATCTACAGGTAGGCACTTTGCAAAAAACACCTCTGTTTTCTTTGAAAAAATTGGATGTGTCCACGTTGCGCTTTGGGGCGTTTCCTGTTGCGGGCGCTAGGCCTACCCACACAAGTGAGGTATCATTTTTATCGGGAGACTTGGGGGAACGCAGGTTGGAAGGAAATTTGTGGCTCCTCTCAGATTCCAGAACTTTCAGTCACCGAAATGTGAGAAAAATTTGTTTTTTAATCCAAATTTTGAGGTTTGCAAAGGATTCTGGGTAACAGAACCTGGTCAGAGCCCCACAAGTCACCCCATCTTGGATTCCCCTAGGTCTCTAGTTTTCAGAAATGCACAGGTTTGGTAGGTTTCCCTAGGTGCCGGCTGAGCTAGAGGCCAAAATCTACAGGTAGGCACTTTGCAAAAAACACCTCTGTTTTCTTTCCAAAAATTGGATGTGTCCACGTTGCGCTTTGGGGCGTTTCCTGTCGCGGGCGCTAGGCCTACCCACACAAGTGAGGTATCATTTTTATCAGGAGACTTGGGGGAACGCTGGGTGGAAGGAAATTTGTGGCTCCTCTCAGATTCCAGAACTTTCTGCCACAGAAATGTGAGGAACATGTGTTTTTTTAGCCAAATTTTGAGGTTTGCAAAGGATTCTGGGTAACAGAACCTGTTCAGAGCCCCACAAGTCACCCTATCTTGGATTCCCCTAGGTCTCTAGTTTTCAGAAATGCACAAGTTTGGTAGGTTTCCCTAGGTGCCGGCTGAGCTAGAGGCCAAAATCTATAGGTAGGCACTGCAAAAAACACCTCTGTTTTCTTTCAAAAAATTGGATGTGTCCACGTTGCGCTTTGGGGCGTTTCCTGTCGCGGGCGCTATGCCTACCCACACAAGTGAGGTATCATTTTTATCGGGAGACTTGGGGGAACGCTGGGTGGAAGGAAATTTGTGGCTCCTCTCAGATTCCAGAACTTTCTGCCACAGAAATGTGAGGAACATGTGTTTTTTTAGCCAAATTTTGAGGTTTGCAAAGGATTCTGGGTAACAGAACCTGGTCAGAGCCCCACAAGTCACCCCATCTTGGATTCCCCTAGGTCTCTAGTTTTCAGAAATGCACAAGTTTGGTAGGTTTCCCTAGGTGCCGGCTGAGCTAGAGGCCAAAATCTACAAGTAGGCACTTTGCAAAAAACACCTCTGTTTTCTTTCAAAAAAATGGGATGTGTCCATGTTGCATTTTGGGGCATTTCCTGTCGCGGGCGCTAGGCCTACCCACACAAGTGAGGTATCATTTTTATCGGGAGACTTGGGGGAACATAGAGTAGCAAAACAAGTGTTATTGCCCTTTGTCTTTCTCTACATTTTTTCCTTCCAAATATAGGAGAGTGTGTAAAAAAGACATCTATTTGAGAAATGCCCTGTAATTCACATGCTAGTATGGTCACCCCGGTATTCAGAGATGTGCAAATAACCACTGCTCCTCAACACCTTATCTTGTGCCCTTTTTGGAAATAGAAAGGTTTTCTTGATAGCTATTTTTTACTCTTTATATTTCAGAAAATGAATTGCTGTATACCCGGTATAGAATGAAAACGCACTGCAGGGTGCAGCTCATTTATTGGCTCTGGGTACCTAGGGTTCTTGATGAACCTACAAGCCCTATATATCCTCGCAACCAGAGGAGTCCAACAGACGTAACGGTATATTGCTTTCAATAATCTGACATTGCAAGGAAAAGTTACAGAGTAAAACGTAGAGAAAAAATTAGGTTTTTTTCACCTCAATTTCAATATTTTTCATTTCCAGTTGTTATTTTCTGTAGGAAACCCGTGTAGGATCGACACAAATGACCCCTTGCTGAATTCAGAATTTTGTCTATTTTGCAGAAATGTTTGGGTTTCTGGGATCCAGCATTGGTTTCATTCGCATTTCTGTCACTGACTGGAAGGAGGTTGAAAGCACAAAAAATTGCAAAAATGGGGTATGTCCCAGTAAAATGCCAAAATTGTGTTGACAAATTGGGTTTTCTGATTGAAGTCTGCCTGTTCCTGAAAGCTGGGAAGCTGCTGAGTTTAGCACCGCAAACCCTTTGTTGATGCCATTTTCAGGGGGAAATCCACAAGCCTTCTTCTGCAGCCACTTTTTCCCTTTTTTTTGAAAAAAATGAAATTTTCACTGTATTTTGGCTAATTTCTTGGCCTCCTTCAGGGGAACCCACAAAGTCTGGGTACCTCTAGAATCCCTAGGATGTTGGAAAAAAAGGACGCAAATTTGCCTTGGTTAGCTTATGTGGACAAAAAGCTATGAGGGCCTAAGCGCGAACTGCCCCAAATAGGCAAAAAAAGGCCTGGCACAGGAGGGGGAAAAGGCCTGGCAGCGAAGGGGTTAATATCGATAGTGCTGTGGTGTATGTTATACTTCAGTTGACTGTAAAAAAAAAAAAAAACAATAAAAAAAATGATTTGCAAATAATACATTATGGGCCTCGTTACGAGTTTGGCGGTGGCAGTCGTACCGCCAACAGACTGGTGGACAAGACCGCCAAATTAGAACAGAACTCAGAGAAAGCACGGAACTACTGCTCAGGCCCACACTCACACAGTACCCCACAACACCACAACACATCACAACCACAACACAACCACACCATCTCAAATCTCATGGCAGGAACCCACAGGATACACTACACACGGACACATCACACATACATCACAACACAACACCAAGGGTCAAAACTACTCTCAAACATACAACCATACTACTTACCAATTGACTTACACAGAACATCATATCTAACATACCATGCACAAAACACGCACACAGTCAAAGCACAGAAAGCCACAGAATACACCAACAAACACATCTCAACACAAACCACACTCAATCCCAACACTACAGAAATATCTTGTGTACACAACTGTCCATCACAAAACACACACCATACCACATTCAGACAAAAGCAATGCACACAACCTCACATACTGGCTAAACAACACAGGTACCCCAAGCAGCACACACACATACAGACACACAACTGTGAGTCACGAACACCTTCATACTAGGGAAAGACATGCATGACAAAGATTTAAGCAGGAAACCACCAACATGTTAGTTCTAATGATTATTGAATCCAACAATTTGGGAAAAGAAAGGCCATAGGCCAGTCCATAAATAACAGTGCAAATGCACACAGTGCGCATATGTGTGCCCCAAACTTGACTCCTGTCTGCCATGTAACCTGCGGAGACATCGATGGGGCAGGCAGGCACCTCAGGGGTAATTGGGGGGGTGCTGGAAGGGAGAATTGGGTGTAGATTTTGGAGGAGGGTCTTTGGAATCTGGTTTGGGAGGGGGTGGTCTTGTCTTCATCTTAAGTTTAGGAGAGGGTTGGGTTTTCTTAGGAGGGGTAGACTTCTTGACAGGGGAAGGGGCACAGGTGCTTGCAGGTGGGACAAGGGAGGGCTTGAAGGTTGTAGGGCCAGACTTGTGGAGGGACACAGAACGTCTAGGGGTATCACGGGGAGGGAGCGGAGTAGGGAAAAGGGCAAATTCCAAGAGGAAAGCTTTTTTAGACACACAGGGACTGTCATACCAAAAGGGTTTGGGTGTGGAGGGAGAGGGAGTGGTTGTCTGAGGTATTGTTGATGTAACGGGTGCATGTTTGTGCGAGGAATGTTTGTGGCTGGTGAGTGTCTGTTGAGTGGGTGAGTGCAAGTGTTTATGTGTGTTGGGATGAGGGTGGGTGGAGGTGCTTAGGGATGCCATGGTGGGTGGGTGACTGTCTGTTGGGATGGTGACTACAGCTATGGTGGACGTGCTGCATGTAGGCGTGTCAGCGGTTGTGGTGTCTGCAGGTGTGGTGACTGGGGTGGATGTCAGAGGGTCTTCTGTGGTGTTGTCTGTGGGTAGGATTAGTATGGTGGCTGGATCAGTGAATATTGCTGTAGTGTCTGCAGGTGTATCAGGTGTGCTGTCAGTGATGCTGGGGGTGGTGGGGGTGTCAGGGCAGGTTGTGACTGTTGGTGTGTCTGCATCTGAATGTTGCTTGCCTGCATGCTGGTAGTGGGTTTTGTGGTGCTTGTGTTTGTCTGAGCTACCCTTGGATTTTGAGGTGGATGCATGCCTGTCTGTCTGGGTGCTTTGGGTGGTCGGGTAAGAGGGGTTTGGGAAGAGGGAGTGGGAGGTGGGGAGGACGGGAGACAAATGGTGACTGGCTGCCAACAGTGTAGAGGCCAGAGCCTGAAAGGATCTCTGTAGGTCGGCCATTGCACCATGAATGCCCTCCAGGAACGCATTACTCTGTTGGATCTGAGTTGCTAGTCCCTGGATGGCATTCATGATGGTCACAGAGATGGACCTCAGGAGGTCAACATCCTCCTCACTGAGGGCAGCAGGGCTGACAGGGGAAGAGGTTCCTGGAGCAAAGGAGATGTCCACCCTCTTGGTTGAGTGGGCATTGTCAACTGTGTGGGGAGCTACAGGGAGGGCAGTGATAGTAAGGGGGGTGGTGGACTTAGATGGACTGGGGTGGTCCCAGATGGGTTCACCGCCGCCAGGGAGTGTCCACTGGAGGACAATTCCGAAGATGAAGACGTGGATCCTGTTTCCCCGTGGAACTCCCCTCGTCCTCCAGGCCTCTGGGTCCCTCGGTGTTGGTAGTATCAGCAGTCCGGGTCCTGTGGCCAGCAGCTTCCCCACTCGGATGTGCCCCGCCATCTATGCCTGCCGATACAGATCCTGAGAAACAGAGAGAGAGATAGGGTCATCACATTCTTTAAAAACACATACATTACACCACACACACCAGTAACATCTATGTGTAAAACACCCCCAGGTAAGAACCACTTTGAGCCAACATCATGTCACAAAACATACTTCCCACAACCCTATCTGACAATAATGTCACACCCAACATAAGCCTACTATCTGACCACTACATCACCATGCTATCAGTATAGCTAAAACACAAACTATCCCTGCACAAGATGATTTCTCAACATAAAAAGTGTGTCCCTATACAGAGCATTACTGGAAATCAGTGTTCACTTTGATTTAAAATTCATACCTACTCCAAATCTACACTTGGTCAGTCCATTGCCAGATGTCATGTTCTATGAACGTTATCTCATCACAACACAGCATGTTGCTTAGCTATCACATCTCTAAAATGTAACTGTGTCTAAAAAATTCACAATGGCAAAAAACTTAGATGTATCTACACCATTTTGCACATCCAATTTTGAAGTATAATAGACTCCCAAACCATTTCCTCAACACATGTATCAACTGTGTTTTTGCAAACGATTGCACAGACATTCACAACCTACTCATCTCAGTCATTCTCACATAGAAAACAAAGTCATGTACATCAATAGGGGTCTACTTATCAAGCAGGATACACCCACAGACAACCACAGGGAGAATACCAACACCTTCAATACAATGGACCCCTGTTGCATGCATGAAGGTCACATACCATGCTGAGTAGCAACCTCAAGATGACCAGATCAAATGATCAACATCACTATCAACACTTCAGACGAGTCACCTTACATTTTTGGAGTACAGTTACAGTAACCATGATTGACACATACACCTAGAGACCAGCAATTAGACTGACAACATATACCATTCCACCAACACGTAACTGTGAACTACAATACCTGTATCACTATGTAGTCATGGTTAAATGAGTTTTCCATACTAAAATACTTCAAAACATATTCAGAATAGAAAAAGTAAGTATGCCAAACCAAAATCTAAAATCTTACAAATGGCAGGAGGTACCAATGTACACATGATGTTGGGAAAAAACAGTGGCTGTTATACCTATATAGGAGATGTCCTACCCTATGTGGCTTGGGCAAAATAAATTGGCTAAGTGAATAGCAGGCTAGCCACTTACCTTTCCAATGACACACTCATGGTACTGATAGTCTGAACTCACATGTGATGCCTATGATATGTCTTGCACTTTGAAATGAATGATTCCCACCATGATTATCATCATGTAAGATGTCCACTCTGATCAAACATCACATTTGCTAATGTAGAGTCCATACTTAACAATGGAGACACCTCCTCACACCTCTGAGTAAGTGTAGCAAGTATGCCATGTGAAATCTCTGAATGAGATAACACCCTCACATGAAGTTGACATCTATTTCACAACACAGGAATATTTGGCCTGTTTCTCACCTGTCAGACCCTATGTTGCACATAGAGCTAGATACAGTTGAATAGGAGTGGACTGAGACCAAAGAACTGTACAACTTACCTAACGGATAGCTGGACTATGGACCAGTAGGTGGGAAGGATGACACAGCAGCTTACACATGTGTATAGTACTGTAGAGGTACACATATGACACAGTCACATGTGCATCACCGCATGCTGTCATACAATAGGCTTAACATAGGTGAGTTGTATTTCCCTATACACAATACCATGACCACTTCTGTGTATCAGTGGTACCATGTGTTCCTAGGAGACCCTTTACATTTAGCACTTACCACATTGTTACAGTTGAGATACTTACACATTAGACAAAGAACTGGCAGAGGAATTTAAATGTCTGTAGTCAGTACTTACCCCCTTGTGGCTGCTGTGCTGCCCTCAAACGCCCATGCAACTCAGGTTAGGCCACCACCAAAATGTAGGCCATTAGGGGGGCCAATGTCCAACGGGCACCCGTCCTTTGTTGGAAGGACATCCCCAGCTAGGCCTTGTCTCAGGTCCTCTCATCACTTCCTACAGTGGGTGTTCCGCTGGCTGTGGACCCCCAGGGTCCACACTTGCTTGGCGATGGCACACCCAGACATGAGTTGCAAAACCTTTTCTAATTCGCATTTCATGTACACCATCATACACTCCAACTTTCACGCATTGTTATACCACTGGACTCACCTGCTCCTCCGGTGCATCATATAGCTGTTCATACAGAGGTAGGACCTCCTCAATAAGCTTGTCGAGCTCTTCTGGCCTGAAGGCTGGAGCCCTATCACCTGCAGGACGTCGCATGATGGCTCCCAGAGGC
This sequence comes from Pleurodeles waltl, assembly GCF_031143425.1. Classification (NCBI taxonomy): domain Eukaryota; kingdom Metazoa; phylum Chordata; class Amphibia; order Caudata; family Salamandridae; genus Pleurodeles; species Pleurodeles waltl. Next base: position 1,116,836,285 of record NC_090448.1, on the reverse strand, counting down.
AGTACACAGCAGCTCAGGTAGTGGAGGTCTTGCCGGTAGCAGTGTCAGGAATCAAGGGAGAAATCCTGCAGAAAAAGGTGGTCACATCTGCCTTGTACGGGACCATCACCGCCGGCAAACATTGCCAATGGCCCAAATCTGCCAAAGGCAGCAATGTGTTCCAATGGCAATGTCCACCGCGGTTGTAAACGCCTACCGCCATGATGACATCCACTGGCGGAGTGAGGTCACTTCCTCATGTCCAGTACAGTCGGTAAGGCAGCTGCCATTTTGATGCAATTATATGTATGGGAAAGTATGGGAATCTGCGTCATTAACCTTTACCTATATTGTGTGAATTATCAGTAAGTGGTGCTGTAATGTTTACTAGTCAGTGACCCCTGACCTGTTTTTAAGGTCAGAACTCACTCCACACGCTGCGTAGCTCCACCAGACTGCGTCTGTGCCCTCTACCCCGCCCTCGCTGTTGCTGTGAGTTCGAGGCTCTCCACCACCCGCAGGCACCTGCCTATACCTCATCCCTGGTGTCTGGTGGTTTTCCGTAAGTATTATGTGTTTGTCTACTATCTGTCTTTCTTTTGCGCCTTTTTCTGTGCTTTTCTTCATTGTTTAGCCTCTTTTCCTCTTTGGTAGCCTTTTTGCTTTGCGCTCGCTTTCTCCCCATTTTTGGCTTCTTCTAAGCTGTTCCTTTCCTGCTGCTGCGTCCCTGCGGCCCCGCCCCCTTGCGCCCCCATTCGCCCACCGCTCCCGCCTCTCATCTGCTCCTCCCTCCCACCTTTCCTTCTTAATGGCGGCTGCTGTGCAGTGCACAGAGTGACCCCTGACCTGTTTTTAAGATCAGAACTCACTCCACATGCCGCGCAGCTCCACCAGACTGCGCCTGTGCCCTCTACCCATCCCTCTCTGATGCTACGAGTTTGTGGCCCTCCACCACCCACAGGCACCCACCTGTGCCTCATCCCTGGTGTCTAGTGGTTTTCCATAAGTATTGTGTGTTTGTCTAGTATCTGTCTTTCTTTTGCGCCTTTTTCTGTGCTTTTCTTTGTTTTATAGCCTCTTTTCCTCTTTGGTAGCCTTTTTGCCTTGCGCTCGCTTTCCGCCCATTTTCGGCTCCTTCTAAGCTGTTCCCTTCCCGCTGCTGCGTCCCCATTCGCCCACGCTCCCGCCTCCCAGCTGCTCCTCTCTCCCACCTCCCCTTCTTCATGGTGGCTGCTGTGCGGGTGTGCCACTGGCACGCCGGTGGCACACCAGAGGCAAGCGAATCTGCACCCGTCCGCGCCCAGCGCTAGGTCCCCTCGCTAGGTTCCTCACGCTGCCCGACGCTGCTATAATGCCAATGAACTCCATGCCCTCAGCACAGGCCGCTCCGCCAACTGCTTCCAAGCCATCCCAAAGCTCACCCACGGACCCTTCTCCTGTCGGATCTGCAGCTTCACCTGCCCCCAAGCCTCTAAACATCATGCTAGAACCACACACAACCACCTCAGCTGCATCCTCCTCAAAACCCGCCCCGTCCACAAGCACACAGTCGAACTCTGGGACCTACCCATCTCATCCTTCCCAGACGTCACCTTCCTCACCGAAACTTGGATGAACCCCTCCTCGGAACCCGACATCGCCATAGCCATCCCTGAAGGCTATAAGATCACCCGCAGAGACCACACCAACAGACCAGGAGGAGGGATCGCCATAGTCCACAAGAACACCGTCAGAATCTCGACCAACACCGATGACGCCCTTGGTGCCGCCGAACACTTACATTTCCAGATTCACATCAACGCCAACACCACCCTCAGAGGAACCCTCACCTACAGGCCCCCCAGCCCCTGGCCACAGTTCAGTGACTCCATTGGTGACATAATCAGCACCCAGGCCCTTGCCTCTACAGACTACATCCTCCTCGGCAAACTGAATTTTCACCTCGAGAACGCCAACAACAGCAACTCCACAGCCCTGATCGACAATCTCACCCACCTTGGTCTCAAACAACTTGTCACGACGCCCACCCACTCCGCCGGCCACACGCTCGACCCCGTCTTCTCCGCCAGCAGCCACGTCACCTTCAGCCATACCACCGAACTCCACTGGACCGACCACCTCTGCATCCACTTCACCTTTCAGAAACCCGCCACTCACCACCACCCACAACAGATCCTCCACCGCAGCTGGAACAAGATCCCTAAAGACCAGCTGATCTCCACCATCGCCCGTTCCCCCCCACCCAGCACCACCGACCCCAATACAGCCACCCTCAACCTCAGACAATGGATAGCCGAATGTGCCAACACCCTTGGTCTGCTCAGGAAACCCTCCAACAACCACACCAGCCCTAAGGCCATCTGGTTCACAGCCGACCTTCAGGCCTCCAAATGGGAGTGCCGAAAAATCGAGACGAAGTGGTGCCACGAACAAACAGAGAGAAACCACACCACCCTCAAGATAGCCATCTGCAAGCACCACCAGCTCATCCGCACCGCCAAGAGATCATTCTACAAGGATCGCATTGACAACAATATATTTCAATCTTCGGTATACTTGATCTAAGTGTAGTTTGATGCTGCTCTCAGCTGAAGCTGTGTTTTGTTTCTAATGATAGTTGGAGGGGGCCTTTGCATTGCTGTCATTGCCATAAACTATTTCACAGTTGTACATTCATGATGGGTTAGATTGGTAGTTAGTTTCACATGCATGACACTCACTTTTGGTGCACTGTGCAGGTTTTCAGAATGGTGGCATATTGCCTTCTGGGACTTGTAGGGCAATCAGTTCCCAGTACTTCACATGAAATTCCCAAAGGCTGTGGTGTCAGGTGAGTTTAGTGGACATGTGGCATGCCAGTGAGGGATATTATGACATTTTGACTGAGGGGTGGTGGGTGGTTTGTTAATTGAGGTGGAGTAAGGTGGTGAGGGAGCATGCAGGTCGGAACAATTGGGTGACATGAATGTTGTTTGGACTTACCAAACTCTACTCCCCAAGGTATTCCTGGCAGGCCCTCCGGATGCAGTATGTCAAAGACCTTCTCCTCCCAAGATGCGAAAGAAGGGGGAGGAGGTGGGTGCCCACCACCAGTCTTCAGTACTGCCAGCTGGTGTCCAGATGCCTTGGAATGCACTTCTTACTAGAGGTCTTTCCACCTCTTACTGATGTCCTCCCTTGTGCATGGATCAGTGCCTACAGCATTGACCCTGTCAACTATTCTTTGCCACAACTCCATTTTCACGGCTAGTTATGTTTGCTGGACTTGTGCTCCAAACAGGTGTGGCTCTGCCCTGACAATTTCGTCCACCATGACCCTCAACTCATCGTCAGTGAAACGTGGGTGTTTTTGTGGGGACATGTTAGTGGTGGTAAAGACAGAGAGGCGGTGTTTAAGGAAAAGGGCTGAAAAGACGTGAGTGATGTGGTGTAGGTGCTGTGATGTGAGTGGGTGATAGTTGTGTATTGTATGTGATTGTACATAGTGTGTGGTGTACGTTGTGAAGGTGTGAAGGTGTGGGATGTATGCATGGTGCAATGTGTATGGGTGTGAAAAGCTTTTAACGAGAAATCTGTGATTGTTGTTCCTCCTCTGTGGCTGTGAGTGGCATTGTGTTTACAAAGGATTGTGAGTTTTGTAGGAGTGTTTTATATAGTGGAGTGTGTAGGTGTGTCAAGTGTGTGAATGTGTGTCAGGTGTGGGGTATTCAAACTATCCAATGAGGTGTTTTGTTCAGTGTGATGTGAGTTGAGACCACCATGGTTCGCACCACCAATGGTTTTCCACCATGGAAGAACCACTGTTGTGATTGGTGGATCGTAATCAGATAGGAGGATTTTTGTTGGGCTGGCGGTCCTGGTGGTGGAACTGCCTCTTTTCTATCCTCCAGGGTCCTGGCGGTTTCAGTAAATTGGCTGTTGTTTGGCAGACTTCACCCTGTAACTCTTAATACAGCAGTCGGATTACCGCCAACATGGTGGACTTTTTACAGCTACCACCACAGCAGTTTTTCAAAAAGACTGCCAAACTCCTAATGACCCTCTATGTGTTTAAAATGTCAGACATGTGAAGAATAGAGGCTTTAGAGGCTTCAAGTTGTAACATTATGCAAACATTATATGTACATACATGACACAATAAGATTACTAGTTTTACTTACACATGAGATGTTTGTTAATTATCAATGTATTGTGTGTCCATTTTAAGTGATAGTTTGATTTAATTAAATGCAGACATATGAACCCAGGAGGGTAGAAGACGACGCCTTCAAGTCTTCAGACCATTTCCAGACCTTGCCACCATGGAGGAAAGGGATATCCTAAAGAAATTCAGATTAAATAGGCAAACAATATTGGATTTATGTCAGCAGCTGGAGGGTGATCTCCTGCCTCACAATAGGAATACAACAGCAATAACGCCAATAGTGAATCCTATGGCAGTACTTCATTTTATGGCCATTGGATCTTTCCAATACACTGTGGCGGTATCCAGAATCATGTCACAACCAACTTTCAGTGGTGTGCTACAAGAAGTCCGTGCATCAATGATGAGACACATCAACAGATTCATCCACTTTCCAAAACATCAGAATTTGGCCAAGATGAAGGGAGATTTGCATGCTTTGGGTGGCCTACCACATGTGGTTGTAGCAATTGATGGCACATATATTGCTTTGGTGCCACCACACGCCAGGGAACAGACCAATCAGAGGAACATCCATTCCATCAATGCGCAAGTTGTCTGCTTACCTGATTTGTACATCTCAAGTGTGCATGCCCGCTTTCCATGGTCAACATGATCTTTTTGTACTATGGAACAGTGCCATACCCCTGCAAATGTAACAACTTAGACCTGAGAGGGCCTGGCTTGTTGGTAAGTACAATATGACTTGAGGATCATTTTCTTTAATCCTAGTTTAGGAATGTACAATGGTTTAATATGATTTTAATCTATCAATGTATTTCTTCCATGTAGGAGACTTAGGGCCTCATTATGACCCTGGCGGGCGGCGGAGGCCGCCCGCCAGGATCCCGCCCTCCAAATTACCGCGCCGCGGTCAAAAGACCGCGGCGGGTATTACGAGTTTTCCCCTGGGCTGGCGGGCGGTTCCAGTAAAACCGCCCGCCAGCCCAGGGGAAAACGACCTTCCCACGAGGATGCCGGCTCGTAATCGAGCCGGCGGAGTGGGAAGGTGCGACGGGTGCAGTGGCACCCGTCGCGTATTTCAGTGTCTGCAAGGCAGACACTGAAATACTTTTCGGGGCCCTCTTATGGGGGCCCCTGCCGTGCCCATGCCATTGGCATGGGCACGGCAGGGGCCCCCAGGGGCCCCGCGACCCCCCCTACCGCCATCCTGTTCATGGCGGCTTTCCCGCCATGAACTGGATGGCGGTAGGGGGGGGTCAGAATCCTCATGGCTGCGGAGCGCACTCCGCAGCCATGGAGGATTCCAAAGAGCAGCGGAAAGTCAGCGGGAGACCGCTGACTTTCCGCTTCTGACCGCGGCTGAACCGCCGCGGTCAGAATGCTCATTGGGGCACCGCCAGCCTGTTGGCGGTGCTCCCGTGGTCGGTGGCCCTGGCGGCCACCGGCCGCCAGGGTCAGAATGACCCTCTTAGCGTATCCTAATTGACCATGGTTATTAGCACCGCTGAGAAATCCAACAACACCAGGGGAAGCCCGCTTCAGTGAGGCCCATGGAAGAACACAGAGGTCAGTGGAATGAGGTTTATGGCTCCTGAAGGCCACATTTCCGTGTCTGGACAATACCAGTGGATCCCTCCTCTATTCACTCAATAAGGTGTGCCAAATCACAGTTGCCTGCTGCATGTCACACAACATCACCCTGCGATGGAACAGCTCAATCATCGGAGAGGATGGAGACCATGAAGAGCTATTGGGTAAGGATGTTGAAATGCCCAATGAAGATTGTAATAAGATGAGAATTTAGTGAGAATGGTCAGTCAGGAAAGTCCAAAGTAAAGATGTTTGTAGATCAAAGTTTCCCTGCAGTGACTACTGTGTTTATTGACATGGATTATCTTTGTTTATGCTAAGTATATGTGTTCTCCTAACTTATCAGTTGAGTCAAATTCCTTATGTGAAATCATTACTTTTACCTTGTTATTCTGTTTTAGGATCCATCACCATGTCATCTTCATTTGGACATTTCAAGGTTGTGACATTTGCAGTGACATGATGCTGTTGAAAAGTACAAAGGGCACATGGGTTGATCCTTCGATGGACATCCAATTTGGATGTAGAAATCTTGCACTGTAATTGAATGGAAGTTCTTGAGATTGTACCAGACCTGTTTTCTTTTGGATGTTGCCACCAAGGCAATATGTGCTGCTTAACGGGCTCTAACCACATGTATATGTCAAGCCACAGCATACCGATCTCCTTTCACATTGGCTAAGTCTTCAATTTGTGTTCAATGAATGAAGCTGTTGATGCGTCTTCTCATAGTTGAAAGAGCTTTTTGTAGTGTACCACTGAAAGGGGATTGTGCCATTCCACCAGATACTGCCACAGTATACAGAAATAGGTATTTGGCCTCACATTTTGTTACTGCCATGGTGTAGACTATTGGTGTTATTGGTGTAGGATTCCTATTGTGAGAGCAGGATGTCTAGCTTCAAATGAGGTCATAAATCAATAATAGTTTGTCTATTTAATTTGGTTTTATGTTTTTTTCTCTTTCTTCCTTGGTGTCAAGGTTGTGGAGTGTCACCTTCTAAATGGCACGGACTATCTGGAATATGTATTTTTTGTGAAAATCATCTTCGATTGTGTCAAAGACTTGTTACCTACAAATGGATGACACCAATACATGGAGATTTCATTGTTTCTTTTTCTATCTTTTTAAATAGGAATAACGTAACCAAGTTGGTATCTCTGATTTGTTTTTTAATCATATTGGTTGACAGGTTAAAAAAGTATGGTAAATGGAAGACATAGAAAGTGAATTTCTAGAATAAAAACTACACCAGTCTTTGCTTTATGGCATGTGCATTTATTTTGAAAATAATTAAATGAGTGCAATATCTTTGAAACCAGAATGAGTTCATCATGGTGGATGAAATTATATTTGTTGAGCAAAAATTACAATGTACAAAATACAACTGTCCTCAAAAAAGGCAAATGTGTCCATGAAATAATCACCTTCTGTTCCCCTGCCAGACCTCTCTGCTCCACTCAACAAGCACTAGCCACCGTACCACACATATGGATGACCTCACCTGGAGGAAAATCTTTTGCCTACCTCGAAGCAAAAAGCTGGAACACCTTGCCTCTTCACCTCACGCAGTCACCATTGTTACCCCAATTAAGGAAGGACCTCAAGACCTGGCTCTGCGACTGAAGCACAGAAGACCGACCCCCCCAAAGTGCCTTGAGACCCTTATGGGTGAGTAGCTGCCCTCTATTAATTTGGGATTGATTGATTGGAGGTGGTGGTGGAGGTCTTGCATTCTCTCCTGGTGGTCTGGATGCAGGCACTGGAATGGGTGGAGCAGTCTCCTGTTGTGGCAGGGCCTTCCTGCCTGTGACCGAGATAGGTGTATTTTGTCTTGATGTTGAAGGACCACAGACAGGCATTGATGGTACAGGAAAAGCCCTGGACATATGATGATAAATGTCACACATCACCCTAGTCAAGGAGCACACATTAGAGTTGATGTTCTGCATCTCATGATTCGGCTCCCTCTGCACCTGCTTAATGTACCGGAGCTCTGTTATGACCTGGCCCATCACATCTTGTGACTGTTGTAGTGCTTCCAAAACTCGGTCGATGGTGACCTGGTAACAGTGATCCCAGTGGCTCAATTTGCTGGCCCACAGATTCCCTCCCATGACCCCTACTTCCATTACCCTGTGCCTTTGAAGCAGTGTGGCCCACCCACTGGGTCCTGCCACAACTGGAGGTGGTGGTTGCTCAACAGTAGCCAGGACTGGGGGGGGGTGATATTCCTTTGAACATAATAAGTGGAGGTATCCTGAGGCTGAGGTGTTGTAGTAGTTGGGGTGGGAGGTGTAGGTATTGGCTGAGTGTGACTCATTGGAGCTCTATCCTCAGACAGACCAGATGGACCAAGCATGTCCACATCCTCTGGACTTGCAGGAGTTGTGTCCTCACTGAAGGTTTGATCCTGGTCTGGAGTGGAGGTGTCTTCTGTTTCAGACGGTGGTCCACTGGACCTGGGTGCTGGACCTAAGATGAATTACAAACAAAATGTAATGAAAGGTCTATATTGTACCTCAAATGTGTCTTCAGCTACACATAATGTACCCTAAAAAAAGAAAAGTGTGATTAATAGAATTATTAGGCCTATGTGTGATTACTAACTTTTGGCAAATGCAGGTTAATTTACACAGTTGCAAACTTCAGTAATAATGATGGTGAGATGTCCTGAAATGTAAAATGTTATTTAGAAAGTGTACATTACATGTACCAGACATGCAACTCAACACAACTGAGAGGAGGTTTGAGAGTTGAACCATTTCAAGGTCTAGCAGCCTCAAAAACACACTATGATACAACTTGTTAGCATTAATTGTGTTGGTCATCATATGAACACAGCAAAGTAAATTGTGTATCAATGCTAATATTCAGCATGCCACAGAAACTGATTGGAAACTTTTGAATCAACAAAGTATTCAATGGAGTTACAAGAAGGTGACATCATACTGGATCAACACAGCAGATGAAAATGTCATACATACCAATACATACCATGAAATGGTGAATGACAAAAACATACAACTGTGACATTTCAGCACATGTGGAAGAAAAGGGAGGTTGAGCAACATCACATTGCACTATTGGTTTCCAGAGAAAAGAATAGGGCATCAAGGTAGTTGTAGTCATTTGTTAAAACCATTTACAATACTTGTTAAAAAGTGGGTTACACATACCTATTTAAATTACATAAGTGAAAATTAACACACATTTACAATATGTACACACATGTGTATAATGTGAATAGGTGAAAATACCACTTACAAGCACTACCTTCATGTGCAAATCAATGGAATTTGGAACCTGTTTTTGGAGTACAACAACCTACATTGAGGTAAAGCAATGGTCTAGGCAAGTACAAAGGGAGAATTCATGGAGAGCAACACAAAATCCAACAAAACATGTTGCTCATTGTAAAAAAAAAAGAGATACAACAATAATGCTAGTAATTTGGATGAAAGTGGATATTTTGGAGACTCAAGTTTGGATACATATGTTTTGATAAGGATCTAACATTCTTGTTAGAAAAGGGGTCTATGGTTAGCAGTCAGTCTGCACTCTGTCCAAGCAGGGACACTCAGTCTAGTCAGGGTAAGGGAGATACACAGCCCAGATAATCCCTGCACACTCCCTTGGTAGCTTGGCACAAGCAGTCAGGTTTATCTCAGAAGTCATGTGTAAACTATTTGTACCAACACACACAGTAACACAGTGAAAACAACACAAAATCACTCAACAACAGTCCCGTAAAATAGTCAATATTTATCTGAGTAAAACAAGACCAAAATGACAAATATCCAACAAGTACAAGCAAAGTTATGAATTTTCAAAGATTAAACTTCAATATGGCACTTAGAAACACAAATGCTTCAGTTTGGTGTTATCACAGTATCATGACAAAGTCGGTCTCAACAATCCGACGCCAATGGCGGTCACGGAGTCACATGGAACCCTCAGCTACAGTGCCTTTTGTAACAAAGAAACACGCCGGTGCACGGAGTCAGGAAGGTGAGGCATCGCTGGATCTGGTGCAACATTGGTGCGGAGCAAGGGAGGTGAAGTGGCGTCAGTGCGAAGTGTTGTTTCCTTATGCTCCAGCAGGGTCAAAATCTGGCAGGTCAAGACGCAGTGGGGTGACCTCACGGGTTCACAGTTACGCCATGGGGCTGCAGGTTCCTCAGGAGAGTTGGGTGTCACGGACTTCGGTGACATGGCACGCGGGACGCATGAAGTCATGGGACATCAAGGGGCTGCGCCGGCATCAGGCCTGCAATGTCAGGTGGGGTCATCGTACTCCAGTGGGGAGCACGGCTTTGGTTGCAGGTAGCATCGCGGAGTCAGGCAGCAGCGTCGGTCCTGGCATCGTCCGGAGTCGGTGTACCTCATTCTCCTTGTTTTTTGACCAGCTTTCACTCCCAGGGGTCGAGAGACTGGAGTGGGTACCACCTGGTGAGTTATGATCCACAGCAAGTGAACCCAGAAGCTGGTAGGTGAAGTCTTTGCTGTCCCTGAGACTTCTTAACAGGAGGCAAGCTCATTCCAAGCACTTGGAGGCACTTCACAAGCAGGATTGCAGAAAGCAGAGTCCAGTCCTTTCCCTCCTAGGCAGAAGCAGCAGCAAGCCAGCACAACAGAACAGTAGGCAGAGTGGCAGGTCCTCCTCAGGTTTCAAGCTCTTCGCCATGGCAGAGGTTCCTCTTGATCAAGAAGTAATCTAAAGTTTGGATATTGGGTCCACTACTTTTACTCTTTTCTGCCTTTGAAGTAGGCAAACTTCAAAGGAAAGTCTCTGTTGTTCACAAGATCCTGCCTTGCCCAGGCCTGGCCCCAGACACACTCCAGGGGGTTGGAGTTTGCATTATGTGAGGACAGGCACAGCCCTTTCAGGTGGAAGTGTCAGATCCTCCCTCCCCACTCTAGCCAAGGAGACTCATCAGGATATGCAGGACACTCCTCAGCTCCCTTTGTGTCACTGTCTAGAGGGAATTCACAAACAGCCCAACTGTCAGTCTGACCCAGACGTGGATTCCACAGGCAGGCAGAGGCACAGAATGGTTAAGCAAAACAAATGCCCACTTTCTAAAAGTGCCATTTTCAAACACACAATCTTAAAAACAACTCTACCAAATGATGTATTTTTAGACTGTGAGTTCAGAGGCCCCAAACTCCTAATCTCTATCTGCTCCCAATGGGAAACTACACTTCAAAGATATTTAAATGCAGTCCCTATGTTAACCTATGGGAGAGATAGGCCTTGCAATAGTAAAAAACAATTTTGGCAGTATTTCACTATCAGATCATATAACACACAACAGTATATGTCTTACCTTTTAAATACACTGCACCCTGCCCATGGGGCTACCTAGGGCCTACCTTAGGGGTGACTTACTTGTAGTAAAAGGGAAGGTTTGGGCCTGGCAAGTGGTTACACTTACCAGGTCAAATTGTCAGTGCAAGACTGCAAACACAGACACTGCAGTGGCAGGTCTGAGACATGTTTACAGGGCTACTTATGTGGGTGGCACAATCAGTGTTGCAGGCCCACTACTAGCATTTGATTTACAGGCCCTAAGCACTTGTGGTGCACTTTACTAGGGGCTTACCAGTAAATCAAATATGCCGATCATAACTAAGCCAATCACAAATAAAATTTAGACAGGGAGCATATGCACTTTAGCACTGGTTAGCAGTGGAAAAGTGCTCAGAGTCCCAAAGCCAACAAAAACAGGTCATACGAAATAAGAGGTAGGAGGCAAAAAGTTTGGGGATGACCTTGCTAAAAGGGTCAGGTCCAACAATTCTGAATAGCTAACTTAAATGCAAAAACTCAATTTGTGATTAGTGAGACATGTCGAAGTTCAACATACCAGTCTCTACTCCGGCAGGTATTTCTGTCAAGCCTTCAGGATGTAGGGTCTGCAAGAACTTCTCCTCCCACGGAAGGAGTTAAAAGGAGGGGTTGGGAGAGCACCACCAATCCTCTGGGGCTCCAGGTGATGCTTTAAGGCCCATCAGTGCAATCTCCCCGCAGGCTGTTCTAGTGCTTTCTAATTTCCTCCTGTATGCGCAGGTAATTAGCTCTGCATTCACTCTGTTCACTATTCAGGTCCACATTTCCCTTTTCTGAGATATGGTTGCATTTTGTACTTGTGCTCCAAACATTTGTGACTCTACTCTGATAATTTCATCCGACCTTGACTGACAATTCTCCCTCTGTAAAATGAAGATTCCACCTCCCTGCAGTGGCTAATGTCCCAAAAAATGAATTGGTGCCCCAAAAGTTGATGAAAAATAAATCAAATGTGTGAAAAGTAGAAAAAAAACAAAGGGATAAAAAGAAATTATCAAACCATGACTTCTGTGTGGCAAAATCTGCATCAAAATGCTCTGCTGCAGTTGAATGGCAAAGGATCATGGTCTAAAATAGAGTGTTTTTATAGTGCATTTTACAGGTATTCACAATTGCCCAATATACATCAGGTGCGGGCTGCCAATAGCGACAAATATAGTACAATACAGAACAGGGCCAGCGACGGACTCCCATCATCATGGGACTGCCACTAGTACACCCCCACCAGGGCTATGTTATCTAAATATGGTCGGCACGATACCGCCGTCCCGACAGTGATGGAGATGTAATCGCCAGCAAACGGGAGTACAGTCCCTCGACACGACTGGTGGTTGAACAGCCATAGATCTAAATACAGCAGTCAGAACTCTGTCAGCTTCTCGGGACGGTGGTATTACCATCAAGATGTAAGTCGGTATTAACATCAGGAATTAAATCAGGCCCTGGGTCTATTTTGAATTTGGTAAGTTGGCTAATAATAACACTTGTGATTTTTAGTGACTTGAAATGGAGAAGTGCAGCTCTAGGCGAAAAGCAGTTATTATTCCGATATTGTTATACGCCACCATTAGAACTCAGACCGCGTTCCCCTTCACTATCGCTACTCGTCCTGCCATAGATGCTCTCTCCCCTAATATGCACAGCGCTACTTCAGCACATCCACGCTGTATTTTGTGCCAAGTGTCCTGGTTGCAGTCAGGGTTGAGTGTCCCTACAATGTGCAGCTGTGTGCAGCGCTACATGGCTTATGTGGATGCCCCGCTCCTCAGTAAAAATATTCTAGCAGGTTCCACGGCACTACTGTGCTAGCACTGCTGATACCGGGCAAGATGTCCTTGGCTGTGACTCATCGATATTTACATATTTTGAGTTTTTACAACCGAGTGTTTAATATACCAGAGTAGTGACAGCTATGCTTTGTAGTATATGACTGTCATGCACATCCACTTGACCCAGTTCCATCACAGATTTATCTGTCATGTTTCACCACGCACATATGTTTTCTGGGTTGCTGGAATAGAATTGTAAGATTTTTATATATTTTCTGATCACTGCATGTACTCTCTGTCACGAATTCTGCAATCTGAACATATAGGAGCATTTTTATCTATGGTATACATGTATCTACATCGGCGCTTTGCCTATAATAATAACAACTTACTCTTAGATAGCACTTGATACCACACTTCTGCCACTTCTAAGCACTTTTAAATAAATGTTACTACTACCCACTCATAGTCCTGAATTTACCAGCTTTCCCCAGGATAAAAGACCGAGTAAGCAAAGCACAGCTTTGTTTCAGCTACAAACTCTAAAACTCATAGAGTCATTCCTCTGCCAGGAAATGGCATCGATTTCTTCTCGTCATAAATTTCATATGGTTTCTTTGGGAAAATTAGATTTTTTAGGGTTCTGCCTCCGTGTGTGTTTTGCAATGTCTAAATTGCGTGTCTAAATTTTTATTTGTGAATCAGCCTCTAAATGGCCACAGGACTCACAGAAACAGGAAGTGATTCACCCAGGCCATGGCTACGAATGATTCACAAATTTAAAGACGGAATTGCAAAGTACAAAATACATTTACCTATTTGAGTAATTAACAACCATTTGCTGAACCATATGTGTTGAACTGGAATTTATTAATTTTCTACATAGAGTATACATTTTAAGGCATTCACATACAATGACACTCATAGCCGGGCACAAGTCCTAAAAAAAGAAGTGGGGGGACTAACCAAGTGAGGCAGTGTGCAAGTGACAACTTGACGAGTGAAAACACGACATGTGACATAGCAGGAATTGGCATCAAACCCATGACCTCACAGGAATTGACATCACAAGAAGTGACATCAGATCTTAAGACCTCACACATATGTTTAGCATGTCTATCATGAGTTTATTTTAGTGCATTATAATATTTAACAAATTAGATTTTGCTTCAGGGTTATGCCAAAAAAGTGACGCAACCCTGACACAAAATCTGGACCTCAATTTATGCATTTATTTTTTATATCCCTGTCACAAAGAAATTGGCAAAAAAGGTAAATATGGAAGTAAACATGTTCTGCTTAATTGGTTGCAATGTCTGCATTTTAAAATATCGTATGAGGTTAAGGCACCTTCTGCAAAGATCTTTGTGTGCCCAGTAAATCAAAGGGAATGATAATGGTAAAATGACTCTGGAGATTAACGTATTTCCTGGTATCTGTGTTTTGTCTAGACCTAGTTTTGAATCAAAGTAGCATAGAGGGTTAATATATCTCTGTAGGAAAGTACCCTCTGTCTTTGCATGTTTACTCCATTTTCTGCCTGTTGTCAGTGTGTTTGACCGTGTTCACTGGGATCCTGCTAACCAGGCCCCAGGTGATTATGCTCTCTCTTTTCCAACTTGGTAACTTGCACCATTTTCACCCCACATTTGGCATACTGGTGCCCGCATGTAAGTCCCTAGTATATGGTACAAAGGTACCCAGGGCATTGGGGTAACAGGGGATCTCCATGGGCTGCAGCATGTATTATGCCACCCATGGCAAGCCCAGGCAAAGTCTTCTACAGGCCTGCTATTGCAGCCTGCGTGAAAGGGTGCATGCAACCTTTTTTACCATAGGTCACTGCACCAGCTCACTGTAAGTCACCCCTTTGGCAGGTCCTCCTAGCCCAGAGGGCAGGGTGAGAGTGCCTGTGTGTGGGGGCACCCCTGCACAAGCAGAGTTGCCCCTACGAACTCCAACTCCATTTTCTTGGACTTCGTAAGTGTGGGGAAGCCATTTTAGCCGTGTACTGGACACAGGTCACTCACTATCTATGTCCAGCTACATAATGGTAAGTCCGAACCTAGGCATGTTTAGTATCAAACATGTCGGAATCATACCCAAATACTGTTGCCAGTATTGGAAGTATGATTCCATGCGCTCTGGGGGCCCCTTAGAGGACCCCCAGCATTGCTCCTACCAGCCTTCTAGGGTTTTCCAGTCATCCCAAGCTGCTGCCACTCATTAGACATGTTTCTACCCTCTTGCTGCTTGAACAGCTCAAGGCCAGGGAGGCAGAACAAAGTATTTTCTTTGGGAGAGAGGGGTAACACCCTCTCCCTTTGGAAATAGGTGTTACATGGCTAGAGAGGGGTAGCCTCCCCAAGCCACTGGTATGCTTTGAAGGGCACATTTGGTGCCCTCTGTGCATAAACCAGTGTACTCCGGTTCAAGGACTGCAAGTCCTTGCACCGGTGCGAAATTGGACAATGGAAGGGGGAGTGACTACTCCCCTGTCCATCACCACCCCAGGGGTGGTACCCACAACTCCTCCAGGGGGTCCCTGGGGTCTGCCATCTTGAATCCAAGGTTGGAAAGGGTACTCTGGGAGCATCTGAGTGGCCAGGTCAGGCAGGTGACGTCAGAGCCCCCTCCTGATAGGTGGTCACCTGTCTAGGTGGCCAATCACCCTTTCAGGGCTATTTAGGATCTCTCTCTTGGATGGGTCCTCAGATTCAGCATGCAAGATTCCAGCAGGACTCCTCTGCAACCTCACTTCGACTTCTAGCCACTGGAACTGTGACTGGACCCTCCAGGAACCGACAATCTAAATCCACGACGAAGATTCTGCTTGCAACCTTGTTTCCATGGCTCCTTCCAGCTTCTGCAACATTTCCCTGGCTGTGCATCCCCTGATGGCAGCAAGGCTTCAGTCTGCATGAGAAGGAAGAAGGACTCTCCCTTGGAGTGAAGGAGTCACTCCCTTGCATCCGTAAAACCTACTGCAATGACGCCCGGCTGCGTGGATCTCTTCTCAACCTGAGCAGCGTGGATCCTGCATCACGGGTGGTAGTCCGGAGTAGTTCTCCTGGTCCTCTTTGCCAGCTGTCCAACTTTGGTGGAGGTAAGCCCTTGCCTTCCCACGCAGGACAGTACCCACTGTGCACTGTGTCTTTTGCAGCTGCCAAGGCTTGTTTGCATCTACTCCAAGGAATTTTCAGGCTCCATGTAGCCCCAGGCCCCAGCACTCCTTCCTGTGAGGCACAGCCCTCTGCCTGCTTCTCCTGTGGCATGGGACCCTTGGTCGTGACTCCTGGTTCCTCGTCTAGTGGGTTTCCTGTGGGGGCTGCCTCTTTTTCTGTGGATTCTGCCTTGCTGAGGACCCCCTTTGGACTCCCCAAGGGTTGGGTCCTCCTGGACCTTGCTGGTCCCCGGCAGCTCCACTTTTGCTTCACCGCAACTTCTGCCTTTGCCAAGGCTTGTTGGTGGCTTTTCCATGCCACTGACCGACTTCAATCTTCAGTCTGCCATGGGACGTCGACTGCATCCTCCAGGAACTCTTCACCTGCTCCAGGGCTGCATTCCTGACTATCTTCGTCTCACCGCCAACCAACTCCTGCATCCACAGCTATGTGGGTAGTAGCTCCTACTCCTCCTGGACTCTTCTGCGACTTCTGGACTTGGTCCCCTTCTTCCACAGGTCTTCCTCTTCAGGAATCCACTGCTGGTTTCTTACAGTCTTGTCTGGGTGTTGCATTTTCTTCATTTTCTTCCTTTTGGGTGGTTTGGGGGAAAATCCAGTAACTTACTCCTGTCTTCCTGGTCGCTAGGGGGCACTGTGGTAGCTACCTTTTGGGTTTCCTAGTACCTCCAGCTCCCCTCTACACAATACACTTACCTAGGTGGGAGTCTCGTGTTCACATTCCATTTTTTTTAGTATATGGTTTTGGCTCTCCCCTAAGGTCATTATTTTCTAATTGCATTTGCACTGTTTTATATCACTTTCTATGCCTATTGCTGATAACTAGTGTATACATTTAGTGTGTTACTTACCTCCTATTGATGGGTTGCCTCTCTAGTACTTTTTGGTATTATGTCACTAAAATAAAGTACCTTTATTTTTGTAACACTGGGTGTTTTCTCCCTTGAGTGTAAGTGCTGTGTGACTACAGTGATATTGCATGAGCTCTGCATGTCTCCTAGATAAGCCTTGGCTGCTCAGCCACAGGTACCTGTAGAAAGACTGGCTTCTAGACAATGCCTACACTACACTAATAGGGGATACCTGGACCTGGTATAAGGTGTAAGTACCTTAGGTACTCATCACACACCAGGCCAGCTTCCTACAGTCCCCCACAAAGCACACCATGTAATACGCAGATTACACATTTTTAGGTTTCGCCTGCACAGTGCTTGAGCTGTGGTGAAGTCTTTTGTATTTGAAAAAAAAATCTTAAAAGGAGCTTTCAGCCCACCCACAGTCTTCCCGTTACTTACCATTGGTATTTTCATCAATCACTCTCCTTTTCTTAATTATAAATTGGTCAGCAGCACCTTCTGACGTCATCAGGCTGCACTTCCTCTCTTCTTTCAGTCGGCTTCGGCTGTTCCCTGGAGCTCGGACGAAGTACTCTTTCCGGTTGGCGATAAGTGGCTGGCAGTCAGTTTCCTTCCGCTAGCCGCACGCTTCGAGGTACTTTAAAAAAAAAAAAAAATTCATGGCCATCCTTCTCCGACAACCATGTGCTACTTTACCTTTCACACTGACCGTTGTTTGTGCTGTCACCTTTACACGAGCATGTTCCGTGGGGCGTTAAAGGGATGATTTTATCTACTTTAATTGTTGTGACAGTTTGTGGTAAATAATGCAGCGCCAGACAACCGTCGTCACGATTTTTTCGTCACTACAGAACAAGCACTGCAGATGAAAGCATGTGTTCTTAGTAGGTGCATTACGTAGCACCAGCGCAACCCAAGGTATTGCAGCACTTTACATCATCAGGGAAGATTAGTGATACCATGTAAACTGAAATATGAGAGTGCAAACTGCTGTTGAGTCTTTTCATCATAAATACATAACAAGCACTTCAGATGGAGGCTCGAGCTTGCTCTAGGCGCTACATGTAATGGAACTCAACTGAAGGTGTTGCAGTGCTTTACATGAGCATGCTCTGTGAGGCTTTGAAGTACTAGGCACCTGCCGTAGAGATTTTGTTTTGTCAATACGGAACAAGCACTTCATATTGCGTGGATGGTTCACAAAACCAGAGGTGTTAAGCGCTAAAAATAAACAAATACATGTATTGCACTTAATTGTATTATTTTTTGCACTTTAATGTAGCGTAAACCCGACCCGAAGGTGTCAGAGCGCTTTACACACGGACGCATTCATTTTTAGACACGGAGAGATTGAGTGATTTGCCCACAATCGCAGGATGTTATCCCACCGAGACTTGTACCTGGTTTGAAGAATAGGGTCTGTATGTGTTCCGGTGGTGGGAGGGAGGGGTTGCCTCATTGTTCATGGTGCAAACACCAATCTTTTGCATAATCACTTTTGCGCTCCACAATTTGCCTGCCTCCAGCTTGAGTTCAGTGCAAATGTAAATCGGTTGATGGCTGCGCAAACTGTCATGTAGTGGTAATTACCTCCTCTTCACTTCAAAGCATCATATTGTCCCTCTGATCAAGGTTGTTTTAAAAATGGGCACTTTCTTATACTTTGACACAGAACATGTTAACCTTGTTCTGATAACGTGCTGCTGTTTGAAAACCGGCTGTGAAAATGCAATTACTAGGTTTTTTCTGCAAGCATGTCTTCACATGCTGGTAAATGTAAAATGCCATACTTGCTGTAAATTGAACACGTGGCTCCTAAGGAGGCCTCCCCCACTATGGCGGCGTGACCTGGTCTTTCTAACGCCAACGAGGATCGTCACGGCGATTAGATATCATTTGCACAACAGCAAGAATCTGAGGGGTCCCAAAAGGTGGGATCACGCACACCCTTAACATTACCATTAATTGCTGTGACACTGGTTTAACATTCGAGGCTAAAAAGATAGTTATGGCAAATCACAGCAGCCTCACTCTAGCATTAGGAATGCGAGCACTGACAAAGCCAATAGTTTTAACTCTTGTATGCTAATATTGTGAGGGGTTAGCATGCCATTATTTTAGAAAGGAAACTCCTGGTGTCTCGGATAACTCATGCACTCCAGCAGGAAAACAACGATATTTAAAGGCACTTGCTGCTCAGGTTGGAAGAAGCTGGGTGAAATGAATATCTGATTTTCTTGTAGCTTTATGTAGCACAAACTCGGCCCGAGGGCTTTGGAGCTCTTTACATGGGCACCAGATCCAATTTTAGGGTTTGCCTGCACATCGCTTGCTCTGTGTTTGCGAAATCTCTTGCAATTAAACAAAATAAAAACTTAAAAGCATTGTCAAAACCAATAGGTTTCGCCCATGCAAAATCTATTAGCTTTGTCAATGTTTTTCACATGTTGCACAGCAGTTGAGCTGCTGTGGAACATGGCTCAAAGTAAATAAAAACAATATGATGTGATCAAATCTGGCCTGTTAGACTGCAATAAAAATATAATATAAAAGAATAACAAAGCTAAAAGATTTTACATAGGCGAAACCTATTGGCTTTACCAATGCTTGTTATTTTATGAAGGTAGGTAAGTGAGTTATTGCGTTTTAACACAAAGACCCTTTTGTTACTTGCAGTTCATAAATTGTAGTCCTTCTAACATAGCATCATGAGCTATGAAGGACATGTGACTCCGATCCCTTGTAACTCTCACTGTCTTATGTTGCACATTTTGTACATTGATTACACACATATGATTTACTGTCAATTTATAATGTGTATGTGTGACATAAAGCGCTCTGTCCCCCATATTGGGATGAGTAGCGTTCTAAAAGAAAAAATAAACTAAATAGTGGTATTTAAATTGTTATTTGTGTAAATACAGGGACAAACCAGAACATCAGTCATTCTTAAAGTACATGCATATGTCTTATATACAGGGAATGAACAAAGTCAAAACTGTTCCTCTCTTGAGTACCTGTGTGCCTTTTTTTCACTCAGTTTCATTTAAGTCTGAGTCTCCCAATAGCCCTGATCTAGGATACTCCAACTAAAGGAGGCCTGATGGCCCCTTCATTTAGGCCTTTGTTATGGTCCCAGCTGGAATGTGATAAGCCCCCTCCCCACCTGTGCTTTGCTACTCCGAATGAAAGCAGACAATGTGCAGGTGCTGCTAAATGTGTCCCAGTGTCTGAAAACAGATATTTAAAAAAATACACCGGAACAAATTTGTAATATTTCTGTGAGACCCAACCTTTGACAAACTAGAGGCATCCACCCTATTAAAAGAGTGGGGAGATGCCGACTACCTGCGTCTATAATCGATTTGTGCCCTGCTCATAGAAGTTGCCTAACCCCAGGGATAGTTAAATGCACCTACCCACAATTCAATGTAATGTCTCTGTCCCTCATCTGTAAACAGATTTTTTTCAGGTCTTGGTACATGTAGCTATCATAAGGAAAAAGATAGCCAGGGGCTTAATACAAAATAATGGATTCCTCCCCCACCCCCCCTAAACCACCCCCAGATATTGTGATCTCACAGATATTCATTGGCTTTGGGCTGAACCTGTGCCCCCTGAAGGGCTGAGACCCCTTGAAAATTGGGGGGGGCCTGCATGCTTGCTTTACAGCACTGCCACAGACCCCCAAATCACTGCTTCAAATGTAGGTGCATATCTATGTGAGGAAGTTAGAAAGCTTGATCCTAGCTACATATCAGGTATAAAATTGAGAGTGGTGCAAGCTATGAGGAATTGATAATAGAGGATTACACCAAAAGGGAAGGCATGTGGTGGAGATTGGGGTTTGGCTGAGATGCAAAACAGGACGTGATACAGAAGGTGGAGTATCGTGTGGCAATGGTTAGAGGAGGGGCTGGTTGAGAGAGGTCCTTAGCACAGGTAAGGGCGGTGGGTAGTAAGCATGGTTGGAGACACGGGCATAACGCAAGCCCCTTCAGGGGCTCCCAAATCCTTCAGGGATGGCCCTTCCTGCCCCAGCGTCACATTGTGCAGGGGGACTCCATCATTTTAGGTTACTCCAGTGACTGGAGAGAGGAATAAGTTGGAGAATTATGGGTGCCCTTCAAATGAGATTGCAGCCAAACGGTAACGGGGATCTAACTAGGCTTGGACAATGTTGTGCAATTGTCAGAGGCTGAAGGCTTGGTCACACAGAATGTCAGTCTCAAGAGATATTTCTTGTTTAAGCATGGGCATGTAGGTATTCAGGCCCATATTTATACTTTTTTAGCACCGCATTTGCGCCGCTTTTTAACGCCTGGGTCAGGGATGGCTTTAAGGGACAAGTGGGCTCAAAATGAGCCCAGAGTGCCCTCCCCTGCCCCCAGGGACCCCCCCTGCCACCCTTGCCCACCCCAGGAGGACACCCAAGGACGGAGGGACCCATCCCATGGACATTAAGGTAAGTTCAGGTAAGTATTATTTTTTTTTTTTTGTGGCATAGGGGGGCCTGATTTGTGCCCCCCTACATGCCACTATGCCCAATGACCATGCCCAGGGGACAGAAGTCCCCTGGGCATGGCCATTGGGCAAGGGGGCATGACTCCTATCTTTACAATGATAGGAGTCATGTTGATGGGGGATGGGCGTCGAAAATAAATGGCGCAAGTCGGGTTAGATGATTTTTTCGACGTAACCTGACTTGCCCCATTTTAAGACGCCCATGCGCCATTTTCCCACTACGCCGGCGCTGCCTGGTGTACGTGGTTTTTCTCGCGCACACCAGGCAGCGCCGGTCTGCTTGCGCCGGCTAACGCCATTCAATAAATACGGCGCCCGCATGGCGCTTCAGAATGGCGTTAGCCGGCGCTAATTTTTTTGACGCAAAACTGCGTTAGCGCAGTTTTGCGTCAAAAAGTATAAATACGGCCCTCAATTGTATTTTGTAAGCTGCTTTTGCGTCAAAAAATGGTGCAATTGCGGCGCTAAAAATGTATAAATATGGGCCTCAGTGTCTTTTGGAGGGAGGATATCCTCACATGGAATATTTACGAAAAACCTGGAAAACACCAATTAATGTGAATTTTCTACATTTTTTTCAAAAACAGTT
This sequence comes from Pleurodeles waltl, assembly GCF_031143425.1. NCBI lineage: Eukaryota > Metazoa > Chordata > Amphibia > Caudata > Salamandridae > Pleurodeles > Pleurodeles waltl. The sequence goes on along the minus strand of NC_090448.1, from coordinate 1,116,814,292 downwards.
GTGCCGCTTCATACACACCTAGCTGTGAGCTAGCGCACTAACAACCGTTTTTTTTTTACGTTAGGTATAGCAACCCGTTTTGTTGTATTATTGAAAATGCGTACAGCGGTCCCCTTTCTGCCTCTTTTTTGACAGTTTTGTTTACGTAGCATAGGTGAGCTTATGTGTGACTTCTCATACGTGCATGGAATAAAGAGCTGACACCCCGCAGAACACACCTGCTTAACGCAGACTCCCATTGGCTTCTCGGGCCCCATCTGTAACATCAAATAGGAACAGTTGTTTGTCGCAGCTCAGCCCCGGCCTTCTGCCGAGCAGAAACTGCCAATTTTATTTATGTGCGTCACAAAACATCAAGCCGGCTTGTCCTGCCGGAATCCTAAGGGGGGCCATACTCGATATTCTCACCGAGCAAAAATGGCGAGAGTCCTGACTGAGGTAGCGCACTGCCACAACCGCTGCAATAAAAGAGAAGAGATTTGTTGCTAAACTCATCCACTTCAACCATTTTTGAAAGTCTCCTGATTCCTCCCTCCTGGTCTTAACTGTATGATTTGTTATAGATCTCTCCTCTGCCACAGAGATACGCGTTCCTATATTTTCCTGGGCTGAAAAGATAACAGGCGCCATATGGCGAAAAATCCATTTAAACTTTATCACCCACATGGCTGAACAGTCACCGACTGTTCTTCAAAGGCACTTAGGTTTGAGAGTCGGCGGTGGTAATGCTGAGCGAACGAAGCTAAAAGAGGCGGGGATTTATTTCGATGCCTTTAAAGACATAACTGTATTTTTTTGTAGTAGGTTTTCCTCAAAATCAGACATGGCTTTAGAAATAGTACTTTGTGGGTGCTTGCGTGGGGTGCATTCCCCTTGCATATTTTAATTCGCAGGGCCTGTCTGATGTGGTTGGCCCTTACCAGCGAGGCGTGTGTTGCAGGTGCACCCATGAGCACAGCAGGGTACCGTAATTCAAAGAGACTTTTCGTCAATAACAGGAAGACTTTCTGAACAAACTCGTCCACCACTTCACTCCAGGTCGCAATCACAAATGTCAGGAAGACCAGGATCCCATTCCCGTCAACATCTCGAATAAAAAAGGCAGATGAAGCCATGTGCTTAAGACAGCAATGCCTTTAGGTAAATGGGAAATGAACACGAAAAAAATGTGCGGCATTTGGCAAATGCGAGTGAGTTGGGAGTAATGATGGCTACATTCCAGAACAGCAAGGGAAGTGACATATTCAGAGTATAAATAAATTACAATACTGTAAAATAACACAGTTGTAATACACATGCATAAGTAATGATGCACTCCAGACACAAGGTGATGAGATGAATGCTTGCAATAAGTTTAATACCTGGCGCTCCCTCTGATAACATTCAAACCCAACATTTTTGCCGTTGATGCACCGCCCAAAGCAGCAAGGCTATGCCCATGTGTTGGGCCCGTGCTCACTGTGCCACTGGAACCAAGCTTCATCCGACTGACGTGTCCCAATCAGGACAAAACCGATCGTGGGTTGCTTTTGTTGCTGTTCTCAGAGGACTTGGCGTGGAGCAGCAGGGCTGTTCCTATTTAAGAAGCGTCAAGACCATGAAAGTCAGTTCGCCAAATGTCAGGTGTAGCAAAACTGACATCACACGCCATTTGACCTTTACCTTTACCTTTACTTACACACATGCTTACACACACACACACACTTTTCCACATACACACTCATATAAACAGACTATCACCCGCAAGAACACACACAATACATTTAACAGTATGTTTACTTACCTCAGATGCTAGTGAGGGTCATATTTCAGCTAATTGTACTCTAGTAAGAATAATAAATTATTCACTATTGGTGTAATAAATCACTGACAGAAAACAAGGAAAATGGAGCCCCAACCAACCTCTGCATGGACGAGCTGCCTCTGTGCTCCTGCTGCTGACTTTGCCACCTCTGAGGCCAGGGGGTTTCAAAGGGAGTTCAGGGGTCTCAAGTCAGGGGTTGCAGATACAACCCCTGGCGACCCTGACTTGAGGTCCACGGTCAAGACTGGTTTGCATTTGGCTGTGCCAAAACTGAGGTGGCATGGTTTACCAAATAAGGACGGCCTTGGTTGAGGCCCGAGTGACCGGCAGTGGTTAGACTTACAGCAAGCATTCCTCTCATTACCTTTTGTGTGTTTGATATACCGCTTGAGTGGGTTTACTGTGTGGCATTATGTTTTCCTTAGGAGCACTCTTGTATTTACAGAGATAGAAGAGGTGGAGTAAAGAAGTGATCAGTGAAATGCAATATTTATTAACAGAGTACAGGTAAATTAGTACACCACCTCTGGGTCCTTCAGATGCAGAATCGTCTCACTATGTGCATCTTGCTTCCCCACATAGCTCTCCTCTAGAGAATCATAAATTAAGGCAGACTCCTAGGCCCAAATTTCTACTTTTTTTGTGCTGCATCTGCGTCATTTTTTTGATGCAAAAGTGGCGCGAACGTATTGTATTTTGTAAGATTGCGCCGCTTTTCCATCAAAAAGTGATGCAAATGTGGCGCAACAAAAGTATAAATATGGGCCCAAATCTTTTTGATCCTGGTTAAAGTTCTGAGACTAGGGGTCAAATTGCATTTGCACCAAAGCAAATTGGGCGGATTTTGTAACAAACATTGCTTTCTAGCAAACAATGAATGACTTCTTTGTCAACTCAAAATTGTGCTATTGAGAAATGAAAGAATTATATCAAGTTGTTTGCAAAAGTGATGCAAAATAGATGTATGAAAACCCGAAAGAACCTGCTGTCGCACTGGCAGTGTATGGATCTGGCATCTGGGACTTTTTAAACTTAATGTACAATTAGGGAAATAACATTACATTGCTCAGAAGATATGTACTACCACTTGGAGTGTCGTTTACATTGAAGTGCCACAGTGGCCACCACTGTTTGAAAGTCGTGTGTTGTAAATACGTGCCCCACATTGCAGCAAGCGAGTCAGATTACCTCAACTTACTAAAAGAACGTTAGAGGGAGGGATGTCTCTCCCTTTATATTTTATAGGGAGTTTTGGTAACATAGGGCCGTGTAGTGCACTTTTCACATCACGTTCTTATACCTTTGCTAAACAGTCATAATTTCCGAAGGGGCCTTTAGGAAATATTCCAAAATAATCGTGGCCCTTTCCAGCAAGGTTGGGTGTTCAGCTGCCCCTAGCAAACCGCGGAGATATGAGGGAAAATTGTTGTATTTTCAACACATTTTCTCTAAAACATGTCTAAAAGATTATGATCCTGACAAATGTTACGGATATCCCATTCGCCGTAATACTATCCCCATAGGATAAAATTGGATCATATTACAACGGACCCAATATCCATCACATTTGTGATGGAGTACTCCCCTTCCTCAAGATTGAAATCAGGCACTATGTATCAAATCAGAAAGCCCAATTTTAAATGTCTTATTTTAAAAGCATCTTCCTAGGTCTATTTTTGCCATTTTTACTTCCTTATATATTTACATTTCGTTTTTCAGTTTTGCGTCTTCCAAGTAGTGGGACAAGTTGAAAAACAAAACAATACCCAAGTCTCAGAGAGCAGGCAGGCCAGAGAGCAGGTACATCAGAAAGTTGTAGTGATCATCACTCGTATATCAGTACATCCTAGTCAATGTTGGTAAACAGAAGCATCTTGATATCAAAAGCAAACATTTGATTCTAGCAAACTATACTCAATGTCATAAAACAAATACTTATAATTGTTCATGATAAAACACTATTTTGTATCGAGGAACATCATTTTTCAATTTTCAATTAATATTTTTTAGTGTCCAGGCAGGTATTCAGTCATCTTTTTCATCAAATGCTCAAACGTACTATTTACACAAAAATTCTGCATGCACACCCATGAATCATCATCTCATGCCTGAGTGGCACCATCAGGGAATGGATGCCCATAGTATGTGAATACTTATAATTACTATATCCAGACCATCATTATAAAATAGGTTACCACCAAAATACAATACAAGGAAGGTTCACAATATGCCATCAATGAACAGTGTTATCAGATGGCCAGCATATTGTGGAAGGAAAATGACACTAGGCCTTGGATGCTGAAATATATGCCTAAAAGGGGCAACAGCAAAGTCCATTCCAGGTCCAGTTGGCACTGGTCAGTTGAGATTTATCACTGGGATGTTGACTTCAGCTTTTTTGAGGGGTCCCAAGTTCTCAGGTCTTTCGCACAGGTTACATATGCAAAGTGCAGCAGGTTCAGACGGCCTGGCATATAATTGCAAGTCCAACAGTGCTCTGAGGATGGCTGGTGAGGGTCTAGCTTTGTAGGGTTCACTGGCCTCTGGCCTGGGAACACTAGTTTCTCTCTCATTGATTGAGTAAAATTGCCCATGCCATGACCTACATTCTATTTTCAGTAATTCCTTTTTGCCTTCCTGCAAACAGGGCCAAAATGCCATGTGTCAAGGCATTTTCAAGATGGCTAAAATCTTAACCACACTGAACTTGGGCTCTGAGGTTTGGGTGTTTGTGTGTGTGTGAAGTGTACTAAGATAACTGTAATCCTCTCAGATCTAACTGTAGCATCCAGTGTGAAGCAGAAAAAACGTGAGAGAGTCTGATTGAACAAAAGAAGAGTCAGCAACCATACTGGAGGTACACAAGTATTGTCCTAGCATACTATTTGCTCCCTTTGAAGTCTTCAAAACTTTTACATGTGCTTCAGACAGAACAGTCATGCAGGATCAGACACTAGGGTGTTAACGGGAGAGGCAATGCCCATGCTCTGCATATTCTATTAAGCTCAGAGGAGCCGTCACTGATCATTTAGACCAGCCTATTGTGTTCTCTTTGAAGGAATTTCACACACCAATCACATTTCATTCAAGGATGAGCACTGGCAGGGAGTAGCTGCAGAGGTAATGCAGAATGGCCTCCTAAAAGCTGAGGCAAGTAAATGTTAACGGTCGAAAAGTTACTTTTCCTTAACATTATTTAAAAACGTGGCTTGTCTATTGGATTGGCTTTCAATACCTATTAAAAATAGTGCTTTAATTATTTTCTAGTTGGTCCCTTTCCCCAATAATTTTATATATTGATTTTATAGGTTGATAGCAGAATTAGCATCTGTACTCCGGTTTTCTACATAGGGCAGTATGATCTGCCACAGCGAAAATAGCCTTTCAGGCATTGTGACTATAGAGACATGGTAACATTAAGTTTCTGCATGTCCTACTTTGAAATACCCTGCATCCTACCTTGTGGACTACGTGGCTCATATAGGGATGACCTACTAATATTTGAAAGGGAGGTTTGACCTGTTAAAAAGGATTTTTTAACAGATTCTACTACAGGTTTAAAACGTAGCATTGAGGCTACCAGCCATGTTTTCCTTTTTCACATTAGTGGATGGCTAAATCAGTGATGCAGTCGCATATGACATTTAACTTTTCGTTAAACCTCACCAAAAGTTAAAGTATACAACTGTAATTCGTGTGATCTAGGAAATTTCATATTAGGCTTCCCTTGTGAAATTCCTGAAATTATGCCATTTCGCATTGAAACGCACTGCTTGCGGTAAAGAATTGCAGTGAAATGTGCCACTCGCTATAGAAAATTACCACAAACAAATGCTAACAACAAAACACAAGCAGCTGTTATTTGTGGTGATTTGTTTACATCCTTCCTTGCACCCAACAATGATGAAAGGGCACATTGTGAGCAAAAATACGCTGCAAAATGATGAGTTTCATTTTACATATTTGCACGTAATTTCGCCAAAATTCTGCAAATTTTGCCAAAACAGATTATGCAGATTTCACACACCTCTACTTTACATGCCAAGCCTTTTCAGCCTGTACTATGGCTCTATAGAAAAAAGTTAAACATATGAATAAATCAATTAGATATTAGCCAATTCCTTCATGTTTTAGGGGTCAGAGCTTATACATTGAGCAATGGACAGCAGTGTCCAGGTATGCTGAGGCTAAAAAAAACCCAGCAATAACATTCAGCCAAAAGGGGGGTGAACAAGGGTATTTTCGTGCACAGAATAAGTGGATAGCAACTGTTTTGAGGTACTTCAAACTGTGCTCTATCTCTAGTAAGAGAAAAACAAGATTTTTATGTTCATTTGGCACCTATAAACGAATGACCTTCTTTCAGAGCAGACTAGCTACCAGCACCATCTGGAGACTTGGTATTAGGACAATCATTCTATTCTTTGCCACACTTACAGAATACTACCAATGTCCCCTTTCACATAAAACATCATTTCCACCACACCTACATGATCATGAAATTCAGACAAGCCTTTCTTTACATAAAATAAATCTTTTATTTGTATTATGAACTGAGGAGAACTGAAGAGATTTCTGTTAAACTCAGAGCCTCATTTACATGGCCCTAGGTGCACACTGTGCCACTGAAGCATCATTTTTAGGTCGAGCGTAAGCGTTGTACCTCTTGTATACTTTTAAGTATACTTGTTCTGTGGGCGTCCAGCTATTTCATTTGTTAGTTTAAGTGCCATTAAAAAATCCTTGCTTGCTAGTTGTCAGTCATGCCTCTTTGTCCCGCCTTCTTCTGTGTGGGAGCAGTAACCAACTACTGTATAGTTACGCTTTGTCCTGTTTACCTGGTCTGTAGGGGATTTTTTATTTACTTTGTTTCCTACTCCTGTCCGGGGAAGCCTCCCTTTTAATTTGCAGAGCATTCTTCCTCTGAGCTTAGCTGTAAACAAGGCTATAAATTAGGCTGTTATCTTGGCCACATTTGGTCTTTATGGGCTCTCTGCACCCTCTCTCAGCTGCCTGGCTCCCGCCATTCCTTGGCTTGGATTTTCTTTACCAAGTGTGCCTGACTGTGTGCTGAGAGCAAGGGCCGAGGATCGCTTGTAATTGCTTATAGCCTAGGCACCCAGCTCTACCAGGGCTCTGCAATCCCTAGAGACAGTACCAACTTCTGCTCCATACTGGGATACCACTCGCAGCTCCATCAGTGCATCTCAATTCACACACTCCTCACCCTCAGCCGTGCCAGTGCCAGGAACCCCACACGCACTGTCTGCAAGAGCACCTCAGTTCTTGCAGTCTGTACACTCTTCTGCTCCAGTTCTGGGACTTTGGGTGCAGCTCCATCGGTGCACAACAGTCCACACACTCCAATCCCTCAGCTGTGCCAGTGCCAGGAACCCCACCCACGTTATTTGCCAGAGCACCTCAATTCTTGCAGTCAGTACACTCAGCTGCTCCAGTACTGGGACCTCGGGCGCAGCTCTATCAGTGCACCTCAGTTCACACACTCCAAATCCCAGTCGTGCCAGTGCCAGGAACCCCAAACATGCTGTCTGCCAGAGCACCTCAGTTCTTGCAGTCAGTACACTCTGCTGTTCCATTACTAGGACCTCGGGTGCAGCTCCATCAGTGCGCCTCAGTTCTATCCTCACAAGGTCACTTCCTTTTCTATGCTGGGGCCCTGCTCACATAGAGTTCCATTAGAGCAGCTCAATTCTAATAATCAGTCTCACTGCCAAGCCAATTATTGACCCAAAAGAGCAACACACAGCTCAAACAGTGCACCTCAAGTCTAACATCCAACACCACTGTTGATGGGAACCATCACAGCTCCCCCAGAATCCATCACTTCTAACATTCAGTATACATTTCTTCTTAGTACTAAGGCTCACTCACCCGCCCTTCAGGACTCCTCGCTTCTGTGGTTCAGAGGCAATGTCACTTCTATACTAGGCCCCACTTGCTGCTTCACTAGGGCACCTATAGGCTAACACTTGGCAACACTGGCACGCCAATACTAGGTTCCATACATAGCTCCATTAACATACCTCACTTCTGACCTTGTGTGCCTGTTACTATTCCATTACTACAGCCCAAATACAACTCTGTCAGTGCACCTCAACCCTAACCTGCAGCACCCCATGATTCCAATACCAGAAATTACAGAGTGCTCCGTTTCTCATTCCTCACCTGCTGCCTTTCTGTTATTCCAGCACTGGCCTAGGACATAACTCTGTCTACACCCCCAATCTTGATCTAAAGTGCCCCAATATTGCTGTACTGGGTTCACATACAACTGTTATGCACCTTCAGCTGTTCTGCCGTGCCCCCTGCTGTTCTACAATCTGACTTCTGTTTGAGGACTTGGGGGAGCCAATTACATCTATTCTTAGCTGCCATCTTTATATCCGATGGTCTATTTCACCTATCTCACTCTGTTTTTTTCCTTTACTCTGTTTACTCTCAATGTTTTCTTTCTCTCCCAGTTTTCTCTTTTCAGCTCTTTAAATCCACACATTAACAGTTTTGCTCTTTCTTTCAACTGTTTATTTCTATTCCTCTCCCTTTTTTATGTCCCTCTTCCTCTTGCTACCCCCTCTTTCAAACTCACAAAAACTTGGTTATTTCCTTTCTTGTTTTGTTCCTCTCTTTTTTTCTATCACATGTTCATTCTCTCACTATTTTTTCTTTTCCCTTCATTCTTTCGTTGTGTTTTTTTTAATCTGCTCTTTTCTTTGATGGATATGCGTCCTTTCCGTTTTTTTCTTTCAGATCTTTCTTCCTTCCTTACTCTGGTGTTTTTCTTATCTTTATCTGTTAATTCACATTTTACTATAAATCCCTCTTTTCCCCCTCTGTAGGTGGAAGCCACAAGTTATTTGTCAGGACCCAAAGTGTCAGAGTGTTTTCCCATTCTGTGTCTGTGGGAAATGTGTCAGTACATAGTTGCCCTGCTTCTTTCGCTGCTTGTTTCTCTCACCATCTCTCTTTTGTTCTCTAATGTTCATTTTTCCCTTCCTTTTCACATTTCCTTCATAATTTTTTCCTCTTTATCTTTCATTTGCTAGCTTCCTTTTCTTTTTTCTTTTTCCACACACGTTTGCTCTATTTCTTCTCTTAGTTGTGTTTTCATTTTCTCATTCTTTCTTTCCCTTCTTTTTTTATTTCTTTGCAACGCCTTCCCTTTCTTCCTTTTGCCTGTTGAATTCCTTTCACTTATCTTTTTTTGCCCCATCTGCATTCTCTCCTAAGGCCTAGTGGTCAATGGAGCAACAGGTGCAGTGGCACTGGGCCCCAGAGACCCATGGATCTCACTCATCTCTAATTACTGCTGTATTTTCCTACCAAACTTCCAGTCAATCATTTTCCTTTCTTGCTCCAGGGTGCATATGTAGGAGGTTGGCCTGGTTTGTAGAGGTATACCTAAGGTACTTACACCTTATACCAGGTCCAGTTATCCCTTATTAGTGAAATGTAATCAATGTCTAGAAGCCAGGCTGTCTAGAGGTAGCTGTAGGCAGAGCAGCCAAGGCTGAACTAGGAGACATGCAAAGCTCTTGCAATACCATTGAAGTCACACAGTACTTACACACAAGAAAGATAATACTCAGTGTTACCAAAATTAAAGGTACTTTATTTTAGTGACACAAGGTCAAAAATATCTTAGAGGCTATACTCCCTTAGGAGGTAAGTATTATACACAAAATATACACTAGTAACCACAATCAGGTAAGTAAACAGTCAGAAAATAGTGCAAATAGTGAAAATCACCATAGATCACAATGGGCCCAGGGGTAACACAAATCATATCCTGAAATAGTGGATTGCGAATGTCGGTTTCTCACTTAGGCAAGAGTAGCGTGTAGAGGGGTGCTGGGAGTGTAAGAAAACACCAAAGGTAAATAAAGTACTCCTTCCCAGAGCTCAGGAAAACAGGAGTAAAGTACAGCAAGTTTACCCAGAACAAACTAGGAGTCATGGTAAAGGATTATGCAAAAAACAAGCAAGACTGCAAGACACAAATGATGGATTCCTGGACCTGAAGACCTGTGGAGAGAGGAGACCAAGTCCAAGAACAGCTGAAGAGTCCAGGAACAATAAGAGCGCCTACTAACCTGGATGAAGGTGCAAAAGTGGATTCTCCGGTTGTAAAAAAAAGTCAGAGATGCACCCAAGAAGACAGCTGCGGGTTCCTGCTTGATGCAAGAGATGTCCCACATTGAGTAGGAGAATGCAGGCTGGTTTTCATCCTTGGATTCCCCCAACAAGCCTTGGTTCATGCAAAAGACATGTTTGGTGCGTCCTGGGCCCAGGGGGGACCTGGGCGTCTCAACTCAGACTGAGGAGACAGAGGGGGCTCTCAGTACTTCAGAGAGCCCTCAGAAGACCAGGCATGACCCATAGGAGTCCCAGGACATGGGGACAAAGGAGTTGGAAATCATAGTCATCGCAGCACTACACAAAGGGATCCTACGCCACCAGAGAGCAACTCAGGGAGCTGAGTATCACAGGATAGAGTGCTGGGGATCTGGGGTATGCAGTGCATGAAGTATTCCTTGGAGAAGTGCACAGAAGCCCTGGGACCTGCAAAACATGCGGTGCACAGAGGTACTGTCAGGCTCGGGGAAGCAGGCTCTTATCTCCACCAAATTTGGATAGTTGGACCTTTGGACAGGATGGGTTACTTTGGTCTACCACCTGTGTTCCACGATCCACGCTCATTGTCACGAGAGGGGACCCAGACTACCGGTCGTTGCTGCAGTGAGGTGCCTGCTGAAGCAGGGAAGTGACACCGTCACTTCACAGGAGATTCCTTTGATTCTTTTGGCGCAGGATGCAGACAGGCAGTCCTCAGAGCATGCACAACCTGGAAACTGTTGCAGTTACTGGCAGGAGCTGAAGTTACAGAGTTGCAGTAGCTTTTTTGGATACTTTGTTGCAGTTGTAGAGTTTCTGGAACAGTTCTGCAGTTAATCCGATGGTAGAAGGTGAAGCAGAGGTTGCAGAGGATTCCTGCTGGAGTCTTGCAAAACCGAATCTGAGGAGGCAGCCACAGGAGAGACCATAAATAGCCCTGAGAGGGGGGATTAGTCACCGGAGCAGCTAAGCACCTATCAGGAGGGGTCTCTGACGTCACCTGTTGGCACTGGCCACTCAAATGCTCCCAGAGTTCCCTGACCATCCTGAAAACAAGATGGCAGAACCCAGCGACACTCTGGAGGAGCTCTGGCAACCACCCTGAGGTGGTGATGGACAGGGGAGTGGTCACTCCCCTTTCCTTTGTCCAGTTTCGTGCCAGAGCAGGGACTGGCGGTCTCTGACCTGGTGTAGACTGGATTATGCAAGGAGGATACCATCTGCACCCTTCAAAGCATTTCTATAGGCTCTGGGAGGATACCCCTCTCATGCCTGTTCCACCTATTTCCAAATGGAGAGGGTGTAACACCCCTCTCCTAAAGGAAATACATTGTTCTGCCTTCCTGGGATTGAGCTGCTCAAGCCCCAGGAGGGCAGAAGTCTGTCTGTGAGGTGGCAGCAGCTGGGGCTGAAGTGAAAACCTCAGAAGACTGGTATGACAGTACTGGGGGTCTGTGATGGAGCCCCCAGGGTGCATGGAATTGACCCCCGAATACCAGAATCGGATTGGGGGTACAATTTCTCAATCCTAGACACCTCACATGACCATACTCTGGGTTATCATTGTGGAGCTACATCTATGTATCTAGATATATGTAGTGCACACTTATAATGGTGTCCCCAGACTCCCGAAGTCCGGGAAATTGGTCCTGGACAACGTGCAGGCACCACTGCTAGTGCAGGGGTGCCCTCACACACAGTAACTTTGCACCTATCCTTTAGGGTCTGAAGGTTAGATATACAGGTGACTTATAAGTTACCTGGTGCAGTGAAAATGGCTGTGAAATAGTGCTCACACTATTTCACTCAGGCTGCAATGGCAGTCCTGAAGAAGTGTTTGTATGAGCTCCTTATGGGTGGCAAATGAAATGCTGCAGCCCATAAGTATCTCCTGCAACCCCAATGCCCTGGGTTCCTAGGTACCATGTACTAGGGACTTATAAGGGGGGTCCATTGTGCCAATTTGGAGTGAATACTGGGTTACCAGTGTGTAAGTACAAATTTGGAATCAGAAAGAGCATAAGCACTGGAGTTCTGGTTAGCAGGACTCAAGTAACACCTTCAAGCATACTGACAAAACAGTAAAACATACTGACATGTATGCCACAAACTATGAGCACTGGGGCCTGACTAGCAGGATCCCAGTGAGACAATAAAAATACACTGACAAACAGGCCAAAGATGGGGGTAACCGTGCTAGAAGTAAGCCACCTTCCTACACCATAACACCGTTACTACACCACTTGTCCTCTCCATCTTTACTCCAGACTCTTTCTTTCCTTTCACCCTCCAATCTGTCCCAAATTATATATATTTTTTTAGTGTTTTGAGCATTACACTCTAATGCCAAAAGTTTATTTCTGATAAAGGTATATATGATAATTGTAAATGTTTTAATATAGAGGAAGAAGGTAAATGGAAGTGCTTTAGTTAAATGGTGTGCCACTGAAATTATATGGCAGGAAAAGACGACATTATGAGGCAGGGTTGACCAATTTATGTGGTAAGAAAAGTCCAGTAATGAATTTACAATGCCAATAGCTCCAACTCAAGAAAATGCAAGACCTTTTGCTTTGCAAATGCTTGTATTTTTATGCTCTGGTGGCGCAGTGTGCCGGCCAATATTGAGAAGGCCATGCAAAGCCACCTCGAGTGGCTTTTCATGACCTTGTAAATATGGCCCCCTTTCATGCAACACTCTGTGTGAAAGGGGGGTTCCATGGGTGTTGCTGTGGGTGTTCTCACACAACACACATGGAACCTGATGGAATCTGATGCATTCCCAGACTTGCAAGACTGGGATTGCGTCAGATTCATATGCCACCTCAGGGGTGACTTTAAAGTGGTACAACAGGGAGAAATTACATTATTTCGCCCTGTTTTTCCTCTTTCTATGTGCGGTGCATTCTGTAGCACCCAAAGAAAGAGGAAAACACCATTAATGTTTGTTTGTGTGCAGGAAGTTATCCATTCCTGCACATAAGCAATCATCCCTTCAACACAGGCACCCTTGCACTACAGCGCAAGGGTGTCGCGTTGCTGGCAGGCAGCAGTTTGTGTGCGAGCGCAGAGGAAAGTGCAGGGATGTGTCATATTATATTTCTGTCAATACGACACATCCCTGCACTCTCAAAATGACGCAGTGTGGCGCAGCAAGCTGGCTTGCAGTGCCAAGCTACGTCATTTTATTGTAAATGAGGCCCTCAGCCCTTCTCTTAGCCCATATGTTGCATATGGTTTTATTTACATTCTTAGCTTCCTGTCAGGAAAAAGACATCTCTTCAGCAACATAACCATGCAACCAACCGGGATGTAAACTTGAAGATGCTACACTCCTGTGGATCAAATTGATTGGCATCTGACCCGTGGATATGTGTGTGCAAGCTCTTAAAAGTTCACAAACTACCAGCAACAATTTATCTTTTGCGTCTAACAGCACGTTGTACACATACAGTTAAAACTTGGTTGAATCTTTCAACCATGCCATTATTCAGTGGAAGATACAGTGGCGTCCTCAAATCTTTCACTCCACACATTTCCAAAAAGTCCCACATGATGTAGAAAGCTAACTGTACTCCATTATCAGTGAGTGCCCATTTTTGTACTCTTTTCTTGTCAAACACCCTGTGTGAGAAACTGATAACTGCATCAGTCTTGGGTTCACTCAAGACTTTTACTTCAACTCACCTGCTCAAATGATCAACCTGTATGAGTGTATACCAGAGACATCCAGGTAGTGTACAAAGGGGACCTAAATAATCTATCTCTTAAAGGACCATTAATGTACTGTATTCCAAACGTTTACTCCAGTAGCCGGGTACCTAATATAGCCAGCCTCACCTTGGTTTTCTTTATTTTTCATCCAGATAAAATGTCTACAAAAAAGCCTGTGATTTGATTTTATGACAAATTGTCTTCCCCAAACACAAACCTTGACCTTTCTAGCTTTCTAGTACTACAGATGCATACAAGGAATTCTTTTTCCATTCCTGAATGACGTAGTTCAGTCAGACCCAAAGTTCTGAAAGAAAAAACAACAATGTGTTTTCATGGTCTCCAGTGTTAGTCAACACCACACCCAAACCATAAGAACTGGCACTGACAGAGATAGCACTAGTATGCCCTACTATGAACTGTTGGAGTGCATAACTTTGAGAAATCTTTTTACACTTTTCATTCCATTTAAATGGAACAACATTTTAAAGCAGAGATCTAAATGCCTCTGATGTATCAGAAAACCCTTTGATTAATATTACATCCAATTTACACATTTCAAGAAAAGAGCAGCTGCTCTTTGACGGTGAGGGACAAGGCTTTGGCTATATAGTCTCCCAACCCTGGTCTAGATCTGACACTTATAAACAGGACATGACCCAAGTATTCAAATTCTTCTTACTAAAGATTCATTTCTTCGTTCGTAAGGTTATACATTTTTTTTCCAACATTTTCTGGACCCTTTTTCCAGTTTGATCACGTTGTTGAATTGTACTGCCAGAAACTAATATATCACCCTTATCAGATCAAGGTTGAATAATATTGTCTTCCAATAATGAAACTTGAAACTTTTGCCCTAGTATGAGAACTTTTTTCAAATCTGCTTAACAACACCATCCGTTCTTTCATGTCTATGCACATTATATTCATTTTTCACATGCTTAGATTGAAAAAAGTTTGAAAAATAAAGATCTAAAAGCAGCTTTTTCGGAACATTGATTTGGCCATAACTTCTACTTTGCCCTAACACGAATGAATTCAACTCGACACATTCAATATTCCAAATCTAGTCTTAGCCACTGGAACACTTGAGCCAAGTTGTAGTGAAGCAATCTTGAGGTACTGCTCAAACAATCCCACCTACTTTAATGTGAACATTTGAAATAGATTATCGAGATCTGCTAAATGGTTCTGATAGTGAAACAGTGGTACTATAGAAAGTGGCATGCCACAAGTGTATTTTTGCAGCAGGCATATTTTAATTTACATGCTGCTTTAACACTGGTCTACCTTTTCCAAGTGCTCCTAATTGTGATTATAAATTCGGGTACAGAGATATTTCAGGTATTTGCCAAAATCACATAGTTTGTCAAGTGCAGAGGGAAACAAGCAATGCATTTAAATTGATAGTACTCTTATTTAAATGGTTTTACTGTTTTTTTCTAAATTTTCTGGTTGTATGCATTGCTCTTTTGTTTTGGTATTTATCTCTTTTACTTTCAGTAGTCAACAGCAATATGCACAAACTATTTGGAAACATTATAAATAGTTCAGCTATTTCTCCTATCTTTTACTTCCAGTATTCAACAGCAATGTGTATTAAGCATCTTGGGAAATAAGAACAAAGGGTAATCACCCTACTTGCTGTTTTTCTCTTTGTTGGATAAGATAGGGTCCCTAATGTGTGGCTTTTGTGTGGCAGGACTGCAGGAGTGCTTGTGACCATGTACAAAAAGAAATATAATATTTTGGTAAAGTTACAATATATCTCGCTGAACTTACATATAAATAAGAAAAGTAATTGGGACCTGCATGTGCCCAGAAGTACCAACTTGAGCCTTGACAACATTCCCTAAAATGTATCATAAAAAAAGTCAAACACTTTCCCACATGATGTGGCATTCTTCATCATGGGTTGCTCCTCTCTGTGGATACCTATCTCTGACCAAAGTGTGAGCATAACAGTACAATGTTAATATGCGAGTGGGGAAGTGCATAACTCAAAAAAGGGGTAGGATTTAATGGGTTAGGATGTCTGTCTTATCTCTGGTAAAAAAAAAAAAGCATGCTGCACATCTACATATATGTTTTATGTCATGGTATTTGTGGGCTGTATTCGTTGGAAAGAATATTATTTAACCCTGATGCAAGTGTTTTAATTTACACAGTTAGGTGAAATCAAACAGAAGAAGTCATTGTGACGTGCAATCTGTGGGGTAGTGGATACTGTTTTTCTCTTGTCAATTTCACTGTAGTGTGGAAATAAAATGGAATTTGCGCTATGCACAGTCGTAATAGGCATCACTGTTATAGCTAAAATCGGAAGAAGGTCAACATTTTCAAACAAAGTTGCTGTGATGGGACATGCAAACATCCTGATTTCCATAGATCTTTAGAATGCCTATCTTGTTATCATGTTCCTGTAGATTTATGTGAAATTGAAAACATTTTGGGGCAGATTTAAGGAAAGTGGAGCTGCACCAATTGCAGTGCCACTTTCCTTGCGCCCTTTAGCCCCCCTCCCTCCACCATTTGCGCTCCATACTTAAGATATGGCTTAGCGTAGGGGCAATTGCATCATTATTTTTTACGCTATTGATGTACTGTTCTGGGTTAGTGCAAACATTTTGGTGCTAACCCTGAAGGGTACATAGGGGCCCACTGTAAACAATGATGTGCCCCCTTTTAATGCTTGCTCTGAGCAGGCATTAAAAAGTGCAGAAAAAATGATGCAAAGAAATCTCTTAGATTTCTTTGCGCCATTTTTCCAGCCCCCCCTAAACAGGGGAACGTCCCCTTTGCATACATAATTCATGGAGCATGCATAATGTAGTGCAAAGGGTTACAAAGTGGTGCAATGCATGCATTGCACCACTTTGTAAATATGGCGTGGGGAAAAGGACACCTTAGTGCCCCCTTAGCATCAACAAAAATTGTGCGAAGGCTACGCTAAATTGGCATTAGGCCCTCCTAAATCAGGGCCTTTATGTTTTAGGAGGAAAGCAGAACTTCCAGGCCCTTCCTTTAAATCTCACATCTAATTTCAGTGCCTCTTAAAAGTCAGTGGACCCTTGTAGATGGTACTACACATGAGTAGAGCAATATTGCTTCTCTTTCTGATGATTAGCTAAATTATGCACCCTTATCGAGTTGTTGAAGGAAGACTTGAATTTTAGCAGGTTGCACCTTTACAAGATACTGAGGGGCATATTTACTAAAAACTGGCGTAGGGAAGTGCCGCAAGTCTTTCTGCTGTGCTGCCCTACGTCAGTTTGAAAGAGCAGGAATGCACCTTATTGTCGACATAAGATGCATTCCTGTCTTTTCTCACTGCGCTGGTGCATAGATTGCAGCCTAGCGCCAACACAGGCACCCTTGTACCATGGTGCAAAGGTGTCAGCGTTGTTGGCGGGATTATGCACCTTCCAGCAAAAAAACTATCTATGGAGACTTTTTCCTCTTTCTATGTGTGCTGCAGAACCCAGCACACATAGAAAGAGGGAAAACCGAGGCGAAATAAAGATTTTCTCGTTACGCCTCCCCCTGGGGATGTGTATGGTTTTGATGCATTCCCAGGTTTAAAGAACCTTGTAAATATGGGACTGCTTCAAAACCCATGGGTGTTATTTGGGAAAACCCATCACAACACCCATGGAATGCCCCCCTGACGCAGTGTGAGGCAATGCAGTGACTTGTGCTGCGTTGCCTTTCACCATATCTACTAGGCTACGAAAAGCCACACAAAGTTGCTTTGCGTGCCTCGTAGATATGGGTCTGCACTCTGTTCCGCTTGAGCATCACAAAAAGTGACGCACCAGTGGTGCAAGGGGCTTGTAAATATGCTCCTGAGTTCACAGGTACGTAGTTCAGGACTCACTTAGGTGCAGCTTTCATAATAGATGTGTCTGCCTACGGGCTTCAGAATGAGCTGTCCAGGGTTTTGAAGTATACCATAAGCTTTGTCAGGGATTAGCTCCAAGTGCATGGGGATAGAGTTATGTCAGGATGAAGTTTAAACTCAGAAAAGGGTGGGGCCTTTAATTTTCCTATTTCATTCTCCTTACAGTCTCAGTACCATGCGGAGATGACGGGGGCTTAGGAACTAGAAGTTAATGACATGAAGGTCATGCTTTCTGTTTCTGTATTATGTCATTCTGTGCTATTAAAAACTGTGATATTGGGAGACAGTTGGAGAGTACTTGTTAGACCTGGCATCCTAGGTGTGGTCTCCCCTGTCTTTTTTGCCTCTGCTTCCTATTTTTGACTGTGTGTTGGACTCGGTTTTTGCTGTTTTTGGTACTCTGTGCACTTTACCACTGCTGACCAATGCTAAAGTGCAAGTGCTCCTGCGTAAAGTGTATGTGTAATTGGTTTTTCCATGATTGGCATATTTGATTTACTAGTAAGTCCCTAGTAGAGTGCACTAGAGGTGCCCAGGGCCTGTAAATCAAATGCTAATTGTGGGCCTGCAACACTGGTTGTGCCACCCGCATTAGTAGCCCTGTAAACACGGCTCAGACCTGCCACTGCAGTGCCTGTGTGTGCAGCTTTAAGCTGCCAATTTGACTTGGGAAGTGTACTCACTTGCCAGGCCTAAACCTTCCCTTTTTATACAGGTAAGGCACCCCTAAGGTAGGCCCTAGGTAGCCCCATGGGCAAGTGCAGTGTTTGTAAAAGTGGGACATGTACTGATGTGTTTTACATGTCCTAAAAGTGAAATACTGGCGAATTCGGTTTTCACTGTTGCCAGGCCTATCTCTCTCATAGGTTAACATGGGGGGGGCTGCCTTTAAATATTCTTAAAGTTCCGATTCCCTATGAGAGCAGATAGAAATGTGGAGTTTGGTGTCTCTGAACTCACAATTTAAAAATACATCTTTTAGTGAAGTTGGTGTTTAGATTTTTAGTTTGAAAAATGGCACTGTTAGAAAGTAGGCATTTTCTTACTTAAATCATTCTGTGACTCTGCCTGTTTGTGGATTCACTGTCTGGGTCAGACTGACAGTTGGGCTGGTTGTGAATCTCCTTTAGACAGTGACACAAAGGGAGCTGGGATATAGCCTGCATACCCCGATAAGCCATCTGAGCTAGAGTGGAAGGAAGAGTGGTCACTTACACCTGAATGGGCTGTGCCTGCTCTCACACAATGCCGTCTCCAACTCCATGGTATGTGTCTAGGGCCTGGCCTGGGCAAGGCAGGATCTTGTGAACAGCAGAGACTTTCATTTGAAGTTTGTCTACTTCAAAAGCAGAAAGGGGTATGAGTAGTGGACCCAAAACCCCAGACTTTAGATCACTTCTGGAACCAAGAGGAACCTCTGCCAAGAGGAAGAGCTGAGGTGAAGTGCTGCACCTGCCTTTGACTGTGCTTTGTTGGGCTATCCTGCAGTTGCTGCTTCTGCCTGTGAAAGGGGACAAAGACTGCACTTTGTTGTGAATTCCTCCTTGAAGAAGAATCTCCTAGGGCTTGTACTGAGTTTGCCTCCTGTTTTGAAGTCTCAGGGCTATTATAGACTTCCTCTGCCAGCACCTGGACTCTCTGCTGAGACTCCTGCCCTGCCCTATCCAGTCCCTAGGCCCTTGAAAGGTGAAGTTGGCAGAACAGGAACTGAAATCCACACACAGAACACCATGCGGGGAAATTTTCGATGCACCATCTGCAACGCGACTGAAATCGATGCTCCCCCCACATCGCGGCTAGGAGATCAACACATCGTGGCTGGAAAAACGATGGAACACCCACTTGCAGCTTTTGTTAAGGCACAAACCTCACACAGCACGGTTTTCTAACACAGTGCGACTGGAATTCTCACGCATCGTCCCTGGGTGTCAAAGTCATTGTGAAACTGTGCGGATCCGAGGTGCCCTGTCCGGAAATCAACACACCGTGGACCCGACAGAAGAAGAAAATGACACACGGCCTCACTTGCGAGTAAGGAATCAGCGCATCGCTGACTTTTCCGACGCACGCTCACCTGCGCAGCTTTATTTTTGATGCAAAATAGGTACTTTGTGTAAAATCAACCTTTCTGTTGTTTTCTATGGAGTAAGACTCTTATTCTTTTGAAAATTCATATCTTGACTTGTGTATGTTGGATTTTTGTCATTTGGGTCTTGTTTGATTTAAATAAATATTGCCTATTTTTCTAAATTGGTGTGGTGTCCATTTTGCAGTGTTTTCACTGTATTACTGCATGTGTTGGTACAAATACCTTACACATTGCTTCTGAGATAAGCCTTCCGGCTCGTGCCAAGCTACCAAGGGGTGAGTGAGGGTTAACCAGGTGTGTTTCTCCTTTGCCCTGACTAGAGTGAGGGTCCTTGTTTGGACGGGGGTAACCTGACTGCCAACCAAAGACCCCATTTCTAACAGTACTGCTTTCTGTTTGGTTGAATCAAGCCCTGGATTACTCTCAAGAATGTAATGGACTGGATGCTCAGATTAGTTAAGGTCATTATTATCACCCTGTTTTGCACTCCCTGACTCTGTTGTTATGACCTTTATTCAAACTCAGGTGCTTTGACTAGAATCCCTGTTTGTTGGGATAAATATAAAGTTCTTGACATGGGTGGGTCTCATTTTCTTCAGATCTCCCCACAGCGAAAGGAACGGGTCTTTGATGGGAGGTCGATCTTTATGGAAGGAAGATTGGGCAATCGGGTACATGCCTGAACAGTTGGACCTACTACACACGAGAAAGACTGTAAAAAAGACAGGGATAATCAGTTGCAAAGATTACGGTACGGGACCTGTTCTTTGCAGCACCAAGGTGCATGAAACTTGTATGGGAGACTGCCATTACTCTCTGAGTGCCTTCATGTGGCTTAGCCCAATAAAATATCTCATACAAATATAAGTAAATTATACACATATTATATGTTATCTACACGTGCTTCCTGGCACTCGGTCCACCATCATCAGCTCTGCACGTGAACATGTCCTGGTTTACAGGAAAGAAAACATATTACTTTGCACCTGTATTGGGGAGAAGAGAGCAGTGAGCTACAGAGTGTCTCATGAACTGTAGATATGTTTTTCACTGACAGCGGACTTGGTCTACATTTCAAGAGGGTGGCAGGGATCACCCCCATAGGTGGGTGCAGTTTGCTACTAGGAAGGGTCCTTGAGAACATTTTGCCCACTTCCAGGGGGTATTTTCAGGGCTGCATTGATTGTCCACCACCTCCTATGTGGTGCACAACCAAAGCACCTCATGAAGTATGTTTACCCTTGTACCTTTAATATGTCTGTAATAAAGGTTGGATGTCGGGATAAAGATGATGGGGTCATGCCTTCTGAAAATGAGGGAAATTACCCTTAGGATTGATTGGATGTAGAATGTAAGCCTGGGTGATCTATATTATAAAAAAGGCAGTTCAAGCATCCGCACCCCTTTCAAAGTGTTGAAGCAGTGCAGAAAATAGGCACAGACACTCTGCACCACTGGAGCACTTTGCGTAATACGAACCTAGGCACACATTTGTTCCCAAAGGTCTTCTGCTACCAAATGATTCTATAATTGGAAGGGTAAGGCTCGCTTGTGAGTGTCACCTGCTGCATGAAGGCAAGATTATTTTCCTGCATTGGACTATAGTTTTTCAAGTCAAGGTGCTAATCCACTTCATGGAGGGCTTTATTCACACCACACAACTATGAAGTGAAGCAAGATGCCTTAAGGGCACATCTTTGCTCTGGTCGCAATCATAAATTAGATGAGTGCGAAGTAATTTTTTTCAAATGTTATCATTCTGCAACACTTTGCCTTTGAAAGAAATATGAACAGTAAAAATACCCTCAGAGTAGGAAATGCATAGTTGGAGAGAACATTTTTTTATCACTTCGCGAAAATATATAGAGATCCTTCATGGTTGTGGGTCTGAAGCATGTAGCCAACTTCCATAGGCATAGCATTCACAGTAGCATTCAACAGACAGAGAAAAGTAGAATTGGTTTAGACATTTGGTGCACACTGATTTACTCTATCATGAAAGTTTCTGAGACATCCAGCCTAAAGTTCCTTCGATGGACCAGTGGGAAACAAAAGGAGCAATCTTGGACCACAAAGCTTATTTTGGTGTGGTGTTCACCAAATCTAACCCCACCATTTTTAGAATGCACTAGAATTTCTATAGTAATGGGGTCAAATCCCTAGTCTTAGAATCTTTGTCGGGGGATGCTACCATGACTGTTTTCACAAGTCCACTAGAACTTCAGTGATTTTTGGGAATCAAAGCTGCAAGATCTTCCAATGCAGGTTTGATGTGTTCAGCTTTCGGAATGTTCCTTAATTTCTGCAAATATACATGTTACATTCAGGATCACTGGATTATGCAGCAGTGGACGACCAAGTTGTATGTCTGGTCTGACTAAATTAAGCCAAAAAGGAGGTCAAAGTATGTGGCATTTTTTGACACATTCACTTACAGCACTAGCTCACTACTTTACCATTTTAACACAAATTGATACAAAAGGGATCCCAAACAGTATGAAAAATACAACGGTTTATTAGGAAAGGAAATTATACACACTCACCAGCTCCTAGTGAACATGTTGTTCACCAACAAATGATAATTGTGTTCTATCTGAAAGCTCAAAAGCCCTATTTTATTACTATTGCTTGTTTTAACTCCTTTTACTACAACAATGTGGAGTATCAACATTGTGCACATGTGGGCTTGTTGCTGATAAATGCACACTTTTTGGAGTGAAATCGGTGCCTCTTTTCATCATCCTGTCAAGTCATGATCTTGAAATGGTCTTCACATTTGGATTTACTCTGTATCCACATTAGGGCTTTCGGAAGCATCTCTTTTCAATCCGAAAAAGCCCTACAGAACAGGATTGTACATTGCATAATTAAACCGCTAGCGGCATATTTATTACAGTTTCACCGAACGAAATTCAGCAAGCCACCGTGCTGCACTGCATGAAAGGGGAAGTGCAGGAAAGCACTGTATTTAACATTATGTGAGCGCATTCCTGTTATTTCCTTGAGCTGGCACACTTTTGGCTACCTAGCGCCAACGCAGGCACCTTTGCACCATTGTGCAAGAGTGCCTGTGTTCTAAGCAGGATTATTTTGTGCAAGGAGGGACACCTTCCTGCACAAAAACAATCCTGAGGGACATTTCCTCTTTCTATATGTGCTGCAGAATGTATCACACATAGAAAGAGGAAATAGCATTTTGACGCATTCCCAGGTCTACCACTAATGGTAAATCTGGCAATGAGCCAAATTCATCTGGTAGATGTATGGGAACACCCATGTTTCACCCATGGAACACCTACCTGGGGCAGAGTACCGCAGTGCAGTGACTTGTGTTACTCAAGATTTATCCAAGCATGCAGGGCCACGCACGGTGGCCTTGCATGGCTTGATAAATCTGACTTCACTGCTGCGTCATTCTTGTGCCCACTTGCGTGGTGCAGTGGCGACGCATCACTAAGATAAATATGGGCCTTAATGTCTCACTAGGAATCCATGAAAGATTCAAGACATCAGACTTTAAAAATAGAAGTAAATTTTTTGGGTTTTTCCCTACTCCGAATGCCCACAGAAGGGCCTCCAGTGTAATGTGAATCTACATAACTTTATGACTTAAAAAACGTTATTTTTAACCTATTGGAATTACATTCACATATGTACAGGTTATTTTCATAGTGCAGAAAGAAATTCTTCCACAATACATCTACCCGCACTTTGCATACTGTTTCAGCATCAATTAGCAACTGATTATAATTCAGCTTTAACATCTGAAAACCGTAATGAAAAAGGTTATCAACTAACTTTTGTAAAGCCTCTGCCATTGTGTCCCATCAAGAGTGTCATGTTTCTTTTAGTAACTTTCGATCTGATTGATCACCATTTTTGTAGTTAAATTACAAACTATTGAGCAGATTGAAGATTATGTGGCCAATATGGTTATTTCTTTGTACATTATTAGGCTGTCCAGTTTTACCTGGTGATCTTGATATCCACTTGGACGATTTACTTTGCCCCTTAACATCTCATTTTGTTGAAGATCTAAAAGTCTCCAGGCTACATCAGTCAGTGCAGGGCCCCACGCATGTAGATGTAGATTCGATTTTCTCTAACTCATCCTCTAACTCATCCTTGCCTGAGGTCGAATCGCACATCTCTTTGCTGTGGATGGATCAATTCGCTATATTGCCAAGTTAGTGGTAAAGAGAGTGGTTACGAGAGGGCAGGTGAGCATGCATCCATAAACGTGTCCTGTTACTAAAACCACAAGGTTAAGCCTAGTCAGTCACTAACACCTGAAGGCAGGATCCTATTCCTGCAATGGACAATGTTGTCAGGCAAAGCTCCTGTTCCCTTCTTCAGAGCACTTTACTTCCACTCTGCACTGCAAAGATGGAAAGCAAAGATGCTGTGAAGGCATCATTTTGCTCTGGTCGCAACCATACATTATATTTGTTGTGGTGCATTTGAGTAGATTTCAGAATAAAAGGCAGTGTCGCTCTGACAGCTGTAATGCTGCTGAGATCAGATTAAAAGTTGGATTTCAAAGTTAGGGTATAAGTCTAATTGCAGCCCATGGTGTACCTTGCCAGCACTATAATCTTTGTAATGTTAGTCTGGAATCTTAAGTGCAAAATGAAGCTTCTTTTGTCTGTTTGTTCTTCCAGCACATCTGCCACCATTTTTGTATTTATTGACAACTTAGCTGCAGGGACCTCTGTGATTTTCCGTGTCGAACCTCTGTTGAAACGAAGAGTACACTTCTACTGACTGAACATAGTGAGAGTAAATTAAATTAGATGCTGAACTTCAAACGAGGATGTAAGAAAATAGGGCCTTATCAAAGGAAACTGCTTTTGTTAACCTACAGAAAAATTAAGAGTTCAGCCAATTTCACCTAAATAAGAAAATTAAAAAAAGGTCCAGAAAGAAATAGCTAATTAAAGTAGAAGGAGAACATACCCCTACCTCCCAGGAGAAATGCTCAATAATGCAGATAAAAAAATACAGCCAAAGTCAATCTAGAAAGTATGGCAGACATGAGTGTTACTCAGGGGCGCAGCTTTGGGGGAGGGGTTTTTGGGGTGTTACACCCCCTCCTCCCCTAATAAATGCATTTTCTGACAAATAGTTGGTTACAGGTGCTTTCATTCGGGTGTGGTGAGGTGTGTGTTGGATTTCACCAGGATTTTTCACATAAACACAGACAAAAACGCAGACACACTCTCTCCCTTACTGCTTTGAGAGTCTTAAAAAATGTTGCTTATTTTACAGAATTTTGTGTCTTTCTCACTTACAACGCCTGCCAATCCACATTGGTCTTCCTTTCCACTGCCACTTTAACCTCTCTCTTGTGCCCTCCTTGTCCTATTTGTGGGAAAACCTGAAGCTCACCGCCCCCCAATCTGACTCAGCAAGCTACGCCCTTGGAGTTACTTTTTAGAATATACATCAAATTAATCTACAAAAAGAAATAATGAACCCAGCACCTGGTCAGCCAGCCTGCTCGCACAGGCAGAAGCACCACAACCATATCAGTTTTTTTATGACGAGGCCACAGAGAGGCACTAGTGTGTACAAGGTACATGACCTCATACCACTATTCATAACTTTTTTCAAGTGCAGGGATCTTAATTTTTGCATTGATCTCAATCCCTTTCTTTGACATAAGAGGACATCGTGGTGCACTCTCTGCATTCCACCATTGACTGGGTCTTCCTTTTCTTCCAACACGCATCTGTGCATGCACTGACATTTGCCTTGCCTAACAGAAATCTTTTGGATTCTGCTTCAAATACACTAAGGTTTCTTCCTCTACTAATGTATCAATTTATTAATCTGAGGTAGATGGAGCGAGATGGATTGAGAATGTGTGCAAGAGAGAGAGCTAGAGAAAAAGAGAGTGCATTAATAGTAATGCACTTAAAATATCATACTTTTTGAGCTCTGTACTGTATTTGAAATAAGATTATAAAAAATATGGTACAACTGATATTTTGTGCTAGCGTTTGCACTATTGATAATAGACACCTAAGAAGAATTGCCACGTGCGTGTGGATCTGTGCTGGCACTACCTACCAGAAACACTCTGGTAATATCTGTAAGTGCAAAACTGGTAACATGCCTGTTGGATCTAGCCCTTTCTGCAGGGTCATCCCAAAACCTTTTACCTTCCTCCTCCTACTTTTTACTGAATTTGTTTTTGTTGGCTTTAGGACTCTGGGCACTTTACCACCACTAACCAGTGCTAAAGTGCTTGCGCTCTCAGCATAAAACATGGTAACCTTGGTTCATACACAATTGGCATATTTAATTTACTTGTAAGTCCTTAATAAAGTGGTACTACCTGTACCTTGCAGACCCTGTGGGTGAAGTTCTAAAGTGCAGAGGGCAGGGCGCAATGTATTTAAAAAGTAATGTTTTGGTTTTACATGTCCTGGTAGTGAAAAACTATTAAATTCATATTTCACTACTGCAAGGCCTATTTCTCCCATAGGATAATATAGGAATTGACTAATTACGTCAAATGGGAAGAGGTATTTGTTCATGTTTGGTGCATTAGCACTACAGCCAGCTTGGAGCCAGGACAGGGGAGGCAGGAAATTCTATGCACCCCCACCTCCAGAGGCAGAACACCAGTATGTAAAAGAAAGACCTCAAACACCAACTCTTCAGTACACTTCTGGACCTGTGGATACTCTGCCAGGAAGAAGGGATGCTGTGCTGCTACAAGGACTGCCACTCTGCTGGACTGCTGATGTACAAGAAACTGCTACCCTGCTATGCTGACTTGCTGCCTGCTTCCCTGGGGAAGAAGAAGAACTGGTCCTGCAAATTCTTCTTGTTCCCAGGACCCCAGAGTGACTCAAAGGGCTAGTCTTCTGACCTTCTGATCTGAGCTTCTGGACCCTGCTGCAGGAAATTCCTGAACCCCAAATGGCGCCTCTCAGGTCTTGGATCTTTGTTGGGGCCCACGGGCTCTTGAAATCAAGTTTTTGGGCACTTTGAAACTACAAATCGGTCCATTCACACCAGAACTGCACCGCTTGCTTCAAAAATCAGCGCAACCCTCTGCCAGCCTGACTTTTTTCACACACCAAGCACCGATCACCTGCAGAGGTTCGCCCCCCGGAAGCTCTAGCCCACCAGTCTGTGACGCTGAGGCTGTTCTTCACACCACGCTGACCATTGCCTGCAATGTGCTAATTACTCCCTGCTACCGTCTCCAACGTGAACAGGACTCTTGTCACAGAATTTAAGAAAGTAAACCTTCAGCAGGGACTAATCTGTGACTGTATCCAACCCATGGTCCATCGTGTTCAACCTGACCTTTTGACTTGGACCTAATCCAATGCTACCAGATAGCCATGGTTGTCACTTTATGCTTTTAGGCACTATATTGCAGGTTATTCTTTCCAAATTCATAACTGTGGTTGTATTGTTTGGATTTGTAGTCTTGTGGTCTTGTTCTAATTATTAAATTAAGCTCAAATTTATAACTTGGTGTAGGATTCCTTTTGTGTGATTGTCTTCACTGTTTAACTGTTTGAAGTGTTACACAAACACTTTAAACATTGCCCTTAAGTTAGGCTTGACTGCTCTGTGCCAAGCTACCAGGAGTTGAGCACAGGTTAATTTGGGGTGTACAAGTGCCTTACCCTGGCTAAGATTGTGTTTGTTGCTTTACCAGGGCTCACACCCTAGTCTACCAATAATCCAATTTCTAACAGCACCTAAATACTCTGAATATAAAAGCACATACACGATATAAGCATGTTTGTTTTTCAGAAATTATGAAGTATGCAAGAAAACCGGCTGCAATTCGATATTTTGCACAGTTTCTGTGTTAAATGAGTTCCTAAGAAGAAATCACTCCCCTGCATCACGCAGCATGCATACAGTGTATATACACAAACTGAAAGGTCACACATATAGAGTCTGGGAAGGCCAGAGAGAGCTGGAGAGGCCATCCTCTTTATTTTTATTTACATTAAAGTTCGAAAAACACTTTTACTAATAAGGATTTCTGGGAAGATACTTGGGCTTTGATTATAGAAGCAGTTATTCTTGTTTTTCCTGCTCGTGCAAATATAGTGCAATGAGTTTTGCTGTCTTGGACAACATTACACTTTTGCTGTATTCAGTGGCAATTAAGAGCGCCCACCCTCTTTCCCGGTGACATCCTAGGTGGCTGCTTAACTTACTTTAGAACTGCCCGAGGTCGAGCTGAGCATTTGTGGCAAAAAGGGCACTGAGTGAAAACGCATGGCATAAATACATTGACAGCATAAAGAGCATTGCCAGCTCCCTCCGGGTACCGCAGTCCCTGCATCAGTCCATCCCTGCTGTATCTCAACGATAAATTGATGCAAGCTTTTAGGAACAGAAAATATGGGTAGAAGCTACAGCTCACTTAGGCCCATATTTATACTTTTTTTGCGCTGCATTAGCACCATTTTGTGATGCAAAAACAGCGCAAACTTATAAAATATAATTGTATTTTGTAAGTTTGCTCTGCTTTCACGTAAAAAAATGACACAAATGCGGCACAAAAAACTATAAATATGGGCCTTAATGTGTCAGTAATTGGCGGATTTTAGCCATTGGCTAGTTGGTGTGTTGCAACTGTTCTGGGAGAAGCCTTTATTTCCTTGAAGCGACTCCTTTAGTTCATGCCTGTCGCTAACAATATTGCAGTACTTTTTTCTAAGTCCTGACCACTCTGAGGCCCAGGAGCAGCCCTTGTTCCTTTCAACCTGACCAACAATTTGTTGAGGGTAGTAAAAATCAATGAATGTGAATGTTTGGCCTGATCCCAACGTAGAGAAATCAGCCTGTACAAAGTCCATCTATTTAATTTGGCTTATCTGTGCCATTATAAAAGAAGACCAACCTTATACAAATCTATTTTTGCCACATTCCAGGAAGAGCAATCCAGACTGACATCTAGTCCACGATGGCAGAGATGATGAAATGCTGGATGAAAATACCCATAGCATACAAAAGGCAAAACACACGAACACATTCAACGGGGTTGAGGACCCCAAACGTTTAGAATGGCAAACTCTGTACTTGATTAGAGGGCCCGTAAGGGTAAAACCCTTTGCAATACACAATAGTTTCACTGTTTTTTCAAAACTTTGTGATGTACTCTGTGTCCTCAGCAGGACTTTACTTATTCTCCATAACAAGGTCCCCTTTGTTGATAATTCTTCAGATTCTTAGAAGAGTTCTACATAGTATTTTTTTCTGGATGATGTCCCCTAAAAATTGAAGTTCAAACATTGACAAAAACTACTAGTTCATGCATATAATGAATTGTCATTCTGAAGACTTCAACTAGAATACATTTGCCTTTCCCTTCTACGTTTTTGATGTACAGGCTCCTTGATTTTTATAGAGCACATAGTTGCACTTTTGTGTGGTCACAGAGGTCATAGAGGCACTGGGCAGCTAAATTTGTTTCTTGGAATCTACGCAATCTTTTTCTCAGTTGACTCATGGTTGAGTTTATTAATGTTGCTGCTTAAATACCATTTAAGCTTGACTGATGCACAGTGATTGCAATAAGTTATCTCCTAAATACTTACAATTGCTGACCACATACTTACATTTTCGCATCAGAATCAAGATATGTCACTTAGGGCCTGATTTAGAGTTTGACGGAGGGGGTTACCGTTACACCATAATAAATGTGACAGATATCCCGTCCACCGTATTACGATCCCATTTTAGCCTATGGAGATTGTAATACGTCGCGCGGAATATCGGTCACGTTTGTGATGGAATAACATGTCCTAAATCAGGCCTTGAGTTTTGATAAACTAATTTAGTAGCCTACTGTATATGAAATCAGTGCACAACATAGGACAGGTTGCAAAAACTAATATAACTGTGAGGGTTCAAAGGGATATAGACATACATTTGCCTACGTGATCATGTGTAACGCCTTTCCATGTTAGGCCAGAGACTGGGCAGGTATTTTACATGTATAGAGTTATAGCCTGTAAGTATGTGGTACTTCAATTACTTTAGCCGGAGAATGTAGAATGTTTGCTCAAGCGTGTTGCTAAGCAAGTGATGTTTTAGAATGTAGACGCAAGAGAAACGATGTTGGAGTCCGATACTTCCTGGCTGTGTAGGAGCGCTCGAGGTATTTTACTGAATATGTTAGTTAACAATAAAATCATCAAAGAAAAGAAGAGTTTTCCCTTACTTCATGTTGGCGACGAGCGAGCTATTACCTCCGAGCAATACAAACCTGCATTTCCGGAATTACTTCTGAGTGTGAAGGTTGCCGTCGTGCTGATGACTGTTGCTGCTGGGTTCATGGCGGATTCGTCAGCGTTTCTGTGAGCAGCAGCGGCAGTAGGCGGTTTTGGAGCAATAAAGAGCAACTATCGCTCTGACATTGGTGGAGCCGTGAGAGGCTGCCCAATCCCAGGGAAGCCGTGGAGGAGCGCCGGTTTGCAGGGGATCATCGGGTCCTGCATCGTTTCACATCTTCTACAGTGAGTAATGCGTGAAGCTCAAGGACGCGCTACTCACCTTAGAAACAAGACCTAAACCGGAGCCATTTTGGAGGAGTGGCTTCATGTACACAGTGTTTTCCCGAAAGGCCGTGAAAAGAGTCCAAGAGCTTGAGTTAAATTTTTTATTGGATGCAAGAAGATGGTTAAAAGGGGCTGAATTCTATGGTCAAGGGAAGTTTTGTACTACTTAACATAGATAAACATAAAAAAAAATAGATAACATAGATAAACATAAAAATAAAAAATAAAAAATAAATTATACAGTTTGGAAGAAGCAGATTTTATTTAACAAAAACACACAGCATAAATTAATGAACCATGCAATTGGTTACTCCACCACCACCATTTTTAGAAAGCCATGGAGAGTCACATATAGTTTGGAGGCAGTGGTATGATGCGTTTGAGACTTATTTAGGAGCCATAGGAGCAGCACGGTTTAGACCAGAACGCAAGAAGTGTCTCCTTCTTCATTCCATCGGGTTTGAAGGAAAGGCTATTATCAAGCATTTACTATATATTCAAATGAATGAAGGCGAAATGGATGAGTACGAAATAGCTGTGAAGAAATTGAGTAATAGGTTTGATGCACCTCCCAGGTTAGTGGTGGCCAGACAAGTTTTTCAAAAGAGAACAGTGCACTGGTGAAGGCGTGGACACTAACTCTAAAGTTTTTTTTAAACAGTGAAATGTTTGTTTTAGATGTGGAAATGCTTCACTTCAAAAAGGGGTGAAGAGTTGCCCAGCTTTGAATATTCAATGTTGGCGCTGGGGCAAAGTTGGCCATTTTGCCAAAGGTTGTCAAGGTGGGTAGCGTGAGTCAGTAATGACAGTGATGAAAGAGAATGAGGAGGTACTTGAACACCTTATGGGAGAGGTTCAAGATATGGTTTTGGTGGTTGATGGTGGTTTGGTTAAGTGTGATGATCCTGGAAATTGTGTTCACCCTTATGTGTGTATAAAAGTAGGAGAAAAACAATTACGACTCTTGGTCGACTCGGGTGCTAGGATCACCATGATAACCCAAGAGTTGTTTTGTCAAATTTGGAAGGGGCTTACACTTGTACCACCTGACAAAGCTCCTGTATTTTATGAGGGAAAGAGGATTGAACTTCAAGGTTTCTTTGAAGAGATTTTAGAGTTCAGGGGGAGACGTATACATGGGAAGAGTTATGTGGCAGTAAGAGGCCTGCACATATTAGGTTGGTTCCATCAAGGCCTGTTTGGAATGGTTTTACGACCTGGTACCTCTGATCAAGTAGCGGTGATTAGAGATTCCGAAGAAATTGAAGACCTTCTGAATGACTCCCCTAATGTCTTTTCTTGAGAATTAGGGAAATTAAAGGGCTTTAAGCATAAAATTAAAGTAAAAATGAACGCTACACCAGTTAAACATAAGATTAGGAGTGTACCATTTAGTATTAGAGATGACTGGAAAAGGAATTGGAAAGTTTACAGAACAAAGGGATCATTGAGCCTATTGACTCTTCGTTATGGCTTTCTCCCTTGGTGGTGGCAAAGAAAAAGAGTGGTGAATTGAGAATCTGTGTTGACCTGAGAGCACTCAACAAAGAGATATGGGTGGACTTGCACCCTTTACCTAATATAAGTGAAATGTTGTCTACTATTAAAGATGCAAAGATTTTCACAATGTTGGACTTGGCTAGAGCATATAATCAGATAGAATTGTTCAGGAGTCTAGGTACTTGAAAGTGTTTGTATCGCCTTTTGGAGCTTTCCAATTCTGCCGTATGCCGTTTGGGTTGGCATCTGTGGCTTCGGTTTTTCAAAGGATTATAAATATTCTTCTAAAGGATATTTCCAATGTGTTGGTGTTTCAGGACGATATACTGATTCATGCGCCTGATCAGCAGGTTCACAGCAAAATTTTAAGACAGGTGTTACAGAAATTAATGATCCGTGGCATAGTTCTTAGAAGAGAAAAATGCCAATTTATGAGGTCATCTGTTTAGTATTTGGGTCACGTGATTTGTGCTGAGGGTGTTTGCCCAAAACCAGGTTTGATTGATGCCATTAAGGCAGAACCTCCACCCAAAGATAAAGAAGAGGTGAAATTGATTTTAGGACAGTGTGAGTTTTATTCTCGATTTATACCAGAATATGTAAGTCGGATCAGGACTATATCTAATATGACATGTTTTGAATGGAGCTCTGAGTGTGAAAAAGCATTTGAGGATATCCAAATTCAATTATCTCAAGCAAAGGTATTAAAACCTTATGAACAGTATTTTTAATGTTGTCTCACAGTGGATGCTAGCAATGTAGGATTGGGTGCTTTTTTTGACATAAACAATAGATGGCGCAGAAAACACAATTGGTTTTGCATCTAGAGTGTTAAGAGAACCAGAAACGTATTACTCTGGTATTGAAAAAGCGTTACTGGCCTGTGTGTGGGCCATTGAAAAATTCAGAAGCTATGAATGGGTCAGACATTTTGTACTAAAAACAGATCATAGAGCTTTGGGTTCAATTCTGAACAGAACCAACAAAAAAACAGGCACACCAAGGATTGCTAGGTTGGTGGCCAGGTTGATGCAATATGTTTTTGAAGTCATGCATATTACTGGAGGGATGAATGTCAGAGCAGACTATATGTCAAGATTTCCAAATCAGATTAGTTCTTCTTATGATGAAAGTTTTGATGATGATAGTTGCTTGATTACAGCCGTGGAGGTCGAACATGTATGTGTTTGCCCAGAGAAAGAGTAGAAGGAGAAATTGGTGTGTGACAAGGATTTATGTGAAATCATGAAGTATGTCAAAGAGGGCTGGCCTTATGAGAAAGACATGGCCGTGGGTGTTCAACCTTTCTGGAAAGTTTACGATGAGTTGACCATTGAGGATTGCATACTCATGAAGAATGATAAACTTATTCCACCAGAGGAGTTGAAGTCTTCCATTATGGAAAAAGCTCATGAAGGCCATTTGGGTGCCACGTTAACCAAAATTAGCATATGTGACCGTTTTTGGTGGCTGCGTATGGACAGTGAAATTGAGAAATTGGTCAGAAACTGCACTATTTGTTCTAATTCTGTCCAAATTTTGAAAATTGTGACACCACCTCTTATGCCTATTGAGTGTCCTGTAGTCCTGTGGAGAAAGCTTGGGGTCGATCTGGTGGGACCGTTTCAATCTCTGAGTTACAGTTTACGCTATGCATATGTAGTAGTCGGTTACTTTTTAAAGTGGTCCTGGGTCAAATTTGTACAGGAACCTAATGCTAAATTATTCATGAATGA
The DNA here is from genome assembly GCF_031143425.1 of Pleurodeles waltl. NCBI lineage: Eukaryota > Metazoa > Chordata > Amphibia > Caudata > Salamandridae > Pleurodeles > Pleurodeles waltl. The sequence goes on along the minus strand of NC_090448.1, from coordinate 1,116,780,868 downwards.
GGGGTTCCCAAAAGACGTTATATCTGACAATGGTGTACAGTTCGTGTCTGAGGAGTTCAAAGCATTTCTGAAGGAAGGTTCTGTTAAACATTTGAAGTGTTCACTTTATCAACCTCAAACTAATGGTTTAGTGGAAAGATTCAATCGTGTGTTGGGAGAATGTATTAGGTGGGTGTTAAAAAATGGGTGTGAGGTTCAGGCGTCAGTTCAGGCAATGTTATGGTTTTGCAGAACAACTCTGCATTCCACTACAGGGTATCTCCTTTTGAATCACTGAAAGGGAGAAAACCAAATACTCAAGTTAGACCAGGGTGGATGTCAAAACTGTTCAAACAAATGCAAGTGAAGGACTGTTCTGACTTTATCAAAAATAATGTTGAAAGTAAATGAAATACACAAAAGACATATTTTGACAATAGGAAAGGGGCTAAAGAGTCCTTCATATCAGAAGGTGACAAATTGCCAACTTTTGTTAAGAAAGGTAGCCCCAAATTTTCAGATCTGGTGAGGGTGGAATTGGTTCATGGCAATGAAGTCAGGGTTGAGGGTAACAAGTGGTGGAACAAGTCTAAAGATGTGAAACTGAGATGGGAGTTTGGTCCTCAACTTAGCTGTGAGCGGTCTTTGGTGAAACAATCAGACATGAAGATATCTATGGACCAAAATGGTAGGGATTGTCATGGAACACCGTTACGTAGAAGCAATAGAGTATGAAAATTACCCTGGAAGTTGTGTCCGTTACAAAAAATGTTATGGTTGGTTTGCATGTCTTTTGTTTTTATGTAATGATATTTAGAATATTGTTGGGGTAGAGGTTTATTGTGTTTTTGTAAAAAAAAAAAAACTCAATGTAGTACTTTAATTACTTAAGCAGGAGCGTGTAGAATGTTTGCTCAAGCGTGATGCTAAGCAAATGACGTTTTAGAATGTAGACGCTAGAGAAACGACGTTGGAGTCCGGTGTTTCCTGGCTGTGTCAGAGCACTCGGAGGTATTTTACTGAATATGTTAATTAACAATAAAATCATCGAAGAAAAGAAGAGTTTTCCCTTACTTCAAAGTACACATAGAAACGTGTATATGAGTGAAAAAAATTGAATTGTGCATACAAACAGGGCATATAATTTAGAGGCATACTTTGGCTACTCAGGTCTTATATTAAAAAACCTTCAACATCAGAGCTGTGCATCAGGCAATTATCCACGTAGGATAATTCTTGGTTAGGGCTGTTGTAAGAATACAAAAGATTACATAGATCTTGTACGTTTCATATGACACAGAGTCCCACTTAGATTGCATGCGTTTTTGAAGCAAACATCATTAGTCCGATGGTGAAGTCTTTTGATATCAAATGGGGGACAGATTCTCCTAAAACAGCAGCAAGCATATTTTATAGGAGCAACCCTTATAAATCAAAGCAACACTGCAGGCTAATGAATGTCTTGTTTCTCCAAAAGCACAGCTGTCACTCAAATTGCAGTATTTAAGAAAAGCTAGGTGTCAGACATTTGAATATGCCATTTGCCCACACAAATACAAGGGGTCCTGCCCCTATTTTGTGGAGGTGTTTCTTAGGGTTTAATGTTTTGAAACTTACACAAATGAAGCAGAAAGGGATCTAAATAGATCCACTATGTTAAGTAATATTAGAGAATGGAGTAAATAGAGAAGCTAAATTGTGAGACTAAAGACAGCAGGACAAAATATGTTAAAGTGATGAAAAGATGATTTGCTTGAACCAATAATTTTTGTGAATAATCAAAAGAAAAGAAAATGATGTCTCACAATGCAACAACTGCCCAAGACGAAAGAACTCGACTATAAGCATAGGGTAGATACAATGAGCAGATATCAGTCTTTTTTTTTTTTTAATGTTTGTAAATTTACCCCTTGTCTCCCACTTCAGTCTCTCTTATCTACTCAAGGGTTTTACTTTAATTTCCTTTCTATCTCTGACTTTTATTTCTCCTGGACGTGAGTATGGCTTCTTGAGTGGGAAGTGTGATAATTTCTAAATTAGTCGCTATAAGATGCTGAAACACAAATGTTTGCTTAAAGGGATCTGTTTCAGAGTTCAAGGAAAGAACATCCTCTTGCGAGGAGGGCACTTAGAAAGCTCCTGGTAATATGCTAATTTTTGTAACCTCAAACCTGCTGTGATACACGATGGCCTTTGGTATTTTTGAAGAAGTGTTGCATTTTGAACATTCATTCTGTGCTGGATGGCATACTCCAAGCCCTGCAGGAAATTTAGTTACATCTTGTAGAGTAGATCTCTAGTTCCTGTTTTTATCAGCCTTGAACAAATAAGCCATTCTCAGTTGTCTAATACACATTTAAAGCATGGAGGGGGGGGGGTGTAACCTTTAGTGACCAGGTCATCAATTCTGCGACCTGGAGACTGGTGGGTCACCTCCAGCCTCCCTCATTGACCAAATATGCCATCCAAAAAAAAAAAAAAAACACTTCAAGTTTCTTTAGTTGAGTTCTAACATCTAATAAAAGTACACATGCTTATAAATGGCATTAAAGGCCCACTATTATGACCAAAACTCTTTCTGCTCAGCACAACCTACATTTTGAAACTGCATTTTGGACACATGTGGAATTTGCCTACTTTCTGTTAACCTCAGCTCCCGTGCTTTACTTCGGTATTACTGTAATTGAAATCTCAGTATACATCACCTGAGTTATTGTCAGCAGCTATATCTGCATTATGTACTGAAAGATCCCCTGCAGGTCATGAGGTAAAAATTGGACCTGATTAAATAATGCTGCTAATGCAGTGTAAAAATGAAACTATGTGGCCTGCATAAGGATAGAATTCAGGGTAAATCCTGTACTGAGTGATGTGGATTTCTGTTCTCTGAAGGGATTGTGGTGCCGGGTCAGCCAGGACATCATCTTGCACTGTGGGTAGCAGGTGATTCGCTCTGACATACCTTTCAGGTTAGGGTAGTAAGAAAGAATTTTCACTTAAAGTAAAATCTACCTAATTATTGTTATGTACCAAGTAATGCAACTGTATTGTCATTTTAGCTGTGAATGTTTTGAAATATATTTTAAACCTTTTGTGTAAATTGCAGTTCAATACCCGAATACTTCACAAAAACATGATTTGTTTGTTTAATCTGAAAATTATTTTTAAAAATAGTATGAATGTGGAGATATTGCTTTCTTGCACACCTGTTCTCATGATACAGACAAAGATAGACATGACCAGGCCCTCTTAACATACTTATTATCACCTTCTGAAGCAGGCACTTTACTGCACGATAGGCAAGTTCCATAGCCTTTTACTTGGAAGATGGGGTGTTTTCACTTGGTCCCTCACTGCCACCAAACAACACCTTCTTTCCTGGTGATGGATTCAACATATCATCCCTCCCTGTTATTCGTCACTCTGCCTTTTTAATAATTTAGTTAAGCAGATTGACTCCCATGCCAATTCTGCTCATTAAAATTTAAAAATTTTGCACCGAGTGGTGTCGGCTTTACTAGGATCGAAGTCAATGATTTCTTTACTTCTGGCATTACCAATTTCCCATATGCCAAAAGTCAAAAAGACTGCAGAAAGTCCAATGACTAAAATGGGAGAAAATGTGCATACCTCATTTAGGTGGTCATTATGAGTTTGGTAGTCGTGCTCCGCCATGCCGGCGGTGGCGGTAACACCGCTGACAGCGTGGTGGAGCAGGACCACCAAATTATGACCATGGCGGTGAATTGCCTGCAAAGCAGCCAGTTCACCACCTGTACGGCCAGGGCTGTAGGACCACCGGGCCGAAGGTGTACCACCTTTGGCCCGGTGGTCCACCTTATACCGCAGATGGTATTATGAGTCTCATTTCCACCAGGGATTTCCTGGCGGCAACCCCGCCAGGAAATCCCTGGAGAAAGGATACTGGAACAGGAATTAACATTCCTGTCACCAGTATGACACTTCCACCCCCCCAAAACAGACACAGCCCCCCCATCCCACCCACCGAACATATCCCCGCCCCACCCCATCCACACATGCACACACCACACACACACTCACACATCCATCCACACACATTCACACACATACACACGTCCACAACATCCCCAACTCCCGCTGACACGCACACAAATACCCTCCCCGCCATTCACACACACTCACAGCCCCATTCATGCACACAACATTCAGCACACCCCCTACCCCTCTCCCCTGTCAGATGATCACCTTACCTGCTTGCGGTGGTCATCCAGGAGCGAACAGGGTTCATGGGGCCTGCTCCGCCGGCACTGCCTCATCACCACAACACTGCCATGCCGATTACAAACTTGTAATACGGCAGGCGGTGTTGTGATGATGTGGTGGTGCCAGTGGAGCAACCTCCATTAGACCGCCATCCACTAGTATGGCTGCTGGCGGCTCTCCATCCAAGTTATGGCGGAGAGCTGCCAGGAGTCATAATATGGCGGTCTCAAGACCGCCATCACTGGTGGTCTCCTGGAGGCCATGACTTCGGCGGTCAACTGTTTTGACCATCGAAGTCATAATGAGGGTCTTAGCCTTTTCTTCCTACTTTTTCTTGGTGGTCCATCCTAGCACCACTCTACAACAATCAAGTTACTTGGATATTTATCACACCAATTTACATACTTACTTCTCACATTTTAACCTCTCTGGCTAGATGAGCAAATTGGGTCTGAAGGCCATTATAAAATATGTGCATAGCCACAAAATTATGACTCAGTTTGAAGTCAGCCCTCTCCTATTAGCCACACTTTGCCTACCCACATAGTCCCCACCAGGTTACGAATTCTAACTATAATTTTACTACAATAAAAGGCCCATCATAGTGATAATACATTGGCCAGATAAATTAAGTCTGTCAAATTCATACCAGCATGCTAATGTAACACATTATGATTTTCTCTGTTTGTTGTGTTATGTATGTATTTGTATAGCACCTAGCCGAAGGCAAGCTGAGCTTTGAACTAGTAAGATCTGTAATTGGTTCCTCAATTTGAGCAAACTGTTTATGAGAAGCAAGTGCAGGAAGCCCATTCCACTCTATGGGGCCAGTAAAAGAGTCCATCAACACTGGTTATTAACCTTAAAGTAACCCGTATATGTGTTTGATTTAATGCCAAATAGACATAATTTTCACGAAGCTATGCCTTTTATGTCACGTACATTTCACCAAGAATGCAAGCAATTTTTCTCCCTGAGGGTATACCGCACACAAATATTTAATGTGAGATATCATCAGGGGATTGGTTGGCAAATAAAAAAGTCTTATTCAAGGAGAAAATGTTTCATGTCAAGACTTTTTCTACTTGAGCCAGTCCCCCATGAGCAAAAGGTAGACTCAAATTCACGTTATAGCAATGGTGATGATTTCACATTATTTTATGTAAAGCACCATTTGGGAAGAACCCAAGATTATCTTCAAATGATTCTCATGGAGTATTTGTTTATCAGGTTTGTAGTCTACTGAGGTCCAAAGGCTAAAATATTTCTTCTGCATTGCCCTGGTAAACTAACACAGTCATAGCCCTCCCTTTAATATAGCACAAAGAATTCCTAACTTTGAGCTGATCTAAGGCTCACTTCTTATTAGAGAGCATGACCTAACCAAGTGTGGGTGACCGACTTCTCCCGCTTAAAACATTGGTGTTCTCCTTTGGCTCACTGGTATGTTGTCACATCTAAGTCTGAGATTGCCTTTGATGTTTCAAATCGTCATTAAGACTATTACACAAGTGTTGATTGGATACTGAATGACATTACTGATCATATTTTCATGCAATGTAGGCACTATGGGATCAGAACTACATAAACGTCTACAGGACTCAACACAAACTCATATCTACTAAAGTTATGCATTACACAGAATACTGAAGCCAAATCACAACAGGTGCCGCCAAAAGGCAAAAGATGGGGTGGTTAACATCGCACAATTTTTCAAATATGTGTAACAACCCTGAAAGTACACCTAGAGCCTCATTACAAATGAATCGCTGTTTTCCAACCCCTGCTAAAAACTGTTGTTTGACCAAGGGTTGAAATTACAAGTTGAGTGTTATTTAAGGCATATGATTATTATTGATGGATAAATTAAATGCTACTAGTGGGCCTGCAGCACTAGTAGTACCACCCACTTAAGTAGCCCGTATAACATGTCCCAGGCCTGTCATTTTAGCCTGTGTATGCAGTTTTAAACTGCAATTGTGACCTGGCAAAATAAACCTTTTGCCAAGCATAAACCTCCTTTTTTATGCATATAAGTGATCCCTAAGGTTGGCCTTACACAGCCCAGTAGGAAGGGTGCGGTGTATTTAAAAAGTTGGCCATGTACTTTTAAAACAAATTCATGTTTCATTACTGCAGGGCCTACCTCTGCACTACCTCTGATAACTTTAAATTGGAAGCAGATCAGAATTTCAAGTTTGCTGTCTAGAGAATTGTCATTTAAAACCGTCTTCATTGATAAGGTCTGATTTTAAGACACAAGTCTGAAAATGCTACTTTTAGAAAGATGACATTTTCTTGTTCCAATTATTTGATGCCTGCTGCCTGTATCCTAGGTCACATGACTAAGTGTAGCTGGCAATTGGTCTTTGTGTATTACTCCAACACAACGAGACAAAGAGGGAGTAGATGTTGGCAAAATGGACCATCTCTGACTTCATGAGGAGGAGGAGCTGTCATCTACCATACTTGCACATCACAAAGGTTCGTGTTCAGCACACTAACAAGGGGTTTTCACACTAGTCTATTGTGCCCCCAGACAATCTGGGGTTAGGGCAGACATGCAGTAAATTCTGGGGATGAAAACCTCCAGAAACGTCTCCTACTTAAAAAATGGCACCAAAATATAAATACTGGACCCTCAGACCCAACATTTCGGTACACCTCTGTGGAGGACTCAGAAGAACTGCTGTGCTGCTCAGCAACATAGACTCCTACTCTGCTGCACCACAGCCCTGTTGTCTGAGAAGAACTGGACCTGCATCTTGAACTCAGGACCACTAAAATGATTCCAAGGGCTAGTTGGATGGTGTAGGAAAGTAGCCTCTTTCTAGCATGGTTATCCCCACTTTTGGCCTGTTTGTCATTGTGTTTGACTGTGTCTACAGGGATCCTGCTCATCAGGACCTGAGTAGCTCTGCCTTCTCCCTTAAATTATGGTTATAGGATGATGGTAATCCAGTATTTCACTCCAAATCAGCATACTGGTGCCCCCTTATGAGTCCCTAGTATATGGTACCTAGGTACCCAGGGCATTGGGGCTCCAGGGTATCCCTATGGGCTGCAGCATTTTTTTGCCACCCATAGGGAGCCCATGCAAAGCCTTGTACAGGACTGCCATTGCAGCATGTGTGAAATGGTGCATGCACCCTTTCACTGCCACTTACACTGTACCAGGTCACTTATAAGTCACCTATATTGCAGGCCTTCCAACTCTGAAGGCTGGGTGCAGAGTACTTGTGTGTGAGGGCACCCCTGCACTAGTAGAGGTGCCCACAGGACCTCCAGGACCATTTTCCCAGACTTTGTGAGTGCGGGACGCCATTTTACGCGTGCACTGGACATAGGTCACCACCTATGTACAGCTTCACAATGGTAACTCAGAATATAGCAATTTTTGGTATCAAACATGTTGAAATCATACCCCAAGGATTTTGTAGGCATTGGTTGTGTGATTTCACGCACTCTGGGGGCTCTTTAGAGGACCCCCAGTATTGCCACTACAGCCTTCTGAGGTTTTCCAGGCAGCCCCAGCTGCTGACACTTCACAGACAGGTTTCTGCCCGCCTGTTGCTCGAGCAGCTCAAGCCCAGGAAGGCAGAACAAAGGATTTCCTTAGGGAGAGGGGTGTTACACCCTCTGCCTTTGGAAATAGGTGTTACAGGCTTGAGAGGGTCAGCCTCCCAGAGCCTCTAGAAATGCTTTGAGGGACACAGATGGTGCCCTCCTTGCACAATCCAGTCTACATCAGTTCAGGGACCCCCAGTCCCTGCTCTGTTGCGAAACTGGACATAGGAAAGGGGAGTGACCACTCCTCTGTCCATCACGCTCAGAGCTCCTCCAGAGGGTCCCTTGGTTTTGCCATCTTGGATTCCAAGGTGGTAGGGAACTCTGGGAGCATCTGAGTCGCCAGTGCCTGCAGGTGACGGAAGAGCCCTCCCCTGATAGGTGCTTACCTGTGTAGCTGACCAATCACCCTTTCAGGGCTACTTAAGGTCTCTGTCTCGTGGGTGGTTATTCAGATTTGGATTGCAAGGCTCCAGCAGGAATCCTCTGCATTCTTTACATCACGTACTTACCGAAGAAACTGGATCTGGACTCTCCAGGAACTCCACAACTGCAACAAGGAAGCAAATAGGACTTCTGCAACATTGCATCTTTAGCTCCTGCTAGCAACTGCAACTGTTTCCCGATTGTGCATCCTCAGAGGACAGGCAGTTTTCAGCCTGCACCAGAAGAACAAAGGAATCTCCTTTGAAGTTAAGGAGTCACTTCCCTGCTTCAGCAGGCACCCCTGTGCAGCGGGGACCAGTGGCTTGGGTTCCATCTCCTGACAAAGTGTGTGGATCTAGCATCATGGGTGGTGGACTGAAGTGGTCCTGACGGTTCTGACGTCCAACTGTCCAACTTTGGTGGAGGTAAGAGCTTGCCTCCCCACGCAAGACAGTACTCCTGTGCACCGCATGTTTTGCAGTTGTCAAGGCTTGTTGACATCCTTCCACAAACTTCTTCATGCACCATACAGCTCTGGCCCTCAGCACTCCGTCCTGTGAAGCACAGCCTCCTGAGTGGACCTCCGGCAGGGTGGGATCCCTTTGTGTTGTGCTGCGTGGGCCTCCATTTGCACCTCCTTTGTCCTCGTGCCGTCGGACTCCTGTGCACACTGCCTGGTCTTCTGAGGGCTCTATGAGTTGCTGTCATCCCCTTCTGTCTCCCCCTCCTAGGTAGAGGCCACCAGGTCTCTCATGGTCCCAAGCAGAGCCATTTTCCACTAACCACAAGCTTTGCGGGTGCCAAGGCTTGTTGGCAAAATCCAGCAACGCAAACCAGACTGCATTCATCCATCCGGTGTGGGACATCTTCTGCACCAACCAGGAACCCACATCTGTCTTCTTTGGTGCAATACTGACTTTGTCTTCTCACCTGTGGTTCTCCATTTGCACCTTCATCCGGATTAGCAGGGTCTCCTGTTCTCCCTGGACTCTTCAGTGCTTCTTGGACTTTGTCCTTTTCTTCCACAGGTCTTCAGGTCCAGGAATCCATTGTTGGCGTCTTGCAGTCTCTTCTGGTTCTTGCATTATCGTCTATCACAAATTCTTGTGTGTTTTAGGAAACTTGCTGTGTTTTACTCCTTTTTTCCTGGGCTCTGGGGTGGGTTATATTACTTATATTTGGTGTTTTCTTACACTCCCTGCGCCCCTCTACACACTACTCTCGCCTAGGTGGAAAACCAACTGTCACATTTCACTATTTTAGTATATGGTTTGTGTTGCCCCTATGCCCATTGCAACCTATTGTGATTTTCACTGTTTACACTGTTTTCTGACTGTGCACTTACCTCTTTTGGTTACTAGTGTATTTATTGTGTGTAATACTTACCTCCTAAGAGAGTATAGACCCCAAGGTATTTTTGGCATTGTGTCACTAAAATAAAGTATCTTTATTTTTGTAACACTGAGTATTGTCTTTCATGTGTGTGAGTACTGTGTGACTACAGTGGCATTGCAAGAGCTTTGCATGTCTCCTAGTTCAGCCTTGGCTGCTCTGCCTACAGCTACCTCTAGACAGCCTGGCTTCTAGACACTGACTACATCTCACTAATAAGGGATAACTGGACCTGGTATAAGGTTTAAGTACCTTTGGTACCCACTACAAACCAGGCCAGCCTCCTACAGCAGCTTGTGCTGATAAGCGCAACGGCAGTCCTTCGCCCCTACTAAAGCCACAAAGCATGTTGGGGGATGATGTCCCACCCTGGCGTCGCGATATTGCAGGAGAAGGTGTGGGTATTGATCCACTACACAAAACAGGAACCCCTGCCCAAGCCCTTAGCTGGCTACAGGAATAATTCAGGTGTGACAAGCCCTTTGTGTGAGGGCAGCGCACAGCCCATTCAGTTGCAAGATTGTCTGTGCCCATCTCCACCCCCTATCCTGCCAGCAGATAGCCCATTCAGGCACACCTAATCCCTCCATTGTGTGACTGGAAGAAATTCACAAAGTCAATCTGCTAGCTACAACCAGTCATGTGATTTAAGACAGGCTGCAGGCACCAAAAAGCTAAGAGCAGGAAAATGCCAACTTTCTAAAAGTGCCATTTCCAAAATTTTAATTTAAAATAGCAAGGTCTGAGAACACAAAATGTTTTTCTACAATGTATTAGTTTCAAATGCATTTCTGACTTGCAAAATGGTTCTAGCAATGCATACCATTTCCCTGTGACTGGAGATTTTGCAATGCAACCTAGTAACACTTAGATAACATTGCAAAATTGAAAAATGGTTGCAAAAAGTCATTGCACCCTTTGACAACAACATATTTGCAAAATTTTTCCAAACCTATGAATGTCTGGGACAAGGGAAAATTTGTCAGACAAATAGCAATAGCCAGGAGATTCCAAAGTAGGAAACTCCCTTACAGTGTTTTTCTGAACCTAATGATCATTATTTTTAATGAAGAACCTTTTAGTAATTGATTGGTTTCAGATGCTGAAATGTTAGACTGCTATGCTTATGACATATACAACATTTTTAGCAAGCACTGACAAAGCCAACAGTTTTGACCCTGTAGATTGATTTGCTTTGCCAAGGCTGTTTACTGATGCTGTGCAGCATCACCAAAAAAACATTTTTGCTGATGCTGTCTGACTTCTGCCAAAATATTGCTGCGGCTGTGCCATTTTGTAGAGGCACTTGAGTGATGATGTTTGCATGCAAGCATGCGCATCACCAAGCAGGCCTGTGCCTACGAAATGATATGGGCCTTATTTTTTATTTTAGTAATCCAAGATAAGATAGTTGAATAGAAAAAAATTAAATTGACTAATGCAAAGTTGATTTTTGAAAGGTGGTGTAGTCTGACAGCAACGTGCTGCTATGCCTTCCAAAAAATGAAAAAGTATGGCTCACAGTAGTATTGGAGGTTGAAACAGAGGAGAGGGTGAGTAAAACCGGTGGGAGGAAGAAACAAGAAATGGGTGGGGGAAAGGGAGCAACACAAGTTGCTTAAGGCTGGATCAGAGCAAACCCCAAAACAACTCCTAAAAAAGCCATGGGGGTTAGGAAAGCATTGAAAGAACTTGAGGTAGGAATGAGAGAGGTAAAAAATGAGGGGGGACAGGGAGATTAGTTGTGGTCACGTGTACAGTCTCTCAAAATACTAAATACATCAAAAAAGGGGTACACAGTTCCTAAACAACAAATATAATGGCACAGGTTCAGCACCAGCACTTCTCGTAATCAGAAGTACAGGCCCTCACACATCCATTGGATGTCATGCTTCATCATAGGGCCCGCTCCATGCCAGACCGGCGCTGCAATGTCTGACAGACCCTCCTGAGGAGACACTTTGCCAGAGAACTTCAACAAAAGTGTGTGCCTTTTTCCGTGCCATCCGGCACTTACAGACTTTATTTTCTTTTGGTGTGCTTGAGGCTTGTTTTGGCATGTGCTGGCGAGCGCCACAATAGTTTCCGGCTGCTAGCGAGCATGTGCAAGATTTGTTGGCCGCTGGCATGGCTTCTACTCGCAACGGTGCTTTCCAGCACATTTTTCGGCATGCTGGCGAGGGACCGCGGCTACCTCAAGCAGATCCTCGACTCGAGAAACAGCTAATTCTACTCAAAACGTTTTTGAGTTGATATTTTACTCAAACATACTATTCAGGTTGTTTTTCAGTGAGAGACGCCTTTGGTTTTTCAACAAGAAGGAAGTGCCCCAGAAACTCGAACTTCCTCTTCCTATCCAGCAGGCTCCTCCCAGTGTCTTGTCCATTTCCTGGTCACTTTTCACTTGGATTTCGAGGTGCAAGGATCAGTCTCTTTGTCTGCTGCATATGTACCATTTAAGGACTTTAGTTTTGTGATATTAATGCTGTTTGTTTGATAGAGCGCATGCACCAGTATTTATTTCTACTTTGATTTGATCTTAAATTTGATTATGATTGTGGTGGGTGGCCTCGAGTGAGTTTCGGTAGGGGCCTAGTTATTTTTTTGCATTTAAGTTTTCATCTTTTGTAAAGGAAAAATGTTGAACAGTGAAGTACATTTTCTCCATGTTTGTTAATATTCATATATTTTGCTATGTGACCTAGCCTGCCAACTGGCCATCCAGCCTGTAGGCCCAGTACTAATCGTCAGTGCATGAAATAGCTTTTTCTGTGGTAAATGTTGTTTAAAAACATCATTTAAGGTTCTGGTGAAATTGGATTAAATAAAAATTATGGTTTATTTTTTTATGCCTTGGGAGGAAGTGTTTTGTTGTAAAATTGTTATAGTTCAATTCATTTTCGGTATTGGCATTGCTGAATTTATGGTAGTGTTTTATTCTGTGTTACCATGCCTCCTTTGTCTGGCCAGTCTGTGTGAGTTTCCTTGCCATAGACCATCATTCGTCTTTGTTCTCCATGCCATGTGGCCAGGGGCCATTTTGTGTTGTCAGTGTCCATAGGCCTGAATGTGTTCTTTGTTTTCCATGCCTCCTTGCTTGGTGTTGCTGGGACCGTGTGATGGCACCCTTTTTGTGTAGCCACTAGCAGGCCAGTGTGATTTTGCCATAGGCCTGCATGTGTTCTTTGTTGTGGCCTTGCATCCTTGCTTCCTGTTGTTGGTTGACTATGTGGCAAAGGCCTTTTTGTGTAGCCAGCCAGTGTGCTTTTGCCATACGCCTGCATGTGTTTTGTGTTGCGGCCATGCCTCCTTGCTTGCTGTTTTTGGATGACCATGTGGCCAGGGGCCATTTTGTGCAGCTACCCTTCTTTCTTGTTTTTCAGGCCATTTTATAGGAGAGGCTGTGCTTTTTTGTTTTTGTTCATTTTTTCTTTTCCCTTGTATCAGTTTAATATTATGCTTGAGGATCAATGCGGTATATGATTATAAACAGTGTTTTATATTATATGCGTTTTTTAAATTATTGTTAAAATGTTTTAATTCTTTGAATTTTTTTCATTTTATCATTTTATTAACATTTTCCCTCCATCCATCCACCCCCTGAGTGCCATAGACGCACAGCTGTATCACAACATTCATTTTTTTAGGATTATTCAATTTTCCCCTAAACAGGTTGCCCGCCATAATAGGTACATACACACCAGCATCATTGATTCTTAAGGATTATTCCACTTCACCCTGGACCCCCTTGCCTGCCATAGGTGCACACCAGCATTCACTTATTAAGGATTATTCCAATTTCCCAATGCACCTCCCTGACTGCCGCAGGTGTCTCCCTCAGATGAACATAAATCAAACAGTTGCATCTTTATGTTGTTATCCTGATTGGAAATGAGATACTATGTTATGGTGGTGTGGTTTGACTATGGAATGAATACACTATTGTTGTTAATCATTTAGGATAATAACTCAAGTAACCAACCACACTAGATTATATTGTCTTTGTATGTACTAATTCAAACTGCAACAATGGCACGTTGCCCTAATTCTTTTCTTGCTTACCTCCTTTTAGGCGCACAAGAGACATCACCTACAGTACTGCCAGACAGAAGGTCTATTTAAAGTGATGTGACCATACAATGTGTGACATGAATCCTCCAGTGCGCCAATCTCTTCCGCTTGTTCAGCTAAGTGCCACTGCCAACTGACAGCTTCAAGATGGCCACAAAGAAAGGTACTGCCAAGAAAGTGGCCAGTGAGAAGAAGCAGCTTTCCACTACTAGTGTGTTGACCACAACTTTTTTCGAGAACCTTGTTCCTGTCTGTCAGCAAGGCTGGCACTGCAATCATGGTGATGCTGACGAGTAGTGACAATGAATTGGATTTGCCTCTTTCATAAAGTAGTAGCCAATTATTGCAGGAAACCGGGCAAAGTGGACAACAGCTGCACCAGCAATAGTAGATCTTCCTGAAGTAGGAGTATAAGAGGAGTTTGGGCTTCCTGCTGAGCAAGAACCTCCTCCTTTAGAACCATTGGCTTCCAGATCTTCAGAAAGAAAAAGGAAGGGTGCTCCACCATCTTTTCCTTGGCCAATTTCTTGTCTTTGAAATTGGTCCAGAGGAGACAAACATTACCCTTCCTAGTCAATCTGCTCCAAGGAATGTGACACTGGTACCAAAACCACTGTTTGTGCCAGCCGCAATATTTGTAAGGCCCGTCCTGAGACCTGTAACCACCCTACCTCAGTAGAAGAACGCACTGCAGGGTGGCAATCATCAACACACCCACCTACCTCCAGTTTGTCTTCAAGCATTGGCACTGGCACACTAAGACAGTTATCCTCCCCAGTTTGGAACTTCTTTATGATTAGCAAGCAGGAGGATGACATTGCAATAGGCTCCTTTTGCCACGCAAGTGTTTGTCAAGGTAAGCCTAGTTCACACTATGGTACGAGAGGCTAAAAGACCCATATGAAAAAACATCATGCAATCGGGTGGGAGAAGCACCTTAAAAAACTACAGGTGGTGGTGGTGAAGATGAGAAGAGTGGGGAATCAACTCAGATCATGGTGGGAGGTGAAGATGATGAGGAGAAAGAGGGTGACATCTTTACACAAAGCAGGCCTGTACGCTGCAGTTCACCAGTATCACCGGCATCAGCAATCTCAAAATGGCACAAGAGTCAGATGAAGACACCACAGCATATAGTGACTGCCCCAAGACGCACATTAAGTCTACCACCTCCTAGTTTTCTCCAGATGTCGTCTACATCAGTGGCACCACAAAATAAAAAATCCAGGCTACTATTACAGGCATGAGACAAGGAAACAATGGTCTATACTGATGCACATCATGTTTGTCTTACAAAATTTCAAAGTTTAGCTGCTCATACATTGCAACACACCTGTTGCCTTGATGTGAACGATCTAGCCAAAAATATTCTGCTTAGATTACTGATGCTAGCATAAAGTAGCAGAGCAGTCTTGTTAAAGATGTGTTAGTAATCAAAAGTATAAGTAAATATTTTACTGTTATTTAAATTGACATACATTGAGTAAAAAGGACACAGTGTTACAATGCAATAGAAATAGAAGTCCACATAAGCTACACACACCAAATTTGTGTTCATTGTTTCCAACATCCTAGGGATTTTAGAGGTACCCATAGTTTGTGGGTTCTCCTGGAGGAGACCAAGGAATTAGCCAAAATACAGCACAAAATGGGTTTTCTTTTTAAAAATGGGAAAAAGGGCTGCAGAAGAAGGCTTGTGTTTTTTTTTAACCTGAAAATGACATCAACAAAGGGGTTGTGGTGCGAAAATCACCATCCTTCCAGCTTTCAGGAACAGGCAGAAATTAATCAGAAAACCACATTTTTCAACACAATTGTGGCATTTTACTGGGACATACCCCATTTTTACTATTTTTTGTGATTTTAGCCTCCTTCCAGTTAGTGACAGAAATAGGCATGAAACCAATGCTGGATCTCGGATAGTTAAACATTTCTAAAATGTAGACAAAATTCTGAATTCAGCAAGGGGGGCTTTTGTGTAGATCCTACAAGGTTTTCCTACAAACAATAACAGCTGAAATAAAACAATATTGAAATTGAGGTGGGAAAAAACAGCCATTTTTCTCCACGTTTCACTCTGTAACTTTTTCCTGCAATGTCAGATTTTCAAAAACAATATACCGTTACATCTGCTGGACTCGTCTGGTTGTGGGAATACATAGGGATTGTAGTTTCATCAAGAATCCTAGGTACCCAGAGCCAATAAATGAGCTGCACCTTGCAATGGGTTTTCATTGTATACCGGGTATACAGGAATTTGTTTGGTGAAATATCAAGAGACTCAAAAATTGGTATCAAGGAAATCTTTGTATTTGTAAATGGGCACATGTTGAGGTGTTGAGAAGCAGTGGTTATTTGCACATCTCTGAATCCCGGGTTACCCATACTAGCATGTGAATTACAGGGCATTTCTCAAATGGACGTCTTTTTTGCACACTGTCTTACATTTGGAAGGAAAACATGTAAAGAAAAACAAGGGGCAATGACACTTGTTCTTCTATTCTGTATTCCCCCAAGTCTCCTGATAAAAATGATACCTCACTTGCGTAGGTAGGCCTAATGCCCGCGACAGGAAATGCAACATGGACAAATCAGATTTTTACTTTGAAATGTGATTTGTTTTTAGGAAAGTGCCTAGATGTGGATTTTGGCCTTTAGGTCAGCCGGCACAAATGGAAACCTACCAAACCTGTGCATTTTTTAAAAGAAGACACCCAGGGGAATTCAGAACGGGGTGACTTGTGGGGCTCTCACTCAGGTCCTCAAGATTTGGCAAATAAAACTCTGTTTCCTCACATGTCGGTGATAGAAAGTTCTGGAATTTAAGGGAGCCACAAATTTCCTTCCACCCAGTGTTTCCCCAAGTCTCCAGATAAAAACGGTACCTCACTTGTGTCTGTAGGCCTAGTGCCCGCGACAGGAAATGCCCCAAAACACAACATGAACACATCACATTTTCCAAAGCAAACAGACCTGTTGTTTTGCAAAGCGCCTATCTGTGGATTTTGGCCTCTAGCTCAGCCGGCACCTAGGGAAACCTACCAAACTTGTGCATTTTTCAAAACTAAACAACTAGGGGCTTCCAAGATGAGGTGACTTGTGAGGCTCTCACCAGGTTCTGCTACCCAGAATCCTTTGCAAACCTCACAATTTGGCAAGAAAAACACTTTTTCCTCACATTTCGGTGATAGAAAGTTCTGGAATCTAAGGGAGCCACAAATTTCCTTCCACCCAGCATATCTCCAAGTCTCCAGATAAAAATGGTACCTCACTTGTGTGGGTTGCCCAGATGCCTGCAACAAAAAAAGGCTAAAAACGTGTAAAGATTGAGGGGATGGCACAGCAAGTTGATAAGCACAATTTGTTTCCTTTATACATTTTTAGGCTGACTCTACTTTGGGGATCCACACAAGTGAGGTATCATTTTACTTGAGAGACTGAGGGGAACTCTGGGTGGTAGGAAATTTGTGGTGGCACGGTGATCCTACAAAGAAAAGTATGGAAAATATGCTTCTTTAAGCACATTTTGAGGTTTGCAGAGGATTCTGGGTAAGAAAATATTCGGGGATCCATTCAAGCCACACCTCCCTTGACTCCTCCGGGTGTCTAGTTTTAAAAAATGTCTGGGTTTGGTAGGTTTCCCTTGATGAAGGCTGCACCAGGGACCAAAAACGCAGCCCCACCCCAGAAACACAGGTAGTTTTGTAATAGATCAATTTGATTTTTCCATGTCCTCCTGTGATGTTCCAAACACTAAAATTGTGAAAAGAAACACACTTAGGTTATGTTAAAAATACCCCTCACCCACCAACCAAGTTGGTGGCATGCTTCATCATTGGGGTCCCACCAGAGACACCTAGCATGTCACGGGTGTGCTGCGACACCTGATTACAGCAGAGCAGGTTTTTTCATTTTTACTACACATGCTAGTTGGATTTGGCACAAGGGTGAGTGATAGTTCAGTAGATCAAATTTTATTACCAAGAGATTTCACATAAATGAAATGCACTGTTAATAACTGAAAGGCCAAAAAACTGAACCAATGACTCACAGCTCATGAGCTGTAAAGCTGCAACAAAGTACCAACCACTTTACAGTCTGTAGGAAGTTGGCTCTGTATATACTATCTCAAAGTGGGAGATAGTGTGCACAGAGTCCAAGGGTTCCCCTTAGAAGTTGATAGCGGCAAAATTAGATAATACTAATGCTCTATTTTGTGGTAGTGTGGTCGAGCAGTAGGCTCATCAGAGGGTCGTGTTAAGCATTTGTTGTACACACACAGGCAATAAATGAGGAACACACTCTCAAAGCTCAAAGACTTAACTCCACGCAAATAGTTTTTATATAGAAAAATATATTTTATTAATTTATTTTAGGACCACAAGATTCAAGATTTGAGGTAAGTACATAAAATGCAAGGTACTTCACAAAGGTAAGTATAGAACTTTGATTTAATACAGTAGTACACAAAGTTTAGGTTAATATGGCAATAAGCTATTTTAAAAGTGGACACTGCAAAAATCAACAGTTCCTGGGGGAGGTGAGTTTGGTTAGGTTTCTCAGGTAAGTAAAGCACTTACAGAGTCAGTCTCCTGGGCATAGGCAGCCCACCGTTGGGGGTTCAAGGCAACCCCAAAGCCACAGCACCAGCAACACAGGGCTGGTCAGGTGCAGAGGTGAAAGGAGGGCCCAAAGCACATAGGCGTCTATGAAGAAAAGGGGTGCTTCGGTCCTAGTCTGCTTACAGGTAAGTTCCTGCATTCTTGGGGACCAGACCAGGGGGTTTTTGTAGAGCACTGGGGGGAACACACAAGCCCACAAAATTCACCCTCAGCGGCATAGGGGCGGCCGGGTGCAGTAGGCAAATTAGGCATGGGGTTTGCTATTGAAAGCAATGGAGGGACCTGGGGGTCACTTAGGCGATGCAGGCAGGGCACAGGGGGGCTTCTCGGGCCAGCCACTGACTGGGCTAGGGTGAGGGCCACCTGCTGGTCACTCCTGCATTGGTAAGGGTTCCTCTCGGTCCTGGGGGCTGTGGG